>NC_090922.1:686764904-687409013 GCF_040938575.1 Ambystoma mexicanum | reverse complement strand
CCCAGCCACCAGGGGCAGCCTCCACCAGGCCCCCACTCATGTCTACCACCACCCCCACCACCCAGCCACCCAGGGGCAGCCTCCACCAGGCCCCCCACCTCATGTCTACCACCACCCCCACACCCCCCAGCCACCAGGGCAGCCTCCACCAAGCCCCCACCCATGTCTCCCACCACCCCCACCCCCCAGCCACCAGGGGCACCCTCCACCAGGCCCCACTCATGTCTCCCACCACCCCCAACCCTCAGCAGTGCAGGGGCAGCCTCCACCAGGCCCCCACTCATGTCCCCTATTACCCCCACCCCCCAGCAGTGCAGGGGCATCCTCCACCAGGCCCCCACTCATGTCTACCACCACCCCCACCACCCAGCCACCAGGGGCAGCCTCCACCAGGCCCCCACTCATGTCTACCACCACCCCACCACCCAGCCACCAGGGGCAGCCTCCACCGGCCCCCACTCATGTCTACCACCACCCCCACCCCCCAGCCACCAGGGCAGCCTCCACCAAGCCCCCACCCATGTCTCCCACCACCCCCACCCCCCAGCCACCAGGGGCACCCTCCACCAGGCCCCCACTCATGTCTCCCACCACCCCCACCCCCTAGCAGTGCAGGGGCAGCCTCCACCAGGCCCCCACCCATGTCTACCACCACCCCCACCCCCCAGCCACCAGGGGCAGCCTCCACCAGGCCCCCACCCATGCCTACCACCTCCCCCAATCCCCCAGCCACCAGGGGCAGCCTCCAACAGGCCCCCACTCATGTCCCCTATTACCCCCACCCCCCAGCAGTGCAGGGGCAGCCTCCACCAGGCCCCCACTCATGTCTACCACCACCCCCACCACCCAGCCACCAGGGGCAGCCTCCACCAGGCCCCACTCATGTCTACCACCACCCCCACCACCCAGCCACCAGGGGCAGCCTCCACCAGGCCCCCACTCATGTCTACCACCACCCCCACCCCCCAGCCACCAGGGCAGCCTCCACCAAGCCCCCACCCATGTCTCCCACCACCCCCACCCCCCAGCCACCAGGGGCACCCTCCACCAGGCCCCCACTCATGTCTCCCACCACCCCCACCCCCTAGCAGTGCAGGGGCAGCCTCCACCAGGCCCCCACCCATGTCTACCACCACCCCCACCCCCCAGCCACCAGGGGCAGCCTCCACCAGGCCCCCACTCATGTCCCCTATTACCCCCACCCCCCAGCAGTGCAGGGGCAGCCTCCGCCAGGCCCCCACTCATGTCTACGACCACCCCCACCCCCCAGCCACCAGGGGCAGCCTCCACCAGGCCTCCACTCAAGTCCAACTCATGTCTCCCACCACCCTCACCCCCCAGCCACCAGGGGCAGCCTCCACCAAGCCCCCGCCCATGTCTCCCACCACCCCACCCCCAGCCCACCAGGGGCAGCCTCCATCAGGCCCCCACTCATGTCTCCCACCACCCCAACCCCCCAGCAGTGCAGGGGCAGCCTCCACCAGGCCCCCACTCATGTCTCCCACCACCCCCACCCCCCAGCAGTGCAGGGGCAGCCTCCACCAGGCCCCACCCATGTCTACCACCACCCCCACCCCCCAGCCACCAGGGGCAGCCTCCACCAGGCCCCCACTCATGTGCAACTCATGTCTCCCACCACCCTCACCCCCAGCCACCAGGGGCAGCCTCCACCAAGCCCCCACCCATGTCTGCCACCACCCCCACCCCCCAGCCACCAGGGGCACCCTCCATCAGGCCCCCACTCATTTCTCCCACCACCCCCACCCCCCAGCAGTGCAGGGGCAGCCTCCACCAGGCCCCCACCCATGTCTACCACCACCCCCACCCCCCAGCCACCAGGGGCAGCCTCCACCAGGCCCCCACTCATGTCCCCTATTACCCCACCCCCCAGCAGTGCAGGGGCAGCCTCCACCAGGCCCCCACTCATTTCTCCCACCACCCCCACCCCCCAGCAGTGCAGGGGCAGCCTCCACCAGGCCCCCACCCATGTCTACCACCACCCCACCACCGAGCCACCACGGGCAGCCTCCACCAGGCCCCCACTCAAGTCCCCTATTACCCCCACCCCCCAGCAGTGCAGGGGCAGCCTCCACCAGGCCCCCACTCATGTCTACCACCACCCACCCCCCAGCCCCCAGGGGCAGCCTCCACCAGGCCCCCACTCATGTCCCCTATTACCCCCACCCCCCAGCAGTGCAGGGGCAGCCTCCACCAGGCCCCCACACATGTCCCCTATTACCCCCACCTCCCAGCAGTGCAGGGGCAGCCTCCACCAGGCCCCCACTCATGTCTCCCACCACCCCCACCCCCCAGCCACCAGGGGCAGCCTCCACCAGGCCCCCACTCATGTCTCCCACAACCCCCACCCCCCAGCAGTGCAGGGGCAGCCTCCACCAGGCCCCACTCATGTCTCCCACCACCCCTACTCCCCAGCAGTGCAGGGGCAGCCTCCACCAGGCCCCCACCCATGTCTACGACCACCCCCACCCCAGCCACCAGGGGCACCATCCACCAGGCCCCCACTCATGTCTCCCACCACCCCCACCCCCCAGCAGTGCAGGGGCAGCCTCCACCAGGCCCCCACCCATGTCTACCACCACCCCAAACCCCCAGCCACCAGGGGCACCCTCCACCAGGCCCCCACTCATGTCTCCCACCACCCCCACCCCCCAGCAGTGCAGGGGCAGCATCCACCAGGCCCCACTCATGTCTACCACCACCCCCACCCCCCAGCCACCAGGGGCAGTCTCCACCAGGCCCCCACTCATGTCCAACTCATGTCTCCCACCACCCTCACCCCCCCAGCCACCAGGGGCAGCCTCCACCAGGCCCCCACCCATGTCTCCCACCACCCCCAGCCACCAGGGGCACCCTCCACCAGGCCCCCACTCATGTCTCCCACCACCCCCACCCCCCAGCAGTGCAGGGGCAGACTCCACCAGGCCCCCACCCATGTCTACCACCACCCCTACCCCCCAGCCACGAGGGGCAGCCTCCACCAGGTCCCCACTCATGTCCCCTATTACCCCCACCCCCCAGCAGTGCAGGGGCAGCCTCCACCAGGCCCCCACTCATGTCTACCACCACCCCCACCCCCCAGCCACCAGGGGCAGCCTCCACCAGGCCCCCACCCATGTCTACCACCACCCCCACCCCCCAGCCACCAGGGGCACCCTCCACCAGGCCCCCACTTATGTCTCCCACCACCCCCACCCCCCAGCAGTGCAGGGGCAGCATCCACCAGGCCCCCACTCATGTCTACCACCACCCCCACCCCCCAGCCACCAGGGGCAGTCTCCACCAGGCCCCCACTCATGTCCAACTCATGCGTCCCGCCACCCTCACCCCCCAGCCACCAGAGGCAGCCTCCACCAATCCCCCACCCATGTCTCCCACCACCCCCACCCCCCAGCCACCAGGGGCAGCCTCCACCAGGCCCCCACTCATGTCTCCCACCACCCCACCCCCCAGCAGTGCAGGGGCAGCCTCCACCAGGCCCCCACTCATGTCTCCCACCACCCCCTATCCCCCAGAAGTCAGGGGCACCCTCCACCAGGCCCCCACTCATGTCTCCCACCACCCCCACCCCCCAGCAGTGCAGGGGCAGCCTCCACTAGGCCCCCACCCATGTCTACCACCACCCCCACCCCCCAGCCACCAGGGGCAGCCTCCACCAGGCCCCCACTCATGTCCAACTCATGTCTCCCACCACCCTCACCCCCCAGCCACCAGGGGCAGCCTCCACCAAGCCCCCACTCATGTCTACCACCACCCCCACCCCCCAGCCACCAGTGGCAGCCTCCACCAGGCCCCCACTCATGTCCCCTATTACCCCCACCCCCCAGCAGTGCAGGGGCAGCCTCCACCAGGCCCCCACTCATGTCCCCTATTACCCCGACCCCCCAGCAGTGCAGGGGCAGCCTCCACCAGGCCCCCACTCATGTCCCCTATTACCCCCACCCCCCAGCAGTGCAGGGGCAGCCTCCACCAGGCCCCCACTCATGTCCCCTATTACCCCCACCCCCCAGCAGTGCAGGGGCAGCCTCCACCAGGCCCCCACTCATGTCTCCCATCACCCCCACCCCCCAGCCACCAGGGGCAGCCTCCACCAGGCCCACACTCATGTCTCCCACCACCCCCATCCCCCAGCAGTGCAGGGGCAGCCTCCACCAGGCCCCCACTCATATCTCCCACCACCCCCACTCCCCAGCAGTGCAGGGGCAGCCTCCACCAGGCCCCCACCCATGTCTACCACCACCCCCACCCCCAGCCACCAGGGGCACCATCCACCATGCCCCCACTCATGTCTCCCACCACCCCCTGCCCCCAGCAGTGCAGGGGCAGCCTCCACCAGGCCCCCACCCATGTCTACCACCACCCCCACTCCCCAGCCACCAGGGGCACCCTCCACCAGGCCCCCACTCATGTCTCCCACCACCCCCACCCCCCAGCAGTGCAGGGGCAGCCTCCACCAGGCCCCCACTCATGTCTAGAACCACCCCCACCCCACAGCCACCAGGGGCAGCCTCCACCAGGCCCCCACTCATGTCCAACTCATGTCTCCCACCACCCTCACCCCCCAGCCACCAGAAGCAGCCTCCACCAAGCCCCCACCCATGTCTCCCACCACCCCCACCCCCCAGCCACCAGGGGCACCCTCCACCAGGCCCCCACTCATGTCTCCCACCACCCCCACCCCCCAGCAGTGCAGGGGCAGCCTCCACCAGGCCCCCACCCATGTCTACCACCACTCCCATCCCCAGCCACCAGGGGCAGCCTCCACCAGGCCCCCACTCATGTCCCCTATTACCCCCACCCCCCAACAGTGCAGGGGCAGCCTCCACCAGGCCCCCACTCATGTCTACCACCACCCCCACCCCCCAGCCACCAGGGGCAGCCTCCACCAGTCCCCCACTCAAGTCCCCTATTACCCCCACCCCCCAGCAGTGCAGGGGCAGCCTCCACCAGGCCCCCACCCATGTCCCCTATTACCCCCATCCCCCAGCAGTGCAGGGGCAGCCTCCACCAGGCCCCCACTCATGTCTCCCACCACCCCCACCCCCCAGCCACCAGGGGCAGTCTCCACCAGGCCCCCACTCATGTCTCCCACCACCCCCACCCCCCAGCAGTGCAGGGACAGCCTCCACCAGGCCCCCACTCATATCTCCCACCACCCCCACCCCCCAGCAGTGCAGGGGCAGCCTCCACCAGGCCCCCACTCATGTCCCCTATTACCCCCACCCCCCAGCAGTGCAGGGGCAGCCTCCACCAGGCCCCCACTCATGTCTCCCATCACCCCCACCCCCCAGCCACCAGGGGCAGCCTCCACCAGGCCCACACTCATGTCTCCCACCACCCCCATCCCCAAGCAGTGCAGGGGCAGCCTCCACCAGGCCCCCACTCATATCTCCCACCACCCCCACTCCCCAGCAGTGCAGGGGCAGCCTCCACCAGGCCCCCACCCATGTCTACCACCACCCCCACCCCCAGCCACCAGGGGCACCATCCACCAGGCCCCCACTCATGTCTCCCACCACCCCCAGCCCCCAGCAGTGCAGGGGCAGCCTCCACCAAGCCCCCACCCATGTCTACCACCACCCCCACTCCCCAGCCACCAGGGGCACCCTCCACCAGGCCCCCACTCATGTCTCCCACCACCCCCACCCCCCAGCAGTGCAGGGGCAGCCTCCACCAGGCCCCCACCCATGTCTACCACCACCCCACCCCCCAGCCACCAGGGGCAGTCTCCTCCAGGCCCCCACTCATGTCCAACTCATGTCTCCCACCACCCTCACCCCCCAGCCCCCAAGGGCAGCCTCCACCAAGCCCCCACCCATGTCTCCCACCACCCCCACCCCCCAGCCACCAGGGGCACCCTCCACCAGGCCTCCCCTCATGTCTCCCACCAACCCCCACTCCCCAGCAGTGCAGGGGCAGCCTCCACCAGGCCCCCACCCATGTCTACCACCACCCCCACCCCCCAGCCACCAGGGTCAGCCTCCACCAGGCCCCCACTGATGTCCCCTATTACCTCCAAACCCCAGCAGTGCAGGGGCAGCCTCCACCAGGCCCCCACTCATGTCTACCACCACCCCCACCCCCCAGCCACCAGGGGCAGCCTCCACCAGGCCCCCACTCATGTCCAACTCATGTCTCCCACCACCCTCACCCCCCAGCCACCAGGGGCAGCCTCCACCAATCCCCCACCCATGTCTCCCACCACCCCCACCCCCCAGCCACCAGGGGCAGCCTCCACCAGGCCCCCACTCATGTCTCCCACCACCCCACCCCCCAGCAGTGCAGGGGCAGCCTCCACCAGGCCCCCACTCATGTCTCCCACCACCCCCTACCCCACAGCAGTCAGGGGCACCCTCCACCAGGCCCCCACTCATGTCTCCCACCACCCCCACCCCCCAGCAGTGCAGGGGCAGCCTCCACTAGGCCCCCACTCATGTCTACCACCACCCCACCCCCCAGCCACCAGGGGTAGCCTCCACCAGGCCCCCACTCATGTCCAACTCATGTCTCCCACCACCCTCACCCCCCAGCCACCAGTGGCAGCCTCCACCAAGCCCCCGCTCATGTCTACCACCACCCCGACCCCCCAGCCACCAGGGGCACCCTCCACCAGGCCCCCACTCATGTCTCCCACCACCCCCACCCCCCAGCAGTGCAGGGGCAGCCTCCACCAGGCCCCCACCCATGTCTACCACCACCCCACCCCCCAGCCACCAGGGGCAGTCTCCTCCAGGCCCCCACTCATGTCCAACTCATGTCTCCCACCACCCTCACCCCCCAGCCCCCAAGGGCAGCCTCCACCAAGCCCCCACCCATGTCTCCCACCACCCCCACCCCCCAGCCACCAGGGGCACCCTCCACCAGGCCTCCCCTCATGTCTCCCACCAACCCCCACTCCCCAGCAGTGCAGGGGCAGCCTCCACCAGGCCCCCACCCATGTCTACCACCACCCCCACCCTCCAGCCACCAGGGGTAGCCTCCACCAGGCCCCCACTCATGTCCCCTATTACCCCCACCCCCCAGCAGTGCAGGGGCAGCCTCCACCAGGCCCCCACTCATGTCTACCACCACCCCCACCCCCAGCCACCAGGGGAAGCCTCCACCAGGCCCCCCCTCATGTCCCCTATTACCCCCACCCCCCAGCAGTGCAGGGGCAGCCTCCACCAGGCCCCCATTCATGTCCCCTATTACCCCCACCCCCCAGCAGTGCAGGGGCAGCCTCCGCCAGGCCCCCACTCATGTCTCCCACCACCCCCACCCCCCAGCCACCAGGGGCAGCCTCTACCAGGCCCCCACTCATGTCTCCCACCACCCCCACCCCCCAGCAGTGCAGGGGCAGCCTCCACCAGGGCCCCACTCATGTCTCCCACCACCCCCACTCCCCAGCAGTGCAGGGGCAGCCTCCACCAGGCCCCCACCCATGTCTACCACCACCCCCACCCCCCAGCCACCAGGGGCACCATCCACCAGGCCCCCACTCATGTCTCCCACCACCCCCACCCCCCAGCAGTGCAGAGGTAGCCTACACCAGGCCCCCACCCATGTCTACCATCACCCCCACCCCCAGCCACCAGGGGCACCCTCCACCAGGTCCCCACTCATGTCTCCCACCACCCCCACCACCCAGCAGTGCAGGGGCAGCCTCCACCAGGCCCCCACTCATGTCTACCACCACCCCCACCCCCCAGCCACCAGGGGCAGCCTCCACCAGGCCCCCACTCATGTCCAACTCATGTCTCCCACCACCCTCACCCCCCAGCAACCAGGGGCAGCCTCCACCAAGCCCCCACCCATGTCTCCCACCACCCCCACCCCCAGCGGCACCCTCCACCAGGCCCCCACTCATGTCTCCCACCACCCCCAACCCCCAGCAGTGCAGGGGCAGCCTCCACCAGGCCCCCACCCATGTCTACCACCACCCCCACCCCCCAGCCACCAGGGGCAGCCTCCACCAGGGCCCCACTCATGTCCCCTATTACCCCCACCCCCCAGCAGTGCAGGGGCAGCCTCCACCAGGCCCCCACTCATGTCTACCACCACCCCCACCCCCCAGCCACCAGGGGCAGCCTCCACCAGGCCCCCACTCATGTCCAACTCATGTCTCCCACCACCCTCACCCCCCAGCCACCAGGGGCAGCCTCCACCAAGCCCCCACTCATGTCTCCCACCACCCCCACCCCCCAGCAGTGCAGGGGCAGCCTCCACCAGGCCCCCACTCATGTCTCCCACCACCCCCTACCCCCCAGCAGTCACGGGCACCCTCCACCAGGCCCCCACTCATGTCTCCCACCACCCCCCAGCAGTGAAGGGGCAGCCTCCACCAGGCCCCCACCCATGTCTACCACCACCCCCACCCCCCAGCCACCAGGGGCAGCCTCCACCAGGCCCCCACTCATGTCCAACTCATGTCTCCCACCACCCTCACCCCCCAGCCACCAGGGGCAGCCTCCACCAAGCCCCCACCCATGTCTGCCACCACCCCCACCCCCCAGCCACCAGGGGCACCCTCCACCAGGCCCCCACTCATGTCCCCTATTACCCCCACCGCCCAGCAGTGCAGGGGCAGCCTCCACCAGGCCCCCACTCATGTCTACCACCACCCCCACCCCCCAGCCACCACGGGCAGCCTCCACCAGGCCCCCACTCAAATCCCCTATTACCCCCACCCCCCAGCAGTGCAGGGGCAGCCTCCACCAGGCCCCCACTCATGTCTACCACCACCCCCAGCAACCAGGGGCAGCCTCCACCAGGCCCCCACTCATGTCCCCTATTACCCCCATCCCCCAGCAGTGCAGGGGCAGCCTCCACCAGGCCCCCACTCATGTCTACCACCACCCCCAGCAACCAGGGGCAGCCTCCACCAGGCCCCCACTCATGTCCCCTATTACCCCGATCCCCCAGCAGTGCAGGGGCAGCCTCCACCAGGCCCCCACTCATGTCCCCTATTACCCCCACCTCCCAGCAGTGCAGGGGCAGCCTCCACCAGGCCCCAACTCATGTCTCCCACCACCCCCACCCCCCAGCCACCAGGGGCAGCCTCCACCAGGCCCCCACTCATGTCTCCCACCACCCCCACTCCCCAGCAGTGCAGGGGCAGCCTCCACCAGGCCCCCACTCATATCTCCCACCCCCCCTCCCCAGCAGTGCAGGGGCAGCCTCCACCAGGCCCCCACCCATTTCTACGACCACCCCCACACCCAGCCACCAGGGGCACCATCCACCAGGCCCCCACTCATGTCTCCCACCACCCCACCCCCAAGCAGTGCAGGGGCAGCCTCTACCAGGCCCCCACCCATGTCTACCACCACCCCCACCCCCCAGCCACCAGGGGCACCCTCCACCAGGCCCCCACTCATGTCTCCCACCACCCCCACCCCCCAGCAGTGCAGGGGCAGCCTCCACCAAGCCCCCACCCATGTCCCCCACCACCCCCACCCCCCAGCCACCAGGGGCACCCTCCACCAGGCCCCACTCATGTCTCCCACCACCCCCACCCCCCAGCAGTGCAGGGGCAGCCTCCACCAGGCCCCCACCAATGTCTACCACCACCCCACCCCCCAGCCACCAGGGGCAGTCTCCTCCAGGCCCCCACTCATGTCCAACTCATGTCTCCCACCACCCTCACCCCACAGCCCCCAAGGGCAGCCTCCACCAAGCCCCCACCCATGTCTCCCACCACCCCCACCCCCCAGCCACCAGGGGCACCCTCCACCAGGCCTCCCATCATGTCTCCCACCAACCCCCACTCCCCAGCAGTGCAGGGGCAGCCTCCACCAGGCCCCCACCCATGTCCCCCACCACCCCCACCCCCCAGCCACCAGGGGCACCCTCCACCAGGCCCCCACTCATGTCTCCCACCACCCCCACCCCCCAGCAGTGCAGGGGCAGCCTCCACCAGGCCCCCACCCATGTCTACCACCACCCCACCCCCCAGCCACCAGGGGCAGTCTCCTCCAGGCCCCCACTCATGTCCAACTCATGTCTCCCACCACCCTCACCCCCCAGCCCCCAAGGGCAGCCTCCACCAAGCCCCCACCCATGTCTCCCACCACCCCCACCCCCCAGCCACCAGGGGCACCCTCCACCAGGCCTCCCCTCATGTCTCCCACCAACCCCCACTCCCCAGCAGTGCAGGGGCAGCCTCCACCAGGCCCCCACCCATGTCTACCACCACCCCCACCCCCCAGCCACCAGGGTCAGCCTCCACCAGGCCCCCACTGATGTCCCCTATTACCTCCAAACCCCAGCAGTGCAGGGGCAGCCTCCACCAGGCCCCCACTCATGTCTACCACCACCCCCACCCCCCAGCCACCAGGGGCAGCCTCCACCAGGCCCCCACTCATGTCCAACTCATGTCTCCCACCACCCTCACCCCCCAGCCACCAGGGGCAGCCTCCACCAATCCCCCACCCATGTCTCCCACCACCCCCACCCCCCAGCCACCAGGGGCAGCCTCCACCAGGCCCCCACTCATGTCTCCCACCACCCCACCCCCCAGCAGTGCAGGGGCAGCCTCCACCAGGCCCCCACTCATGTCTCCCACCACCCCCTACCCCACAGCAGTCAGGGGCACCCTCCACCAGGCCCCCACTCATGTCTCCCACCACCCCCACCCCCCAGCAGTGCAGGGGCAGCCTCCACTAGGCCCCCACTCATGTCTACCACCACCCCACCCCCCAGCCACCAGGGGTAGCCTCCACCAGGCCCCCACTCATGTCCAACTCATGTCTCCCACCACCCTCACCCCCCAGCCACCAGGGGCAGCCTCCACCAAGCCCCCGCTCATGTCTACCACCACCCCGACCCCCCAGCCACCAGGGGCAGCCTCCACCAGGCCCCCACTCATGTCCACTATTACCCCCACCTCCCAGCAGTGTGGGGGCAGCCTCCACCAGGCCCCCACTCATGTCTACCACCACCCCCACCCCCCAGCCACCAGGGGCAGCCTCCACCAGGCCCCCACTCATGTCCCCTATTACCCCCAGCAGTGCAGGGGCAGCCTCCACCAGGCCCCCACTCATTTCCCCTATTACCCCCGCCCCCCAGCAGTGCAGGGGCAGCCTCCACCAGGCCCCCACTCATGTCTCCCACCACCCCCACCCCCCAGCCATCAGGGGCAGCCTCCACCAGGCCCCCACCTATGTCTCCCACCACCCCCACCCCCCCAGCAGTGCAGGGGCAGCCTCCAACAGGCCCCCACTCATGTCTCCCACCACCCCCACTCCCCAGCAGTGCAGGGGCAGCCTCCACCAGGCCCCCACCCATGTCTACCACCACCCCCACTCCCAGCCACCAGGGGCACCATCCACCAGGCCCCCACTCATGTCTCCCACCACCCCCACCCCCCAGCAGTGCAGGGGCAGCCTCCACCAGGCCCCCACCCATGTCTACCACCACCCCCACCCCCCAGCCACCAGGGGCACCCTCCACCAGGCCCCCACTCATGTCTCCCACCACCCCCACCCCCAAGCAGTGCAGGGGCAGCCTCCACCAGGCCCCCACTCATGTCTACCACCACCCCCACCCCCCAGCCACCAGGGGCAGCCTCCACCAGGCCCCCACTCATGTCCAACTCATGTCTCCCACCACCCTCACCCCCCAGCCACCAGGGGCAGCCTCCACCAAGCCCCCACCCATGTCTCCCACCACCCCCAACCCCCAGCTACCAGGGGCACCCTCCACCAGGCCCCACTCATGTCTCCCACCACCCCCAACCCTCAGCAGTGCAGGGGCAGCCTCCACCAGGCCCCCACCCATGCCTACCACCTCCCCCATCCCCAGCCACCAGGGGCAGCCTCCACCAGGCCCCCACTCATGTCCCCTATTACCCCCACCCCCCAGCTGTGCAGGGGCAGCCTCCACCAGGCCCCCACTCATGTCTACCACCACCCCCACCACCCAGCCACCAGGGGCAGCCTCCACCAGGCCCCCACTCATGTCTACCACCACCCCCACCACCCAGCCACCAGGGGCAGCCTCCACCAGGCCCCCACTCATGTCTACCACCACCCCCACCCCCCAGCCACCAGGGCAGCCTCCACCAAGCCCCCACCCATGTCTCCCACCACCCCCACCCCCCAGCCACCAGGGGCACCCTCCACCAGGCCCCACTCATGTCTCCCACCACCCCCAACCCTCAGCAGTGCAGGGGCAGCCTCCACCAGGCCCCCACTCATGTCCCCTATTACCCCCACCCCCCAGCAGTGCAGGGGCATCCTCCACCAGGCCCCCACTCATGTCTACCACCACCCCCACCACCCAGCCACCAGGGGCAGCCTCCACCAGGCCCCCACTCATGTCTACCACCACCCCCACCACCCAGCCACCAGGGGCAGCCTCCACCAGGCCCCCACTCATGTCTACCACCACCCCCACCCCCCAGCCACCAGGGCAGCCTCCACCAAGCCCCCACCCATGTCTCCCACCACCCCCACCCCCCAGCCACCAGGGGCACCCTCCACCAGGCCCCCACTCATGTCTCCCACCACCCCCACCCCCTAGCAGTGCAGGGGCAGCCTCCACCAGGCCCCCACCCATGTCTACCACCACCCCCACCCCCCAGCCACCAGGGGCAGCCTCCACCAGGCCCCCACCCATGCCTACCACCTCCCCCATCCCCAGCCACCAGGGGCAGCCTCCAACAGGCCCCCACTCATGTCCCCTATTACCCCCACCCCCCAGCAGTGCAGGGGCAGCCTCCACCAGGCCCCCACTCATGTCTACCACCACCCCCACCACCCAGCCACCAGGGGCAGCCTCCACCAGGCCCCACTCATGTCTACCACCACCCCCACCACCCAGCCACCAGGGGCAGCCTCCACCAGGCCCCCACTCATGTCTACCACCACCCCCACCCCCCAGCCACCAGGGCAGCCTCCACCAAGCCCCCACCCATGTCTCCCACCACCCCCACCCCCCAGCCACCAGGGGCACCCTCCACCAGGCCCCCACTCATGTCTCCCACCACCCCCACCCCCTAGCAGTGCAGGGGCAGCCTCCACCAGGCCCCCACCCATGTCTACCACCACCCCCACCCCCCAGCCACCAGGGGCAGCCTCCACCAGGCCCCCACTCATGTCCCCTATTACCCCCACCCCCCAGCAGTGCAGGGGCAGCCTCCGCCAGGCCCCCACTCATGTCTACGACCACCCCCACCCCCCAGCCACCAGGGGCAGCCTCCACCAGGCCTCCACTCAAGTCCAACTCATGTCTCCCACCACCCTCACCCCCCAGCCACCAGGGGCAGCCTCCACCAAGCCCCCGCCCATGTCTCCCACCACCCCACCCCCAGCCACCAGGGGCAGCCTCCATCAGGCCCCCACTCATGTCTCCCACCACCCCAACCCCCCAGCAGTGCAGGGGCAGCCTCCACCAGGCCCCCACTCATGTCTCCCACCACCCCCACCCCCCAGCAGTGCAGGGGCAGCCTCCACCAGGCCCCCACCCATGTCTACCACCACCCCCACCCCCCAGCCACCAGGGGCAGCCTCCACCAGGCCCCCACTCATGTGCAACTCATGTCTCCCACCACCCTCACCCCCCAGCCACCAGGGGCAGCCTCCACCAAGCCCCCACCCATGTCTGCCACCACCCCCACCCCCCAGCCACCAGGGGCACCCTCCATCAGGCCCCCACTCATTTCTCCCACCACCCCCACCCCCCAGCAGTGCAGGGGCAGCCTCCACCAGGCCCCCACCCATGTCTACCACCACCCCCACCCCCCAGCCACCAGGGGCAGCCTCCACCAGGCCCCCACTCATGTCCCCTATTACCCCACCCCCCAGCAGTGCAGGGGCAGCCTCCACCAGGCCCCCACTCATTTCTCCCACCACCCCCACCCCCCAGCAGTGCAGGGGCAGCCTCCACCAGGCCCCCACCCATGTCTACCACCACCCCCACCACCGAGCCACCACGGGCAGCCTCCACCAGGCCCCCACTCAAGTCCCCTATTACCCCCACCCCCCAGCAGTGCAGGGGCAGCCTCCACCAGGCCCCCACTCATGTCTACCACCACCCCCACCCCCCAGCCACCAGGGGCAGCCTCCACCAGGCCCCCACTCATGTCCCCTATTACCCCCACCCCCCAGCAGTGCAGGGGCAGCCTCCACCAGGCCCCCACACATGTCCCCTATTACCCCCACCTCCCAGCAGTGCAGGGGCAGCCTCCACCAGGCCCCCACTCATGTCTCCCACCACCCCCACCCCCCAGCCACCAGGGGCAGCCTCCACCAGGCCCCCACTCATGTCTCCCACAACCCCCACCCCCCAGCAGTGCAGGGGCAGCCTCCACCAGGCCCCACTCATGTCTCCCACCACCCCTACTCCCCAGCAGTGCAGGGGCAGCCTCCACCAGGCCCCCACCCATGTCTACGACCACCCCCACCCCCAGCCACCAGGGGCACCATCCACCAGGCCCCCACTCATGTCTCCCACCACCCCCACCCCCCAGCAGTGCAGGGGCAGCCTCCACCAGGCCCCCACCCATGTCTACCACCACCCCAAACCCCCAGCCACCAGGGGCACCCTCCACCAGGCCCCCACTCATGTCTCCCACCACCCCCACCCCCCAGCAGTGCAGGGGCAGCATCCACCAGGCCCCCACTCATGTCTACCACCACCCCCACCCCCCAGCCACCAGGGGCAGTCTCCACCAGGCCCCCACTCATGTCCAACTCATGTCTCCCACCACCCTCACCCCCCCAGCCACCAGGGGCAGCCTCCACCAGGCCCCCACCCATGTCTCCCACCACCCCCAGCCACCAGGGGCACCCTCCACCAGGCCCCCACTCATGTCTCCCACCACCCCCACCCCCCAGCAGTGCAGGGGCAGACTCCACCAGGCCCCCACCCATGTCTACCACCACCCCTACCCCCCAGCCACGAGGGGCAGCCTCCACCAGGTCCCCACTCATGTCCCCTATTACCCCCACCCCCCAGCAGTGCAGGGGCAGCCTCCACCAGGCCCCCACTCATGTCTACCACCACCCCCACCCCCCAGCCACCAGGGGCAGCCTCCACCAGGCCCCCACCCATGTCTACCACCACCCCCACCCCCCAGCCACCAGGGGCACCCTCCACCAGGCCCCCACTTATGTCTCCCACCACCCCCACCCCCCAGCAGTGCAGGGGCAGCATCCACCAGGCCCCCACTCATGTCTACCACCACCCCCACCCCCCAGCCACCAGGGGCAGTCTCCACCAGGCCCCCACTCATGTCCAACTCATGCGTCCCGCCACCCTCACCCCCCAGCCACCAGAGGCAGCCTCCACCAATCCCCCACCCATGTCTCCCACCACCCCCACCCCCCAGCCACCAGGGGCAGCCTCCACCAGGCCCCCACTCATGTCTCCCACCACCCCACCCCCCAGCAGTGCAGGGGCAGCCTCCACCAGGCCCCCACTCATGTCTCCCACCACCCCCTATCCCCCAGAAGTCAGGGGCACCCTCCACCAGGCCCCCACTCATGTCTCCCACCACCCCCACCCCCCAGCAGTGCAGGGGCAGCCTCCACTAGGCCCCCACCCATGTCTACCACCACCCCCACCCCCCAGCCACCAGGGGCAGCCTCCACCAGGCCCCCACTCATGTCCAACTCATGTCTCCCACCACCCTCACCCCCCAGCCACCAGGGGCAGCCTCCACCAAGCCCCCACTCATGTCTACCACCACCCCCACCCCCCAGCCACCAGTGGCAGCCTCCACCAGGCCCCCACTCATGTCCCCTATTACCCCCACCCCCCAGCAGTGCAGGGGCAGCCTCCACCAGGCCCCCACTCATGTCCCCTATTACCCCGACCCCCCAGCAGTGCAGGGGCAGCCTCCACCAGGCCCCCACTCATGTCCCCTATTACCCCCACCCCCCAGCAGTGCAGGGGCAGCCTCCACCAGGCCCCCACTCATGTCCCCTATTACCCCCACCCCCCAGCAGTGCAGGGGCAGCCTCCACCAGGCCCCCACTCATGTCTCCCATCACCCCCACCCCCCAGCCACCAGGGGCAGCCTCCACCAGGCCCACACTCATGTCTCCCACCACCCCCATCCCCCAGCAGTGCAGGGGCAGCCTCCACCAGGCCCCCACTCATATCTCCCACCACCCCCACTCCCCAGCAGTGCAGGGGCAGCCTCCACCAGGCCCCCACCCATGTCTACCACCACCCCCACCCCCAGCCACCAGGGGCACCATCCACCATGCCCCCACTCATGTCTCCCACCACCCCCAGCCCCCAGCAGTGCAGGGGCAGCCTCCACCAGGCCCCCACCCATGTCTACCACCACCCCCACTCCCCAGCCACCAGGGGCACCCTCCACCAGGCCCCCACTCATGTCTCCCACCACCCCCACCCCCCAGCAGTGCAGGGGCAGCCTCCACCAGGCCCCCACTCATGTCTAGAACCACCCCCACCCCACAGCCACCAGGGGCAGCCTCCACCAGGCCCCCACTCATGTCCAACTCATGTCTCCCACCACCCTCACCCCCCAGCCACCAGAAGCAGCCTCCACCAAGCCCCCACCCATGTCTCCCACCACCCCCACCCCCCAGCCACCAGGGGCACCCTCCACCAGGCCCCCACTCATGTCTCCCACCACCCCCACCCCCCAGCAGTGCAGGGCAGCCTCCACCAGGCCCCCACCCATGTCTACCACCACTCCCATCCCCAGCCACCAGGGGCAGCCTCCACCAGGCCCCCACTCATGTCCCCTATTACCCCCACCCCCCAACAGTGCAGGGGCAGCCTCCACCAGGCCCCCACTCATGTCTACCACCACCCCCACCCCCCAGCCACCAGGGGCAGCCTCCACCAGTCCCCCACTCAAGTCCCCTATTACCCCCACCCCCCAGCAGTGCAGGGGCAGCCTCCACCAGGCCCCCACCCATGTCCCCTATTACCCCCATCCCCCAGCAGTGCAGGGGCAGCCTCCACCAGGCCCCCACTCATGTCTCCCACCACCCCCACCCCCCAGCCACCAGGGGCAGTCTCCACCAGGCCCCCACTCATGTCTCCCACCACCCCCACCCCCCAGCAGTGCAGGGACAGCCTCCACCAGGCCCCCACTCATATCGACCACCACCCCCACCCCCCAGCAGTGCAGGGGCAGCCTCCACCAGGCCCCCACTCATGTCCCCTATTACCCCCACCCCCCAGCAGTGCAGGGGCAGCCTCCACCAGGCCCCCACTCATGTCTCCCATCACCCCCACCCCCCAGCCACCAGGGGCAGCCTCCACCAGGCCCACACTCATGTCTCCCACCACCCCCATCCCCAAGCAGTGCAGGGGCAGCCTCCACCAGGCCCCCACTCATATCTCCCACCACCCCCACTCCCCAGCAGTGCAGGGGCAGCCTCCACCAGGCCCCCACCCATGTCTACCACCACCCCCACCCCCAGCCACCAGGGGCACCATCCACCAGGCCCCCACTCATGTCTCCCACCACCCCCAGCCCCCAGCAGTGCAGGGGCAGCCTCCACCAAGCCCCCACCCATGTCTACCACCACCCCCACTCCCCAGCCACCAGGGGCACCCTCCACCAGGCCCCCACTCATGTCTCCCACCACCCCCACCCCCCAGCAGTGCAGGGGCAGCCTCCACCAGGCCCCCACCCATGTCTACCACCACCCCACCCCCCAGCCACCAGGGGCAGTCTCCTCCAGGCCCCCACTCATGTCCAACTCATGTCTCCCACCACCCTCACCCCCCAGCCCCCAAGGGCAGCCTCCACCAAGCCCCCACCCATGTCTCCCACCACCCCCACCCCCCAGCCACCAGGGGCACCCTCCACCAGGCCTCCCCTCATGTCTCCCACCAACCCCCACTCCCCAGCAGTGCAGGGGCAGCCTCCACCAGGCCCCCACCCATGTCTACCACCACCCCCACCCCCCAGCCACCAGGGTCAGCCTCCACCAGGCCCCCACTGATGTCCCCTATTACCTCCAAACCCCAGCAGTGCAGGGGCAGCCTCCACCAGGCCCCCACTCATGTCTACCACCACCCCCACCCCCCAGCCACCAGGGGCAGCCTCCACCAGGCCCCCACTCATGTCCAACTCATGTCTCCCACCACCCTCACCCCCCAGCCACCAGGGGCAGCCTCCACCAATCCCCCACCCATGTCTCCCACCACCCCCACCCCCCAGCCACCAGGGGCAGCCTCCACCAGGCCCCCACTCATGTCTCCCACCACCCCACCCCCCAGCAGTGCAGGGGCAGCCTCCACCAGGCCCCCACTCATGTCTCCCACCACCCCCTACCCCACAGCAGTCAGGGGCACCCTCCACCAGGCCCCCACTCATGTCTCCCACCACCCCCACCCCCCAGCAGTGCAGGGGCAGCCTCCACTAGGCCCCCACTCATGTCTACCACCACCCCACCCCCCAGCCACCAGGGGTAGCCTCCACCAGGCCCCCACTCATGTCCAACTCATGTCTCCCACCACCCTCACCCCCCAGCCACCAGTGGCAGCCTCCACCAAGCCCCCGCTCATGTCTACCACCACCCCGACCCCCCAGCCACCAGGGGCAGCCTCCACCAGGCCCCCACTCATGTCCAACTCATGTCTCCCACCACCCTCACCCCCCAGCCACCAGGGGCAGCCTCCACCAAGCCCCCACCCATGTCTGCCACCACCCCCACCCCCCAGCCACCAGGGGCACCCTCCACCAGGCCCCCACTCATTTCTCCCACCACCCCCACCCCCCAGCAGTGCAGGGGCAGCCTCCGCCAGGCCCCCACTCATGTCTACGACCACCCCCACCCCCCAGCCACCAGGGGCAGCCTCCACCAGGCCTCCACTCAAGTCCAACTCATGTCTCCCACCACCCTCACCCCCCAGCCACCAGGGGCAGCCTCCACCAAGCCCCCGCCCATGTCTCCCACCACCCCACCCCCAGCCACCAGGGGCAGCCTCCATCAGGCCCCCACTCATGTCTCCCACCACCCCAACCCCCCAGCAGTGCAGGGGCAGCCTCCACCAGGCCCCCACTCATGTCTCCCACCACCCCCACCCCCCAGCAGTGCAGGGGCAGCCTCCACCAGGCCCCCACCCATGTCTACCACCACCCCCACCCCCCAGCCACCAGGGGCAGCCTCCACCAGGCCCCCACTCATGTCCAACTCATGTCTCCCACCACCCTCACCCCCCAGCCACCAGGGGCAGCCTCCACCAAGCCCCCACCCATGTCTGCCACCACCCCCACCCCCCAGCCACCAGGAGCACCCTCCACCAGGCCCCCACTCATTTCTCCCACCACCCCCACCCCCCAGCAGTGCAGGGGCAGCCTCCACCAGGCCCCCACCCATGTCTACCACCACCCCCACCACCGAGCCACCACGGGCAGCCTCCACCAGGCCCCCACTCAAGTCCCCTATTACCCCCACCCCCAGCAGTGCAGGGGCAGCCTCCACCAGGCCCCCACTCATGTCTACCACCACCCCCACCCCCCAGCCACCAGGGGCAGCCTCCACCAGGCCCCCACTCATGTCCCCTATTACCCCCACCCCCCAGCAGTGCAGGGGCAGCCTCCACCAGGCCCCCACCCATGTCTACCACCACCCCAAACCCCCAGCCACCAGGGGCACCCTCCACCAGGCCCCCACTCATGTCTCCCACCACCCCCACCCCCCAGCAGTGCAGGGGCAGCATCCACCAGGCCCCCACTCATGTCTACCACCACCCCCACCCCCCAGCCACCAGGGGCAGTCTCCACCAGGCCCCCACTCATGTCCAACTCATGTCTCCCACCACCCTCACCCCCCCAGCCACCAGGGGCAGCCTCCACCAGGCCCCCACCCATGTCTCCCACCACCCCCAGCCACCAGGGGCACCCTCCACCAGGCCCCCACTCATGTCTCCCACCACCCCCACCCCCCAGCAGTGCAGGGGCAGACTCCACCAGGCCCCCACCCATGTCTACCACCACCCCTACCCCCCAGCCACGAGGGGCAGCCTCCACCAGGTCCCCACTCATGTCCCCTATTACCCCCACCCCCCAGCAGTGCAGGGGCAGCCTCCACCAGGCCCCCACTCATGTCTACCACCACCCCCACCCCCCAGCCACCAGGGGCAGCCTCCACCAGGCCCCCACCCATGTCTACCACCACCCCCACCCCCCAGCCACCAGGGGCACCCTCCACCAGGCCCCCACTTATGTCTCCCACCACCCCCACCCCCCAGCAGTGCAGGGGCAGCATCCACCAGGCCCCCACTCATGTCTACCACCACCCCCACCCCCCAGCCACCAGGGGCAGTCTCCACCAGGCCCCCACTCATGTCCAACTCATGTGTCCCGCCACCCTCACCCCCCAGCCACCAGAGGCAGCCTCCACCAATCCCCCACCCATGTCTCCCACCACCCCCACCCCCCAGCCACCAGGGGCAGCCTCCACCAGGCCCCCACTCATGTCTCCCACCACCCCACCCCCCAGCAGTGCAGGGGCAGCCTCCACCAGGCCCCCACTCATGTCTCCCACCACCCCCTATCCCCCAGAAGTCAGGGGCACCCTCCACCAGGCCCCCACTCATGTCTCCCACCACCCCCACCCCCCAGCAGTGCAGGGGCAGCCTCCACTAGGCCCCCATCCATGTCTACCACCACCCCCACCCCCCAGCCACCAGGGGCAGCCTCCACCAGGCCCCCACTCATGTCCAACTCATGTCTCCCACCACCCTCACCCCCCAGCCACCAGGGGCAGCCTCCACCAAGCCCCCACTCATGTCTACCACCACCCCCACCCCCCAGCCACCAGTGGCAGCCTCCACCAGGCCCCCACTGATGTCCACTATTACCCCCACCCCCCAGCAGTGCAGGGGCAGCCTCCACCAGGCCCCCACTCATGTCCCCTATTACCCCGACCCCCCAGCAGTGCAGGGGCAGCCTCCACCAGGCCCCCACTCATGTCCCCTATTACCCCCACCCCCCAGCAGTGCAGGGGCAGCCTCCACCAGGCCCCCACTCATGTCCCCTATTACCCCCACCCCCCAGCAGTGCAGGGGCAGCCTCCACCAGGCCCCCACTCATGTCTCCCATCACCCCCACCCCCCAGCCACCAGGGGCAGCCTCCACCAGGCCCACACTCATGTCTCCCACCACCCCCATCCCCCAGCAGTGCAGGGGCAGCCTCCACCAGGCCCCCACTCATATCTCCCACCACCCCCACTCCCCAGCAGTGCAGGGGCAGCCTCCACCAGGCCCCCACCCATGTCTACCACCACCCCCACCCCCAGCCACCAGGGGCACCATCCACCAAGCCCCCACTCATGTCTCCCTTCACCCCCAGCCCCCAGCAGTGCAGGGGCAGCCTCCACCAGGCCCCCACCCATGTCTACCACCACCCCCACTCCCCAGCCACCAGGGGCACCCTCCACCAGGCCCCCACTCATGTCTCCCACCACCCCCACCCCCCAGCAGTGCAGGGGCAGCCTCCACCAGGCCCCCACTCATGTCTAGAACCACCCCCACCCCACAGCCACCAGGGGCAGCCTCCACCAGGCCCCCACTCATGTCCAACTCATGTCTCCCACCACCCTCACCCCCCAGCCACCAGAAGCAGCCTCCACCAAGCCCCCACCCATGTCTCCCACCACCCCCACCCCCCAGCCACCAGGGGCACCCTCCACCAGGCCCCCACTCATGTCTCCCACCACCCCCACCCCCGAACAGTGCAGGGGCAGCCTCCACCAGGCCCCCACCCATGTCTACCACCACTCCCATCCCCAGCCACCAGGGGCAGCCTCCACCAGGCCCCCACTCATGTCCCCTATTACCCCCACCCCCCAACAGTGCAGGGGCAGCCTCCACCAGGCCCCCACTCATGTCTACCACCACCCCCACCCCCCAGCCACCAGGGGCAGCCTCCACCAGTCCCCCACTCAAGTCCCCTATTACCCCCACCCCCCAGCAGTGCAGGGGCAGCCTCCACCAGGCTCCCACCCATGTCCCCTATTACCCCCATCCCCCAGCAGTGCAGGGGCAGCCTCCACCAGGCCCCCACTCATGTCTCCCACCACCCCCACCCCCCAGCCACCAGGGGCAGTCTCCACCAGGCCCCCACTCATGTCTCCCACCACCCCCACCCCCCAGCAGTGCAGGGACAGCCTCCACCAGGCCCCCACTCATATCTCCCACCACCCCCACCCCCCAGCAGTGCAGGGGCAGCCTCCACCAGGCCCCCACTCATGTCCCCTATTACCCCCACCCCCCAGCAGTGCAGGGGCAGCCTCCACCAGGCCCCCACTCATGTCTCCCATCACCCCCACCCCCCAGCCACCAGGGGCAGCCTCCACCAGGCCCACACTCATGTCTCCCACCACCCCCATCCCCCAGCAGTGCAGGGGCAGCCTCCACCAGGCCCCCACTCATATCTCCCACCACCCCCACTCCCCAGCAGTGCAGGGGCAGCCTCCACAAGGCCCCCACCGATGTCTACCACCACCCCCACCCCCAGCCACCAGGGGCACCATCCACCAGGCCCCCACTCATGTCTCCCACCACCCTCAGCCCCCAGCAGTGCAGGGGCAGCCTCCACCAGGCCCCCACCCATGTCTACCACCACCCCCACTCCCCAGCCACCAGGGGCACCCTCCACCAGGCCCCCACTCATGTCTCCCACAACCCCCACCCCCCAGCAGTGCAGGGGCAGCCTCCACCAGGCCCCCACTCATGTCTACCACCACCCCCACCCCCCAGCCACCAGGGGCAGCCTCCACCAGGCCCCCACTCATGTCCAACTCATGTCTCCCACCACCCTCACCCCCCAGCCACCAGAAGCAGCCTCCACCAAGCCCCCACCCATGTCTCCCACCACCCCCACCCCCCAGCCACCAGGGGCACCCTCCACCAGGCCCCCACTCATGTCTCCCACCACCCCCACCCCCCAGCAGTGCAGGGGCAGCCTCCACCAGGCCCCCACCCATGTCTACCACCACTCCCATCCCCAGCCACCAGGGGCAGCCTCCACCAGGCCCCCACTCATGTCCCCTATTACCCCCACCCCCCAACAGTGCAGGGGCAGCCTCCACCAGGCCCCCACTCATGTCTACCACCACCCCCACCCCCCAGCCACCAGGGGCAGCCTCCACCAGGCCCCCACTCAAGTCCCCTATTACCCCCACCCCCCAGCAGTGCAGGGGCAGCCTCCACCAGGCCCCCACCCATGTACCCTATTACCCCCATGCCCCAGCAGTGCAGGGGCAGCCTCCACCAGGCCCCCACTCATGTCTCCCACCACCCCCGCCCCCCAGCCACCAGGGGCAGTCTCCACCAGGCCCCCACTCATGTCTCCCACCACCCCCACCCCCCAGCAGTGCAGGGACAGCCTCCACCAGGCCCCCACTCATATCTCCCACCACCCCCACCCCCCAGCAGTGCAGGGGCAGCCTCCACCAGGCCCCCACTCATGTCCCCTATTACCCCCACCCCCCAGCAGTGCAGGGGCAGCCTCCACCAGGTCCCCACTCATGTCTCCCACCACCCCCACCCCCCAGCCACCAGGGGCAGCCTCCACCAGGCCCTCACTCATGTCTCCCACCACCCCCACCCCCCAGCAGTGCAGGGGCAGCCACCACCAGGCCCCCACTCATATCTCCCACCACCCCCACTCCCCAGCAGTGCAGGGGCAGCCTCCACCAGGCCCCCACCCATGTCTACCACCACCCCCACCCCCAGCCACCAGGGGCACCATCCACCAGGCCCCCACTCATGTCTCCCACCACCCCACCCCCCAGCAGTGCAGGGGCAGCCTCCACCAGGCCCCCACCCATGTCTACCACCACCCCCACTCCCCAGCCTCCAGGGGCACCCTCCACCAGGCCCCCACTCATGTCTCCCACCACCCCCACCCCCCAGCAGTGCAGGGGCAGCCTCCACCAGGCCCCCACTCATGTCTACCACCGCCCCCACCCCCCAGCCACCAGGGGCAGCCTCCACCAGGCCCCCACTCATGTCCAACTCATGTCTCCCACCACCCTCACCCCCCAGCCACCAGGAGCAGCCTCCACCAAGCCCCCACCCATGTCTCCCACCACCCCCACCCCCCAGCCACCAGGGGCACCCTCCACCAGGCCCCCACTCATTCCTCCCACCACCCCCACCCCCAAGCAGTGCAGGGGCAGCCTCCACCAGGCCCCACCCATGTCTACCACCACTCCCATCCCCAGCCACCAGGGGCAGCCTCCACCAGGCCCCCACTCATGTCCCCTATTACCCCCACCCCCCAGCAGTGCAGGGGCAGCCTCCACCAGGCCCCCACTCATGTCTACCACCACCCCCACCCCCCAGCCACCAGAGGCAGCCTCCACCAGGCCCCCACTCAAGTCCCCTATTACCCCCACCCCCCAGCAGTGCAGGGGCAGCCTCCACCAGGCCCCACTCATGTCTCCCACCACCCCCACCCCCCAGCCACCAGGGGCACCCTCCACCAGGCCCCCACTCAGGTCTCCCACCACCCCCACCCCCCAGCAGTGCAGGGGCAGCCTCCACCAGGCCCCCACCCATGTCTACCACCACTCCCATCCCCAGCCACCAGGGGCAGCCTCCACCAGACCCCCACTCATGTCCCCTATTACCCCCACCCCCCAACAGTGCAGGGGCAGCCTCCACCAGGCCCCCACTCATGTCTACCACCACCCCCACCCCCCAGCCACCAGGGGCAGCCTCCACCAGGCCCCCACTCAAGTCCCCTATTACCCCCACCCCCCAGCAGTGCAGGGGCAGCCTCCACCAGGCCCCCACTCATGTCCCCTATTACCCCCACCCCCCAGCAGTGCAGGGGCAGCCTCCACCAGGCCCCGACTCATGTCTCCCACCACCCCCACCCCCCAGCCATCAGGGGCAGCCTCCACCAGGCCCCCACTCATGTCTCCCACCACCCCCACCCCCCAGCAGTGCAGGGACAGCCTCCACCAGGCCCCCACTCATATCTCCCACCACCCCCATCCCCCAGCAGTGCAGGGGCAGCTTCCACCAGGCCCCCACTCATGTCCCCTATTACCCCCACCCCCCAGCAGTGCAGGGGCAGCCTCCACCAGGTCCCCACTCATGTCTCCCACCACCCCCACCCCCCATCCACCAGGGGCAGCCTCCACCAGGCCCTCACTCATGTCTCCCACCACCCCCACCCCCCAGCAGTGCAGGGGCAGCCTCCACCAGGCCCCCACTCATATCTCCCACCACCCCCACTCCCCAGCAGTGCAGGGGCAGCCTCCACCAGGCCCCCACCCATGTCTACCACCACCCCCATCCCCAGCCACCAGGGGCACCATCCACCAGGCCCCCACTCATGTCTACCACCACCCCCACCCCCCAGCAGTGCAGGGGCAGCCTCCACCAGGCCCCCACCCATGTCTACCACCACCCCCACTCCCCAGCCTCCAGGGGCACCCTCCACCAGGCCCCCACTCATGTCTCCCACCACCCCCACCCCCCAGCAGTGCAGGGGCAGCCTCCACCAGGCCCCCACTCATGTCTACCTCCGCCCCCACCCCCCAGCTACCAGGTGCAGCCTCCACCAGGCCCCCACTCATGTCCAACTCATGTCTCCCACCACCCTCACCCCCCAGCCACCAGGAGCAGCCTCCACCAAGCCCCCACCCATGTCTCCCACCACCCCCACCCCCCAGCCACCAGGGGCACCCTCCATCAGGCCCCCACTCATGTCTCCCACCACCCCCACCCCCAAGCAGTGCAGGGGCAGCCTCCACCAGGCCCCACCCATGTCTACCACCACTCCCATCCCCAGCCACCAGGGGCAGCCTCCACCAGGCCCCCACTCATGTCCCCTATTACCCCCACCCCCCAGCAGTGCAGGGGCAGCCTCCACCAGGCCCCCACTCATGTCTACCACCACCCCCACCCCCCAGCCACCAGAGGCAGCCTCCACCAGGCCCCCACTCAAGTCCCCTATTACCCCCACCCCCCAGCAGTGCAGGGGCAGCCTCCACCAGGCCCCCACTCATGTCTACCACCACCCCCACCACCCAGCCACCAGGGGCAGCCTCCACCAGGCCCCCACTCATGTCTACCACCACCCCCACCCCCAGCCACCAGGGGCAGCCTCCACCAGGCCCCCACTCATGTCTCCTATTACCCCCGCCCCCCGCAGTGCAGGGGCAGCCTCCACCAGGCCCCCACTCATGTCTCCCACCACCCCCACCCCCCAGCAGTGCAGGGGCAGCCTCCACCAGTCCCCCACTCATGTCCCCTTTTACCCCCACCCCCCAGCAGTGCAGGGGCAGCCTCCACCAGGCCCCCACTCATGTCTACCACCACCCCCACCCCCCAGCCACCAGGGGCACCATCCACCAGGCCCCCACTCATGTCTACCACCACCCCCACCCCCCAACACCAGGGGCAGCCTCCACCAGGCCCCCACTCAAGTCCCCTATTACCCCCACCCCCCGGTGTGGCACAATTCCCAAAAGTGCTAGGTGCCATTGACTGCACCCATGTGGCGCTACGTCCCCCCAGGGCATCTGAGCACATCTATAGGAACCGCAAGCACTGGCATTCCATCAACGTGCAGGTAGTATGTAATGCTAAGGGAATCATCACCTCAGTATATGCCAACTATCCAGGGTCCACCCACGACAGCTTCATTTACCGAATGTCTACCCTAAGCCGGGACCTAGAAGCTGGGCGGCATGGCGATACATGGCTGCTTGGTGAGTATGAATGCCACTGCACATGCATGCATGTCAGATGCAGAGTTATGTCACTACCCCACTAATGATACCCATCACCTCCTCACCAGGGGACAGTGCCTACCCTCTGAGCACCCACATGATGACGCCAATTCGGAACCCCATCACGCCTCCAGAGGTAAGATACAACACAGCCCATATTGCAATCCGGGGCATAGTGGAGCGCACATTCGGAGTGCTCAAGTCACGCTTTCGCTCCCTTGACCGTTCTGGCGGGCAGCTGTTATATGCGCCCCCAGTAGTGTGCAGGATCATAGTGGCAGCATGTGTCCTGCACAATGTTGCAACACGCCGGGGCCTGGCCGTGGACATGGTGGTGCCCCCACATCCCCAACCACATGCACGCCCGCTGCGCATGGGAGGGGAGAGGGCACGGGGTGAGGCAGCCCGTACGCAGCTGGTGGCTAATTACTTCACATAAAAATCACACCCCAGTGGAGTGCACACAGGCCTCGCACATACCATCTGATAAGCAATGATGACTCGACCTGACAATTAAGACGAACAAAGGGACTGTCAACTGTCAGAGCCATAGCAGCCTGAGATTGTTCATGTGGAAGTGTCACAATGTGTGCATCCCTACCTACACAAACAGCACCAATGCAGTGTCATGAAAAGACACTTCCATGCTGCAGAAATGAATACACACTTGCAAAATACTATATGAAAACCGTGCCATGTCACCCACCCCCTCCCCGGCACGGCCACACAACACACCATGGCATGTCATGCAATGTGAGAGGAAAGAAATGAATCACCACAACATGCCCCAAGTGTCAGCAGCTACAGTGTCCCTAATGGAAACATGTACACACATGAAATGCTCACAGTAATGCAGGACCTACAACCCACATGACCAAATACTTACCAAGAATTCCAATCACCTACACAACCTCCAACCTACCTTAAACATGACATTACAGACTTAAAAATTAGCTAGCCTCACCACCTGATGATGACAGCCCTCCGAACACTTGAAAGTATACAGTGTTAGCGCCACGCAAGAGTGTAGGTGCACTGCTTACAACATGGACTCCAGTTCCAAGGTGGACCGCATTGTGAAGACATGAGGAATGGACCTGCAAATATGGAGGATGAGATGGATGCAGAGGCACATATCAATACACCACCCAGTCTACAATACAACAACAATATGCACTATGAATGTATACACAGTATTGACTACAGACTGCCCACACAGCTCATGGGAGTCCAATGTTACCATGTACGTCAATGTCACTTGTGCACACCCTTTGCAAGCCCATGGAAACGGGAAGCAGGAGGGGTGTGTGTGACAAAAACCCAAGCATCTGAACCAAATCCATGACAAGCCTGCATGTGCCCAGCCACAATGCAGCGTATGCCCATGGGAGCCACACAAGGCAACACACTGTCCCATAAAAAAAATAATAATAAATAAATAAATAAATAAATAAAAATCAAAAATGGCCATTAATTTGGCCCGGGGGTGTTGGGGAGGCCACCCAGGAGGTCCGAGGACAGGGTGCACACCAAAACCCACCTGTGTGGATCTTGCGAAAAAAAAAAACACCTCCATGGGCTCATGGCCTACACGGCTACCCTATTGTGGGAGTATTACTGCTGTCGCTATCCTCACCCTCTGCAGCTGCATCCGGAGGTGGTGGCACTATGGGAGGCAGCCCACGCAAAGCCCTAGTCTGTTCCTCCATGGCTGCAAGAATGCGGGTGTGGTAGGTCTCGTTCTGGAGGGTAAGTGTGCGGAGGTCCCCACCCCATGCAACAACTCACGGGATGCCCGGACCTCCACCCTAGTTGCCTGCATCTCAGCTGAGAGTGTACGGGTGAGACGCTCCAGCTGCTGTTCTGTCCTTCGGTTTGTTGAAGCCTCAAGCTCAACAAGAGTCGTCCTGAGGTGAAGGAGTTCCAGTCTCAGGGCTTCCCTGTGGCCCTGGGACTCTATGGAGATGGCTTCCTGCAGAGTCGCCAGTGCCACCCGCCTGTCCCTGTCGGACGCCAACATGTCCTCCCTTTGGGACTGGCAGATGGAGTCGGTTGCCTGCTGTAGTCGCTCCATCAGCCTTTCGGGGGCGAAACATGGAAGTGGCCACCCTATCCATGGCCTGAGCCATCATCTCTGATGATGCTGCCTGTTGGGTTGCCATACCGTAAATGGATTGCTCCCATGCGGTATTGCCAGGTGGCGTACGGCCACAATGTCGGCGGGCACCACACCTGTCTGGGGCAAGGCGAACTGCGCCTTGCTGTGCCGGCACTGCCTGAGGCTGCAGGACTGCATTCCCCCTCTGATCTGCTGGCCCAGGAACAGGATCAGATGTCGCGAAGTGTGACCCTGCATCCGTAACCACCAAAGGCGTACCTGTCATGATGCCTACCTCCAAGGAGCCAGGTCCGACCCAGCAACCCCAGAGGCAGGCATCATTCCCCCCAGGGAAGTGCCAGCGGGCCCAAGCTGGGGCCCTTTGGGCACAGTCCTGGCGCCGTAGGCGCCAGGCTCATGTTGGACCCCTGTCCTGGCGCCTTAGGCGCCAGGCTCATAAAGCTAGACATGTGTTCAAGTGTTTTAATGTGCACTTACCTGATGCAGACCATGCTGCTACATCCAAGCCCTCTTGAGGCCTGAATGGAACTACTTTACATGTGGGACTACTTTCCACCTGGGTGTGGTCGGGGAAGGATACATACCTGATCGGTGGAAGGATACATACCTGGAACTTCTTCCAAAGCTATTTAAACCACGCCTGATCAGCAACTCACGCTTCGCGTTGTTCTGCTTCTCGCAGCTGGACGCTCACCGTGTCAGCGCCTGCATCTGGACTTCAGCCACGCCTGTCAGCATCCTGGGTCGCCTGCAAAGGGAGATAAGAGAGAATTGGCGAGAAAGAAGACCTTACCTGCTAAAGCTGCATCACCGAGACATCACACCGACGATCCTGAAAGGGAAGACATCACTTTAAAAGCATTTCGCTTCGATCGCTGCAGCGCTGCATTTCACTCACCTTTCCTGGGCGCCTCCATCTTCAGCAGCGATCATCTGGATCCGCACCCACTTCCCATAGCCTAGAGAGAAAAGACAAGAAAACAAGGTGAGAGAAGGAAGGGAAATAGGAAAAGCTCAGTTTCCTTCCAAGACTTACCTGTTGGGTCATTCCCATTTCATTTCGGGTCCTGCTGCTTCCTGGCATTCCGGACCCCGGCCCCTATGGGGAAAAAAGACAAAGACATTGAATGAGCGAATGCAAAGACATTACCTGAACGCTCATCCAGAACTTACCTGTTATTTACTGGAACTGCACGTTTCACTTCGGGTCGGCGCCATATCTCCGGCATTCCGAACCCCGGCCCCTAAGGGGAAAAAGACATAAGCATTAGCGCTTGCTGCAATAAGACAAATGAACATTATTATTAAGCTTGAACTTTTGAACTTGCAACAGAACTCTTACAGCGCCTCACCTGAATAGTCAAGCTTATTTTGAACTCCCATCAAACCTCAATCCAGTGAAGTAACTGGGTTTCAACGCGCCCCTGCATCAGAAGCAGGATGGAGAACTCACCCTTCCAGACCCTAAGGTGAGACTTCACGGGGAATCGTGGAAGGGTATCGTGGAGGGTTGGAAGGGAGTGGGAGGCTTGAGCATAATTCCGTCAGTAGGTAATACTCCCTTTTCACGCACAGGGGAATATTCCTGCGAGCCAGAAAAGCCAGAGTAGAGGGGCCCTTCCTGTCCATCATCAGAGTCCTGCGCTTCACCATTGAAGAAGCATCAGCACTCGAAGCCAGACATGCGCCTCCGTAGGAATCAGGTGAGCGTGACAGTACCTGCCAACACTGACATCCCCATTGAGGGTTCTAACCCTGGTGCAGGTGGGTCGGACAGAACAGAATCCCTCCCAGGAACACTCACTTGCGATGGCACGTAGGTCTCATCATCCGAATCAACACCTGAGTACAGCTCGGGGGAGGTGCAGCCAGAGACACCCCTTGAGAGCACGACCTGCAGCAGTTGTGGGTTCTCACCCACCACCACACCACGTCCCTCACTGGTGGTCGGTCGGCCCTCTGACCCCTCCTGGGTCTGCACCATCTCCACAACCCCAGCAGTATCAGGTGCGTCTTCCCCTGCAAAGACATAAAAGAAAACAAATGGAAACAGGCATTAGCACTATGGCACACAATGAGGGCTGAGAGGCTACAGAAACAGTATTTGATTGACACATGTCCCACATGACTAAAACACTCCCATGCATGCACCGTCACTGCATGTGATGGGGAGGCAGATGGCACACATTGATGACACCAAGATGGAAGATCAACACATTTGCTGCATGCTGCCTAGCAGTGGCATCACACATTGGCCAGTGATTGGCAGGTCAAATACACATGCCATCAAACAGATGGCATGTACCCTAGCCATGAAGTGAAGAGGGAGAGGAGGTCACCAATTGTTCATTCAGTCCAGTTTGTTCATATGATTGATTATTTTCATTGTAATGGTTCAAATGTTTAACATGCAGCTGCCAGTCAAAAATGGTCCTATAGCAAAGGGACAGGTCCAAACTAATCATGTCCAGGAAACTGAGCCAGTTCACTGTACCATAGCCATGTCAGACATGTGACAATAGGACTGAGAAATCCCGAGTAAAAGTGGTGGTATGCAAACAATCTGCCTGAATAAACAGAGGTAAATAAGCAACAGTGTAGTGGCAAGATGACACTCCAAGGGCAACTGGCGTGGTGTTGGGCTGGATGTCTAATGTTGGCCGAAGGGATGCTGCTATACTCAAATGCTGTTGTCAAGAATGTTTAGGAAGAGGCACATGGGTGAGCCGAACCACTCAGGCACACACACCCTCCCCTGGCACCCAAACAGAAGCCCTCCCACACACACCATGCACATGGATGACACACAAATGCATGTGCACTCACCGGACAATGCCTCGTAATCTGCCACTTCTCCCACGCCTTGGATCTGTTCCTCCGTGACGCAGGTCCCAGCAACCTGCTCATGTGGAGTGAGTTCTATGTCGTCTGCTGGAGACCCACCTCCAGTCACTAGAGTTGCGGCATGACTTGAGGCCAGCTTATTCTTTGCCCTGCGCTTCAGGTCATTCCAGCGCTTGTAGCATTCATTAGCTGTGCGCCTCACGATTCCAAGGGCACTTATGATGTCCGCAATGGTCTGCCAGTGTGCCTGACGTTGTGCAGGTGTGGTCTTGGATCCTGCAACAATCACCATTTCGCGGTCATGTGCGGACACATACTCTACAAGTGCATTCAGTTCGGCCTCATTGAAGCTGGGCTTCCTTGACGGGCCGGACTGTGTAGCCGTGTCTGGGGTATCAGCCTCTACTGGACGAGCACTCTTCCTCTTCCGCTTGCAAGGTGGTGCGGATCCGGAGTGTCCTGCGCCGCTCTGGACACTAGGGGCAGGAGCGTGGGATTGCACACTCAGCATGGGAGTTGGTGCAGGCATTATCTCGTGTGATGGTGTCAGGGGGAATGTCAGCATGATGGACTTGGACCGACACTGTCCTGGATGGGTGTGTGAGAGGTGGGGTGGATGGAGCCGCAGCTGCCCCTGCAGCCTCCCCAGCCTGCCTACGCGGGGCAGCAGATGACCTAGCTGCCCCTGATCCACGTGGCCTGATGACACCAACGTTCACCGGCGCACGTGGCCTAGACCTGCTGACCTGGAAGTCACCCATGGAGTCACCCTGTGCCAGGTCTGGTTCCACAGTGGGCTGGTCCAACAAGGGTTGAGCATGGATGGTGTCAGCCACGGTAACCTCAACCAGGGGGTGGGTGGGCATGGGGCACCCTGCACCCTGGCTCCTCCACACATGGGGGGCTAGGGGCACCCTGCAAGTCATGGCCACGTCCCATACCGGATCCACCACGGCCACCACTTGGGGCTCGGCCACCTTTGCCACCCTTACGGCTTGTTCGCCTCCCAGCCATGGCACTGATGTTATTGTGAGAATGGGAGTCGATGTGAACTATTGTCCTGGGCAATTGAGGGTCAAAGGGGTTGGGTACCAGATGGTAATCGTACCCTAGTGCTCTAGCAAGGCTGTATGTCACCCCTGGGGAAAGATGACGGGTCACGCAATGCACAGGCACCCCAAAAAAGCGAAGTAAGGTGCACGCAACCCCTTCTAGACCACGTGCGTGGAAAAATAAACCTGCACTATGCTGTGGCACCCAGGAACACAAGAATGAACGTATGCGTGTCACACGCAGCCTAGAATGACCTCTGAAGGGGTACGTGACACACGGGGCAAGCACAGATGTTAAATATGTGCGCGACTCACCGTCCGCCAGGAACAAAAGCGTGAAAAATATGCGCGTGTGCGCGTTGGCAACACCCCCCGCCAAAAGAAGAATTGTACGCTGTCTGAGGGGACAGGACAACAGTAGTAGGGAACGCTGTTTGAGGAAACAGGCCCAGGAAAAAGAGGAAAAGAGAAAAAGCTGTCAGAGGTAACAGGGAGTACGAACTGGAAACGCTGCGAAGTAAATCGCGTGTGAACCGACAAGAAGTACAGATTTCACCCACTCACTCTCCACGAAAAGCACGTACAAGGAAATGGCGTTCTACACGTACCTTTTATACACACGTCACAGACGCGCATACGCAATGAGGCCATTTCCACCAATTACGCGCTTTGACACTCAGACGTGTATCTCTTCATTTTTACACGCGCCATTCTCTACGGCCATGCGCGTGACGTCACAGCTGCGCATGGTGGCCTTTGGGCCAATGAAATCGCATATGCGAGCACACGTGGTAAAACTGCACGTCCGAGTGTCATCGCGTGTGATCGGAGGGAAGTGAGCGTACATGCGATTGGCCTGGGTACGTGTGTTTCGGGGTGCGCGGGAAGTTCCACACGCGATTAGCCTGGGTACGTGTGTTCCGGGGTGCGCGGGAACTTTCACACGCGATTGGTGGAAATCCACGTGTGTTCTGTCATCACGTGCAATGAGGGAAACACCCGCGTGCGTCACGTCAATGACGCGCTCACGCGCTAAGGGCCTTTGGTCCAATGAAATCGCATATGCGTGCTGCCGTGCATACGCGCTAAGGGCCTTTCCTCGAATTACACACAGACGTGCAGGATTTTCACGTGCCAAATCACTCTGTATCAAGCTGGCCACGCGTAAGCACACGGAAGACCACGCTCCTGCCCAGAAGGCCGAACTACTGCCCCCCAGAGCCCCGAGCACACTCCCACCTGCCATCTGCTGCTGCCTGACTGCCTGCTGCCCACGTGCCCTGCCATTTGCTGCCTGCACATCAGCCAGGGGTGCTGTTGCTGTGACCACCCCTGCTGGAACCGAAGACTCCCGACTGGGATTCCATCGCTCCACAGCCCAACCCCAGGACCCAGTTGCCCACCCACTCCTGCCTCTGGGGTTGTCATGTCGGGGCAAACACCATCTGAGACCACTGACAACCCCCGGCCAGAGAGGCAGAGGGGCACCAGCTTCAGTGCCACCGAAGTTGGTGTCCTGGTGGAGCAAGTCCTGGGGCAGTATGATGTCCTCTTCGGAAGTTCGCGCGCCGACAAGGAAGGACGGACTCGGATCTGGACTGACATCGTGACTGCCATCAACGCGGAGGGGGTGGCAGTCCGCGTCTTCCAACATGTCAAGAAGCGCTGGGAGGACTTCAGGTCCAGGACCTTGAACAAGGCCCGGCGCCTCTTGAAGGCAGCGGATGCCATGGGGAGCCGGGGCCACTTGTCGGAAGAACAGATGAGGGTCCTGGAACGCATATCCCCAGCGCTCCACGTCCAGGTCCTTGAGAGGCAGACCCGTCTGGAGTCAAGCGGTAAGTGTACATGCATCCTGATTGTGAGCTGTGCGTGTGGTGATTTTTCAGTAGTGTGCAGGTTGCACATCTGTTTGTATGGGGTCGAGTATGGGTGGGGGTGTACAGGGCCGTGGGGCTAACACATGCGAGGGCTGGAATGTGTGAGACATGGATGGTGCTTGTGTGTGTAGGCTTGCATGCCAAATGCAGTTGTGTGGGCACACATGTTTGGATGAATGTGTATGTAAGTAGACATGTCCATGAAGTCACGCATGTATGTTGTTTTCAGCTGCATGTATCAGCACTGTGTACATGTGCATCTGTGTGTATTTGACAAGGGTGCAACAGTGATGCAACATGGATGCATGTGACAGCGGTATGTGGAAGCCTGATGGGAAGATGTGACATGGATGCCCATCTGAACATTGTGACACTTGGCAGAGGTGTACACATGCATGCAAGTGTGGTGGTGTGTGTACATGTGTGGTGCACTTCCTGTGTTGCATGTGATGTCTGGCTCACCTTTGCCTGCTCATGCTGTTGTATGTGTATGGATGGTGCTGGCAGTTGCGATATGGCTGTGGTATGGCTCATGTGTGCGAGTTGAAATGACATGTGTGTTGGGGATTGTGATGACATGTCTGAGGTTTGCCAATGCCACTCATGTACAACTGTCATGTGTGTATGTGTCCATTGTACAGTGCCCTGATGCCTGTGTTTTATTTCTCCCTGTCTGCAGCGTCAACTGATGAAGAGGGCGGAGAAGGTGCTGTGGAGCACAGCGGCGGGGATCCCACCGCCAGCCGGAGACGCAAGGCCCGGCTCCCCTCCCATGTTGTCATCTCGTCGGGGAGTGAGGAGTCCGGTGCCGCGTCCCAGGCCGCAGCTGCCGGGGGGAGGTCCAAGAGGCGGAGGTTGGAGTTGGACTCCTCTGCAGCAGAAGGGGCAGCTGGGACCCCACAGGGCCCAACGGGGGAAGATGGCACGGAGTCATCCAGGTTGGTGGGGGGTTTGGTGGAGGAGGAGGCCGTGTAAGCAACAGAGACGGGGTCTGGAGGTGGGGATCCCACTGGTGCTAGTGGTGCAGTGCAGGATCAGGGACAGGAGGCAGCACAGGCCGCCGCAGAGGTGCCTGTGTGCAATCCTGTCCCTGATCCTGTCCCTGCATCATCTTGCACCAGCAGGGATGCCTACGTCCAGACCCGTTTTCAGGCAGGGGATGAGCTCACGTCAACTGGCCTTCCTCTGCCTGCGGACGTGGCTATCCGGGTCCGGGTTGAGCCTGTTCTGAGTGGTGTGGCGTTGCGTCAACGGGCCATGTGAGGTGACCTGCAGTCTTTTCATGAGGAGACTGCACGTCATCTCGAATGGCTCGTTGACCACGTCAGCCTGCTGGGACAGGTCACCCAGGCCGGATTCCTCCGTATGATGGGGCTTGCTACGACCCCCTCCTCAACTGATCTCCATACGCGCCAGTCGTCCTCCATGCCATCTTCCCACCCATCAGTCACCTGGGTGCCCTGTGGAGCTGCCTCTGACGGTGCGGCCAGGCTGGTGGAGGAGGCATCCCTGCCACAGTCGGGAGTCGGACGTCCAGCAGGGGTGGCCACATCAACGACTGCACCCCAGCCGGCGGAGGATGTGCAGGTAGCAGGAGGCAGTGCACGGGCAGAGGCACAGCAGCAGCAGCAACGTGGTGGGAGCCATGAAGGCTCGGGGCCTTCAACATCGGAGGGGCAGGCATCGGCCGGAGGGCAGGAGGACCCACGACAGAGAGTGTCTTCCGTGTGGCAGCGGTTGGGCCACGCCATAGATGCGGAGCGGCAGCGGGCGGAAGAGGCACGGCTCACAATGGTCAGGGCGGAGAACTCCATGCGGAGGGCCCTGAGGCGGACCGAGTGCCTCGAGGCAATCCGCAGGGGTTTGGAGGTGGACACGTCGACGGCCCTGCGGACCCTCGGGGCCATGGAGGAGGACCGCCTCCGGGACATTGAGCAGGAGTTCGATGATGCCCTGGCCCGGGACATCCAAAAGTGAGCCGTCAAACTAGCCCGCTGCCCTTGTACATAGTTATGTAGGTAGTGTAAGGTTTCATTTTTTTTTGGATTTATTTTGAACCTTTTAGACATTGGCCACATTTTTGTATTAGTTAGTGTAGTTAGATAGGTTTCCTTTCTTTTGTTGGGATAATGGACCCTGGCTTGTTTGTATGTACATAGTTCACTGTTGGATTGTATTTTTCTTTCACATTTTAACCATGGAGCAATGGCTTTCTTTTTTATTTCCCATTGGATTTTGTTTTGTGGACAGTGATTTTGGACACCATTACTTTGGATTTTGATTTTTGGTTTTGCTTTTTTTCACGGTCATGCTTCTTTAAATTTTTGTACATTCCCATTTCTGTTTCTTTATTTTTGATTCTATTTATGTTTCCTTTAATACATATTTTTTTATCATACTTCAATGTGTAGTATCATCTCACTAGTTTCATGCATATCATGATATGGGTTTTGAGATTCACTGACACCCATTGGGTGTATGTGAGGGAAATGTGTTTGTTTCGGAACTTGCAATTGGTGTTCTGTCATGTAATTGCCAATTATGAGTGGGTGGATGCAATACTCGGGTGGGTGTTTTGCATTTGGAGGCTGACCATAGGGACCAGGGATCTAGATTGTGATGACATGTTGGCTGGGGAACATGAGTTGGACATGGGTGGGGGCCTGCTGGCAGGTGCCCCACAGTGCTGGGGGTGGGGGGGGTGGGAGACATGGGTGGGGGCCTGGTGGAGGCTGCCCCAGCACTGCTGGGGGGTGGGGCTGCATGGGGACATGAGTGGGGGCCTGGTGGAGGCTGCCCCTGCACTGCTGGGGGGTGGGGGTGGTGGGAGACATGAGTGGGGGCCTGGTGGAATCTGCCCCTGGTTGCTGGGGGATGGGGGTGGTGGTAGACATGAGTGGGGGCCTGGTGGAGGCTGCCCCTGCACTGCTGGGGGGTGGGGGTGCAGGGGGACATGAGTGGGGGCCTGGTGGAGGCTGCCCCTGCACTGCTGGGGGGTGGGGGTGGTGGGAGACATGGGTGGGGGCCTGCTGGCAGGTGCCCCACAGTGCTGGGGGGTGGGGGTGCAGGGGTACATGAGTTGGACATGAGTGGGGGCCTGCTGACAGGTGCCCCACAGTGCTGGGGGGTGGGGGTGGTGGGAGACATGAGTGGGGGCCTGGTGGAGGCTGCCCCTGCACTGCTGGGGGGTGGGGGTGCAGGGGGACATGAGTGGGGGCCTTGTGGAGGCTGCCCCTGCACTGCTGGGGGGTGGGGGTGCAGGGGGACATGAGTGGGGGCCTGGTGGAGGCTGCCCCTGCACTGCTGTGGGGTGGGGGTGGTGGGAGACATGAGTGGGGGCCTGGTGGAGGCTGCCCCTGCACTGCTGGGGGGTGGGGGTGCAGGGGGACATGAGTGGGGGCCTGGTGGAGGCTGCCCCTGCACTGCTGGGGGGTGGGGGTGCAGGGGGACATGAGTGGGGCCCTGGTGGAGGCTGCCCCTGCACTGCTGGGGGGTGGGGGTGGTGGGAGACATGAGTGGGGGCCTGGTGGAATCTGCCCCTGGTGGCTGGGGGATGGGGGTGTTGGTAGACATGAGTGGGGGCCTGGTGGAGGGTGCCCCTGACTGCTGGGGGTAGGGGGTGGTGGGAGACATGGGTGGGGGCCTGGTGGAGGCTGCCCCTGCACTGCTGGGGGGTGGGGGTGCAGGGGGACATGAGTGGGGGCCTGGTGGAGGCTGCCCCTGGTGGCTGGGGGGTGGGGGTGGTGGGAGACATGGGTGGGGGCCTGCTGGCAGGTGCCCCACAGTGCTGGGGGGTGAGGGTGCAGGGGTACATGAGTTGGACATGAGTCGGGGCCTGCTGGCAGGTGCCCCACAGTGCTGGGGGGTGGGGGCGGTGGGATACATGAGTGGTGGCCTGGTGGAGGCTGCCCCTGCACTGCTGTGGGGTGGGGGTGGTGGGAGACATGAGTGGGGGCCTGGTGGAGGCTGCCCCTGCACTGCTGGGAGGTGGGGGTGGTGGGAGACATGGGTGGGGGCCTGCTGGCAGGTGCCCCACAGTGCTGGGCGGTGGGGGTGCAGGTGTACATGAGTTGGACATGAGTGGGGGCCTGCTGGCAGGTGCCCCACAGTGCTGGGGGGTGGGGGTGGTGGGAGACATGAGTGGGGGCCTGGTGGAATCTGCCCCTGGTGGCTGGGGGATGGGGGTGGTGGTAGACATGAGTGGGGGCCTGGTGGAGGGTGCCCCTGACTGCTGGGGGGAAGGGGGTGGTGGGAGACATGGGTGGGGGCCTGGTGGAGGCTGCCCCTGCACTTCTGCGGGGTGGGGGTGCAGGGGGACATGAGTGGGGGCCTGGTGGAGGCTGCCCCTGGTGGCTGGGGAGTGGGGGTGGCGGTAGACATGAGTGGGGGCCTGGTGGAGGCTGCCCCTGCACTGCTGGGGGGTGGGGGTGCAGGGGGACATGAGTGGGGGCCTGGTGGAAGCTGCCCCTGCACTGCTGGGGGTGGGGGTGCAGGGGGACATGAGTGGGGGCCTGGTGGAGGCTGCCCCTGCACTGCTGGGGGGCGTGGGTGGTGGGAGACATGAGTGGGGGCCTGGTGGAGGCTGCCCCTGGTGGCTGGGGGGTGGGGGTGGTGGTAGACATGGGTGGGGGCCTGGTGGAGGCTGCCCCTGCACTGCTGGGGGTGGGGGTGGTGGGAGACATGCATTGTTGATCAGTAGTGCAAGGTGACATGTGGGTTGGCTGGGGGGCATGCCCATGGTGGATGGGCTGCCTGTGGGACATGAGCAGGGGTGCAGGGTAGTCCCCCGTGGTGTGGGCTGCCTGCAGGGGCCGTGGAGGTTGTAGAGCGAACACCTGGGAGGACCCACATGGCCAATTCACGTGTAGTACTCTCCAGAACCCCTGAAATACACGTACCCTGCTGAAATCGCGTGTGGAACTTCCCGCGCACCCCTGCAATACACGTACCCTGCTGAAATCGCGTGTGGAACTTCCCGCGCACCCCTGGAATACACGTACCCTGCTCGCACGGGGCCAATCGCGTGTGGAACTTCCCGCGCACCCCTGAAATACACGTACCCCGATGGAATCGCGTGTGGAACTTCCCGCGCACCCCTGAAATACACGTACCCTGCTGAAATCGCGTGTGGAACTTCCCGCGCACCCCTGAAATACACGTACCCTGCTCGCACGGGGCCAATCGCGTGTGGAACTTCCCGCGCACCCCTGAAATACACGTACCCTGATGAAATCGTGTGTGGAACTTCACGTGCACCCCTGTAATACACGTACCCTGCTGGAATCCCGTGTGATACTTCCTGCGCACCAATGAAATACACGTTCCCTGCTGGAATCGCGTGTAGAACTTCCCGCGCACCCCTGCAATACACGTACCCTGCTGAAATCGCGCGTGGAACTTCCCGCGCACCCCTGGAATACACATACCCTGCTCGCACGGGGCCAATCGCGTGTGGAACTTCCCGCGCACCCCTGAAATACACGTACCCTGATGGAATCGCGTGTGGAACTTCCCGCGCACCCCTGAAATACACGTACCCTGCTGAAATCGCGTGTGGAACTTCCCACGCACCCCTGAAATACACATACCCTGCTTGCACAGGGCCAATCACGTGTGGAACTTCCCGCGCACCCCTGAAATACACGTACCCTGATGAAATCGCGTGTGGGACTTCCCGCGCACCCCTGAAATACACGTACCCCGCAGAAATCGCGTGTGGAACTTCCCGCGCACCCCTGAAATACACATACCCTGCTGGAATCCCGTGTGATACTTCCCGCGCACCAATGAAATACACGTACCCTGCTGGAATCGCATGTGGAACTCCCCGCGCACCCCTGGAATACACGTACCCTGCTCGCACGGGGCCAATCGCGTGTGGAACTTCCCGTGCACCCCTGAGATACACGTACCCTGCTCGCACAGGGCCAATCGCGTGTGGAACTTCCCGCGCACCCCTGAAATACACGTACACTGCTGAAATCGCGTGTGGAACTTCCCGCGCACCCCTGAAATACACGTACCCTGCTGATTTTGCGTGTGATACTTCCCGCGCACCCCTGATGCACACGTACACAGTACAATCGCGTGTGGAACTTCCCGCGAGCCACTGAAACACACGTTCCCCGCTTGGCGTTTGCTGTTTGCCAGCCCTGTGAACTGGTCCAGGGTTAGCGCAGCCCTTTGCGATTATTTGGGGATTTTGAAGGCTTTTCCTTGCGCGAGGGCGTTCTTGGGGGCATAACTGGCACTGCTGCAGGGTCGCTGCGCCACGCTGCGCCACGGCTGGTTTTGGATGCGAAAATCCATGAATACGCTGTGCGCGGAAATCGATTTTAGCGCACGGGGCTGGCGCAGACATTTGCACGGACACGCTGTGCACCAGTCGCGTGCGCCACTTTTGTGCGAATTTCTATGAATTACCCTGTTATTCTTTAAAATAATATATTTTCCTAAAACAACCATTACTAATAATCAATATAGTGGTCAAAAGAAGAGATGATCACTCATTGCATATTTCTCCCCTCTCTTCTTTTGTGGGACCAATACAGTACTAGCATATGTCAGCAAAAAAGTGCTATTGAGGCCAATTCCTTTGGCCCCTTCTGATGCACTTGTGGGTGTTTCTATCCTTTCATTTGGTAGTGAAGCCACACATTATCGTTATTACCGGACCGCCAACCTTGTAATGAGGCCCATTGTGTGTTTGAGGCCTTTTACCATTGAGAGTGAAGAGAGCTTGTGTATGAAGTTCCTTTCCTGTAGGGGTGCATGATAATATTGTGGCTGTGAATAACACACTGGCCTTAGTAGGACATCCTTCAGAAATTGCTGACATACCCGATTACTGGAGTGCTACACATAACATACGGTATTTGTTGTGCTTCAGCCCTTAGTGGCATCATCAATATTGTTAATTATCACCTTAGCACCGCTATATTATAAGTCCATCTTCAGAGTCAATAGTATCATTGAAAACTCCAATTACTACCATCGCATGATGTTGCTCTGTTATTCCTATCTTTCACTGGGAAAAGGCCATCTTTTCAATCTAAGAAATTCTGGTTTTGAAGCTCCCAATGCAATGTTGTGCAAACGCTGTTTTATTCCTGTAACCCCATGAGACAAGTGCTCATTCATTTTGATACACCTGTGTTTTTCCGAAACATAATCATCTCTTGTGGACGTTGGAAACACTGTCCTGGTTGAAGGCTATCTGTAAGGAAGCATGCGATTTATGGCTCACTTAAGAGGAAAATGTGGACGCTATAGTTTCACCTGTTGAGCTTTGTCTCACTCCCACGGATTTTAATGTTGGGTTTTTAGAAAGGTGTCTATCCAGCAACTATATTGGTGACACTACTAGACTAAGTGATATCTCTCCGAAGCTAGGTTGCCTCCTCAGAAGGTGGGACTGGAGTACAGACACCGTAAATTAGCTTACCACTGTGAAAGTGCGAAGAGGGACTTGTCTCATGATTGACTGTTACTTACAACATTGCTTTTCCTAAATAGGCATTTGAGCAGGTGAAAGATTGTGTTTTGAATGGTGTGACTTTATCGATAATGGTCTATCTGAGCAACAGAGCTCTGGATCCATGCCTGAGACTGGAAGGTGGCCAATTACCATAGCTTGCCCCACTTTTCCAATCCTGTCAAAACTGCTGAGCCTATGTAGTAGAATTACACTCTCACCCTCGGATGTAAACAACGTTGATTGTCTATATCCAGAGTATGTACATTTACCATAGACATTGGAAACTCCTATACAGAACCAGGTTATGCATTGATTGCAGCAGGGGAGAAATGTAATGATATTAGTATTATAATGACCCCACTGTATTTTGAGGGAAAAGATGTACACTAACTTGCGTTCCCCATGATTAAGCACATTGATCAATGTGTGTTTCTTGTAAAAGGGTGATTCTGATGCCCAATCTGCTAATGTGTTTGGTTTCTGTACCAGTATGTTCATATACATTAAGCAACGTACATTCAAGACAGCACTACTATTGGACCTGCCATGTGTGTCCCATGACTAGGCCAGCTAAAATGTCTTCTTATTTTGTCTGTACATTTTATTGTGCAAACTACTGTCAACAAAGTAAAGTGTAGGAAGCAAAATTGTGATGATTTTAGAACTATTCAACAGAACTTCCAACAGAACTTCCTCTACCCGCACTACGCACTAAAACATGCAGAGACACAACCAAATAACCCTACTTTGAGCAAGCCCCAGTATTAGAAAACATTGAGGTTGGGGAATTGCCCAGGGATTCCAGTGACAGCCAGCAACAGCCATGCACCCAACCTGCCCACCTGAGATTCATATCCTCACTTAGAAGTAATGAAGTGCAAACAGGATATGCCTGCACTGTTTGGTGTACAATAGAGTAACGAGAACTATACTACCACAAAGGCAATATCTAGCCCCTGGGGCTAATGGCAGCATTATTTGTGTCAATCCCACATTTATGTTTTTTCTCCCTTTGGGGCTGCAGTTCCAGTTGGTCAAATACTTCCTTTCTCCTGTCATTAAGAGACATCACTCTTAAAAGAGTATCATTGGTCAGCTACAGTGTCTGAAATTTAGCATCTATTCCTGTAGGTTTTACTGATGTTTACTGCGTATTGACTAACCGGGCATGGTGTAGGTGATTGACAGTTACGAGAGCTTATGGCAACTGAGAATTTAGACAGCTTGGTCAAGAAGGATGCTGAGTCTGTGGAAGGAGAAAAAAGAGAAGGCAGAAGGAACTGGTGCTTGGTAAGGGGTCCCACTAAATGTTCCTGGACTAAATGCTTTCTATTCCTAAACTCCAGGGGCTCCCTCCAATTAATATGAGGAGGAAGCTTCATAGCATTCCAGCTTCATAATGTATTTGCATGGTTACCTGAACATCCAGATGGCCCTTCAGGAGAGAGAATGCTCCATTAATGTACTGAACATGTTCCCTGAACAGATTCTGGAGCTGATGGTAAGTGAGTTAGCTGCTTCCCCCGACAGACATACAGCAGTATGATTATAGTATGGGTGTAGGGGGTAGTGATGGTGATGTGTTTCTTTTACACTGTGCTTGGTGGGAGGCTGTAGCAAGCCCCCAAAGTGTTTAGACTATTTACTTATCTAGCCAGTCAGACTGTGTGTCTACTAACATGCCCATTTGCACTTTGATTTTACATGATGCATTTTGCTTCGAAGTCCCAGATATTTGTGTTAGAGTCAACTGGGGCTGGACTCTCTTTCAGTGCCACTCATTCTGTCCAAGGATGTCCCTCAGGGCTCAGTGACATGGCGGGTCAGAGGCCAGTGAAGTAGTATGCAGTTTTTGCTCTAACAGTGCACCTCTGGTGCTCAGATGTGATCAGTGACTGTGTTCCACATGTCATGTGCCGTGATTGGGAATACCTCTGAGGTGTCATGATATATTTCATGGCATGAAAGAAAAGTTATACAGAAAACACTGGCAACATCTTCGCAGGTGTTCAATAGTGTTCATTTCCTAGCTCTACCTATGATACTCTCTGCTATTTCTTGTTGCGCGTTATTTGTTGTCTGTCATGTCGCAGCGCTCTCATGCCTCAGGGTCCTTGTCTACAGCGCTATAGAAATATATTAAATACATAAATATATATGCTTTGACATCACTTCGACCACATCACTTGTTCTGTAGTTCAAAGTACTATCTTGAAGGTAGTGGGTAAAATGCCTTGGTTGTCGCTGGTTTGTTTTGGTTTGTGTGTGACGATTACATCTGCTCCTCAGGTGTCAGTAACATTTTATTTCAGCAGGGCTTTGTGCCAAACTATTAAGGTTCCCAATTACTAGATCAGAGTGTTTTTCATACAGCCATAGTTGCCATTGGGACATGTATCAATTGTTTGTCAATTATGGTAGCCATAATGAATTTCGGAGTTGAATGTAGTGGGAATAGTGTATGCATTTGATATAACTTAATATTGTCCTGGCAGGTAAACCTGAAGGAATATACATTATTAGTTTTTATACATGTTCGTCTATATATGTGTGCCTGTGTGCATTTCAATAAAATGTGTCTGAGATTTGAAGCTATATTTAGTCAATGTATGTGTCTGCCACATCGAAGTCCGTCAGGTGGAGGCGCAATTGTTTGATGTATTGGGATAAGAATACACTACACTTTTAGGAACCTCATTGCATTCTCACCCTATTTCCTTATTAACCACCCATTTTTTAAAGCTCAGTTACCTCTGGTTAGCATTTTCTGTATTCTCATCAGCAGCGACGGCGGGGCATGGTATGTCTTCTCTGCCACGGGACAAGGTCTCAAAGGGTGGAGTGCTAGGCATAAATATTATGAGACTCTGTAATGTAACGTTGTGCAGTATTAAACTCTGCATAGTTGGTCCTGTCAGCTCTCCTTTAATACTAATGTGACAATTAATTTATCAATCTGCTTAAGGGCAATCTGTAAAGCAATACTCATATAAATGTAGTATTCAAATAAGTAACATGATAGTAATATGATAGTACAGAGGATGTGACAGTTATAATAAGGCACACTAGTATTTGGCTCATCAAGCTCCCTACTAAGGGGAGCTCTTCCAAAAATGTATTGAGCTCACTTGAATTAGTAAAGAAGTGTGTTTTCTTCATTGTGCATAACTGAGTTTTGGTGGATAGTCTGTAGAGTAGTTTAGGCTTTATTTCCATTGATTCTCTCTTGACAGCAATGGAGTTGAGCCTTCTGCCAGATGCAAAATCATGACAAATCACAATATTTGGTAACATGTATGCCTGTACACCCCGCTCCCTTGATTTGAGCAGCACCAGGTCTTCATTTCCGATTTCAAATACTCTGAAATGATAGGCCTAGTAGGTTTTCCTGCTTAGCTCCAGAATTGAGTGAGTGGCACGTCCCATAAATTAGAAACCGCAGAAAAAGTGGAGTGTCACAAAGAATTTGCTTTAGGAGATGCAAGACAGTTGTGAATCCTAACATTTTTCCTCTATCATCTCACCTCCATATCGTCATCATTGGCCTGCCAATTTTTCACATGTTGAGCACAAAACATTTTCTCAGTTTTTGATATCTCTTATTTGTTTCTCAGCAGATGTTTTGCTGCCACTTTCTTCCTCAATTCAAGCCTTTGAACTTTTCAGGTTAAAAGCTAAATTATCTTTTTGTTTAGCCGAGAGAGTCAAACCCAGTTCGTTTCTCTGCCAATCCAAGATTCAAATCATTTGCAGGGGTCTCACTGGCCTCAGACTAGGTGGTTGCCCCACCACCCACACACCCAGTATCATGCCTGCCTGTGGCCATCTATTTTGGAAACTCTGTGTTTCCCTGCCTTTTATCTCCCCTTGATGTGCAGACACAAATTGTTTCTCAAATACTGGCACAGAGAGCTACAGATGGAAATTGTGTCAATGGTTTCATATGCTGATCCAAGGGATATAGTAGTTTGCATATCACAGAAAGGGATTCTCCAGAGAGATCTAAAACAGAGGTTACAGCAGTGGGTTACACATCTAGAGGAGACATGTCACTAAATAGCAATATGCACTCCAGCAGAGCAATCTGTACAAGGCAGCCAAGAAGAGATCACTGATTGGATGCCTGTGTGCTCATCATTAAAGCTGGTAATCATTGCAAGATACATGCATCCTCACAGTATGCTATCGGTTCAGTTATTGCAAACAGTGGGAAAGAAGAATGGGGTCTTTTCCAAGAATGTTATCATGCCACCAGTGTGGAGTGACTATACCACTAAATGACTGCCTCCCTTGCACATACAAGACAAACTGATAGATGTGGCAGCCAGTGATGATTGCCAGTGCAGGCTGATGTCAGAACGCCATATCAATGAGAATGCAGCAGTATGCAGAAATAGGGAACACAAAGAATGATTATATCTTCATACACAAAGCCTTATATTCTGTGATGCTAAACCATCACTTTACAGCAAAGGAGTATGGAAATGTATTATTGTATCAAAATGTATAACAACTGTAAATTTAACATTAATCAACATATAATGCACAGAATCGTACATCATTTCCATGTGTAAAAAAATATTTGACTGAATGTAATGATCTTCGAGCCCCAGTATGTGGGGCTGCGGGAGTGGGCAGAGCCTACAATGATTCCTTATGAAAATTCAGTCTGAACATACACGCCCTAACACCTACGGGGTCAAATAATTAAAACTCAGAATGGCTTTACGCTGAAATATAATGTAATTAATGTTGCACATAAGAACATATATTTCACTTAAAACATAATGAGTAATGCAAAGGATCATCTGTATTTATGATGTCATGTGAAAAAGGAGTATAGTTACATTCATGTCCATATAATGTACATTGAATCTCAGTATTATGTTTGGAAATGACACACAAATTACAAATCACACAAGAGATCTAGTATATTTAACAACAGAACCATCTGTTATTTCAGTGTTATTAGAAATAAAAACAATCTGAATAGAACATTTATATTACATGGCACCCAATATATCCTACATAGCCTTTTCAAACTATGAACCTGCGCTGTGAACTTTGGTTCACCTGAAATGGCATGCTTGGGCAAATGCCAGCTTTCTTGAAAACAAGAATGCAAAGGCACCATTATCCATCACTTTCATCAACAGATAAAAAAAAGCTAATGGCACATCTTCCTTTACTTGGGACAGTAGGCAAAGTGAATTCCAGAATCAGAGTTTTTATGGTATTTTTCATATATTTTATAAGGCCACCCTCATAAGAGGTTGATTAATGAATTGTCGGTCGGTAATTGTGACTTCAAATGAGAAGATGTCTACACAGACCTTAACCTCTGACCTTGACAAAGCCATAAGGCCTCATGAAGAATATAACATCCATCAAAGGAGGCCCTTTGTTTTAAATAAAGCATATGTTTGTTGACCCCATGGACAAAAACATATGTAATTCAAGCTAAACTGTACAATAAAATGTGCACCAAATGATGCATTGGAAAATTTCTATGGGAAATACATTTTGAGTTCAAACATCAGCACCGTTACTCTGATTCAGTCTGAAGTTAAGAAATATCATAATTTAGGGGAAAAACACATTTCATGTGCATAAAAAAAGATATGCATGCAGTTAGAAAAAATGATATGATGTCTCCAGATTCAAAATATTCTTGTGAATCTGAATAGAACATGTTCACTATATATTTCCATATAAAGAATTATTCTAAAAATACATATTCCAGTTGATGTTGATCTTCCTCACATAGGAGGGGTCTAGTTAGTAGCTTCCACTTCCCGTTATGACATGTCAAAATACATTGCACTAAAAGAAGCCATAAGGATGGAACCTAGATGTGTGATTAAGTGAAGGGAAATTATCACAGATGCTGGCCAACACAAGATCTCCATATGAAATAATGCTGCTTAGGTGGAATTGTCTGGGGATTTAAACTCATAGAAATAGTTGAGAAATCTGGGAAAGCAGGGAATGAAGAGGGCGGTTTGACAGGAGAAATGTGTATTGGGACTGCTTCTAGAAGTAGTTAATGGAAATTCTCCTTAAGATTTGATTTTCCAGATGGGACTGAATGTAAAGGCCTTTCACAAGACAGAACCAGATAACCTCAGTAGGATTCTGTGAGCTTGTGGACTGACCGAAAGGAAGAATTCACCTGGCAGTAATGCCTGAAGCCAGTTGGTGTTGGTAGCTGTCATCAGCCTTTGAAAGACAAATCAAAAGGGAGAACAATGACCCAAAATTATCTAGACAAATGTCCCAAGACAGATAGCATTTAATGGAGCAAACCTGTTAGCAAGCTATGTCACTGAAAGGGGGACTATTGTGCAAGGAGTATGTGCTCTGTGATGAATAATTCCAATTTAAACTCAAGGTGGCTTCACCATGATAAGGCTTTTCTCCAACAATTTGGGATCGCCGAATGAATGATAAGGCTTTGTGCTTGATGTCTGCCATAGTCAATAAAGTAATGGAAATCTATTACTGATTCCTTGAGAACAGTAAGAGAGTTAAGCATTGCTGTCCCCACATTCCAAAATAAACACAATTCCTGTACCCAAGCCTTTAAATATTTGTAAGAAATTGAACCCCACAAAAGCACGTTCATATATATCCAAAATGGCCGGCGCAACGCGGCCTCAGAGCAAGACCACATCAGGTTGCTAAGCAACAACTCCCCTCTTTGCCCAATCTGCAGCACCGGCAGGTAGAAGCCGGCTGCAGGAGAAGGCCAGGGAAAAGTTCTTGTGGAGGCAGGAAGTCCCCACTTCACAGCGACCAGCAAGCCGAGAGGGCAGGAGCCCTTCTCCTTCGCCGACCATCACAGCTGATTTGAGCTGAAACAGATCACTCATCCACACGTGACAATGCTGTATTGCATCTCATCATACCCATTTTTGAATTTTACCTATAGCCATCAGCCAGCCTGCTTAGGTAAGAGCACAGCCCACCTGCTATTTGGGCCAGAAACAGTGCCATCCGACGAGTAACTAATTCTTCAATCAAATTGTTGACCGATCCAAAATGGCTGGCGCAATGCGGCCCCAGAGCAAGGCCACATCGGGTTGCTAAGCAACCACTCTGCTCTTTGTGCAATCTGCAGCACTGGCAGGCGGAAGCTGGCTGTGGTAGAAGGCCAGGGAAAAGGCCCTGTTCGCCACAGGGTGACACAGGCCACGAAATACACCCGCTGCATCAGCATACCATTTATTGCAGGAACTCTTTTCTAAATCTAACTATCACGGCGCATCCAACCAGATCATCGCACAGCGTGAGTATTATCTCCACGGCCTGCCGCTACCAATAACTGTTAAGATACCCTTTTGCTCCTGCATTGAATTGATCTCGAATAGCATTAGCCACCAAGATTGTACACTCGACTACACTTGTGTGACTCCTCTGCCAAGTGTAGCACATGATCTATATGTCTGGTGTCACTTAACATAACAAACACCATTGACTTGAACCCTTTCTATCTCTACATCTTCACCAGTGAAGCCCCCGCAAGTCGAACGAGTCTCACTCTCCATAAATACTATCACTCTCCCACTGCTAGTCCTAACCCTCCCATTTGGGAATCGCATTTCTAGTTTTCCAATGCACCTCTCTCAGCATCGACTCAGTACTCCTACTTAGCCTATCGAGTCCGGTTAGCCCGTGACCACATTACAATAACTGTATGTTGAATATTACCCAAACAGCCTAATATGCCCTGTTATGAAGTCTAGCTACTACTTAAATTGCTCCGTTATATTCTATGACAAGTACAAAAATTCAATGAGTATATATTTTGTTCCACTATCTGTGACCCATCACATTGCCAGATTCATGCATTTGACCCACCTGCATCTGTCATCCTATGAATGATTAAAATATCTATGCCCTGTAGGCTGCCAGATACTACTAGCACCATTATTGAGCGCATGTTACTATTATGGTACCAAGCTATTTTGTTGTCATTGCACCGACCAATAGAAATTGCATTGTGTGAATGTGACCTCACACATACCCCGACTGTGTTACGTTGACACTTATTCAACTTACTGGTGTTCAATCTAGGGAGCTATTGGTTGAGATTCCCTCTTACCTCATTACGAACAGGATGGGTCAGCCCCTGCTTAATTGTTAATCCCACTCCTTCTGCTATTTATTACCATGTCCCATTCTGCGTTGTGCAGGACTGCCTACCATGTTCGGGTAGCACCTACTTCCCTTATGGAAACACCCTCTCCAAAATGGTTTGCTACCGACATCACCCCATCCCTTGCCCTACACCCTTTCTACCCACCATACCACCATTCTTGCCCTTCCAGGACTACCTCAATACCCTGAGTACTACCAACAGCTCTAAAAACGTAATGCTTCTAAATCCACACCTCTGTTAGACCAGAACTACGCCCCTATTAATCCATCCCAACCAACTACCTACACAGTTCAGGGTACCGCTAGATTAAATCGCCTAAGATCTCACACCAATTTGACTCCCATTAATTGTAATACAGCTGGTTTTCTACTGAAACAGACTAAGCCTATTACTCTGCCTAGCAATAAACAACATAAGAGCCCACCCAGAGTCACCGCCAAACATCCCACCAGCGCTGTGGATGATCAGATTCCAATCATCTCTCCGGAGTCTCAAACAGAGCCAGTATCCAGCATCAAAGATGCCCTCATCAATGCCCGCTGATGAGGAGCCCATGCCATTGAAATACACAACCTCCTTATCGAACAACAATTGGATCTGCTAGTTGTTACAGAAACTTGGCTGCACCAAGCTTCTGCACCACTACTACCTCTGGCCATCCCACCTGGATACAACATCATCAGGACCGACAAACCTAATGCTCAAGGAGGTGGTGTGGCTATAATAGCCAAATCCAATCAAAAATTTAGAACTTGTCCGATTGATGAAATAGGAGGCTATGAACTCTTATTAGCTAAACTCACCACCAACCAAAAAACAACCTTCAACTTCTTGGTAATCTATAGATCACCCAATAGCAATACCCATCCAGACCTAGACTTACCTCTGCTGCTAGCTTCTCACATCAAGCCTAATACCAAATATATCACCCTTGGTGATATTAATTTAGGTTTCAATGACAAGCAGGACTCCAAACAGAAGCCCTATATACTGCACTCAAAGATATGAATTTCACTCAGTTGGTAAATGCGACTACACATATCAAAGTTCAAACTCTAAATTGGATACTTACGATCAATTCCAAAATTTCTATAGAGTTGATTGTACCCCTAGACTGGAATGACCACTGCTGAATTAACTCCTCCCTCACTAGTAAAGAGATAAGCCCATCATTGACTAACATAACAGATACTTACGAAACAAGAAATACTCGTAAGCTAACATTGGAAAACCTAACCTCCATCTTAACCAATGTGCTGCCCTCTAACTTGGTCACAAGCAAAAATCCCGATCTCCTGACAGAGACCTACCACAAGTGCCTCACCGCCACTATTGACACGGCAGCACCGGTAACAACTAAAACACGATGTGCTGACAAACAAACAAGTTTTTGGTTTAACGAGTAATTAGTATCGCTATGATGAATTAAAAGATCGCTGGAACACCTCAACAAAAAATCCCCTACAATAGACTCTGCTAACTCCTTTAGAGCTGCTAACACAATTTACAAAGCTGCAATCATATCCCACAAAGCAAAGGCATATAATACTCACACTAGTAATGCTGCCTTCAATTCTAAAGAGCTCTTTTCCATTGTCAAAGAATTGGAAAACTCATTCCCAGCTTCTGTTCCAGCTAACTCTAGTAAGGAATGGTCTACGACCATCCAAAATGTGTAAGCCTCTAAATTTGAGCTACTCCATGAGAAAATCCTCACAAAAAGAAAAATCTTAGCCGAAAAAAAGTGTTGAACACCAAGATTAATAAAACTAAAGAGAATACTAACCTGCAATTTCCCCAGTGACCCAAGACACAGTGACAAACACCATCATGAAACTAAAAGCCTCTAAATGCAAAGAAGACAGCTTCCTTGCCCACCTAGTAAAATTTTGTGACCCCCTCCTAACCTCTATTATTACTAATTTTGTGAACTCATCATTCAACACTAATTCAGTCCCAGCAAGTATTAAAGAAGCCTGGGTGAACCCAGTGCTGCTGAAAAAAACATCTCTCGATGCAACAGTACCCACTAATTACCGACCAATAACCACAGTACCTTTCTTGCTCAAGATCATTGACAAAATAGCCTACAATCAAATTCAAGCCTATCTTGAACAAAACCAGCTCCTCGGAGCCAGACAATCGGGCTTCAGACCCAACTACAGCACAGAAATGGCTCTCTGGATTTGAAAATCCAGATGGACACCATCAGGGACTCAGGCAAACTCTGTATACTACTTTTGTTAGATCTATCTGCAGCATTTGATTTAGTTGACCAAAACTGGATGGCTTTGAACATTTTTTGCCTTAATGATGAGAAAACAGATTCTCATTGTGGGCTCCCACACCAAAATCAATGCTATCCACTCAGATTACTCATCTATCAAAACCGATGTGTCTCTGATTCCAGTATCAAAACAGGCCAAAACCATAGGAGTGTACTTAGATGCCAATCTAGCACTGACCAGACATGTACGCGCCCTATCATCATCCACATCCTACACCTCCAAACTGATTACTGTGAGTCATCAATACCTCACTCCCACAAATTGCATCACTCTAGCCAGAGCTTTAATACTCTCTAAATTGGACTACAGTAATGCACTCCTATTAGGGACTACCAATGTGAATATAGCAAAACTACAACTAATGCAAAATAAGGCGTTAGGAGTGGCCTTAGGCATCAAACAATCCGACCATATCTCCAACATTAGGAGGGAGACTCATTGGCTACCCATTAAGGCCACAATCATCTTCAAATCTCTGTGTATTCCACATAAATGTCTCATCAATAAAGCCCCATCTACCTAAACAACTCTATAAGCAAAAAAGAGTCAAATAGAACACTCAGATCTCTCCTTGCTGTCCGCCATTTTAAAAGCTCTAGAGCAGGAGGTAGCAGCTTCTTAGTCTTGGCCCCGAAACTCTGGAACAAGCTTCCACTAAATATCAAAGATGAAGGATCCATACACTGTTTAAAAAAACGACTAAGAACCTGTCTATTTATCTAATACTAGCCTAACCGAACACAAACAAATATAGCTATCCCCAGTAGGCCCAGATAGATGCCCCGCGTGGGTAGATTATCACCAGAAAATATGAATATTGTAAATAACCTTGCAATGTATTATCCTATGCTACCTTTTGAACCAATGTTTTATTTTTCTGTAATTGTAATACTGTTGAACTGTTTTGTATGATGTCTGCAACAACGCTGTGATACCCAAGGATTTGGACATTTAACAAATGTAATAAATAAAATAAATAAATATGCCCAAGCTAGGAGCAAATAATATGTCACGTCAAACATTTTATATTTGAATCAGTCCTTGAATAAGAGGACCATATGTTAGAATCGATGTCTGTCTTTGATTCCAAAGTTTGCCAAAGAGAATTAAGTGAATTATATTGTTTAAATTCAGAGAATTTCTTTAATTATTTTAATCAAAATATCTTTGTCAATTGGTGTCTGCATTGTGAGATATGAGAAGATATAATTGTGTGCATATATATATATATATATATATATATATATATATATATATATATATATATATATATATATATATATATATATATATATATATATATATATACATATATAGTAGGGAAGTCCTTTTTAGGAAGTCACACATTCCACAAAGCGACCCCTGGGAGTTCACTTCAAATTCGGAGCCACAAAAGCAAGACATTGTGGGTATGCAAATTAGCTCAAATGCAAACCTTTTACTCCAGGAAATTGTCTTTGTTTTAGAGGACAGTCCTGCTTTATACATAGCTTAATCAACCCAAGACAAACATTTGCAAGGCTGCCAGGAGAACTACATACCTGGTTTCACTCTTATTCAGGATCATCAGTGCAGTACGGTCCTGACAGCCTTGTGGTTGGAGCATTTGGTCATGTTTTCACAACACCAAAAAAGTTATGGCGGGTTTAAAAAGGTTTGGAAAAAAAACCTTTCACCTCAAACGTCAATCTAGGAAAGTCCATTTGAGCCAAGTCACACATTCCACAATGCCATCTAGTAGCCATCGCTGGAAGTTCACCCCCAGTCCTGAGCCACAACAGCAAGGCTTTTGGGTATGCAAATTAGCTCAAATGCAACACCTTTTTCCGAGGAAATTGTCTTTGTCTAAGAGGGCAGTGCTACTCTATGCAGAGTTTAATCAACCCAAGACAAACATTTGCAAGGGCACCAGGACAAATACATACCTGGTTTCACCCTTATTAGGGATCATCAGTGCAGTATAGTCTAGGCAGCCTTGTGGTTGGAACATTTGGCCATGTTTTCACAACACCAACAAAGTTATGGTGGGTTTAAAAAAGAAATTTCACCTGAAAGTAGGAAAGTCCATTTGAGCCAAGTCACACATTCCACAACGCCACCTAGTATCCATCACTGGATGTTCACCTCCAGTTCCGAGCCACAACAGCAAGGCATTGGGGGCATGCAATTTAGCTCAAATGCAAACCCTTTTCTCCAAGAACTTATTTTTGTCTAAGAGGGCAGTGCTACTTTATATAGCTTAAACAACCCAAAACAGACATTTGCAAGGCTGACAGGAAAACTACATACCTGGTTTCACTATTATTAGGGATCATCAGTTCAGTATAGTCCTGACAGCCATGTGGTTGGAGCATTTGTCCATGTTTTCACAACATCAAGAATGTTATGGTGGGTTTAAAAAGGTTTGGAAAACGTGAAAGTTGGAAAGTTCATTTGAGCCAAGTCACAAATTCCACAATGCCACCTAGTAGCCATCACTGGAAGTTCACCGCTCTATACAGTCATCCGCTCTATACACAAATCCGCTCTATACACTCATCTGCTCTATACACTCATCCGCTCTATACACTCCTCCGTTCTATACACTTATCCGTTCTGTACATTTGCTAGGTCTACACACTCTCCGCACTTCCATATTCATGCGTTATCCAAACTGATGTGCTCTACATACTCATCTGGTCTACATACTCATCTGTTCTACACACTTATCCCGTTTACGCTCATCCACTCTGGACATTCATCTGTTTTACGCATTCCTGCGTTCTACTCGTTTTTCTGTATTACGCATTCATCCGCGCTACATGCTCGTCCGTTCTATACATCCAGCCGCTCTACACACTCATCCACACAACATGTTCATCCATTCTACACACTCATCTGATCTACATATTCATTCGATTCCCACATTCATTCGGACTATATAGTGATCTGTCCTAAATAATTCATTGACACCATTCATTTTGTTCACTCTGGATGCATTCTGCCCATTTCACGAGTTTAAATCTCTTTACTGTTTTCGTATGATTTACTCTTATTAACCCTTTGACTGCTTTGATCTACTTTATTCGTTTAATTCTGTTTGTCCTTCTAGTTTATATTAGGGGTTGTTAGGTGTTAGCTTCTCGCATCAGGAGGTTTGATGGATTGGTGTCCTTGAGTTACTGTTGGGTTGTTTGGGTTAGTTTGGTACAGGTTGGTTTTAGGGGAAGAGCCAGGTTTTCAGCAGTTTGCGGAAAGACATTAAATCCTCAGTTAGGCGGATGTGGGGTGGGAGTGAGTTCCATAGCGTGGGGGCCAAGGCTGAGAATGATGATCCGCCTAACCTGCTTGAGTTTGTGTTCGGTATGACTAGGAGGCCGGCTGAGCCTGATCTTAAGGTACGTGGGGCGTGGTAGGGTTTTAGCTTGTCTTGAAGATATTGAGGTCCGGTTTTATGCAGTGCTCGATGGGAGATGCACAAGGTTTTGAAAGTTACCCTTGGGGCTCGGGAGATGTGGTCTCTTGGGCCAAGTGCAAGTAGCAATGTGGCTGCCGCGTTTTGTGCCCTTTGGAGTTTATTCAGTTGTTACGTGTGGACTCCAAGGTATAGGGGGTTTGCGTAGTCCAGTCTTGATATAACGATTGATTGGACTGCAGAGAGTCTGTCGGGAAAGGAGAGATATGGAAAGATGCGCCTAAGGGTTTTAAGGTGGTAGTGGCAGGACTTTGAGATGTTGTTGACTTGGCGCGAGAGTGTTAGGTCTGAGTCAAGGGTGCAACCAAGATTTTTCACTGAGTTGGAGGGAGTCGTTGAGTTGCCCATGGCACATGGCCAGGGTAGTGGTTGTGGAAGAAGTTCCAGGTTGCCACATACCATGATTTCCGTTTTGGAGGGGTTTAACAGGAGGTGGCTTTGGGACATCCAGAGTTCTATGTCAAGGAGGCAGGAAGCCAGGTCAGGTCGGCAGTTGGGATTTGAGTTCAGGAGTTTTAGAATTAGTTGAGTGTCGTCGGCATAGTTGTAGCACAGGATGTTGTGCGAACGAATTATTGGTGGGAGGGTGATCAAGTAGAGATTGAACAGGAGGGCGGATAGGCATGCTCCTTGTGGAACTCCCGTGTCGACTGGTCGTGCTTGGGAGGTGTAGTTGGAGAGTATCGTTATTTGGTACCGATCTTTGAGGAATGAAGCTATCTATTTCAGAGCGATTCCACGAATTCCTAGGGAGTGGAGGCGGTCTAGGAGGATTGAATGATTGATTGTATCGAAGGCAGCGGTTGGGTCAGGAAGGATTAGTGCCGAGCATCCCGCGTAGTCTGCCGTCATTTTAAGGTCATCCCAAATTGAGGTTAGGGTTGTTTCAGTTCCGTGACGGGCTCTGAAACCTGATTGAGCGGGGTCTAGGAGATTGTTGGCTTCGACAAAGGCATTTAGTTGGGAGTAGGCAGTTCAGTCAATGAGTTTGGCAAGGAATCTGGTGTTTGAGATTAGGCGGTAGTTTTTGGGCTCGAGAGGGTTGAGCGAAGGTTTTTTAATTAGTGGTTTGACATGAACCGTTTTGAATGCGTCGGGAAAGATACCTGAGGAAAGGGAGGCATTTATGATAGATCTTGCGTGTTCACCTGCGCAGGTGGAAGCAAAGATTTCTTTGAGGGTTGCGGCTGGGCAAGTGTCTAGAGGCGAGCCAGATGGTTTACGGGCAGATAGAAGTTTGAGAAATTGCTCTGGTGATATTGGACTAAAGGATTTAAACGTTGGTTGGGCGGCTGGTATGGGGGGAGAATTGCTTGGAGGATGTAAAAGAGCTAGTTTGGTGGCTAGAGTATTTGTTCTTTCGAGAGCCGGGGTGAAAAAGTGGAGGGAGAGTGAGTCGCACAGTGGTTGTGAGGGAGTCAGGACGGTCGTGTTGCAAGTCGGATGGGTGAATTCAGAGCTGATTTTGTGGAGTTCTTTGCTTGGGTTTTTGCAGTTTAGGATTCGGGAGTTGTAGTGGGCTTTTTTTGCTTTCCGGATTTCTGCCTTGTACTGATAAAGGTGTCGGGCCAAGGTGGCCCTATTCTTCTGGGCTTTGTCTTTCTGCCATTTGCGTTCTAGGTATTTAAATAGTTGTTTAGTGATCTTCAACTTGGGAGTGAACCATCTGGGGAAGAGGCCACGGCGGGTTGATGGTTTGCAAGGGGGTGTAAGCCGCATCAGGGATGTGTTGAGCCATGAGTCAAAGGTGTCAGGGGTTAGTTGTTTGTTGAGTAGGCAAGTAGGTGGTGGAGACTGGAGGAGTCCGTCGGCTAGGTCCGGGATGATTATTAGTTTTTTCCAGCATTTGTGTAGATTCGGAGGTTCTGATTCGAGTACGGGAAGGGGGTCGGGTGAGTGGATGGTGAACGAGAGAATGAAATGATCAGACCAGAGGATAGGGGCGGGGGGCTTTAAATGAATCAGGGTGTTGGAGCTAAAGATGGCATCAAGAGTGTGTCCTTTATAGTGAGTTGGGCCGTTTATGTGGGGTTGGAGGTTAATTGCGTCTAACCCGTCAACCAGAGAGTGTGTCATAGGGTTGGTGGGGATGTCGAGCGATATGTTGATGTCTCCAAGAAGGGTGAGGTTGGGATGGCTTAGTTGAAGGGTGGCAATAGAGTCACAGAGGTTGTTTGCGAATTGTCTATCGTAGCCAGGGGGTCTGTAGATTATTAGGAAGCTGTGTGACAGTGACGGGGAGAGGGATAGTCTAACGAGGAGGGATGCTCAGGATGGAATGGAAGGTTGACTGTCAATGATTGAGGCGTGGAAGAGGGATTTGAAGACGAATCCTACTCCCCCTCCTCTAGAAGGACGGTTCAGTGGGATGAGGGAGTAGTCGGGCGGGAATGCTTCACTGGCGATTGGGGCAAAGTCGTCCGAGAACCAAGTTTCGGTGATGAAAACCAGATCTGGTATGTCAGAGGCAAGGAGGTCAAAGATGCAGTATCTGTTTTTTGCTACGGAACGGGCATTAAACAGTATGCAGTTCACATCGGGAGGCGAGGTTTGTCTTGGAGTAGGAGCGGAATTGGGTGGTGGCGTATGGAGAAGCTGGAGAGCGAGAGGGGTAGGGTGGGAGATGATCGATGGGAATAGTGAGCGAGCAGAAGAATTGGCGGGTTTCGGGCAGGAATGGGTGGCTGCGTGAGCTGGGATGCTCGGTTTTGGCTCGGGGGATTTGAAGGTAGGGTGGGGGTGGTTAGGAGTTTCATTTGTAGTTGATGAGAAGTTGAGGGCGATGGGTTTCAGGCAGGTTGAAGCTACGGGGCAAGGAGGTGATTGGGGTAAGGAGGTTGTGGGGCGAGACAAGGGAGGCGAGGAGTGCTGAGAGATTGAGGGGGACCTGGTACGGTTCCTCTTTAGTTTCTTTATTGTGATTGGAGTGTGGGAGAGGGTAGGGGGGTCGGAGGGGGAGAGGGATGCGGCTTTAGTTCTTACAAAGGCTAGGCGTGCAGTTTTTAGTGAGGGGAAGTGGTGTGTTCGGGGAGGGGGGTTGATGGGGGTTTGTGGGCAAGGCGGGGGGGAATGCTTGCAGGGCGGGGTGTGCTCGCTATGATAGTGAGGGGAGCGGGCATGGTTAACGTGGGCTAATCGGTGGTGGTGTTCAGGGGAGGAGTGTTCTTAGGGTGGTTGGTGTTTGGAGAGGCGAATGGTAGGGAGTGCAAAGGAGGATGGGATGGTTTGGGACGAGGAGGATGGGAGGGAAGGCAGATCAGGGAGTGGGGGCAGATCAAGGTGGTCATTCCTGACGAACTCTGGAGGAGTGGGTGGACTCATGTTTAGTATGAGCTTTTAGGTGTAGTCTCAAGTGTAACTTAGTGTTTATTGGGCTTTATATGTTCCGCTATATCAGTGGCTGTGAGTAGTCTTGATTTCAAGGTTCCAAGAAGTCGGGTGATATTATTCACTTATCCTAGGTTTTAATGTGCTATTTGTACTAGCTTGCAGGTATTAGGCTGTTTTGAAGTGTAGCTAGATCCTAGGATATGCTAACTGGGCGGGCTATTTAGTTGTAGCTACAGTTACGCTGTTGGGTAGGCTTTCTTCTAGTAAGCTGGAATACAAGTAAGCTTATTATTATTTTATGTGAAGTTCGGGAGGGCTTTCTTATTGTAGTTCTAAATTCAGTGGTGGCACGCTATTGGCACATTTCCAAGGTCAGTTTGCACAGAGATGGTATTAGGCTATTAGGAGCAGTCTTAGCTCAACTGTATAAAGAGATGATATTAGGTACTATTAAGTAGGTAGTACATTCTAATACCTTTATACAGGGAGGGTATTAGGCATTATGAGGGTAAAGTCACTTTGCACATTAGGGTTATTAGGGAGATTAATCGGTTCAACCAGGCATGATATTAGACTATTCGGATATTGAGAGCACTTCTAAATTCGGCTTTCGCAGGGAGGCTGTTGGGCACACTTCCAAATTCACAAAGAGGTTATTGGGTGCACTTCTAAATCTGGCTTTGACAGAGAGGCCATTGGGGACACTTCTAAATTCACAGAGCGGCTATTGGGCACACTTCTAGATTCACAGAGCGGCTATTGGGCACACTTCTAGATTCAGCGAGGCTGTTGGGCACACTTCTAGAATCACAGAGAGGCTATTGGGCACACTTCTAAATTCAGCTTCTAAATGCACTTCTAAGTTTACCTTTCGCAGAGAGGCTATTGGGCGCAATTCTTAATTCAACTTCCACAGGTATGCTATTAGGCGAACATCTAAAATTCAGCTTTCACAATTCAATCTTCACATAGAGATTGTTGGGCGCACTTTTAAATTCAGTTTCCACATAGAAGCTATTGGGCCCACTTCTAAATTCACAGAGCGGCTATTGGGCACACTTCTAAATGCAACTTCTAAATTCAACTTTTCACAGAGAGGCTATTGGGTACACTTCTAAATTCAACTTTTCACAGAGAGGCTACTGGGTACACTTCTAAATTCACAGGGAGGCTATTTGGCCCACTTCTGAATTCACAGGGAGGCTGTTGGGCACACTTCTAAATTTGCAGAGAGGTTATTGGGTACACTTGTAAATTCATCTTTTCTCAAATAGGCTATTGGGCACACTTCTGAATTTACACGGAGGCTGTTGGGCACACTTCTAAATTCACAAAGAGGTTATTGGGTGCACTTCTAAATCTGGCTTTGACAGAGTGTCTATTGGGGACACTTCGAAATTCACAGAGCGGCTATTGGGCACACTTCTAGATTCACAGAGCGGCTATTGGGTACACTTCTAGATTCGGCGAGGCTGTTGGGCACACTTCTAGAATCACAGAGAGGCTATTGGGCACACTTCTAAATTCAGTTTCTAAATGCACACTTCTAGAATCACAGAGAGGCTATTGTGCACACTTCTAAATTCAGCTTCTAAATGCACTTCTAAGTTTAACTTTCTCAGAGAGGCTATTGGGCGCAATTCTAAATTCAGCTTCTAAATGCACTTATAAGTTTACCTTTCGCAGAGAGGCTATTGGGCGCAATTCTTAATTCAACTTCCACAGGTATGCTATTAGGCGAACATCTAAAATTCAGCTTTCACAATTCAGTCTTCACATAGAGATTGTTGGGCGCACTTCTAAAATTTTGTTTCCACATAGAAGCTATTGGGCCCACTTCTAAATTCACAGAGCGGCTATTGGGCACACTTCTAAATGCAACTTCTAAATTCAACTTTTCACAGAGAGGCTATTGGGTACACTTCTAAATTAAATTTTTCACAAAAGAGGCTATTGGGCACACTTGTAAATGCAACTTCTAAATTCAACTTTTCACAGAGAGGCTATTGGGTACACTTCTAAATTCAAGTTTCCACATAGAGGCTATTTGGCCCACTTCTGAATTCACAGGGAGGCTGTTGGGCACACTTCTAAATTTGCAGAGAGGTTATTGGGTACACTTGTAAATTCATCTTTTCTCAAATAGGCTATTGGGCACACTTCTAAATTCACAGAGAGGCAATTGGGTACACTTCTAGATTCACAGAGAGGCTATTGGGGACACTTCTAAATTCAAGTTTTCACAAAGACGTTATTGGGCACACTACTAGATTCAACTTATAAATGCGCTTCTAAATTCAACTTTTCACAGAGAGGCTATTGGGCATACTTCTAAGTTCAACTTATCATAGAGAGGCTATTGGGCACACTTCTAAATTCAAATTCTAGATGCACTTCTTGATTCGACTTTTCATAGAGAGGCTATTGGGCACACTTCTAAGTTCAACTTTTCACAGAGAGGCTATTGGGCACACTTCTAAATTCAACTTCTCGATGCACTTCTATATTCGACTTTTCACAGAGAGGTTGTTGGGCACACTTCTAAATTCAGTTTCCACATAGAAGCTATTGGGCACACTTCTGAATTCACAGGGAGGCTGTTGGGCACACTTCTAAATTCACGGAGAGGTAATTGGGCACACCTCTAAATTCACAGAGCAGCTATTGGGTACACTTGTAGATTCAACTTTTCGCAAAGAGGCTATTGGGCACACTTCAAATTCACAGAGAGGCTGTTGGGTACACTTCTAAATTCACAAAGAGGTAATTGGGCACACTTCTAAATTCGCAGAGAGGCTATTGGGTACAATTGTAGATTCACAGAGAGGTAATTAGGCACACTTTTACATGCAACTTCTAAATTCTACTTTTCACAGAGAGGCTATTGGGCACACTTCTAAATTCAACTTTTCACAAAGAGGCTATTGGGCACACTTCTAAATTCACAGAGAGGCTATTGGGCACACTTCTAAATTCACAGAGAGGCTATTGGGCATACTTCTAAATTCACAGAGAGGCTATTGGGCACACTTCTAAATGCAACTTCTAAATTCAACTTTCCACAGAGAGGTTATTGGGCATACTTCTAAATTCAACTTTTCACAAAGAGGCTATTGGGCACACTTCTTAATTCAATGTTTCACAAAGAGGCTATTGGGCACACTTTTAAATTCAACTTTTCACAAAGAGGCAATTGGGCACACTTGTAAATTAAGAAAAAAAACTATTGGGCACACTTCTAAATGCAACTTCTAAATTCAATTTTTCACAAAGAGGCTATTGGGCACACTTCTAAATGCAACTTCTAAAATCAATTTTTCACAAAGAGGCTATTGGGCACACTTCTAAATGCAACTTCTAAATTCAACTTTCCACAGAGAGGTTATTGGGCATACTTCTAAATTCAACTTTTCACAAAGAGGCTATTGGGCACACTTCTTAATTCAATGTTTCACAAAGAGGCTATTGGGCACACTTTTAAATTCAACTTTTCACAAAGAGGCAATTGGGCACACTTGTAAATTAAGAAAATAACTATTGGGCACACTTCTAAATGCAACTTCTAAATTCAATTTTTCACAAAGAGGCTATTGGGCACACTTCTAAATGCAACTTCTAAAATCAATTTTTCACAAAGAGGCTATTGGGCACACTTCTAAATGCAACTTCTAAATTCAACTTTCGACAGAGAGGCTATTGGGCACACTTCTAAATGCAACTTCTAAATTCAACTTTACACACAGAGGTTATTGGGCATACTTCTAAATTCAACTTTTCACAAAGAGGCTATTTGGCACACTTCTAAATTCAATTTTTCACAAAGAGGCTATTGGGCACACTTTTAAATTCAACTTTTCACAAAGAGGCAATTGGGCACACTTTTAAATTCCCAAAAAGGCTATTGGGCACACTTCTAAATGCAACTTCTAAATTCAATGTTTCACAAAGAGGCTATTGGGCACACTTCTAAATGCAACTTCTAAATTCAACTTTCCACAAAGATGCTATTGGGCACACTTCTAGATTCAACTTTCCACAGAGAGGTTGTTGGGCTCACTTCTAAATTCAGTTTCCACATAGAAGCTTTTGGGCACACTTCTGAATTTACACGGAGGCTGTTGGGCACACTTCTAAATTCACAAAGAGGTTATTGGGTGTACTTCCAAATCTGGCTTTGACAGAGAGTCTATTGGGGACACTTCTAAATTCACAGAGCGGCTATTGGGCACACTTCTAGATTCACAGAGCGGCTATTGGGCACACTTCTAGATTCAGCGAGGCTGTTGGGCACACTTCTAGAATCACAGAGAGGCTATTAGTCACACGTCTAAATTCAGTTTCTAAATGCACACTTCTAGAATCACAGAGAGGCTATTGGGCACACTTCTAAATTCAGCTTCTAAATGCACTTCTAAGTTTAACTTTCGCAGAGAGGCTATTGGGCGCAATTCTAAATTCAGCTTCTAAATGCACTTATAAGTTTACCTTTCGCAGAGAGGCTATTGGGCGCAATTCTTAATTCAACTTCCACAGGTATGCTATTAGGCAAACATTTAAAATTCAGCTTTCACAATTCAGTCTTCACATAGAGATTGTTGGGCGCACTTCTAAAATTCAGTTTCCACATAGAAGCTATTGGGCCCACTTCTAAATTCACAGAGCGGCTATTGGGCACACTTCTAAATGCAACTTCTAAATTCAACTTTTCACAGAGAGGCTATTGGGTACACTTCTAAATTAAATTTTTCACAAAAGAGGCTATTGGGCACACTTGTAAATGCAACTTCTAAATTCAACTTTTCACAGAGAGGCTATTGGGTACACTTCTAAATTCAACTTTCCACATAGAGGCTATTTGGCCCACTTCTGAATTCACAGGGAGGCTGTTGGGCACACTTCTAAATTTGCAGAGAGGTTATTGGGTACACTTGTAAATTCATCTTTTCTCAAATAGTCTATTGGGCACACTTCTAAATTCACAGAGAGGCAATTGGGTACACTTCTAGATTCACAGAGAGGCTATTGGGGACACTTCTAAATTCAAGTTTTCACAAAGACGTTATTGGGCACACTACTAGATTCAACTTCTAAATGCGCTTCTAAATTCAACTTTTCACAGAGAGGCTATTGGGTACACTTCTAAATTCAACTTCTAGATGCACTTCTATATTCGACTTTTCACAGAGAGGTTTTTCGGCACACTTCTAAATTCAGTTTCCACATAGAAGCTATTGGGCACACTTCTGAATTCACAGGGAGGCTGTTGGGCATACTTCTAAATTCACAGAGAGGAAATTGGGCACACCTCTAAATTCGCAGAGCAGCTATTGGGTACACTTGTAGATTCAACTTTTCGCAAAGAGGCTATTGGGCACACTTCAAATTCACAGAGAGGCTGTTGGGTATGCTTCTAAATTCACAGAGAGGTAATTGGGCACACTTCTAAATTTGCAGAGAGGCTATTGGGTACACTTGTAGATTCACAGAGAGGTAATTAGGCACACTTCTAAATGCAACTTCTAAATTCTACTTTTCACAGAGAGGCTATTGGGCACCCTTCTAAATTCAACTTTTCACAAAGAGGCTATTGGGCACACTTCTAAATTCACAGAGAGGCTATTGGGAACACTTCTAAATTCACAGAGAGGCTATTGGGCATACTTCTAAATTCACAGAGAGGCTATTGGGCACACTTCTAAATGCAACTTCTAAATTCAACTTTCCACAGAGAGGTTATTGGGCATACTTCTAAATTCAACTTTTCACAAAGAGGCTATTGGGCACACTTCTAAATTCAATGTTTCACAAAGAGGCTATTGGGCACAGTTTTAAATTCAACTTTTCACAAAGAGGCAATTGGGCACACTTCTAAATTTACAAAAAGGCTATTGGGCACACTTCTAAATGCAACTTCTAAATTCAATTTTTCACAAAGAGGCTATTGGGCACACTTCTAAATGCAACTTCTAAAATCATTTTTTCACAAAGAGGCTATTGGGCACACTTCTAAATGCAACTTCTAAATTCAACTTTCGACAGAGAGGCTATTGGGCACTTCTAAATGCAACTTCTAAATTCAACTTTTGACCGAGAGGCTATTGGGCACACTTCTAAATGCAACTTCTAAATTCAACTTTACACACAGAGGTTATTGGGCATACTTCTAAATTCAACTTTTCACAAAGAGGCTATTGGGCACACTTCTAAATTTAATTTTTCACAAAGAGGCTATTGGGCACACTTTTAAATTCAACTTTTTACAAAGAGGCAATTGGGCACACTTCTAAATTCACAAAAAGGCTATTGGGCACACTTCTAAATGCAACTTCTACATTCAACTTTCCACAAAGAGGCTATTGGGCACACTTCTAGATTCAACTTTCCACAGAGAGGTTGTTGGGCTCACTTCTAAATTCAGTTTCCACATAGAAGCTATTGGGCACACTTCTGAATTTACACGGAGGCTGTTGGGCACACTTCTAAATTCACAGAGAGGTAATTGGGCACACCTCTAAATTCGCAGAGCGGCTATTGGGTACACTTGTAGATTCAACTTTAGCAAAGAGGGTATTGGGCACACTTCAAATTCACAGAGAGGCTGTTGGGTACGCTTCTAAATTCACAGAGAAGTAATTGGGCACACTTCTAAATTCGCAGAGAGGCTATTGGGTACACTTGTAGATTCACAGAGAGGTAATTGGGCACACTTCTAAATTCAACTTTTCACAAAGAGGCTATTGGGCACATTTCTAATTTCTCAGAGAGGCTATTGGGCACACTTCTAAATTCACAGAGAGGCTATTGGGCATACTTCTAAATTCACAGAGAGACTTTTGGGCACACTTCTAAATGCAACTTCTAAATTCAACTTTCCACACAGAGGTTATTGGGCATACTTCTAAATTCAACTTTTCAAAAAGAGGCTATTGGGCACACTTTTAAATTAAATGTTTCACAAAGATGCTATTGGACACACTTTTAAATTCAACTTTTCACAAAAAGGCAATTGGGCACACTTCTAAATTCACAAAAAGGCTATTGGGCACACTTCTAAATGCAACTTCTAAATTCAACTTTCGACAGAGAGGCTATTGGGCACACTTCTGAATGCAACTTCTAAATTCAACTTTCGACAGAGAGGATATTGGGCATACTTCTAAATTCACAGAGAGGCTATTGGGCGCACTTCTAAATGCAACTTCTAAATTCAACTTTCCACAATGAGGCTATTGGGCACACTTCTAGATTCAACTTTCCACAGAGAGGTTGTTGGGCTCACTTCTAAATTCAGTTTCCACATAGAAGCTACTGGGCACACTTCTGAATTCACAGGGAGGCTGTTGGGCACACTTCTAAATTCACAGAGAGGTAATTGCGCACACTTCTAAGTGCAACTTCTATATTCAATTTTTCACAAAGAGGCTATTGGGCACACTTCTAAATTCACAGAGAGGCTATTGGGCACACTTCTAAATGCAACTACTTAATTCAATTTTTCACAAAGAGGCTATTGGGCACACTTCTAAGTGCAACTTCTAAATTCAACTTTCGACAGAAAGGCTATTGGCTAAATGCAAATTTTCACATGTATAGGATAGAGGTTCCAAATGCCAATATACTACAGATATGATGAATTTACAATGCTGATGCTTTGTTAGATGAGTGGTAGGGTAGTATGGCGTGAAGTAATTGCTTCAGTCCCCGCCCTTGCCACACTTACTTATTGTTGGCTTCTTGCTTCTCCTGCGGATACCTGCAGATACACCATTGAGCCATCGCTGAAGAAGCCGTCCCTGTCCTTGGGTCCTTAGCCGATGGGCTGCCGGGCAGAGGGCTGCCCTGGGCAGATTGGCAATGAATGGAAGTCCGCTTGTTTGGACCAATGGGACGGGCAGGGGGGGAACAGGAGGCGGGAGGACACGGCAATAAGGAAGACGGTGTGGGGAGGGAGAGGGACTCACCAATATGAGGCGCTGTGGGCGTGCAGGGAGGCAGGATGAGGGTAAACAAGGAAGTGGGAGCGGGGAGGATCAGGGGAGAAAGCGGCACCACACGGGCTCAGATTCAACTAATTACTAAAGGTTTCCTCAGATGTCGCAAGGCACGAATTCACTCACACTCACCTGCTTTCAGGAATGGAAATGATGTGAGCAGGGATTTTCGAGCGCACTAGGCCCGGTAATGGAGGTCGGACCCACCAATCAAATGTGCTGTGGGCGTGCAGGGAGGCGGGATGAGGGTAAAGAAGGAAGTGGGAGCGGGGAGGATCAGGGGAGAAAGCGGCACCACACGGGCTCAGATTCAAATAATTACTAAAGGTTTCCTCAGATGTCGCAAGCACGAATTCAATCACACTCACCTGCTTTCAGGAATGGAAATGATGCGAGCAGGGATTGTCGAGCGCACTAGGCCCGGTAATGGAAGTCGGACCCAAGAATCAGAGGCGCTGTGGGCGTGCAGAGAGGCGGGATGAGGGTAAACAAGGAAGTGGGAGTGGGGAGGATCAGGGGAGAAAGCAGCAGCACACGGGCTCAGATTCAAATAATTACTAAAGGTTTCCTCAGATGTCGCAAGGCACAAATTCACTCACACTCACCTGCTTTCAGGAATAGAATTGATGCGAGCAGGGATTGTCGAGCGCACTAGGCCCGGTAATGGAGGTCAGACCCACCAATCAGAGGCGCTGTGGGCGTGCAGGGAGGCGGGATGAGGGCAAACAATGAAGTGGTAGCGGGGAGGATCAGGGGAGAAAGCGGCACCACACGGGCTCAGATTCAAATATTTACAAAAGGTTTCCTCAGATGTCGCAAGGCACGAATTCACTCACAGTCACCTGCTTTCAGGAATGGAAATGATGCGAGCAGGGATTGTCGAGCGCACTAGGCCCGGTAATGGAGGTCGGACCCACCAATCAGAGGCGGTGTGGGCGTGCAGGGAGGCGGGATGAGGGTAAACAAGGAAGTGGGAGCGGGGAGGATCAGGGGATAAATCGGCACCACACGGGCTCAGATTCAAATAATTACTGATGGTTTCCTCAGATGTCGCCTGGCACGAATTCACTCACACTCACCTGCTTTCAGGAATGGAAATAATGCGAGCAGGGATTATCGAGCGCACTCGGCCCGGTAATGGAGGTCGGACCCACCAATCAGAGCCGCTGTGGGCGTGCAGGCAGGCGGGATGAGTGTAAACAAGGAAGTGGGAGCGGGGAGGATCAGAGGAGAAAGCGGCACCACACGTGCTCAGATTCAAATAATTACTACAGGTTTCCTCAGATGTCGCAAGGCATGATTCACTCCACTCACCTGCTTTCAGGAATGGAAATGATGCGAGCAGGGATTGTCGAGCACACTAGGTCCGGTAATGGAGGTCGGACCCACCAATCAGAGGCGCTGTGGGCGTGCAGGGAGGCGGGATGAGGGTAAACAAGGAAGTGGGAGCGGGGAGGATCAGGGGAAAAAGCGGCACCACACGGGCTCAGATTCAACTAATTACTAAAGGTTTCCTCAGATGTCGCAAGGCACAAATTCACTCACACTCACCTGCTTTCAGGAATGGAAATGATGCGAGCAGGGATTGTCGAGCGCAGTAAGCCCCGTAATGGAGGTTGGACCCACCAATCAGAGGCGCTGTAGGCGTGCAGTGAGGTGGGATGAGGGTAAAGAAGGAAGTGGGAGCGGGGAGGATCAGGGGAGAAAGTGGCACCACACGCGCTCAGATTCAAATAATTACTAAAGGTTTCCTCAGATTTCGCATGGCACGAATTCACTCACACTCACCTGCTTTCAGGAATGGAAATGATGCGAGCAGGGATTATCGAGCGCACTAGGCCCGGTAATGGAGGTCGGACCCACCAATCAGAGGCACTGTGGGCATGCAGGGAGGCGGCATGAGGGTAAACAAGGAAGTGGGAGCAGGGAGGATCAGGGGAGAAAGCGGCAGCACAAGGGCTCAGATTCAAATAATTACTAAAGATTTCCTCAGATGTCGCAAGGCACGAATTCACTCACACTCACCTGCTTTCAGGAATGATTTTATATTTTCATGGTGTTTCTTTTTGTCTCTTCTTGATGTGTTATGATATGATTTGTAACTTAAAGTGTTATATAGAAATTTGTTTTGAAATGTTAATTTAACTTAGCCAACCAAAATAAATACATTTTTAAAAAAAAGAAAGAAATGTACGAGTTGGAGAGGGGCTAGTGACCAAGTTTACAACACAAGGTCCAAAAATCTTTCACATACTCTCGGGTGCAACCTGGGGTATAACCGCGGCTACCCGACATTTCAATTGAAACTGTGCCACAGAAATAACAAGTGTTGTGGGGGGTATCGGAGAGGGCAGGGAAAGTGAGGAGGCCATCAGGGGTGTGGGGGGAACAGGCACACACGAGGCAGCACTTGGTGAGGGTCTAGTAGAGCAGGGAAGCAACTTATTTTGCTTTTTTCCCCAATTACTGTGGATATAATGACTACAAATAACCGAGGATATAACCACGGGTATCTGTAGTTCATTGTAATGTACCTGCAGTTATAGAGAAAAAAGATATATGAAAAAGAAAATATATATTTTTACAGTTACAGTGACGTTATAGTGAAAAACCACTGACCATAGATTGATGGCTTTCAATCGGCTGAAGGCCTGGTAGTGTTGTAGAATGTAAAGTGGGCATGGATAAAGGCTGTGGACAATGGCCATGGCTAGTGGACTTTTAGTGCTAAGAAATAGAGAGTAGTGAGAGCTGAAGGCTGTAGTGTTAAAACAAATTGAGCGTGGGAATGGCCAAAGGCCATGACTTGTGAGCAGGGACTGATTAAAAAAAATCAGTGACTAGTTTGCGTTTTAAAATCTACAATTGGCATGGCTGAAGGAAGTGGCCAGATGCTGTGACCAAAGGCCATGTCAAGTGGGGTAGAAAAATATACAGCGGGCGTGCCCAACGGCCTTGCCCTCTGTCCATGGCAGAAGGTCATAACCAGTGGTGCTGAAAAATATACAGTTGGTATGGCTGAAGGCCATGGCCAGTGGCACCAAAAAATATACAGTCGGCATGGCCAGAGGCTGTGGCCACTTGCCATGGCCCAATGCCATGGACAGTGGCGCTGAAAATTCAACAATGGGAATTCAAAAGAAACCTATTATATATCAAAACATTAGTTTAAGTGCAGTTAAGGTGAGTAAACCTAACGCAGCACATCCCTTGAAATATAGCGCATTGGGAAACTCAGGACTGGCTTAATTTGGCACATTCCTGTTGCAAAACCCAAGAGCACATACAGATTATAAGAGAAGGAATATACAGGAATACAAAATGGCATTATGGGGGATATAGCATTATGGGCGAGATCAACAGGAAGCTGGTCCTGAGTTTCGCACTGCGCTTGAATTTCAAGGGTTTTGTTTCATTACGTTTACTCACATTAACTGCACTTCATCTATATATTTAGATTTCTGTGAATTGGAAAGGAAACATTAATGAGACAATTGCCGGTGAGTTGCATGTCCCTTTCTGCAAACAAGTAGCCTGTATTTAATTCCTGGATTAAACTTTTTAGACAAAACAGAATTTTGAGATTTACAAAAAAACCTGTTTCTTGCTTCAGCTTTTGCGTTGGGATTGTTTTGGCGGGGGGTATTAGGTCAGGGATTTTTCTCTTTAAAGGGATCATTCCCTAAAAATGTAAATATATTACACAGATGGATGCCATTATATACGTGACTATTGCACATAGATTCATATATTAGCACCATAAATACAATACATATATTTTGATTCACACACTAAAATGTAAACCCTTTAGTAGCAATAAAATAGTTGGGAGAGAAGGCATGTGAGTATAGGGCTACATTGGTAGCATACTTGAATTCCACAATCCAAGTCACCAACCCATGGAAACTTTTTCACCCTCCATCCTACCTAGGTGCACATATTTCTGTCCACATAGGTTTCAACACTCACTAGGCCATAATTGCTTCCTTGCTTTCTTCGGGGAAAACTGCTTCAGTCGGTACCCCAGCTTTAACACGAGTGTATCCCAAGAATAATTAATACTCATTTTAACCTCATGTGGGTGTGTAATCCAAATAACTAGGTCAAATGTATACCTTCAATCATGACTTTACTTGCAACAACTAAATGGATCAGGCACATTAAAACACTCAACAACCAATAGTGACAAGAAGGGCATAACTGATGAACAAATCCTAATGAACCTTGTTATACTCAGAGATTAACCATTAAAAATTTGGGCTGTGTCCTCTCCCATTAATTTGAACACACCGACAAGTGAAAAGTGTATCATACAGCATGGATCCTGGTGTCAGCTTGGAATCTGCCCAGAATTCTCCAATTTCTCAAATCTCTCAAAACTTGGCTTTTTCAACATCCCCTGACCAAGGACTATATCCAGTGGATGTACATATCGACACATAGACATCTACTGCACTACTGTTAAACAATGCTAGTGTATAGGTATACAGGAGGACCGGGGTTCGTGCAACACAATCACCGTTCAGCAGAGTACCCAGGCCCAACAAACCCTTCCCTGTAAAAAGACAGAGTACTCAGCCATGGGAAAGTTAGACTGTCCTTTATTTTAAATAACAGACAGGATAATACAGGAGACAAGACATCTCCAGCAATCATAGCTCCTGAGCTTGTGTCAGGAGCTTTTGTTGGTACGTGTCGTCACAACGGATGGCTCTTCCCCAAAAACCTAAGAGCTTACACTATTGGGTGGCTGGGGTGGTAGTGCCTATAGACGGCACCTATTGAGGTAACTGACCGGTCCTTGCATGCCAGGTAGTTTTGCCTGAGCCTTCCCCAAAAACTATCTATTACATTGTTGCAGGGTCGCCAGATGACCATTGACCCTTGCCCTTTGCCATCCACCCCATGATTTGTGTTCCCTGATTGGCTGGAGTGGGTCTCCTTGGGCCTGGGTCCCAGCTCTGTTCTCAGCGCTCCGTGATGAGAAAGACTATGTGTTCCCATTGTTGCCACTGGCATAGAAACCTAGCCTTGGAGAGTGCCTGCAGGTTGCAACATTGTAAAACAACACATGTATCAGTTCTTGCCTGCTTCGCTGGGAACTGCTCCTCTTCCCACTGCAGGTAAATGGCTATTGTTCAGCTCAGCCAGATCACGTGGGTTAAGACTGCAAAATGTAGCTTTTCTGTCTACAATTAGTGAGGATTTATTCTGCTATTACGCAGGTGGCTCCCGGTGCCAGGAGCGAGGAATGTTCTGCTCATCTGTGACCTTGGCTGCGAGCACCAGCCCTGGATAGTGTGCTGCAAAACCTTATTTTCCTTCATCCCTTGGTATGAGGCCTGTGGCTTAAAGTAATTCTACTATAGTTATGCTATGATTTCTATATGGCTATATTGTATTATTTTCCTTATGGGTTAGTGGTTCTTGGTTCTTCCGTGTTCCTTATATGACCCTGTAGTTCCATATGTTTAAAAAACAAGGGGGGTCCTCGGAGTCCCTCTGCCAGACATTTGTCCAGGTTACGAGAGACTTACCCAGAGTCTTTAGCTCACTATCTTTCACAGAGTAGAAATATCTAAAACATATCAGTCTTTGTCCTGGTCTAGGGCAGTCCAGCACTGAAATGCTCGGCAATTCTCCTCTGAACAAGAGTACCAACAGCAACCCCAGACACGTGTTTCAGTCTGGTTGGGCCTCATCAGACGGGTGGAGCTGTGCCTCTCTAAGAATAGTGAGCAAGCGGTCCACGTCTGGATTCCCCTAGTAACTGAGAGTCAGACCCAAAGTTACTTAAATATGGAGAAAACAAAGCGGGTCCTGGGAGTCCCTCTGCCAGACATTAGTCCTGATTATGAGAGACTTACCCAGAGTCTTAAGCTCACTATCTTTCACAGAGGAGAAATATCTAAAACATATCAGTCTTTGTCCTGCTCTAGGGCAGTCCAGCACTGAAATGCTAAGCAATTCTCCTCTGAACAAGAGTACCAACAGCAACCCCAGCCACATTTTTTGGGCTGGTTGGACCTCATCAGTAGTGTGGAGCTGTGCCTCTCTAAGAATAGTGAGCAAGGGGTGCACGTCTGGATTCCCCTAGTAACTGAGGGTCAGACCCAAAGTTACTTAAATATGCAAAAAACAATGGGGGGTCCTGGGAGCAGGACAAAGACTGATATGTTCTGGATATATATTTCTCCTCTGTGAAAGATAGTGAGCTAATGACTCTGGGTAAGGCTCTCGTAACCAGGACTCATGTCTGGCAGAGAGACTCCCAGGTTCTACCGGCAGCCTACCGGCAACCTCATAATGAAGGCCAAAGTGTCTGATTGACTAATGGCTTGCATCTGGCTATTTAATTGATATACAAACCAAAATAAACTCTTTGTTTGCAACTCAAAAATATTGTAATCTTTTGAAGAAAACAGAACCAAATCCACAAAAGGAATGCAAATAAAACATAGTAAGTAGATGTATGTTTTATGTGCAGTCCTTTCAGAAATGTGCATGTCACCTTTTTCATAAAGGAAGCCTGAGCATTTGTATGGGGTGAACTGTACCACATATGATGCACTGGATAGCCTTCTTGAAAACATTAGTGCCTGAAGCATGTATGGCACTCCCTAGACCCAAATGGATGAAAGGGTGAATATCCCCATGACAGTACCTTAAATTTCCTGTCGTTATAAAATGTCTATTTGAGGATTAGTAATATAAGTGGGATAGCAATGGTTCATGCTTCTTCTGTTCCACGCTTAAGCAATAAATGTATGAATGGGTCAGAAATGACTATGTGATATTTTGCACTTCCCCTGTGCCTCTATTGCTTTCTGCACATTTTAATGTGCACCCCATTTCTGAATTTGGGATGTGCATTAAAATGGACAGAAATGTTCCCTTAATTGTGCAACTGTACAAAGGCAGTGAAAATGGGAAACTGAATGTTTGCTTCTATGATTGATACATAGAAAGAATTGTTGTGAATAGGGAACATCTTTTTTGGGTGTAAGTGATGAGATCCACTAGTGCATCTCATCACTTGAGCACAAAAAGGTTTGCAGGCTGTGTTACATGTTTTCTTTTCCATCTATGGAGCTCATATTATGCATTACTATCTGACTAAATGATATTCCTTTAAGGAACATCAGTCTACTTCATGAATCCTTCACATGCGAATGACTCTGCCTCAGCCCTACTGCCCTTTCTGAGGTAATTTGCCTGTAGTGATTGTGAAAATCCTGAGGGTACTCTCACAAGTAGACCTCTGGAATCCCTTATTCAGGTGGCCAGGGGAGGGCTGGCGCTATCAGATCCCAACCCTGGGGGTGGATGAGCAACATCTGAAAGGGGTCCAAGCCCAAAGGAGGGAGATCCAGGGGTGGAAAGTCATCACTCCAAAGCTAATTTTGAGAAAGCTTGAAGAATTGTTTAAAAATACATTGTGAGGGAGGTCCCTCAAGACATTGGGCCTCATTACAACCATGGCGTTCCGGGAACTACGTCACCAGTAAGCATGCCGGTACCGTAGTTCCCAGACCACAATACTATGTGCTCTGCTCGCGGGTGCCATTTCACCCACTAGGTTTTTCCTGGTGGGTGTAACGGCACCCGTGAGCAGAGCACGTCGGATGCGCCGGCACAACTCTGTATGTGCCGGTGCATCCAACCTCCCCATCCCCATTCAGCCCTATGGGGCAGAATGGGGATCGGGAGGCCCTTGATTCCGGCACCCGCAAATGGGCAATTACCGGGTCCGCCAAGCTCGGCATGACCCGGTTCTTGCCCATTCCTGGGTGCGGGAAAAAATGCAACTCTGGCGGCAGCTGTGCCCTTAATAAGGGCATGGCTGCTGCCAGAGTTGTAAAGAGGCCGATTGTGATTCGTGAATACAAGAAAAGCCAAAGTGAACCCGAAGGAGGGAGGCTGGCGTTTGAAAGGGTTCCGAGCCTGAAAGAGGGAGATCCAGGGGTGAAAATCTATCACCCAAAGTTCACCAGACAAGGAACTATTTAGTTGATTTGTTGAAATACGATTTGTGAAGAGTCTAGGCCTGGAAGAGGGGGACCCAGGGGCGAAGCCATCACCCAAAGGAAACTTGGAATATAACTTTTGTGTTTGTTTGTTGGATACACCAGGCCTTGAACGCAAGAGACTTTTTATTGAAAATAGACGTACCATCGAAGAACCTGATAGCTGGTATGGAACTGTCGGCTTGTGCTGTGAATGCTTGAACGTGTGCTGTGCTCAGGAGATCCACTTTGTCTTGTGCTCAAAACGTGGGGAAAGGAGTGTGATGCTGGAAATGCATCAGAGGGACAGGGCCTCTGTATCCTTGTCCTTTACTGCTTTTTATTGTGTGTTCTGTCGTGTTTTCCGTGCAGGAGTTCATGTAGGACTCCTGGCGGTGCATCTCTCTCTTTTGGTTTGGTGTACAGACCCATGGGATACCCTTATGGCACCCATGGGTGGGGGTACAACCCTGTGTCCCTATTGGATGTTTTTGGGCACCTGTGTGTGGCCCACAGAGCAGGGTATGGGCAGGTGGCAGCTCCATGCTGAATTTGACAGGTGCTCTGAGTCTCCCCCATTTTGGGATACCCAGGCCCTGCCATTGGAATCAGTTGATTCCTGATAGGAAACAAAATGGTCCCCGTGGCCTCTTCCTTTCTATTGCCTTTTACCTTGTTTTCCCAAAGTCCTGGGAAGCCCTGACTCTGTCCCTTCCCCCTGACCGGCTGTTGGGTGGAAGTTCTATATATGGTGTTGTTGTAAAGTGCAGGCCAGACTGGCTGGAGCCTTCCCAGTGACTGTATATTGTGGGTACACCCTGTGGATGGGACCTGGGTGAATGGAGTGTGTGACGAATATGCATTCTGTGTTGTGGGTGTCTAGTATCTGGTGTTTGACACAATGACTGAGACAGCCCTGCCCGAAACTGGTATGAATGCAGTGTGGAGTGTTGAATGGCTGGGTACTTGTCCCAATACACATAACTTGTTGTGAGTGTCTGGAGAGAAGTGAATGGCCTGAATGCGCTATGCACCTGATTGGCTGCCTGCCTGCATGAATGCCCTTCTGACCGATTTGTTGCCTGAGTGTGACCCAGCAGAATGAATGGGAGATCAACTGGTATATCTGGGGGCCTCTCACTGCTAGAATTCGTGTTCAGAAGCTGAATAGTAACTGGAGTGAAACGGAAGCTTAACCTTGAAGCCCTGCTGGAAGAGAAGAGTTGCTGTTGCTCTCCTTCACAATCTGAAAGCTGCTGTGTCTCCAAGAACTGACCCAGAGTGGACCTGGTAAGGCACCCTATTCCCGAGCTACAAGGGACCCTTGTGCACCAGCTGATCTTTGCCAAAGCTCCCTGGTAGACAGACCTACGACAGGCTACCGACCTGAGATGGGACTGCTGCGGAATCCCAAGGAGAAGCGCCCGGACTGTTGTCCGCCACTGTCGACGGCCGCCATCGCCGACCGGAGCCGCCGTGCTCCCGTTTGCCTAGGAACTGCATTTGATCCAAGGACGCTCTAGTCTGCATCGTTACTGCTGTATCCTGCTGGACAAGGCCTGACCGTCGACGCGCCGAGGAGCATCCGCCGATAGGTTTGCCGCCACCCAAGGACCACAGAGAGGCAGACGACCCAACGCCTTTGCTGGGCCACCGTTCTTCAGTTCTTCAAACTCTTTGTGGTCCAGAACTATCGACACCAAGGTGTCGATAGTTCTGGACCGCAAAGAGAACCCTGTTCTCCGTCGGACGTTCAACAACCCATGACTCCTGCCTTAAAGGGAGGGCACTCCAGAAGGGCCATCGATTCCCTGCCGAGGAACACTACAACGCCAGGAACTTTGGGGTTGCAGAACTATTGGGAAGTCTATTGTGAACAATATATGGACTGGGCTTGTATCTTTATTCTACGGGTTGCCCAGGTGGGGGGATCTCCACAAAGAGCTGTGTTTAACGGTAGCGATCAGTATTCTGGCAATTGTTCAACCATCTTGCTTTCCTTCCTCTCTCTACTGATGGTTTCCTCTTTATTGATCTGTGTGACATTTTGACAGTATAGTTGCTGCACTTTAATGAGATCTGCTAATACTTGTGGTACCACTGTAGGACTGTATATATTTACCATTGTTGATTTTCTGAGCACAATGTGAGTTATTGTGATAGTGTACATAACCTTGAATATTAATTATATAAAGACTGTCCTTTAACCGATACAGTGTGCGGACATTCCTTTGTGGGTGCTTGGGGACTATATTGTACTTAAGAACCAGCCTGCATCACCTCCTGAGAAGCTAGGCCTTGATTGCTCGACCACGTACCAATAATAGAAAATCTTGGCTGGGGTCCTCTGTCCCTCTCCTCTACCATATAGAGAGCGGAAGTATAGACACCCCCCTCCAGTCTTTACAGGGAACCCCTGGCAATCACATCCTGACTTATTATTTGTGAACACTTCTTTCTTTATTGAAAACCCTATCCCACACTCTTTCTGTAATTAGTTGTAAGGATCTGGCAATATTTCTTTTTTTAGTATAGGCCTTTTACTTTGACAAGACGCCACAAGGACTCCCTTATTTTTCATTTGATGGTCGAAGCTTGCTCCCATCTTAGATTTAGGTTTAGGGTAGGCATTTTTCCATAATGCATTTACAGTTTAATAAACACCCTTGAACTGTGATCACTTTTGTCTGTCTTTACTGTTGCCAACATGAGTTCCTGACATATGGTGTTAGAGGTGGGATCTGATTCAATTGATGATAGTTGGAGGACCCACTCACATGGAGAAAGACTCATTCCCATGCTCTACCTACAACATTAGAGAGAGACACACCCTATCAAACCCGTTTTCTCATCAGTGGTGAGAAATGTATGGCGAGCATGATGCCACCATTCATACCATGGAACAGTGAATGGCAATCCAATTTCTTCCCCTGACTTCCCAAGCCATCACACCTTTCCGGAAGAACGCAAAGGGCAACACTTATTATCTTGTTTGCCCTCACAATTATGTGCTACAGGCAGGGAAGGGACAAAGCCTTAGTTTGACTACAGATAAGAGTAAGATATCTATTAGGCAAGTCCTTCTACATTTTACCCTGTAAGGAAGGCCAAGTAAAAATGTTTCCCCTTTTTTCCTGCGGGGACAAATTCAACTTTATTCTCCTGAACTTTTTATCAACCCCCGTAAAAGTTCATAGTGGAGACAAAGTCAGGATCCTAGTGTATGAAAATCCTTGGAAACCACCCTAAGGGAATCCCACATATGAGACCTTGGGAGACCTAGAAATCCCTTCCACTGAAAATAAGATCCCAGAAATCCTACCTTGTTATTCAAAGGGAAAAGTAGGGGTCGAGCAAGGGAGAGTTAATACGCAAGAGGGATCCTATGTTGACCAGTAGGGGCAACACCTATAGAAACATAACACTTTGGACACAATGTTTATCCCCCTAAATAAGAGCAAGAGAGCATCAACATTCATTATGTCTTTGGATACATCAGACACCTCACAGTTAGGATCATGCCTATTCTGTGGAGAGAATGGCCATGTTGTAGTGGTCTGCCCTGAAGCCATAGAAGAAGAGTTGATGGCAACTCAAGACAAGAAAAGAAAGATAGAGAGAAAGAAACCCTTTGAATCGTTACCAGAACAAACCCTGAACAACCAGTAAAGGGTTCAAAAGTTCAACAATACCAATCTGGGTCAGATGCTGGAATACTTGGACCAAAGGTCTGGGTGTTTAGAGGTAGAATATCAAAGTGAAACACAATAGTCCAACCAGAATAGAGGAAGGGTGTGTGGGAAACCTGAGGGTATTCTCCCAAGTAGACCTAAGGAATCCCTTATTCAGGTGGCCATGGGAGGGCTGGCACTCTCATATCCTAACCCTGTGGGTGGACGAGCAAGGGAGGATCACCTGGGTAGGGGAGCTCATGGTTCTTCTCCAGAAAAAGCACCAAGTGAGACGCGTAAGTGAGACGCGTTATTACGCCAAGAAGAAGGAGAGGAGAATGAGATCCTTGAAACCTTTGTAGGTTATGCTACATCTATCTCCCTTCTTCCCAAAGAAGACCCCTTATTAGAATCCTGCCACCCATACATCACTAGTAAACCAATTAAAAGCCCAAACCCTGTTACAGTAGGAAACAACTTCTCTCACTATCACTATTTTCATGTTGCCCACCAGATTAACCCCAACCATTGTTCTCCACGTCCCTCCGATAATTCATTTCCAAACACCCAATCTACTTTGAGAAAACACTACCGTTCCCAGCATCCCCTCTGTTCAGTTCACAATCCTGACTATTCCCATTTATTTTATAAACCCTACCAATCCCATCCCTATGATTTTCATTTTCTGACTTTCCAGTTGAATGTGACCAACAACTACAGTTCCCACAAAACCTCTTTCTCATTGCACAAACCCTACCAAAACCACCCTTTCGAGTTAACCAACCAACCCCCCCCTTATAATACCTTTTCCCATCTTACCATGTAGGATACTCAAATACTCTAAACCCCCCCTTTTCTGACACAAGCACTTTCACACCCCATGAAAGACAATGGACTAAATCCAAACCTGTTTACCTGACAAGTCCCAATACAAGTGTCAGGCAAAGTCAGGCCATTGACCAAAACCACACACACCTGATGGCCGTTTCCCTTCTCCACAGGGATAAGAGGTGGAGCACAAGAGCACAGGACAAGCAAGGCAGACTGCACAACACGTGCAAGCTAGCGCAGCACAGCATTTCAAGAGGAGGAGAAAGACGGCACATATCGAGAGGGTGACAATGAGAGAAGCAACCTTCCCCTTTCAGACCAAGGCCCATGAATCCTCCGCAAAAGGAATCATAAGACCATGAGCAATAGCCAGCGTTATTGCAGCAGATGTCAACCGTACATGAGACCCTCTTCTGCTGATTACCAAGCCGGGGACAGAAACTGAACTGTGTTGAACTACGCTCGACTTCTTGAATTTCTCTTTGGTCCTACACTAGGATCTTTGCCTTGATTTTTGTTTTTGTCAGCGCCCTAATGTCCAAGGGTCCATGGCAGCGCTATACAAGTGTTTAAATTAAATTAAATTAAAAAATGAAAATTAGCCAATGGCTAATTTGCACTTTGAAAAACTAAAAGATACTATTGATGAAATAGGGGGAAAACCAGCAACAGAGGAGTCCACCACCGCGTGGGTGCTCACACAGGATACTCTGGGTGATTACCCAATGGTAGAAACTACTGTAACCAGAAGGCCTTGGGAAAAGACAGGAATAGGTTAAATGTGTCCTACAGTGGTCTTGTAAAATCCTCTGTACCATCTAAAGTCTTTAACCAACAGATGATTGTGAAGCAAAGGGAAATTAATCCCGCTTGGTGAAATTAGCGAACAAACAGAGTGTTACAAAAGTTGCCAAGAGTGAACCTGGCAGAGCAAAGTCGGTGTATGGCTTGTTGGAAAGCTGAGGATCCTAGCTTTAAAATGAAAGTTAAATCTCGTTCCTAACACACGCGGTTCAAAAGATACAGACGATTTTGTGGAGGTAGATTTTCAGAAATGAAATAATGATTCAGAATGGCAAATGACACTTTCACAGGTTTGAAATCACAGAATAAACACACTATTTCTATGATGCAGTTCTAAATAGGTGGAAATGGTTTGAATTAGAGTATTTTAAACTAAGAGATTGGTTTTGCACAGTTCTGGCTGAGTACTCACACTATAAATTTGAAATAGGCCGTCAAGGTATGGTCAGGTTTGGACTGGACTCCTGGCAGGTGGTTCTGAAGTCAGAACTATCTGGTCTGGGTCTGGCACTTGGCACTGCACGGCGGTCGGGTCTTGGTCTTCTGGAACTGCAGTTCTGGATACAGCTCTGCTTTCTGGGTCCGGAGATGGTTCTGGCACAGGGTTCTAGCCAGAATCAAATAGCTCGCCCAGCTGTTGAATAGTTTAATTAGGTTGCAAAAGATTTTGAGACCTGCTGAAAAGAATTCAGCTTGTGGATCAGGCCTCTCTGCTACAAAGTTCTGGAATCTGGATTCTGGTTTTCTAAGTTCTGGTTCTGGAGTCTTCTGGTAAAGCGCTTCGCAGGAAATCAGTTTGAAGTGGGAAGTGAATGTCCCTACCTGGGTCTCAATTACTCCTTTTATGTCTTTAGAAAGTGGGTGGGAAGGCTAACTTTCTATGCCCAAAACTCTGAGGATCCTGATAGGCTATAGGATTTTCTGTGCTCTCACTGGAGAACAGAGTTGTGAGTCATCCAGTGCTACCATTTTACAATCTATTGAAGAAACGCCCCTTTTCTTTTACTGAGAACCCAATTTTTCATAATCAAACATGTTTCCAAGTATACAAGTTGTTAAGAATATATGTACACATGATGGATGAATTAAGACAGGTCTCTGATCAAGCCCCATGTTCCTGCGAGCTTGGGTTCAGAAATGGCAACATTTTGCGATTTTTAGTAGCTTTTGCAACATTGTTTTTTCCTCAAAATTTACACAGAGGTACACCCCCTCCCTGAGCACATTACAATAAGTTTTCAATTCTCTAGTGTAAGCACAGTGTCTGCAATATTAATAAATAGCGGGGTTCGGTCTAAGAGTGTCACACAGAGTGGAGTTTAGTCTCAAATTGTAGGCACATTTTTCATATTAAGAATCTCCAAATTGTACATTTCTGTCAGCTTAATACAATATTTTATAAGCAATTTGATAAAACATACATTTGGTGCAATAGGAAATCCACAACCCAGTCTGGTCCGCCTATAGCTGGCTGAGTCAGATGTCACATGCTTTCCTGCAAGAGTAACTGTTCACAATTACACCTCAAATCAGCAAATCCTGTTTAATTGAAAGAGGCTATTGTTCCTTTCTTCCAGGCTGCAGGAAGCTCTCCTCCCCTCCTAATTTACATGTCAAGGCAATATCCTGTACTGTTGGTGGTAAGAGCAGGTGTGAAGACTTCCCATGAACAGAGGCCTCTTGAACTGTTCATTGAATCAGACTGCCTTCTAGTATAGGACCTGGGAACAGTAAGTTTTGAGAATTCCCATTAATCAGCAATCCTTTGAAGTCCCAGCTAGCTCAGGATGCTGTTTAGCTTCTGAAATACAGGTCCCAAGTCAGAGTTTAGACCGCTAGCGCTGGTTAGTGTTGAGCGCCGATACTGCACCCATTTTTGGGAGCTGTCTTGAATTAATCCATTTCAAAAAGGGGATTTTACTTGATAGTATATGATCCTTGCTTAACATGGCATTGATGTGGATCTGCAGTAGAGTAAAGTATAACACTCAACCAGAGTTGGATTTTTGTTTGGTGGTTTCGTGCCCATGATCTTAGCAATTTTTGACATTAATAAAAACAGATTTTGAACAGAACCATCTTTCTTTGCACTGGTTTTTGCTCTGTGTGTAGCCAAAGGATAGGGCCTGGCAATGGTCTCTTGCATTAACATTGACAGAGGCAAAAATGAATGGCAACCTATTTTTCATGTTTTCCCTGTGCATTTGCTGGTGAGTTTTGGCCATCATGATGTTTTCAATGCCAGTAATGCACAGTTCTGTGGTAGGGCTTGGATGCGTGGGTAAAAACATCCCACAGTTGGATATATCAGGCCTTGAAGTCAAGAGACTTTTTTGGACAAGAGACTTAACCATTGAAGAACCTGATAGCTTGTACGGAACTGTAGGCTCATGCTGAGACAGCTTGAGTGTGTGCTGTGTTCAGGAAATCCACTTTTTCCCATGCTCAAAACGTGGGGAAGGGAGACCCCTGGCAATCACATCCTGACATCTTATTTGTGAACACTTCTTTCTTTATTGAAAACTCTACCCCACACTCTTTCTGTAATTGTTTGTAAGGATTTGGCAATCGTTTTTTTATTTTTATTTAGTATAGGCCTTTTACTTCGACAAGACGCCACAAGGACTGCCTTATTATTCATTTGGTTGTCGAAGCTAGCTCACATCTTAGATTTAGGCTTCAGTTAGGAGTTTTTTCACCCTGCATTTACAGTTTAATAAACACCCGTGAACTGTGATCACTTGTGTCTATCTTTACTGTTTCCACAATGAGTTCTTTACACCATGGACTCACCCTATTCTTAAGTAAATTCCTTTTGCAGTCCTCATAGAGGAAACTCAGCAGGATGAAACTTCAGGAAACACTAATGCTGGAGTAACTCTTGTCCAGTTTTATAGGCTTTTCAGAGGTCATGTATCATGTGAATTCCATATATTGTACTATTATAAACCTCAAACATTTTCAGTGTGTCAACCTCTGAATGATGAAAGGCAGACCCAGCCACAAATGGCTTTCTTGGTGTAACATGCTAACTTACAATTCACCACTTCAACTTTACTAATTTGATCACCGTCAGATCACCCTCAGAAGGATAAAAGGCTTTGTTTGTCATAGCCAGATTCAAACTTGGCGCATGCAGGCTACACCTATGTATCAGCAGTAGGTGCATTCATCTATTGAGATATCATATTGCAGAATGTAGTATTATGTACTACCTGGATACCATTGACAGATGCACAGGACTCAATTTCCTCTTGCTAACCCCTCAACCGGCCACTACTATTGCTTCCATTTCCCTGACCTCTCTCTCTTCCTATAGCCTTTTGAGCAGTTTTTTGTATTTTTTCCCAAACATCATATTATGTTATGTTATTGTGACTTGCACTGCTGCCATTTACATGGTCTCTGAAAAGGAAGGGTATTGTGGTGGTTAGTTTGTAGGGTTGAGAGGGAAAAGCTCAAGAGAGCTTTGATGTGCTATTGGTAGCTCCAGTTCATAAAAAACAGTCACTGTGTTCTGGTATGATTTTTGTTGATTGGCATTTGAGTGGTGTTTTGTGGGATGTTGTATGTGGCTTTTTCATGTGCAAGTTTGGTGGCGAGTTGATAACGTGCCTGTAGTTTGGGTGTTGTGTGGTGAAGGGCTGGGTTGGGTGGTGGGTATCGAGAGGGTTAGCAAGTATTTAGCAGGGTTAGTTGAGGGGTTGGCATCTTGAACCTGCCTGATCTTCTCCGAACCTCCCTGAAGATGTATGGCTCTAAAATGAGATTTAGGCAGATTTTGGCTACAGGTAAAATCTGCTGTAACCCACAAACATTTCAGTATCCCCCTAAGAGATTTACTGCAGCCTGTAGATCCCTTTTGAAAAGAAAGTTCAGTCATGTGTGCAAATGGCATCAGGATTTAATAGCCAAAGCTGTCCATTGATTTATGCACTGCATTATTGTTAATGTATTTTGTTGTGGTACCGGACAATGTGTTTGTGATTGACAGCAGCACAGGTATCAGTTGCAGCCACATAATACAAGATTAATACATATTTCAAATATCGATCACATACTGTGTAAGATGCCGGGACAGACATACCAGGCCATGTGCATGGAGCACTATTAGAATTGCTGAAAAGGGAGATTTCAAATTTAGCAATCAATGCTAGAATATGTTTTCCATAGGTAGGCCCAGGTTTAAATCCAAAGGGGCCCATACAGATTTTAGGTAGTATTAGGCTACAATAGGTACTACTGAGTTGACAAATAGTGACATTATTTACTTTGGAGTCATCTTTAAAACATGTGATGTCAAAACTAAATAAAACCCATGGTGTTACCGTTGTAATTCTAATGAGTATCATTATAATTATCATTATTTGTATTACTATAAGTATAAGGTAACACTGGTAAAACATCTCTAGATCATGCACAATTCTTAAAAATCCTCTGGCCTATATTATTCCAATATATCCTCATATTGAAAAACACTTGTTCACTTCCAATATTGTTTCACTCACCCCAGCATGAGCTTTTTGTATTCATGCAATGACTGAACACATCCACATCATCAACTACAAGCCTTTCACAGATGTTCTCTGCTTACAAAACTACTCAAATAGGCCCCCAACCCTACATATATGTATAGATATTGATACATATAGATAGATTTGGTATTGATACAAAAATGCTAAAGAAAACAAGTCAAGACCTAAATTCGGCTAACAAAGTCATTTATTTGCAAGCTCCTGGGGCCATGACCACTTCCACAGGCAGAGATGAAATGAAGTGTTTGAAAAATACTAGCCCCTTCTGGAATTCCCTGTTTCCTTTCCTCGTCATGTGTGTGTACCTGATTTGTAGACTGTTCAGGGAGGCATGCATTTCTGATGGTAAAATGTCCCACTCAGTGCAGTTTTCAAGGTTTGAATGACATGTTGTGTTGAGAGGGGCATATGTTAGTGGATCTAAAGAGAATGGGGGAAAAAATACAGCCCACTCTTTTAGAGTGCTCTCAGGAAGGCAGGATGGGATGTGATAGTGCCAGCCACGATAGGTGCAGTTCTTTTGAAACCTGATGGCATATGTCAGGCAGGTACCTTTACAAGATCAGTGGTGGCACACCCATCGTCTAATCAGGGATATGCCTATAGTGTGTGTGTGTGTATGTGTGGGTGTGTCTATGTATGTATTTTAGTGTGTTTGTGCCATGTTAGCAAAAAGCAATATAAAAAGCAGTGTTATAAAAAAATGTTCCCGCCCATATACATGAAAGTTTACAAAACTTTCAAAAGCAATGTATGCGAACAATATATCCAAACAAAAAATATCCATACACTTTGCTACGTGTTTGTAGTTCCATCAAAAGAGTCACATCCTCCAAAAGTAAAACAATTCATCCCATTCAAATTCAAATTCCTGCAGTGCCATTTTCTTAAAGGACACAGTAAAAATGGATTGATGGATTAGCTCCAAAACTTGGATTATAACTTTCTGTTTAGCACACACATGATTGCCTCTTGGTTTGGTGAAACTCTGTCCAACATTTGTGCTCTAGCACCTTGAAGCATCTCTTGTGATAGATGGAATCACCAATACAGATCTCAGACCAAATAATTAGACATATTTTAAGAATACGGCAAAGTACTTCTTTATTCTCAATTTAATAAAGCAGTGAAAACTGGCAGACATCAGACTGATGCTTACACGCTCATACAGAAACTTGATTACAGAGGGGTTTTATACCCCAATATGCATGATCTATGACATCATCCTACTGGCAAACTGTAAAACCCATTGACAGGAGGGATTGGTTAGGGGAACATATCTACTTATAGAATACATATGGGTTAGTATTTCATTGGTTGTCTCTTATCTGTAAGGCACGCCTTGAACTACATCTAAATACTTATAATACTGATTATAGCAGACAAAATGGCAACGTATTGGTCTATGCAACATTGTATAGCAGGTTGCCCCATAGACCCACTGATGGCTTGGCATTCCCACCCAACCTTGGACGTTCGGCTCAGCTAGCAGCACGTAAGTAAAACGAAACCAAGTTGCTTGAGTCATGTCGGATTACTCCCCACTTTCCCAATTAGTCCATCATCTCTCATCAGTCTGGCGATGAGCCAAGGTTTCCCATCTGTAGTTGACCTTGTAGATTGCTCTCTGTTCTGGAACATTCAACAGAGTGTAAGCATATCACTATCTTCATCCAAAGCTTAATGTATAGCCCTTGTTTTTGACTTCTGAATCACGCTTGAGGAGACTGCAAATTTGTCCATTTCGACCTCCTACTTGCTGCTTTCTGATACAATTATGCTGGGTGTCATTGCTCCTCTTGCCCTCTCAAAACTTACTCACTCCATCTTGTTGGATCCTTATCCATTGTTAATTGTCCAATAATTGGCTCTTGCAAATGTTTTCTTCTTCTTTAATGTAAGAGAATGTGTCTCATGTCCATGGCTTATCCGTCTGCCTCCGTTTGTGCTTTGCAGCTATTCCTCAAATAGCATCCTTGATCCCAAGTCAACATAGACTTCTCTTTGTTTTACAGACAAAGCTAATTCTTCAATGTCTCCTGACTCTGCACCCCTGGTCTGTTTCTGAAGTAGCTAGAGTGAATCTTTATACAAGCCGATGTCCATTTCCTATCACGGCCATCCTTGACACGTTATATTTTCCTCCATAGAAAGCTTCTAGTTGTCTCATATACCATGCGTTACTGCATATTTACACTCATTGCTCAGCAAGTTACTTTATCGTCTTTTGCATACATGATTACTTTATCATGTTTCTTTTGTCACTTCAGTTACATCATCACTCTTAAGTATTTTCATATTGTTTCAGTATGTACTCCTATATCTTCTTCATGACATCACTCTGCACTTGTCAGATTTCCCTCAGCACTACTTTATGTCCAATGATGTGTGCGGACATCCTAACGGATGATATCCTTCCACTCTCTCTTAGTGTGAGGATACATTTAATACATTTGATACAGTTGTCTGAGTGCATATCATTTTACACTCAACGCAGGATAGGCATAACACATGGGGTCCCACATATAGCCCCTTCCCTGCTGTTTCAGTATGACAGTGGTGAGGGGGCAGGAGTTAGCGAAAATGCGTCCACCTGCTCCTCTACATTCCCCCCTCTGGTCAAATCCGTGATCACATTCTCCTCTTGTTCTCCTTTTTCTTCTCTTCATACTGTTGTTTCTTTGGGATCCATATCTTTGTCACCCCCCTCAGGTAGCCAGCATTCTTTATACGATAATTCACACTCCAGCTCATGTAGCAGCATTCTCCTGATGATGGACACAATATCAAACGTCCTACATATTTTGCATGATCCTTTGGATATTAGAACTTTGTTCCTGTTGGTGCAACAGTGTTTCTTTATATTGTCATGGATAGTTTCCTCATCTTGCATTCTTTCACCCGCTCCAGCATCTATATCAATTATAATCTTCACCCCAATAGCTTTCTTGGCTGTCTTCTGGTACTGTCCCAAGATGATCATTATAAAATAGAATCCTAGAAATACCAACATGAGTATTGTTCCAAGCATTTTAAAAGCATTGGTCATCCAGGTTGGAATCCATGACAAAAGAAATGAGAAGCAATCATCTCCTGCTGTCTCATCAGTGTCATCTTCTTTCTTTGTATGCAGAGTCCTCACCATAGTTATTGCTTCTGTCAGGGTTCCATTTTATTCATTATGGGATGGTGTGAATGTACAGCAAGAAGGCCTGGCTGTGGCACACACGCCTCCTTCTATTGCTGTAATTAAGTCCAGATCATGCCTGTTCTGGAGAGTCACCAGCCTGATGTCTCTAAAGTCTTCTCTGATTGCATTGAATCCTTTTATTGCTGCATTAATCTGCTGATCTGAAGCTACATGTTATTCACTGCAATCTGGAATCCTGGCATAAATATAGATGTCATTAGCATTGCTGTCTTGCTGAACAGCCATCGAACAATAAGTGACCTCTTCCGTCTCTGGTGTTCATTCATTTTTGGAAATTCATTGATATTGAAATCACTTTGAGGAATCACTAGTGCTGGAACATCTATTAATAAAATGGAACATACTCCTTCCCCAATTTTTAGGAAACTGCATGTAAGCTCTGGTTCCACAGGCCCAATATCGGTCCATCAGTACAGCAGTTCCACTATTCATACCATGGACCTCGATTGTCTGTCCACATCCTTTGTGCTCTCTAACCAGAAATGAGCCCCCATCCCTGATCCATGTTGTTGCATTATTTAATGGTATTATGGATGCCGGTCCTACTTCGTTGTCGACCCATGTTAGTAACTTAGATTAATTGGCTCATAATTCTAGGCATCTGTCATTCACTATTTGCACTATGCTTACTGGTTCTTTCTTCAATAAGTGTGCAGGGCAAGATAATAGTCCTTCTTCCCATCCGGTACTGGTGACAACATGCCCATATGCCAAAAGCTGAGGTCTCTCCCAGCATGCTAGCTCTCCTGATCTTTCAGTCATATCTGAGCAATCCATCCTCTTCACCTCAACAATTTATATCCGCTCTTCAAACTGGGATGGATGCATATGTTTATTGCTTGTCCACCCCATCCCACTTTCCATCCTTTTTGTCTTCACATAAGTATCTTCATATGGAAATGGTCTTCTTTATCGCCATGATAAAGTTGCCCATTTTCCTTTGAATTGCCCTCTGGTTGTACACAGTGCTATTGCATCATGTGCAGGCATCTCTTTGGCAATAAATATTCTTGCTCCGTTCATGGCATATGGTGTTAAGGAACAGATATTGCAGCTTTCATCTAATGTTCTCCCTCCCACCTCCGTCATGTGCTGATACATAGGTTAATTTTTAAATGAGCCAAATTAACAATATATGTGTTTATATCTTCATGATCTTCCCCAACATCCCTTTTACATCAAAATAGAAGCCTAGTAAGATTATAAAGGATACTGTACGTGCTTTCATCAGGGACAATAGTAACTATTTCATTTTTCCCCCCCATGTCTGTATTGCTTCTTATAACATGTCTAAATGGCATAATAATCAGGAGAAAAAAAGAAGTCATAATACAACATGATATCACAATTTTTATTCACTGAAAGCTTATTGATTTCTTGATGGCAATGAGCCTCTTATATTATGGAGCCTCCTCATCTTGTTTTAATTCTGACTAAGGGCCTCATTACGCCATTGGAGGTAGCCATGCCGCAATTCTTGGCATGGCTACCCCCATTCCGGGTACTGTGTCCGGGTTCCCTGAATGCTGAAATACCGGGCCATTCCAATCTTGGAGGGCCCGGTATTTCCCCATTCAGGGAATCTGGACCCGTAACATCCCCATTCCCATTTTGGCCCCCATAGGGAGGATGCAAACAATGGGCCCTTCAATAACAGACCCGTTGTTTGCATCCTGGTCTGCTCGCGGGACCCGTTAAGGACGCCTGGTTTTACCACGTGTCCTTAGCGGGTCCCACGAGGAGACCTCGTAATGAGGCAGTAGGGGGTTAACGGGGCCAGCAGCTCTACCGGCCCCGTTTACCCCTACCGCCTTCCATGTAATGAGGCCCTATATATATATATATATATATATATATATATATATATATATATATATATATATATATATATATATATATCTCCAAAGGTTGAAACACTGTTCTGGCGAGTGGTACTCCTGTGTTGCTGGATGCCAAAATCCAAAGTCCAAAAATGCCAGTGGTGCTTATGGACTCTTTTTTTATTATTGTTTAAGGGACTTAGGTTCAGTCACCCTAGGTTTCCTAGGGTCATCCAGACGTGGACCGCTTGCTCACTTTGCTCACAGAGGCACAGCTCCACCGTACTGATAAGGCCCAACAAGGCTGAAGCACGTGTATGTGGTTACTGTTGGTACTCTTGTTCAGAAGAGAATTGCCATAGCATTTCAGTGCTGGATTGCCCATGTGGGTGGGACAAAGACTGATATGCAAATGGATATTTCCCTTCTGTGAAAGGTACAGTGAGCTAAAGTGTGGCAGCGGACTCTCGAGTGGGTACCGTCCCAAAGAACAGGTAATTTAGCTGTGTTTGTTCTCACAGAGGAGTGCCTATGAACTATTTTTTGATAGTTTAAGGGGCTTAGGTTTAGTCACCCTAAGTTTCTCAGGGGCACCTAGATGTGGACCCCTTACTCACGGTGCTCAGAGAGGCACAGCTCTACCTCAATGATGAGGCCCAACAAGGCTGAAACACATGTATGGGGTTGCTGTTGGTACTCTTGTACAGAAGAGCATTGCCATTGCCATAGTATTGTGGTGCTGGACTGCCCATGTGGGTGGGACAAAGACTGATATGCAAATGAATATTTCCCTTCTGTGAAAGGTACAGTGAGCTAAAGTGTGGCAGCGGACTCTTGAGTGGGTACCTTCCCAAAGAACAGGTCATTTAACCATGTTCTTTCTCACAGAGGGGCGCCTATGGACTATTTTTCAATGTTGAAAGATTTTGGTTTCTAATTTAAAGTGCTGCTGTGCTCTGCATTTTCTTTGTATTTGCACTTGCCATTGAATGAGTCTGCATACGCGGAACTACTTCTCTTGCTTCACTGTTGGTAGTTGTAGGAGGGGTTGGGTTTTCTCCTTTGTATGGTTTGATATCGTTCAAATGCAGCCAGCATCTTCTCCTTTTAACTTGGCAGCTGTAGCGGTATCTTCTACCACCTCATATGGTCCTTCAAAGCAGGGTGTACTCCAAGTGTGTACAAAGGTTCATACAAGCACCTGGTCCCCTGGGCATAGGCGGGGTTGTTTTAACAAATCTGCTGCTTCAATGGATTGATCTTCTTTGTTGCTTCTATTTGACCCCCCCCCTTGGTTTTTCACATGTTGAGACATAAAAGAAACACTTGCAGCCATTGTTGTTAGATAATCATGCATCTCATCACCTAGTGTCTTTGCTGGACTATGGACATCCATTTTTAACCAAGTTGGATGAGCAAGGGGGATCTTATGTGGCGTCCAGTCACCAACTCACGAGGAGTTAGATGGACATCTGAGCCAGGCTTGTTTAGGGCATATAAAGCAAGGGACAGGCAATATAGACGCCCCTACTTTTGAGTCATCTTTATTTTCTAAATCTTTTCCTTCAATAATCCATTTAATTGTTCACAGATGCCATCCACCTGTGGGTGATACATGAGGAAAACATATGCTTAATACCTAATAGTAGAACTATTTGTTTGAATAGTTCATTTACAAAATTTGGTCCATTGTCAGACCGCAAAACCTTGCATACACCTCATATTGGAAACCCCTCATGCACAAGGACCCCGGCAGTGCAGGTGGCATCAAGGTGTGTGCATAGACATGTGTCAATCCATCTAGAAAAAGTACATACCACGACCAGCATATATCTGTAGCCATTGCATGTCTGCAGCATAACCACATAATCTATATGTAGGTTTTGAAATGGGCCATTGGGTCTAGGAATTGTTCATCTCAATGTTCATAAAATGTGCCCTGCAGTACATTCTGGCACACAATTCAATTTACAATAAACTGTGCCACATGCTCTAACAGACTGGGAGAGAACCACTCTTTTGGAATTGTAACAGCTGGACTCTCCCGAGTCATATGCGCAGGGTAGTGGAGCTGCTTCAATCCTACCCTTAATAATGCTAGAGGCATAACTGGCTTTCCAGTGCTATCCTTACTTCAAATTTCCCTAGTGGGGGATAAAGAACACCCCCATTTTTTCTATTAATCATTTTGGTGCTCGACCTTGTATCTCAATTAACTGGACAATAGACCACATTTTAAAGCATCCTTTACCAACATGCATCGTCCTGACATCTGTTTGACACTTCCTATTTCAAAATTTGAAATGGTTAGGAAATAGGCGTTTCTTTTGGCTTCTAAGTCTGTGGCTTTGTTTCTGCAACACATTACGTATTCTCTTTTAGTATGTGCTGCTCATTTTAGAGTCAATGGGAGTGTTAGTGCTTCAATAAGTTTATCCAATAGGGCTGCTTGTTGCACTAGAGGGGGATCAAGTGAAAACGATAAAATAACGGTCCTGCTAGGCTTTGTGACATTTGCCCCCCTTTAAGTGGGGATACACTATGTTCTTTAGGTGTGCTGTTCCTATCCAAGATGGCCACCATGGATGCATAAATATTCTGGGCCCTTAACACGAAAAGAGGCCTATCACTGCTGCCGATCCAGCCCCTCCTTGTACCTTCAAGGATTTCCAGAGAAGCTTGCTGGCTGGTCTGTGATACTCACAGTGCTCTCCTCACATCAGGGAACGCAGGCGTTCCATCTCCCCAATAAACCTCTAATAAAGTTGAGTGCCCTGCAGCAGTAATGCCTGTCTCCTGCCTCGCAGGCAGCTGTGTTCCCCCAGCTGCTCCTTGTCTACCACAGATGACTGCTCCCAACTCCTGGTTGTCAAGCCACGCCAGCAGACAGGCAAGTTCATTTTCACTTTAATAATTTTACCTGGGATTGTCATTGCTTTCACCATCTCCTCCATCTATAGAATGCACTTGGGGTTCTCAGTGTTAGCCAACACCTACACTTAGTAAATTCACATAGGATTTTCAGTGTTTGGCATTCTCCTACATCTAGTAAATGAGCATGTGGTTCTCAGGAGTTAGGCCTCCTCCTCTGCCTATAAAATGCATATGGGGTTCTCAGTACATTGTACACCAACCACAAAATGCTTGGGTGTTTCTCAGTGATTTGGCACCCCAGTGCCAAGTAAGTGCAAATGGGGTTCTCACTGCTTTGCCCTTTGCCTACACCTTTTAAATGCACATTGGGTTCTCAGTGCCTTGGCCTTCACCTACACCTACAAAATGCACATAGGATTCTCAGTGATTTGGCGTACTCCAATGCATTGTAAATGTACAAATGCCTTTCGGTGCTTTGGCCTTCTTCTGTGACTAGTAAATGCCTGTGGTTTTCTCTCTTATTTGGTCTTCTTCTCCACCTATATAATACAGGCAGAATTCATACTGTGTTGTCCTTCCCCCTTGCCTATGTTGGGATGGCAATTAGTCTATCCCACCCCCTACGTGCTTTAAAGTGAGGTGAATCCTGTAGGAAGTTGTGTAGTGCGCTAGGGGGAGAGGACCGTGCTTTGAAACTCGGCACAGATATAATATAGAGGGAACGACAGATGCATAGATCCAGTGCACGTATAGAAAGGAATGCCATTTGGTAATTATGGTAGATGCAAAGTCTTGCATGGCCACGCAGCACAACTTTAGCTCCATGGAAGAACTCAACTAGGACCAGATCATTAAAATGGGATGAACCTGCATGGCCAGTTCTCACAGAAACTTCCCCTTGTCCCCTCACTGTTACACTTACTTAGTATTACTGGAGGAATGTGCCCTGCAAGGCTGAGAGACAACACCAGGCTCCTTGGAGTGCCCATTCATCAGCGTACCAGAGCCATGGCCCACACCACTGACCCGATCCACAGACCGCTCCATTCTATGATAGTGAGTCACCTCCAGCCCCAACCATGAAACAAATGGCCATCAAAGATCTGAGCAGGCACAGCCGTTTCACCTCCCCACATCAATACATCCTTTGCAGTGCGAGGTGCAGGGAGGGATAAATTAGAGACCGAAATGAGGGTGGAGGCCTTGGGTGCGCGGGGTGCAATATATACAAAGGGCAGAATGTGTGGGTCATTGTGATTGTATTTCTTACTCCCCTCCCCCTGGCACCAGGTCCTGAGCCTCCCAGGTGCATACCACAGTGATATAGTAGTCGGCTTAGTGTATCATGGCAGTTCTGATACTGTAACTTATGAGGGATCTGACCTTCACTCCTCAGAGAGATGAGCCCAGCTGACCCACCTGGGAACTGACAGACAGTGGGAACATGAACCAATCGTAGCCTGACATCACCCATGGAGCAAGCACATGCATATGGTCTGACCAATCAGCAGCGCTAATTTTTACTGTATGTTGATGACAGTGTACTGACTTTTAAGCTCCTGCTTGTACTAAGTTGAATCAGAACATTCTCGAGCAGCAGAGTTCTTTGCTGATACCTTTTTATTCTGTACAATCAAACCTTGTTATCATTGCAAGCAATTTCTTGGCCTTTTTACCTGGAGGTTTGTATTCTTTCTGGCGCAAGCGTAAACAAGGACTTGCCTTCAATTGGTGACCGCATTGTGATCCCAATGACCCCGTACCTGCAGAGGTATTCAGGCAGCCTTAGCGGAAGGGTCACACCCCAAAGAGAGGTGCAGGCCAGTGTTGAAACCCTGTGACTGGAGAAGTTCTGGTGAACATGCGCATATGAGTATGGCCTGCAAGGGATAACAAAGTAGGGGTGCATGTATGGAGCAGTGTGAACAATGTGAACACGTAGTGAGTGAAATCGAGAGTGTGTCATATTTGTGGAGTGTGTTGTTTTTTGTTTTTTATGAATCTTTTAAGGATATTGAGGAAAAGGAAAGCAGAAGAGAGTAAACCTCCCCAAGTGAAGGGGGAAGGTGAGGCCACATGCTTTGTTTAAACAGTGCAGGAAATATACAAGAAGGAATATAGGAGCATAATTAGAGAGCTCAGGAATAATAGTGGTTATTGTTTTAACTTGTTATTTTAGTTTGTTTTATTGGCATATTTTATGGTGTAAGGAGGAGGCCCAGAAGGAGCATGTACGTGTTGTGTTTGGACGTTTGAAGTGAGTGTAAGGTGTGGGTGTACTTACAAAGCTCTAATTAGGAATTGAGTAGTGGGGGTATTGAACAGCTGATTGTATATTGGGATGTTTCCTGACAACATTAAAATGCCTTTTTGATAAAAGTGAACTGTATATGCTTTGAACCATGTATTGGATAACAATTGAGGCTCAGCAGCATAGGCGTAGTCCCACTAACCAGACACATAGGAGATGCAAATATGGCAGTAGAAACTCCCCTAGACCACATATGCAAGGCCCTGCCCCTGTATTGTGAACAGATTAAGAAGTATCACAACCAGTGGGTGAAAGAGACTAGCGGAGGAGGTAGGCCCCTCTCCTGGCCAGATCAGGGCTCTTTTGACCAAAGCGTGTTGGAACATATGTCTACCTTCCTGCCAGCAAAATACAAGGGAAGACCATTACAGAATAGAAAGAATTATATAACCCCTGTACAATATTTGAGGATACAGAGATCCTAAGGGGGAAGGGCGACACACGACAGTAGTAAAGAGACACGCACAGGGGAAAATAGGAAGAACATGCAGGGGAAAAAAGGAATATATCTGCAAGCAACTCGCCCAGTGGAAGGGTACACTAATCCAACATATGTGTCAGCAGGCATGATGGCAGCAGCACTGGCCACAACCCTACATCCCCCTTATGTCTCACCTCCAGAGGTTACTGCCCACACCGGGGTGAGTGCAAGAGACCTAGAAATAACATTGGCATCCACACGTACAGAGTTAGCCAAACTAAGGGCAGCATGCAATGTGACCAAGGCAGATACAGCGGTGCCACCTGTGGGGGCACCTGCACAACCAGCTGGGGATGAGTGGAAGTCAGGGGGCTTCTTCTTCAGAATAGACAGCGCACCCAAACGAACGGTTCACATAGCGCGTGACAGAGAGACAGACAGCTTGAGCTATGAGAATGTAATGTCACAAAGAGGAAATGGAGAAGACTGGAGTGAATTGTATGACAAAGAGGACGATGGAGAAGGGGACACAGAGCAAGCGCCCCAGCGCACACCGAGGTTAAAAAGTTTGTGGGACCGAAGACTGAGGGAGATATTTGGCATTAGCAAGGAAAAAGGCAAGTGTGAACAATGGTGGAAAAACCAAGATGAAAATGCAAATGCCACTGACACACAAGGGAGCAGGGAGGCCACACTATGTACCCTGGGCACATATGGACAATAATAACCTCCTTAAGGCACTCCCACCACTCATGGCTGGGGTGGGGAAGTGGATATATGCTTTTGAAAAGAACACAGCGGGGTGCCCTTAGCAATGGGAGATATTAAAAGCCTGTCATTGACCGCAGATGGGGATCAAGCCGGAAATGTGTGGGCTAAAGCAGGGTACCCATGAGTAACATTGAGCAATGATGCTCATGATGGATCCTCATTCAACAAGGTTAGAGCCAGGGAGTGGGATGCATTGCGTTGGGCATTCCCAGACGCTCCAGATTTACACTCCATCATGCAGTGCACTATGGGGATGATGAAGACTCTGCTCGGTTTATTCTCAGGGTCCAAAAGATGTGGAGGGCAGAAACAGGCAACGCCTGGGAACAATCAGCACTCTATTTTATAATATAACAGCGCCTACCCAAAGAAGTGCCGAAGACACTTGACAAAATAGTGGATAGAAGCCAAAGTATGTCCCAAAATTCAGAGCATTATCGTTTCAGAGGCGACATGCTCAGGAAGCGAAACTGGTCCAAAATAAGTTAGTGAAAGTAGCTGTGATGGCAACAGGGCCAGCAATGGCACAGGTAGAGGCGGGATGATATGCCCTCATGCAATGCAAGAATATCGGCAGTGTGAGCTGAAGGAGGACAAGGACAGTGGGGCAGCAGCCAACAATTTTCAGGATCACAGTGGCAAGGAGGACAGCAACAAGGCTGAGGTGGGTTCAGAGGATCTATGGGAGGTGGATCTGGGGGTCCGGGGCCATGAGGGGGGAGCAGGGTGGTGCTGGATGTGCGGGAGGTGGGAGCCCTTCTCCAGAGTGTGCCGGAGTAGACAGGGTGTGGGGTGTAACTACAATCAGCAGAACTATGGAGCCCTACCCTAAGGGAATCCCCAAGGGCCACCTCCTCGAATGACTTTGATATCCAATGAGATCCACAAAGCTTATCGGCCCCTGTCAACCGCAACACCCACAGCAAACAGTTCAGCATTACCAATCACACACTAACATGCAGCAAGTAGACAACAGGACTGCCTTCAGTAGCACACCCAATGGCCCTGTTTCAAGGCCCTATCATAGTAGGTGGAAACCCTTCCTCGTTTCCTGGGACAGTCACATACCCTGACTAGGACAGCCCACAGGGAGCACTTGGGTGTCCAGTCCTGTCAATTAACCTAAATCCAGAAGAGGAACTATTGGTGGGGGCAGAGATAGGGAACAAACAATTCATCTTTATGGTGGACTCAGGAGCTGAGAAGTCATGCAACAGTGAAGGTTACTTCCTGCTATCAGGAAAAACTCTGGACATGCAGGGATTCTCTGGGGCTGTTTTAATGGTTTCATACACAAAAGACTTAGATATAAAAGTGGGAGGGAAGGTTGGGCGGGCCCCCCTCTTATACTCTGACAGTTCTCCTGTCAACTTGCTTGGTAGGGATCTGCTAAGCAAGCTGAACATGACAATCACATTCACAGACAGTGGTATCATCTGTGCCACACCTGGCCTGAGTTCAATGAGGGCAATGCTCATCATACATACCATGGCACATGATGAAGTGGTACGAGGCATTCTTGTCAACCCCGACATGTTCATTCACGGCATTACAGAGCTTGCACAAGCAGTTCCCCAGATTACAAGAACTTGCTTGAGAGTTTGCACTGATTTCATTTTTTGGTCTGTGGTGTCCCCAGAGTTGGTTGCAGGTACAATACTCTCCCTGGACCTAGACGGTCTACAAGTGTCAGCCAAAAGAATTGTAGGTCTAGGTACTGACCCCTGTGGATGCCTGTGGTGCACCGACTTATGCATCAATCCTACTGGGCCCCTTAAACAATTGACTGAGGCACACCTAGGACAGCAACAATGACAGGGAAATCATACTTGAAATGTGCATACTCTGTGAGATTATGGTGCAGTACCGAAGAGTCCAGAGCCCCCTCATGGCTGTTGTCACAACACCCCTATTTGGCCAGGCAGACTTACAAAAGGTTCACACACATTAATGGACAACCAACATACATGATGTAAGGGATGTTGAAGGAAGTAACCCCAGTGAGAATAACCCTGAAATCTGGGGCAGTGTTACCCCAAGTGAAGCAATACTCGTTCGTGAGAGAGGCAGAAGAGAGGATCAGGGAGACAATACAGTCCTTATTACACCAAGGGATTATTGTCCCCTCCAACTCACCATGCAACACGGCCATGTACCCCTTTAAAAAGGCAATAGGGGGCAGTTGGAGGATGATCCAGGATCCCCGCCCCCTCAATGACGTAGTGCAGAAAGAGTTTCCACTTGTCCCCAACCCTGCATTCATTTTGTGTAGTATCCCCAAAGAAGCAACCCATTTTACAGTGGTCGATTTGAAGTGCACCTTCTATTCGGTACCCCTGCATGCAGACTCATAGTACCTCACATCATCTACCCTTGGCGGAAAGCACTAGGAACACACTCATTTGCCCCAAGGGTACTGCGAAAGCCCCAGCATATTCAATAGGATACTGCACGAAGACTTGGGTAACATCCAGGTACCCAGCACAATAATTCAGTACGTAGATAATTTACTGGTATGTAATCACAGTGAAGAGAACTGCTACAGAGACTCCATTGCATTATTGCAACTGTAAACACATAAGGGGTAAAAGGTAGACAAGGCAAAGCTCCAGTACTGCCAACAGGAAGTATTCTACCATGGACAGCTTGTCTCTGCAGACAGGAAGAGAATCATCCCTGACAGGGCCGTAACAGTGCGTGCCACTTCCAAGCCACTTACAGTGGAAGACATGCAGACATTCTTGGGGTTATGCAACTACTGCAGGGCTCAGATTCTTGACTATGCTGTATACATGAGGCTACTCCTACTAGGCCTCAATGAAGCACAAAAAGAGAACAGCAAGATAGAATGGACCATAGCTTTGATTAAGAGTTTCAATGATCTAATGGAAGTGATCTTAACCGCCCTTCCTTGCCACCCCAGATTACACACAGGAATTTTACATATTTTCACACTCGAATGGCACACTCATAACAACAGTACTGACACAAAAAAGCACCATGGGCCACCAGCCACTGGCTTACTACAGCGGCACACTACACACGGTTATGCAAGAACAGTTCGCATGCGAACAAGGTCTCTCTGTTGCAGCCTTTGCAATCGAGAAAAGTTCCACAATTGTGATGGGGTGGTCAGTAACCTTGTATGTGGAAAACTCATTGTTTGCCATCATAGACCTCTCAAAGTCCACCATCACCACCCTGCAGGCATCAGCATACACGATTATTCTCTCAAGCCAAGCCCACATATCCACATTGTGAGGTGCAAAACAGTGAATCGGGCCATGTTCCTCACAGAACCATGTACTGATGAAGACTTGCAACAGCATGACTGTGCAACGTATGAGGGCGAGGAAGATGATATCCCCAAGGACAGAAACAGCGTTTAGAGGAAGGCGAGGTAATTTTTGTTGACGGGTCAGCAACCCTTGACCAGGACACAGGGCAGAGACATGTTGGGGCGGCAAAGGTGCGCTAAGAGGCAGATGAATATGAGACATTAGTAATAAAGAGGTTGCCCATGCATTACTTAGTGCAAGCAGCAGAACTCGTGGTACTTATTGAGGCCCTTCAGGCATCAAAGGGATGTTGTGTCACCAATTATTCGGACTCTGCTTATGTCACCACAATGGTGCATGCAGGTCTTTCACGCTGGAGAAGGAGAGGCTTCAGGTGGGTGTATAGCTCACCAGTGCAGCATGCCACCCTGTCCGATACACTGATTTCCGCCCTCGCAGAACCATCTGTAGTGGTGGTCATCAAATGCGCAGCACACACCAATAATACTGATGAAATCTTGTTGGGGAATGCAGCCGTCAACGTTGCAGCAAAGGCTGCAGCCCACCTCCCAGTGCCGACGCCTGCTGAGTATGTCATCGCAGCTGTCACCCCAAGGCCAGAGACTAATTCATATACTGCCTTGCCCCTAGTGCAGATAATAGAGCTTCAGCGTAGGGCAAGACGGGACAAGCAAGAAATGTGGCTCAAACGTGGGTGTGTGCAGTCTCCAACTGATCTCTTATGGAGACGACAATGCATTTGGAAAGTAGTGATGCCCGTGGAGCTGCTACACACAGCATTTCAGTGGTTGCACTACCCTTCTCACAGCTCCAAACAACACATTGCAGCAGACATCCAGGAAGAGTGGTTTATACCAAATCTCCAGGATAACCTCTGAATGATGGTTGTTCAATGCACCACCTACCAAGTGTTCAGTACATGGATGACACTCAGAACATTGCAAGGCACCCTGCCCTGCACCATCGGCCCATTTTGCGGGCTGCATATTGACTATGCAGACATGGGGGAGAGATTCAATGGGGCTCGATACCATATTGTGTTAGTGTGTCCATTCTGGAAGTGGGTCGAGGGTGGTTAATGCGCCCACCCAGATGCCAAGTGGGCTGTGAAATTCCTCGTTTGTGAGTTGTTCCCCGATGGGGGGTATGTGATGTTCTAAGATACGACAATGGCACTAATTTTTTCAATGAACTCTTCAAAGAGATCACAGAACAATTGGCTATCAAACACTGTATGTGTTCGATTTAACAACCACAAGCAAATGGGGTTGTGGAACGGATCAATGGCCTCCTTAAAAGCAGGCTCTCCAAACTATGCAACACCCGGAAACATTGGGTATTCTACCTACTTTTTGCTCTGTTAAATTTATGCACTCAGCCCAGCAAGGACAACCACCTCTCCCCCCATGAAATAGTAACTTCCAGACACATGCAAATACCCGTCTCTGTGAGGAGGGCATCAGAGGTCCATAGAGCTGCTACAGTTCTGGGGGAGGAATTCAAGTAATATTTGACACACCTAACACATGCACTCAAGTGCTTATCATGACAGATGGCACCTCTGCACCCAGATGATGCACAAAATGTGGCATCCCCGCCGGCTGACCCAGCAACCGCCAACCATTGTTGCCGGGGCAGCTGGTGTATGTCAGGAGTTTTGTGAGAAAATGAACAATCCCAGGTTCGATGGACCCTATGAGGTTGTGTTTACCACCCCTCTCGCAGTGAAAGTGAAAGGGTTCTGATATTGGATACACCTTTCAGACATTCGCAGGGCCCCACCCAATTCCACACCAGCTACTGAGAGTTAAACCAACAAGTCTACCTCATCTCATGTAGCTTAATGCTAACTATATAAGTGCATGTTCAAGAGCTATACAAGCGTGCATTGCTGCTAAAGGCATAAGCTACTTAACATTAAAGGCCTCTCTCTCTTTTTCTCTCTCTCCTTCCTCCTTGCCCCTACCCAGTTTTGACCTTATGTACCCTCCTCCCCCTACCGTCCCATTCCTTTGTTTTACCAGTTCTTGTTTCCACTATAAGTGTTGTAAATTAGAAGAGTTTGAGGTCAAATTGTTCATTACCTAGCAATATAAATGTGATCAGTAGCACTGGAATGTATTCCTATCAGTGTGGCGTGCATTTTATGGTCCTTTTGTTTACATTTCTCATGGTTTTTTTTAGGAACACATTGGGGAACACCTTTTATCTGGCCAGGCCATCTAAATGAAGGGGGGAGAAACACTGGGAACTGGAATTTAAACAAAAGTACAACCTTTAACTTAACTGAATTGACCCCAAGTGTGAACCTGAATGAAAGCATGAATGAAATCATGAATGAAAGCACATCCTTTAATTTAACTGGACAAGAAAACATAACCACAGATATGTATAATATGACCCCTACAAATTACAGCAATACCCGCATGACTGTGTGTACAAGTAAAATGTTTGAAGTATTACTTCCAAATGTCAAAATACTTTTTTGTAACATAATGATGTAAACAGTAAAAGCAGGTAAACAAAAATACACATATCACGGCATAACAGAATGAAAAGACAAGTACATAAACCCAAATATGACACATACCATGCCTTAGGCCTGGATGCTGTAGAAGATATCTGTCATCCCGAAGACTACAACAGTTGGTATTCTGACATGAGTGCAGTGTGATGGTGAACAACTAATAGCAGTTGCTATTTGGGCTCCTTAATACTGCACGCACCTGGGGCACCCAAGGATCTAGTACCACAGGAAGTACCAATCATAGAGGCAGAATGCCTAATTAACCTTGTGCTGTGTAGGTTCAGAGGCTCTTACCAGGCACGCAACATCCATCCATGAGTCTGACCAACACCAACTGTCTAAAATAGCCGTACTTGGTGATCCAAAGAGCAAACTACATTAACAACAAGTGGTAATAAACAACCCTCATGTGTAAAGCTGAAGGACTTTTAGGGTTTCGAGAAAAAAAGGTGACAATAATGGAACATACTTGCGCACAAATATGGACAGAGCATGTCCCAAAACTAACGTGGATTTCAGCCATAGAGAAGCCAGTGAAAGTGTGCCAAGAAAATACTTATGAACTGTACTTTTTAAGTGAAGGAACTCGCAGACGCGAGCCAATGCCAAAGGGCTCCAGATTGTGCGTTGGGAGCTGATCAAGTTGGCTAATGATACTGAGCAAGCCCTTAGGCTGATGACGATGCAGGACCGTTACATGCTCGATCTACTGACAGTAATGGAAGGAGGTGTTTGCAAAAAGATTGGAAGTTCATGTTACACATGCGTACCTTCTGAAGACGCTGAAAATGGGACATTGTCACACGTTAATGCAGTGCACGGGCTGGGGGTGAAGATGAAAAAGGAAGCTGGAGTCCAAGAAAAAGGTTGATTTTTGCTCACATTTAGTTGGGCCTTATCCTGGTTTGGTACAATACAACAGATGTCCACAACCTTGTGGATCTCTCCCGTCCCCTGCACACCCAATGTTTATTGTAAATACAACCAAAAAGTAATATGTTTTTTGTAGGTTCAAACCTTATTATAAACGTAAATTTCAAAAAAATAGTGTCAAACAATCTTATGATGTATTTCATCAATCAATTTATAGTAAAAAGAACATTCTTTTCCAATCTTCATTACTATTCAAACAAAGTGCATTTCGAAATTGGTATTAGCTTTTGACTTATGTTTTGTTTCAACATAGTATGGATAAACAAATTCAAATCATTAATATAAGATAGTTTTTCATTCCTTTCAATAATACTTCTTATTGAACATCCAATATTAGATTATGTGTCTCTACGCGTTTCGGGGTATTCTATCCCCTTCTTCAGGAGTTGTCTATCCTTTTTCATGTGCAGTTATCCCATCTACAACAAATAAGTAAATAGAGTATTGTCACTCATCTATTACATTTACATTTATCATTGCGCTATTAGGCACTGTTTGGCACAACACCAGATACCCAACAGCCACGTGCAAAAGATGACCAAAACAAACACTATGATGGGTACCAACATTTTCACCAATGTTCCAAACCAGGATAAAGGAAGTAGAAGTGCAGACCAGTCATCCCATTCCTCACATGGCCCCTATACCCTAGGGAGATGTAGTTGAAAAACTGTACCACACACTCATTGTCCTTCCCCTGACCCTGAAAATTACAAGGACGTCAGTCAGTCAAACACACTTTTATTCGTTGTTGACCTTCAAGATATTTAAACAATTTACAATAAAACAACCAGAGCATTAAGATTAATTTTGCAGATTTCAAGAGCTTAAAATGTCAGTACATAAAATTATCGTTAAAATCTAATATAACAATATAATACAATAGCAACAAATTCATACATATCAAAGTCCTGATAATTGGCCCTACATTTCCTATGAGAGTTAAACCCCTCTTGAATGCCATGAATCTCTGTAACCAAGCCCTATGGATAAATCGAGCTGTTCCAAAGACCACATGTGGTAATAGGCATTGGGCCTCATTACACGGATGGCGGTAGGGATTTACCGGTACCGGTAAAATACCGGTACCGGTAAATCCCTACCGCCTACTATGAGGTCCCTTTGCGGGTTGGGGGATTTAACGCCTGCTTTTTGCAGGCGTTAAAATCCAACCCGCTAAGGGACCTCGGAGCTAATTACGGCACCGCAAAATTGCGGTGCCGTAATTAGCGCCTTCCCCATTCCCATAGAGCCCTATGGGGCAGAAATGGGAATGGGGAAGGGCAATGGCGGAAGGGGGATTTACAGCCCCTCCAACCTTGGAATGGGGCGGTAAATCCCCTTTCCGCCAAGGCGGTGCCGGTATTTTACCGGCATGAGCCATGGCGCTAATAGCGCCATGGCTCACCGCCTACCGTGTAATGAGGCCCATTGTCTTAAGAATCTCATGGCAATGCCTATCTGTCGTATATCCAGATCATTCAAGACTTGTTTGATATACATACTTCTCAGCCTTTGTTTTTTTTGGCAAAGCAATAGGAAGTGGGTGACATTTTCCTCTGCAATACCACACATTGGGTAAAGGCCACTTGTTGACCTCTGCCACATAGCGGTAGAAATTGCTGTGGGCAAAATGCCTTATCAAAAGCGTAGATACAGTGACTTCTCAAAAGGTGGGAATATATCATCTAGGTATCTCTTAAACCCTGGGTCCACCACAGTTTTTAAATAGGATACACCAAAATGAAGCTTTCTTGCATCTACGCCCAATTGATCTTGTGCTAGCGTGCAAGCTCTCGACTTCAGAGAGTTAATACCCTGCAGCTGTATTGACTGGGGATTATTCCACAAATCAAGTGCATTAATTTGAGACAAACATTTCTGTATGTGGAAAAGCTAATGCAAACTTTTCCTACTGTCCAAACCCATAACGTGTATCAGCACGTTGTGGTGTTTGTCAAGACCCTCCTCCTTCCAGACGCTGGCCCAAAACCATAGTGGCTTAAATGAGATTCCCGCCATCATCCAGGGGTTGTCTAATTCCAGATGAGTTAGAGCTGAGGGTGCCAACATGGGGAGCAGCAGCAACATTTTTATAAACGTATTCTCACAAACGGATGACTTGGAGATGTTTGCATGCCCCCACAACTCAGCACCATAAGTCGCTGGAGGGATGGCTTGTTTATGATATAACTCAAGCGCTGGAGCGTTGGACGCATTGACCCACTCAGCACAATTCCCATCCATAACCAAGCTGCACTTCAGCAGTTAAGAGCAAAATGGCTCCGCTGGCTCCTTTCAGCACCACTGCCTCACATCAAAACTGCATTTTGCAGCTACAAAAGGATGGTTGCACTATTTTGCCAAGCACTACTGGGCAAGATGGAACTGGTGGCACACCAACAAAGGCTGCCAGGGTGTGTTACGGTGTGTACTATAGAAGCTGAGAGAAAAAGCAGCACTGCTTTGCTGTTAGCCCAAAGTTTCCTATTGAAAAAGGGAAATATTTTACATTTAAAATGATGCCGCTTTGATCCTCTTTTCATCTGTTCTACATTACTCTGCTTGTATCAGTGAGGCCCTGCCATGCCCATCCCTATTCAGATTCTATTCCAGCAGAAGAGAGCCGTATTCCTGAATGGCAAGCTGTGGCAGACCAAGTCTGGGAAATCACAGAAGCTTTACTTTCAACTGCATGGGAAAACGCTTTACTTTTGGGCTACAATATGCCAAAAATCACTGCTTCAAAAGAAACCGTAGCTTTAAGGGCATATTTCAATTTCAGTGGACCTGTGTCTTAAAAAAATTGCTGTATAAGTGAAACTGACTAGGGCAGCAAAACAATGTTTGGAATCCAGATGAGAGAGAAAAACGAATTTGAAAGGGAAATCCCAGCAGCATTCACCATGTGTCAAAATGTGTTTTTGCAAACCAAGATAAATGCCTGTTTTAAAAGTACAATGTTGAATAAAGCCCTTTCCTTGCCTAGGGATGTCAGGGGGGTGTTGTGTGAAAACCTATATGGGATGTTTTGTTTCAACAGACATGATTCTGATGCAGAAAAATAAAATAACTAAGTAAAGGCATTGGCTGCATTGTGGAACTAGCCAAACAGGTTTTCTGCTTGGGGGGTTGCTAGCAACAGGAGTGGCCTTCCCCCCAAAAGAAGCCACACTAGATTCTGGGACATCTACCTGTTAACTACCGCCCTTGAAAACTTTGAATGGACCAAGAAAAAGAAATATCACACTCTGGTCAGACTTCTGTCTCCGCTTCAGCTTGAGACAATAGATCTGGGACACCTACATGCGACATTTGGAAGTGACAACCACCAGTCACTCAAGCTGGGGAAACTCCAGGGTAGCCCTGGGCTGAACTGACATTTGGTGGTAGCCTGAAGAAAAAAATGGTCCCAGTGGAGGACAAATGCCACCCATTTTGGCTCTAAAGACTAGTTTATTAATACAACTTTGAGACTTTTATCTCCGCAATTGGACTACGCAGAAATGTGTAAGTTTCACAATCTAGATGCAATTTTGGTGGCTTTAAATGAAGACGTGGTAGCCTTCAGTGGCATATAAGGGACAGAAATGGCGGAGACTTGGATATTCTAAGGAAAGTGTATATTGTGCCACTTTGAAGTTCAAGATTAAAATGCCTTATGGTAATATGTACACATGTATAAAGAATTTTAGGTATGAGATTTCTCACTGAAAAGGATGAAAAACTATTAGAAGGGATAAACAATGGCGTACATACCTGGTAGTGGGAACACCACGCTCTGTATAAAATATGTAATCTGCCTATGTAGTTTGCGAACATGCCACAACTGTACAAATGTGTCATTTATGTTAAGATAGATTTTTGACGAAAAGGACTATGCGAAGGCTTTGCACCTCATAAAAACACAACCCCATAAACTGAGTCCCCTCCTAGAGGAGCCAACCAACATTGGCTGACCTATCCGGTTCTTGGGGGTAGGTCTAGCTCAGTTCTGCCCATCTATAAACCCATGGATGTCACCGGATTTTATATAAAGTGTGGGGGTTCACAGGGACAGAGACTCTCTCCTGAATTTCCAGCACCTTCGTATTCAGACATTCCAGATCCACCTTTGCAAGATTCCAGACTCTACTGCTAGGACAAAGCATAACTGACCGTATTCAAGCCGGGACAATTATCCAGAAAACCCCACAAAAATCCTGATAGCAAAGAGGAAAAGAGGTGGTACCCTTGGGGAGCATCCTGTGACCAGACCGGCCTTTGCCCACTACCTGCATGCCTGCTGTACCCTTGCCATCCAGTGACCAGACTTGCCCAGCTGCTTACTGTCAGGAGTATCCACCGCTATCCTGTGACCAGAGCTTTTGAGTCCAGAACCGGTTGACTGTCCAAATCCACAAACTCAAGTGCGGATTGTGAGTATTTACCCATCCCATAGCCACACATAGCCTACCCCATCTTGATACTTTGTATTTGTTCCACGTTTTAAGTAATCCTATCCATACCCTGATTCCTTATTAAAACTGTTAGAATTCTCTGTGCATCTTGTCATTGATCTCCAAGCGTTAGCACCACTTTTCTATTAATTTCTGTCTTGCATAGATCTAAGTCCTTAGTCATATTTGGAATAATCAAATTAATTCCCACATAAAGTTGAACGCGGGGTGAAAAGGTTGACGTCACAAATCAATCTTGGAATGTACTGTGTCTTTCTTTAACCATATAGTCTAGATAATTTAGTTTAAGTAAAACTTGTCTTTCCTTTTTAAAACCGATTTTCTTTCCTTAACTGCTTTATTTTACCTAAAGCGAATCTCATTCCACCTTGACAATCTCATCCATTTCTTCAGCTATAGCCACTCTTTCACTTCTATATTGTCCCTATGATGTGCATGTATCATCCAGCCTAAAAAACGCATTCTGATTATGTGTATTTCACCCACTTTCTTTAAAAAAAACGTTTTGACATTTAAAACTGCAAATGTGTAAATTGCAACTTTTCAACCTGTGAATTGGGCAGCACTTTGTTTTCATTTGAAGTTGCTTTTTGAACTGTGTGCCTTTTGTGATACCTTTTCTTATAGTTGCTAGTGATATTAAATCCCTGATACTGTGATAAAACATATGTATATCATTATTTAACCACACACATAATTAATTATTTGTCAAAATCCGAGTGTCGTTTATGCCATTGCAAAGGGTTTTAAAATCCCTTTTGCCTCTTATTTTGGGGTTTGAGGGAACATTGCAGGGGGACACCCTAACTCAGGTGCTATCTATCCTAATTGAAAAAGTGCTTCTATTAATTTGTGCTTTGGATATGTTCTTGTAGAAGGTTACCCAAGTGTATTTGATTGTAATTATCACCCAATTTGTGATTGCTGCCCAATATAAAAATTGTGTGATTTTCTTTGAAATTAAAATAAATAAATATTGTGTTACCACCCACCGTTCTGGTTCATGGTCAATTGTGACTCATGGTATTTGTAAACATTGGGGGTGAGACGGGTTGGTATCAGCTCAATTCGAATTTGTAGAAAATCAAGAAAAAGCATTCTCATTACGCGCTACATTTAAGGCTAAGGGTGAAGGTCCTGGTCCGGTGTGTGACGCCCGGTTGAAATCCTTTACAGGGGATATTGCACCTCTATCATAGTTTGCATAAAAGGACTGTATGCCCCCACAATATTTAGATAGTGTTGTTTCAGCTTTAGCTACCTGCGGGCCCCAGCTACTGGAGTCCTCATATCGCACTCCTGAACAATCGAACTGGGAAACTTGGTCCAACATGAAATCATCCACTGTTAATTTTTATCTGTCTGGGTTTCGCATGTGGAGGTCTAAAAACCATAGCTTTACATTTGGCAAGATTTAAGACTAGTTGTAAGTCTAAGCATTTAGAGGCAAATAGCTTCAAGACATGTCTTAATCCCTGCGCAGAGGTAGCCAACAGAACTGCATACTCAGCATAGAAAAGCGCTAGATATTTGTCCACCTCCAGCTTGGGGGGTTCCTGGCACCCACTCAACACTCAACCGAGCATCAGTGATTTCCTGTATATATATATATATACATATATATATATTAAACAGTGGGGCCAGGCCACACCCTTGCCTCACCCCCACTTCCACCCAGTGGTCGAAGTGTACGAAAAGAAGTAGTGGAACTATGTTCCCTGCTGGCCTGCACCCACTCCCCACAAACCCCATCATCACGTCCCATCCCACACACAATACACACACCCAACACTTGCACCTACTGTTTAAGGGAACGTTCAGTGCAGTGCACTGAATGTACACGTTTCAACTTCTTCCTGCACTTTTATTTTAAAACGAAACCATTCTGGAACGGTTTCTTTTTAAAATAAAAGTATAAGAGCTGTAAAAGGTCATTTAAAAAAGTAGAGGAGCACCACTCCCGACCGCTCCCGCTCACTTCGACCACTGCCACCCCAGATTCCTGTGTCAGCTCTCCCCCAGTCCATATCTGATGGAAGCTTTGTTGGATGAGTATAGCATACGGATGATAGCCACAAACTCTGGAGGAGCCCCTTGGCTTAACAAAATCTGCCATAAAGTAGCCCTTGACACAGAGTCAAAAGCTGTTTTCAAGTCGAGGAACACAGCGTATAAATACATTTTCTTTCATGTGGTGTATGCTCAGTGAAAAAATAAGGCATTGATCCAGGGTGTTCCTCTTAGGTCTGAAACCAGCTTGTGGGTGTGTGACTACCTCTTCACGGTCTGCGCATTGTTGGAGGTGTTTCAATAGAAGCTTGCCAAAACATTTCCCCATACCATCAAGGAGGGAGATTGGGGGATAGTTTGCTGGGCTCTCTTTACCCTCTTCTTTTATAAATAGGGACTATGAATGCCCTTCGCCACGATTCTGGAATTTCTCCTTTAAAAAAAAAGAGCGTTAAAGTATCTACACAGTACTGGGGCCCGTATCCCACTCTCATCTTTAACAAGGTTTCTGGGAATATGATCTGGCCCAGTGGCTTTTAGAGGTGGTAAGTGCCCCTGTTACTTCGCTACGAGTAAATGAGAAAGTCACTGAGGTTGGGAGAACAGTACTAAGTTGGTTAGAGTTAGAGAGCGTGTAGTCCTTATAGTGATTCAAAAAGTAGGCCCGCAAGCAGCCTTGCTAATATTACAGTGTGTTATGTTATCTTATGATCATTCTGCTCCTTTTCTGATGCTAACTTCCAGAATGCACACACATCTCTTGAATTTAAAGCTCCGTGCAGCTTCACCCACTTTTCAGCCGCGTAGTCCCTCTTCTTCTTGGCTAATAGATATTTTTATTTAGTTTGTAGTAGCCGCAACCAGGCTTTATCAATCCCAGAAGGACAGGCCATGCAAGCTACAAGCTCTCTCTTGGCTTTATGGCAAATGTCATCATACCACCCACCACCAACCAAAGAATGCTTTTTCACTTCACGAACGGGGAGGGTGACATATGATGTTAGCTTCCCTTTAAGTTGTTCAAATTCGTGCAGGACAGTATTTTCACTGCTAGCTGGGTCACAAATTGCAGATATGTTACTTAGTATAGCAGCATACATTGCCGGTTTACAACCTTGTTTCAATAAATTCGACCATCTGAACGGCTGTTTCACCTCTCCACATCAATACATCCTTTGTTGTGCGAGATACAGGGAGGAATACATTATAGACCAAAACCAGGGTGGAGGCCTTAGGTGCGAGAGGTGCCATATCAACAAAGCGCAGAATGTGTGGGTCAGTGTGACTGTATTTCTTCCTCCATTCTCCCGGCACCAGTCCCTGAGCCTCCCAGGTGCATGCCACAGTGATATAGTAGTAGGCTTAGTGTATCAAAGTAGTTCTGATACTGTAACTTACGAGGGACCTGACCCTCCTCCTCAGAGAGATGAACCCAGTTGACCCCCGTGGAAACTGACAGATGGTCGGAACATGAACCAATCATAGCCTTACATCCCCTATGGAGCAGGCCCATGTATATGGTCTCACCAATCAGTGGCGCTTATTTTCTACTGTATATTGATGGCGCTGTACTGACTTTTAAGCTCCTGCTTGTACTAAGGTGAACCAGAACGTTCTCGAGCAGCAGAGTTCTTTGCTGCTACCTTTGTATTCTGTACAATTCAATCTTGTTATCCTTGCAAGCAATATCTTTGCCTTTTTCGCTACAGGGTTGTTTTCTTTCTGGCGTGAGCGTAAACAGGACTTGCTTTCATTTACTAAATGCACTGAGGGCTCTTAGCACTTCAGCCTTCTCGTACACCTACATAATACATGCAGGGTTCCCAGTGCTTTGGCCTTCTCCTACACCTGTTAATTGCACAGAGTGTTCTTAAAGCGTTGGCCTTCTCCTACACCCTTTAAAAGCACAGAGTTATTTGGGCTTTGGCCTTCTCCTACACCCTTTAAAAGCACAGAGTTATTTGGGCTTTTGCCTTCTCCTACACCCTTTAAAAGCACAGAGTTATTTGGGCTTTGGCCTTCTCCTACACCCTTTAAAAGCACAGAGTTATTTGGGCTTTTGCCTTCTCCTACACCCTTTAAAAGCACAGAGTTATTTGGGCTTTGGCCTTCTCCTACACCCTTTAAATGCACAGAGTTATTTGGGCTTTGGCCTTCTCCTACACCCTTTAAAAGCACAGAGTTATTTGGGCTTTGGCCTTCTCCTACACCCTTTAAAAGCACAGAGTTATTTGGGCTTTGGCCTTCTCCTACACCCTTTAAATGCACAGAGTTATTTGGGCTTTGGCCTTCTCCTACACCCTTTAAAAGCACAGAGTTATTTGGGCTTTGGCCTTCTCCTACACCCTCTCCTACACCCTTTAAAAGCACAGAGTTATTTGGGCTTTGGCCTTCTCCTACACCCTTTAAATGCACAGAGTTATTTGGGCTTTGGCCTTCTCCTACACCCTTTAAAAGCACAGAGTTATTTGGGCTTTGGCCTTCTCCTACGCTTGTGGGTTATGAATTGTATTGGAATACAGACATTCATTTGAGTTATATAGAGACAATTTCCACCGAAACTGTCTTTGCAAACTGGACACCTGCTCTCTTTGCCTGCACACTACCCTTCATTCGCCACTCTTCCTACTAGGCTGCCCTTAACCTCTCTTGATCGCCCCAGTCCCTGGTCCATAATGCTTTGGACCATGTTACCCCCTCGCTGCACTGGACTGGGAAGTTGCGCTCCTCCAATGCTCTCGCCCCCTGACTATAGCCTGCTGGATCTCTGTAAAAAAGAAAGAGGCCTTCATCTGCAAGCTGACTTTTCAGTCGTTTGAATGGACATCTTTAACTGTATTCTTGTCAACTTGTGTTCATGTGAAATGCTGAACATATTGTGTCCAGTCTGTAAACATGTGGCCAATACACAGCCTTCTTTTCGACTGGCCAAGCTGTCTAATAGCATAGAGTTGTAGTTAATAATGGGCTTCAAATGCCTATTGCTCGTGTTAACAGCTGCCGCACAGCTCAGGCCTGAACACTATGTTTCAGGAATCTAAGTGGCCGTATAGCCTGTAACGGAACGCTGCAAGACATAGTACCACATCAATAATGCTTAAGAAAAGAAATTCTGCATTGAAGTAACAATGTACATTTTTCACTTTGCGATTGTGTTTTGTCTTCAAAAAGCCGTGTTTTCTTGCCATCTGATGTTTTACAAAAATGGCACAGCCATCTTGGGCGTTGGGTGTTAGACTATGAGCAATAGCCAGCATAGCTTGTCTGCGAGGCTATAGGAAGTGCAAGCCACCAACCATTTAATTTGGTTTAAGGTCAACCATGCGCAAGAGAAACAACAATATTCTGAGGCAATGATTTAAACAGTCCTTTATGCTCTTTTTGGGGGCGGAGGGGGTTAGCTGTTAAGAACTGTTAGTTCTGAGAAGTGGCCTTTTAATTAATCCACTTACGTTGTATTTTTTCCTGTAGGTTCATGTGCTTTGCACTCAGAATATGACTCCAAAAACAACAAACGCAAATCTTTCAGGTGCTAATAATTACATAAAACACATACCGCAAAAATTGCAAGGATAATTGCTAATAATTACAGCAATTAAAAAAGCTACATTTTGGCATCAGGAGTCTTGTCAAGCAAAGGCAATGAAAGAGTAGGCACACTTAAGGTCATGGGTTTAATTAATTTAGTATTCTCAGTCATTTGATATGGTGCCCTTCTAGGTTACGTCTCAAAAGTGGTTTTGAGAGAAATACTGTTTAAGCTCAACAAATTAGATGGAGGCCCTTAGGTTTCGTCAGAAAAAAATAAGACTATGGGCTTCAATACGAGTTTGGCGGTAGCCATGGAGCCAAACTGGGCTCCTTTACCGGGTTCCCTGAATAGGGAATTACCGGGCCATTCCGAGTTCGGAGGGCCCGGTAATTCCTCCCTCAGGGAACCTGGGCCCGGACCTCCCCCATTCCCATTTGAGCCCCCATAGGGCTCAATGGGAATGGGAGAGGGAAATAACAATGGGCCGGCCCGTTGTTAGCTCCATTTTCCCCTCGCGGGACCTGGTAACAACGCCTGGTTTTACCAGGCATCCTTACCGGGTCCCGCGAGGAGAGCTCTTAATGAGGCGGAATGCTGTTAACGGTTCCGCATCCATTAGCGGAACCCATTAACCCATTCTGCACGGGTCGTAATGAGGCACTATATTTCTTGCTCATTTGGACTGAACAACGGTAAAGGTGAACATGGATTTTCACCACTAAATGTGCCCATTGTGCAAATACACAGATTCATAATATGATTGCTTTTGTCCCCGAACATGAATAGAGTGTCAGCAGGTTCCAACACAGAGGGCCTCGTTCTCCTGCGTGTGGAATGTAGCAAATGAGATGCTTGCACCTGCCTCCTTATCCCTGATTCAAAAGCATTCGAACTGGACCAACTGTTGCTTCACGAGTTATCGAGCAACTGCCTGAAAGTGGTGACTAACACGTCACGTTGGTGGGGGAGGAGACACACGAGGTTCAAGATACAGGGAATAAATCTAGTCAGTGAACAAACGCGACGTTTAAGATACTGAGGAGGCACTTCCGGCCAAGTGAAGTAGGATGCGTGAAACACGTGAATGAGATGACAGGGCGGGGATGCACCGTCGCAGCGACTGCCCCGATTTAAGGGAAGAATGCAGGACATTTTGTTTAAAAGATCATTTTGCCCACATCTGCTTTTTGACTGCTTAAAATGATCTGCGTACGTTTGTCTCATAACACACAACAATTAAATCGTGGGGAGACGTCTTTCCTGGTCCAGTTCTGAACTCTTATTCTGTGTGCTTTCTGGCTTTCTACTGAGGGATCACACTGTAGTTGCACAGCTTTGTCGATCCAGTCGCGCCTGAATGCCACTGGGTCTCCCCCTTCCAAACCTTCATATATTCCAAATACGTCAATGTATTTACACCTGCTTGGATTTCCTAGTTCCACGTTGTCTGCGGACAATTCCAATACTTGCATTGGTTCCAAGCCTTCCTCTCTGTTCTCAACACTAGCCCAAACATGGTCAAGCCCAGTAGCCTATGATTTCATGGCTGCACACATTTGTTTCTAAGCCATTGTGTGTGTTTGAAGCCCTGCTATATGGAACAGTCATCTCTTTTAGAAGTTGCTCTGTGGGCAGATGTGGAAGTGTTGACATACATCAGATTGCCTTCGGTTCTCTGCGTCTACGTTTACTGAGAAATCTCTGTCTTGGGGAGAAGATCCCTTGCCGTACCTTTGCTGTTGGCCCCCATGAGGTTCCAACGAATGATGCTACGGAGCGATCCATGCATTACTCGTATTATCCCAATACAGCCTCCATATCACTTCCATATTTCCCCATCAATAGACTATCCACACATGTTAACTTAGAGAAAGTATGGGATATGGTGGTACAACGATCTTACTGACATCTTACCTGAACTTTGATGTTGATGCTCTACGCAAGCCTATGGAAATAGGACGAGCATACTCGTGCTTAGCCCTTAAGGGGTTGATATCTGCACGCTCATTTTAAGGGCATGCTTGTTCCTGTCCACTCGCACCAGGATTCTGGTTATCTCAGTGCAAGGTGGACTTCTACATCACCTCTTAATGTTAGATTAGGCTGTGAAGCAGTGTCCACCTTTAGGTGATCTCTGAATGAGGAAAAACGTATCATGATAATATGTGCTCCCCTACAATCCTCATATTGGTTTCGAGGCATTTCAAACAGTACCAACTTGGTCTCAGCTCTGCATGCGTAATGGTGTGGCCAGAAACACCCCTTTGCTACCGGGCCGCATCTCCTCCTACAGCTTTTCAATGCAGTCCCCCAGTCTCTAGCAACACGCTCCACAATTCTGTAGATGTTCAGTCACGTGAGTCCCATCAGATGCCGACCTGCATCCATCCTCCAACAGGAATTTCATCATGTGTGCACCCGCACATCCTCTGTACAGTTCCCCGCATCTTTACACGCCAGGGTCGAGGCAGGTGACGTATTGTGTGAAGGCAGAGCAAAGCCTCAGAGAATGCACGCATGGCACTGAACTTGGTACAACAATTGACGCATTTGTGTTCAGCTGTTTCTGTGTAAACATGTTTTTCTACTCTAACTGAAGTTGGCACTGAGGCACAATTTATGAGTCTTTGAAGACAGTCATGACGATGACATTGGTAGCAATACAAATAGAGTAAAAACAAAAAAGCATCACGTGGGCCATTGGGGAACCTTCCCTAGGATTGTTGCTCAATAGGGCAAGCTCTCTCCAGACCGTTTAAAGGACCTCCCTGTCACTCCATTCCTGCATCCACGTGGGTTTATGAGATCTGCGGGTGTTTCTGGGAACATTCTCTGATTGGCTCAGTGAAGTATGTGCTTTACCAGGTCTGCAGCCAGACAAAGAAAGGGGCTTAGTTTCTCTTCAGGTCACAGATGTTTAAGATACCGATAAACGTTTAGAGCTATGTTCCTCTGCATGACATTATTTAGGTATGTCCATTCCCACCAATAAAGCTGCCCCAAAACTTCTTTTCAGAAGTCGCTGGCGGCGCTTTCTTTCCAAAGAACGCTCCGCATGTGCACTTGTTCTGGGAGAGTGCCATGTCAGCACTATTTAATGAAAGGCACGTATTTTGCAATTTCTGGGATGGCCTCCCGCAGTCTTTTTAAATTTAGTTCAAGGTGGTTGCCATGGCACACGGAGTGATGCACAGCGTTGGCCCCCCGTGCCTCGGAGACTCCCTGTAACCGCACAAGCCGGGCAGAATAGCAAAGTTCAGCCTCCGAGGTTGGGCAAAAGTTTCATGCTGGAAGGGAGTTTGCCTGACGTGCTTCCAGTGTGCACAATGTGACCTTAGCTGTAAGGTGTAGAATACGCTCTGGTTGAAAGTATGTATCAAAAGGGGCAGATATTTATCCAGCATGTATATGTGTGGGTGGCATTTGACATTCCGTGCACAATCCATCCAGCTGTTTAGAGTTAATGCTGATAACCTTCAGAACCATTCACAAGTGCAGACCTGCATTTGGTATGTTTGGAAATGAAATGTATGGATTCTTACATTTGTTTGCCAAGGAAACTCTTTCTCCACTCTCTGTTCTAGGTTATTCCTTAGCAACGTGGATTCCCTTCCCTGCTAGCACTTCCTATGGCATCAATGACCTTAGCAGTGCTGGACTGGCCTGCAGGGAACTCTGGAAATGTCCCGGTGGGCATCGGCACCGTGAGCCTCTTCTGAGTGGGTACTCTGGGTATTCGCTCCTCTTAGCCTCACTTCCATCCACTGTACTCCCACCCTTCCATCTCTGCTCATCCCCCACATTCCTTTGAAGTACAGAGTGTATTATTAAGCTTTGAGTGTGTTGCTCCACACTCTTAGCAAATGTCTCATGTCTGTTTTTTGTATTGTCGGACTACAGTTTGATCTCTGTATTGGGACAAGTGTTCCTTAAAGTTTATTATTTGAACTCGTTTTGTCCAATGCTCTTGTGGGAGAACTCAATGGCCAAACCCACACCCGTAATGCTACTAAGAGGGGTTAGGCTTCTGTCACGCGTTTAATATGGGGCCACTTTTAAAAAAATATTTCCCGGGCAACTTTTGGTTCCCAGTCCACCACTGAACCCTAAGTGGAGACAACATATGTCCCCGTTTTTCTGCTTGCTAATAGGTTGATGGAGCAGAGCAGATTTGCGAGGAGATTGGTCTGCAAAATTGCTGGCAAAATATAAAAGGCTGGCATATTTTAATCCCAAAATATTATCAAAATATTCCCTTTTTAGTGAAATCGCAATATCAACTTGGTTTGAATTCTGGATTCGACACCAGTTACAGGGATGTTGCAGAACGCACACTAACCTGCTGACACAGTTAAAGGCCTCCAAACCCCCCAAAGGGAATGCCTTCAGCCTCTGAAAAAAGTGGGCAGACACCCTCCTCCGCATGCACCATTGACTTTTGCTTTACATTTATTATTAAAGGTGGAACTATGGTACGTTATGCCATGCACAATTGGAAGCCCCCATGTTTATCTGTCAGGGAGTGCAACAGAATATACTTATTGTATGATATTTATTCTGGGAGCGCATGTGCGGTTTGCTATGCATATGCAATTTCGATTTCTGTGCGATTTAGTGGCAATAGAAAATGTGGGGGTTATTTACCAGTAATCTTTATTAATCCTAGTCCTGCTCTCCCTAGTCACAGGGTTTGTGAGGCATCAGCCTCCATGACAGGAACAATTATCCTCCCATACCTATGATGCATCAGTTATATTTACAAAACATATAATTGACATACACATTGGCCCTCATTACTACCCAGGCGTTGGACCATGGTGCTAATAGCACCATGGTCCATGCCGGTAATTTACCGACTCCGCCATGGCGGAATGGGGAATTACCACCCCATTCCGAGGTTGGCGGGCGGTAATTCCGCATGCCGCCATGGCCCTTCCCCTTTCCCATTTTTGCCCCATAGGGCTCAATGGGACTGGGGAAGGCGATAATTACGGCACTGTAAATTACGGTGCCGTAATTAGCTCCTAGGTCCCTTTGCGGGTTGGTTTTTTAACGCCTGCTAAAAGCAGGCGTTAAAGTGCCACCCGCAAAGGGACCTCGTAATCAGGCGTTAAGGGTTTAACGCGCCGCCACCTTTTACGGCGCCGTTAACCCCTTAACGCCTGGGTTGTAATGGGGGCCCTAGGCTCAGGGATTGAGAGGCAAATATGTTACTACTGTGACAAGGACGAGTATGCTAGGAGTCACAGTAATGAATGTCACCAGTAAGTCATTCCCACATTACCTTCCCATCCCCTTCCTTATCCCAGTACTTACTTGTGAGGTGTACCAATGCTTTTATACCTGCATGGGTTCATGGCCCCAAATTCAACACAATAACACAGCCTATGTATGTATGTAGCAAATTCCATCACTGATTTATTCAGCAATTTAGGCCCCACCACCTGTTGTCAAGGCCCCAGTGCCAAAGGACATGGAGCCTAGACCCAGAATGTTCAGACTATAATGTCTCACGAAGTCTTAGGTTCAGCCCACGCAGCTACACTATGGCTGTTCTCTATGGACACTCCTTGAGTTTCCACCAAAGAAGCTGGCCCTTGTCACTGCCAGGAGTGGCTGTGCTTCGGCCTCATATGCCTCTGATATGGCCCCGCTGATCAACTATTGAGAGTTGACAGAGGGGCAAAGGTTATAAACAGGCTGCCCTCAATTCAGCTCTCTTGCCATCTAACGTTTGCCACAGCTCCTCCCTGCAGGGCATCTTCCTGCGACCAGCGGAATTTAGAAAATATTAGAGGCAAAAACCCCAGCTCAAACCTTAGCGCCGGGAAATCTGGAAAAATGTATAGGTATTGGTACATGTACAACAAAGCCCTTATTATCACAGTGCTCCTGGCCAAGGTTATTGCTCCAAGAAACACAGCATTCATAGGGAGACCCTGCAACACCTCTCAGTGTAGCAGAAGACCCCATGCCTGAGATCCCAGCGGGACTCCAGGCTCAGGCTGGGAGAAACTCGTTCAAAGCTTTGCTACTAGACTCTCATGATATTTTGTGTATTATAAGTATCCTTCATTAAGTGGGTGTGCCTAATTTTATTCCCCCTAGTATGCAATTGCACCCACAATTCTGGGACAAGAAACAGGCTGTGTATAGGAATTAAAGTTTCGTTTTATTCCAATAAAATCTCTTGTAATGTGGTACCCTAATTTCATGCTAGGGAAGTCACCACTGTAAAATATCAATGCATTTGTAACTTGTGTATAGAAATACGATATTGGCCTGACAGTGTGAATATTACTAAGAAACCGTGCACACGTGCAGTCCCACAATAATTTATATTCCTGAATCTGATTTCAGAACAACACCATCGAAGTCTACAATTACACTGCTGGACATTTGTACCGCGCACTATCACCACCGGAGTGGTCCTCTGGCACTCTGGCTCTGAAAGAGGAGGGGAGGTTGAGTTAGTGGGAGGAAGCAGGAAAAGTACAAGAGAGCAGTGATGTGCTGTTGGCGGCCTCAGCCCGGTGGGTCAGTTGGCTGGGCCTGGGGTGTTTGCGGCCGGCAGCCATTGTGTACTGTTGTGCAAGACTATGTGTGTTTTTGTTTTGTTGTTGCAATGTAGTGAAGTTTGTGCGGTTTGTTGTGCTGTAGGTTTTGGTTGTGTTTGGTTTGGAGTTTGGGAGGTGTATGCAGAAAGGGAGATTGTTAGTAGGGTTGGTTAGTTTGCATCTCTATCCTGAATTGAGGCTCTCGGCTTGCGTAGTCTCCCCTGATGGGGCTCTGTCCTGATCCTGGTCCGATTGGTAGACAGGGCTCCTTACTCCTCTTGCCCACACCTCTAATATGCTCTCTCATAGCTCCCCTTATCCTTCCTTCCTACTCATGTGGCCAGTGCACCTGCCTATGTCAGCCTCTCAGGTAGTGTGGTGAAAGCCAATATCCGACAATTCCACGCTACAATTCCACACATAGCAAATTAAACACTTGTTTTCTCCTGTATCAATAGCAAGTACAGGTGTCAGAGAATTTCTGCAAAGGAAAACAACATTAATGTAATGTAAAACACATGTGAAATGATTTCCCCTATGTGTATGTGTGGTGAGTTTCTAGCATATGCATGGAAGTTGAATGCAAACTGTGGTCAGTTGCATGCGACTCTGGAGGCATGCGTTTGGGGTCCACTTATTTGACTGACCATGCAAACATCCGCTCGGGAGGTGCTGCTCACTATCTGCGCCCCTTACTTACATAACACTATGATCCACTCCTCAATGCTGCTCTATATCCGGTATTTCACTTGTTAGTCTCTTCAGCATTTCAATGGCCTCATCCCTCTTTGCCCTCCAGGTGGGCCAAATCAATATTTGCACTCATCTGGATTCCCTCACTCAGCATGGGGCCAAGCAGCCATCTAAAATAGTGTGGGCCTGTAACTGCAGAGGACACAGGATCCAGGAACGTATGCCGTTAGCTTTAATGTTAAACTGGTACTTCAAGAACATATAAGGTAAGTACAAGAGGTATATTACATCCCTATGCAGATAGAGGGACCGGTGGACCACTGATCAACCATAACCTGCCAGGGCACCCATTCCCAGCTATATATCTACATCTACCCCTGTGGGCCCTCAATTCTCCAGCGCATAATACATTCCACACTGACCTCACATGCATACTGACATCACACACCCTGGGTGCTCAGGTAAATATACCACCCAGCAACACCCAGAAACATTAAGCTATAACACAAGGAAACAAGCAACCAGTATTAAAGCACTGCACAACGTACGGTGCCACATATCACAGATAATCCCAAATGTTCCAACCTGGCTTGAAGGAAACATCCAAAAAGACGGTGCTCTAACGTGACCTCGTGGAAACACCTGCATCCAAACTGTGGAAAAACCACAACCAAACCATAACCATGCAGCAACAACTGATGCAGATTCTTGCAATATGCAGTTGCAACCAAAACTTTAACCATGCATCACAACGCTGATGATGATCCTTGCAACATGCAGTTACAACCAAAACAGAAACATAACCACCCTTGCGACCGATATAACCATGCAGCAAATTCTGAGGTTGATCCTTGCAACCCGCAGTTGCAATTCCAAATTTAAATATGTAGCAACCACTGATGGTGATCCTCGCAACACGCAGTTGCAACCAAACATGTAATCATGCAGCAAATGCTTATGATGACCCCTTGCAAAATGCAGTTGCATCCAAAGTACAACCAAAATGATACTAGCAATATGCAGGTGCAGAAAAAATACCAAAAACTCATAAATGCAGTGTGCATGGAACAACAATCCCAAATCATTATATTAATTAATTAATTCATTCATTTTGTTATTTGGTAAAGCACCTTTCACCATACACATGGCTATTACAAAACTTGTGATATGCCACAGCACTGAGATGAGATTGTCAATAGCTGTGATGGGATCGGCTCCTGAGTGAGCCATGATTAGCATGAGGTGGCATGCATGCGCAGTTGTTAAATAGGTTCAAGGGCGATTTTGATGAGGTTCACTAAGGTGACTTGCTGTGACTGCCCAGGGCGCTTCCCCTTTCAAATACTAGCAAGGGTGGGGTTAGGCTGTGGAGGGAGGAGACACATGGTGATGTCTTTTGGTGAGTAGTAGTAGCAAATCTTTTGGAGTTGAAATGCAGGATAGGCCATTTGCCCTATCAGGCCTAATAAGGCACAAACAGGTAAGGCCCTTGTGTTTCTATGTCCTTTGCTGAGGATGTTTGTGACTAAGATGCCTAAGGCGAAATGATGAAAATGCTACTGAGAGCAGCAGCTAGTAATAGGGCCTGGTCACGTGACCAACAAACTCTTCAGTGCAGTATTCCTGGAGCTGGCCTGGAATCCCTTACATAGGTCCCTGGAAAGCACAGGACATGCTGGTGGGTGGCAAAGCTGAGGAGCAGCACCTGCTCATGTGACCAGCAACCTCCTCAATGCTGTCTGCCTGAAGCTGTCCTGGAGTCCTCAAGTAGCTGCTTGAAAGCTTCCTTCTGTGTTTACCAAGGTTTAGAGGGCTAATGTTGAGGCGAACTTTCAGTGGTTCATGGACATTTGTGGTCTCAGCTAGGATGTGGTTGAGTGCTCTGAACTGGATGTTGGCATTATCAAACACAAAAACCGATTAGTAAATTAATTGTGGTTTTATTTTGTAATTATTATATGTCAAGGTTGTTTTAAAAGGTGTGCATTATAATTGTAAACTTGGTTGTACTGGGACAATTTTAGCTTTCACTTTGGTTCGTTAAATTCCATGAAACATTATTCTGTTAGTGGTAGTGTTGTGAACAAAATCTTGCTGTGCATTGCTGATATTGAATTTAGAGAAATACTTTCTGTTGTTGTCATGTTTCGTTTTGGTGTCAAAACGTTTGGAATGCCATCAACATCGGTAGGTGACTGCATTCTGATTGACTGACAGTCAACTACAAATGGATTATGCATCAATGGCAGCATCTGAACTCCTGTGCGGCAAGATTACAGAAACTTCGCACTGGTGGAAGTGCAAAGTTTGCAAGGTATTAGCATTAGGGCAAAGTTTGCCCTATTTTTAAAAACAATGGGACACATTAGAAAACTATTGCACCCTGACAAGTGCAGTTTGGCAGGCTATAAGCACCAGGACAAAAATTGGCCCAGTGCAAAAAAGATACATTTTCAATGTGTTTTTTTATCAGAGCAAAGTTTGCCCTAGTGCTAATACCAATAGGTATAAGCACTAGGGCAAACGTTGCCCTGTTGCAATAATGCAGTGAAAATGTATCTTTTTTGCCCAAGTGCAATTTTTGCCCTGGTGCTTATACAATACCAAACTGCACTTGTCATGGTGCAATAGTTTTCTAATGTGTCCCATTTTTTAAAAAAATAGGGCAAGCTTTGCCCTAATGCTAATACCGTGCAAACTTTGCACTTGCAAAGGAGCAACATTTCTGTAATCTGGCCCCTGGGATTCATACCAATAACTTCAGATTACCAATAGGCATCTGAAGCAAGCGCTTAACAAATTACCAATATTACAAACCAACATAAACAATCAAGTTACATCAGTTGCAGAAAGAAACATTAAAGGTGCAGATTTGTGACTTAATCAAATGGATACAGGCACAACTGTAGTGATGCAACTAGATGTTTGAAAAGTGCAGAGGAAGAGATAACCGAATGAAGGCAGGAAGAAAGCAGCCACTCCAAAAATCAATTCTGCACAAAGAGTCCCTAGCCAGAGAAGATAGGGTGGAGAACCATTATTGGCATTCAGTTGGTGGCCATCGTCCACAGATGACATTATTATAAAAGGAAGTAGGATAGATACCATGATTTTATAGTTTTTACATAGCACCTCCATCTAAGATTGTCCCGAGTCCTCCAAGCTTTGAGCAGTGTAATATTACGTTTTATTATTACATGATTTAATGGTATGAAATGTATGGGAAGGTTGTCAGGGTGAGTGGTGTCTGCTGGCATTACAAGGTGTAATGTGCAGGATCACCCATGACTCTGGCAAGCACCCTATTGGCGAGTTATTCGCTCCTTAAATTTCCTATCCTTAATTCTCAGTTTAGGTTCTTTTAATTCATGGCTCAAGAAAGTCTTTTAAAGACATATCCCAGGATCACCCAACAGCATTTAAGTGGTAACATCTTTCAAGCGTTGGAAGACATTTTAAAAAGCCCAATAGTTGTATATTGGGGGACCTAAAGTCAGTCGTGTACCAATAGCACAAGAACATTTTGTACGCCCGCAGACCACTAAATCTTACCCAGAGTTTACAGATCATTAAATCTTACCCAGAGTTGTGGTCATTCCAGAACCCAGTTTAGAGGTATTCCATACCAAGAGACTAGATTTACAAGACTTTATTTGGATTTTTTACAGCTATCAAGGAAAGTGTTACTAGTACTTACGAGATGGAACGGATGGAGGTTTCAAATGTATCATAAGAGGCTAGTATGCAGGGTTTGCTGTGGGAGTTCGGTTGCAATCATGCAGGTACAATGGGATGGATATCCGTTCAGCACCATCCACTACTGCAGCTTTTTGTGACAAATCCCCACGTGACACGAGCGATTTGCATAAAGAAAAGAGAGCAATGACATTATCCAAAATGGAGGCATCCCCTTGCAAAATATGGTGAGGGGGCCCTTTATTTATACAGAGTCGCTGCACTGAGAGTGGGGAACGTGGAGGCTGAACAAAAGGGGCTTCCCTCCACTTCAGTACTGGAGGCTTGTATGCTATTCCCTGGACACAGAGGTTCATTTGTGGGAGAGCAGTCATATTAAGCATGAGAACAGCTCCACTTGATTTGATTTTACGCTCAGTCAGAGGCAAAATGAGTACTCGAGCAGATATTTAAATTCATGGATTCGGGTGGTTAAGTCCAGTGCATCTGGCCGCAGCTTACTGACTCCTTTTTGAGGTCGGACCTTTTACTGTGGTACGTGTAGGGTGGCAGAGGGTATGTGGGTTGGTAGTAACATAGGAGCTGGGTGGATAGATGGCAAGGAGGTGAGATGTGGGAAAACGGGGGGCATGGGAGAATGCCCCCACATACAAAATAAATGCTGCAGGAAAATGTCCATTGCAGCCACCTGTCAAGGATCCTTTCCAGGAACAAGGAGCATTGGAAACTTCTTTGTATTTATGGGGAGGTAATTACCCATGATAGCAAAACAGGTAAGTCCTTTTGGTGTACTGGCACAGTGATTCTTTTTCAAAAAGAAAACTCGAATGTTTCCAGTTCAGCTTCTTGCCCACATACTAGATTATCTGGCCGCCCATGTTTCAATATCATTCACCAAGACCGCGGTTATCATGTATGAAAGTGATATAAAGTGATAATCTAATGCGCAATGAAATATGTACAATGATGTCTACTTATCTTTTAGGCAAAAGCGATGGTGAAGAAAGCATTTGCAAGGAAGGGCTTGAGAATGGCAAAGGAAGTGATGATAAGGACCACAAGCGCCCAAAACGGCCGAGAACAATACTAACTACACAGCAGAGGAGGGCCTTCAAAGCTTCATTTGAAGTATCTGCCAAACCATGCAGAAAGGTAGGCACATGGACATTTTTGATGTGGGGCTATCACATCTTTATTTTGTAGCAAATATTCTGATGCTTTAGGCTAAACTTGTGGCAAAAAAGCAATATAGAAAAGGAAGGGGTGTTGAGAAGAAGACAATTTGGTTGGCGTGGAAAGTGGTGATGAAATTGGTAACAGTTACTCCATTACAAATTGTTACTTTTTGTGTACTGCCCCTCAGCATGTTTTTTTTTCTTGATGACATGTCTCAATGTAGGCAAACAAAATAGCTCTGTCGTTCATGCAGTCTAAGTTCAAATTGAAATCCCTCTCCCTAATCCTAATTACTTGTCCTACCTTTTCGCTCATCTTGGTCCCTCCTTCCAGTCATTTCCTTATCCTATGCCCTCATCATTGACCCCCTTCTCTGTCCAAGTCCCTCTCTCCATATACTAGTCCCTCTTCCTTTTCCTTATCCTAGTCCCCATCCCAGTCCCTCACCCTCATCCTAGCCCACCATTCTCTTACTTGTCCCTCACCCTAGTCCCTCTTTCTAGTCAGTGAACCTCTACTTTGTCCCTCATCCCTCTTCCTATTCCGTATTCTAGTCTCTATTCCTCTTCCTCAACCAAGTATATCCTCCTCTTCTTTGTCCTAGTCCCCTTCTTTCCTCCTAGCCTGTATCCCTCTTTTTAAATGTAGCTCCTTTGTCCTCTTCCCCTTCCTTGCCATGGTTCCTCCTCTGTATAACTTTTCTTCAGCCAACTTTGTCTTCTTTGAACTAGTTACTTTGCCTTGTCCAATTCTCTCTTTGTAATCCATCATCTGAATCCCTCTTCCTCCTTCTACTATATCATCCTGGTCTCTCTTGCTTGTTCTCTAATTAATATGTTCTTACATGATTAATTACAGACCAGTCTCTAAGCATGGGACCAGGATTCCAAACCTATGTTGATCTGCATTGTCTTTCTGCCAAGATAAGCATGTTGCCCCTGAACTAACCTCCTGACCCAGCTTTCCTCTTGTCCCTCTTCCTTATTCTAATCCTTTGCTCTAATCCCTGTTCCTCCTCAGTGTCCCAGCACCTCTTCATCTTCTTCGTATTTCTTGTCCTTCATTCTTCTTTCTCATCCTCATCCCAGACCCTGTCCCACAACTTAGTCTTTCATACTTGGCCTTGTCCTTTATCTTCATCGTTCTTCCACTTTATCCTCCAATTTTTCTCACTCTTCATTCTCCCCATTCTAGTCCCTCTACTTTACCCTACTCCATCTCCATCATCCTAATCTCTCATCTCAATTTCTCTTACTCATCCTAGTACCTCTTTATCTTGCTCTACCAGCACCTCTGTCTCTTGCTTTTCCCTCTACCCTTTCCCTGTGCTTCTCCGATGTACTAATTCCAATTCCTGGCCCTAAACTGTGTCCTTGAACTTCATCAAGTTGCACTTCCACATCTAAGTCCCTCTTCCTTCTCTCTCTTCCTCATCCCACTTCCTCACAAGTGTCTATTTTCCTCATCCATGTGCCTCTACCTCTTCCTTTTTCTGTTATACAGTATTTCTGATTCTAGTGTCACCTTTCAAGGCTCCTCAAAACTTTATTGTTTCCCTATTTTCATTTTTGGAAATCTGACAAATTATTAGTGGCCAGAAGGACTTCTAAAAAAAGTCGCCCTGCAATTGCAACCCTTTTTCAACTCATTGAGAGTATGTGGTCCAGAGTCACCCATAATGCTCCCTGTACCAGGGGTGCTTCCTTAGCATCCCATTCATGCCCCAAGTTGATCATATCATTTGACACAGCTCTTGTGAGTATGCTGGTGGCCGCTGCAGTTTAGTTTTGGCTTCTTGTGGGTGAAAGTAATTTTACTGCATTCGAAACCTAATGTATCTTTTTGGTAGCCCCTAAAGAATTATATTCTTTAATTGCAGGGATGTTAAGGTGAGAACTTAATGCAAAAAACACTGGAAATTCACCTAGAGCCACCTTAACTTTGCACCGCCCGTAGCCCAGACTATGACCACAATGATGACATTACAAATCACATCACTGATGCCATCACTGGTGACAACACTAATTGCATTGTATAAAACTGATTACATCAATAATGGAATCAGACATAATATAATTTATAAATTAGCTCATGAAAGCCTTGATTACCTTAATAACAATTTAGGTCATGGACTTAGCCATGGCAAAGGCTGGGGTCCCTGGCCAGCACCAAAGGCCATAGCTAGTGGTCGGTTAGTGTTAAAAAATACCAATGTGCATGGTTAAAAGCCATGTCCAGTAGCCTGTCACTGTTGTAAAATATACAGTGGGCAATTTTGGAAGATGTAGTCAGTAGTCATAGCTAAAGGCCATAGCTAGTGCCCATTAGTATGTCAGAAAATACAGTCCGCACAGCCAAAGGCCGTGGCCACTGGCTAGTATTGTGTTGAAAACCATGGCTAGCGGCTGGTTAGTGTTGTGTTATACACAGTGGGCATGGTCGAATGCCATTGCTTATTGCATTTTATTATTTTAAAATGTACAGTGGACATGGCTAAAAGATGTGCAAACTGATCAAGGTCAAAGGCCATGGCTAGTGGCCCATATATTTTAGTATATATAGTGTCCACAGGCAAGGATTGTGGCCACTGGCCAGTATTGTGCTAAAGTCCATGGCTAGTGCCTGTTCAGTGCATATAACACACATCGGACAGTGTTGAAAGCTGCATCCACTGGAAAAGGCCAAAATCTATGGTTGGTAGCTTGGTAGTGTTTTCGAATATTCAGTGCACACACATGGGGGATAGTTGTGACCACTGTCCATAACTGAAGGCCATGACTAGTACCCATTGATGTGTTAAAATATATTTAGCCATGGGCTGAAGGCCGTGTTTAATGCCAGTTACTGTTGAAATGTAATTAGTGATGTCATCAGTGATATTATCTGTGATGTCATCATTGAGGTCATAGTCTGCACAACAGGGGGCATGTAGTTAAGGTGGATTTAGCTGAATTTCCAGGGGTTTGTTGCATTAAGTTCTCACCTTAACGTCCCTGCAACTAAAGTTTTGTCCTTGTATTGCAAAGGTTTTGTTACAAAGTATTGCTCAGCTTAACATCCCAGCAACTAAAGATTTGTCTTTGAAATTCAAGGGTTTTATTTTTCCATAGATTTTAGAATGCTTCCAGACCACTTGCATGGTCTTTGTCCATGGTCAGTGGGCATGCCTTTGGCCCTGACCACTGTCCATTTTAAAATGCTACCAGACCAGTAGCCATGGCCTTCGGATTGCACACTTTGAGAATTCACAATGTTTTTAGGCAATACGCAGTGTGGTTAAATTATTTGCGATGAAGCACACACTTTGGTTAAGCAGCGTTCTATAAGTGGTACATGCCTTTTCGGCGGCATCATTTTGGTGCAGGCCGATTTGGCACAGGCATTTCGCCACAGTGCCCATTTTGGCGCCATTATTTTGGTGCAAGGGATGTTTGGATTTGGCCGACATTGCAGCCACGTCTAAATGCCCTCATGCTAAATACGATCACAGGACTGCACTGCAACAAACTTTGCCACCTGCAACTTGAGTTGCATTAATTTTAATTAAATAACATTTTAAAAAAACATACAGCCCTGCAACCTGGTCTGCCAGAGCTCAAGGCCCTGCATTTAACCAATAGGGCACAATGGCTTGCTTCTTCAAGCAGGGACCGACCCTGCTTAATTTCAAAGTGACAAAGGATCCAGCCTCCTTAGGCCATGTGCATCATAGACATACATTTCATACTTAGCCTATAATTTAATATGTTCAATGATAAAAGGCTAGGTATGAAACATGTGAAAATTCAAACAATAACATTGTTGTTGCAGAATGGTTAAGTGCTGCATCTCGAACACCTTAAAGCCAGGGTTCTCTGATAAAAACGTTCAGCACAAATGTGATTTTTTAAATTTCATTTAAGGCTGATATGTGTTCGTCTCCACCAAATAAGGATGTGTCCTCCTAGTTGGTCTCTTCCTCATTCCAGTGTTGAGGTGGTGTTTCTGGGAGACGTTTTAGAGGGGAGAAAACAGAAAGGGCTGACAGTAGCCTACAAGGCTTGAGGGATAGAGGGTTAATTATGAAAAAGGAATGGGGATACCATGTCTCATCTAAGGAGGACGTCCTATCCTCACTTATCCAACAAAGTGATTCTCCCTTGCATATCCACCACCAGGGTCAGGTTTCAAAAGCAATGGCCTTTCCGGGGTCACCTGACAAGTGGATACACAGTGAAAATAAGTGAGTACACCTAAGGGTCCTCACAGTATTTAAACAACCATCAGTGCCTAAAAGCTCATGACCTTAATCATCTGATGGCCTGCCCTTAGGTTTGCATATTCATTGAGCTGGGCAATGTTTTGGATCTTTTTAAGCAGTACTATGTTCCTGACAACATCCCCCATTCTAAATTGAAATATATGGGACTTTAAACAATAGGATATCAGGAGGATGCTATCCCTTAGTCATAACTGAAAACCTTTCAGTACAAGTCTTAGATGATCACCCCCAAATGGGTGCTGTCCGCTGTGAGTAAAAGTATCAGATGTCACCTGATAGGTCATGGTACGGAGATTGCATCATAGAACGGTGCTTCACAGGCCAAGGGACAATTACAAATTGGACAGATTGTGGTAGGTTAACCAATTTCATATAGAGATGGCTGGCTGGTCATGGGAACCAACTCACAAATGAAATAATTCTGGAGGAGCTGAGAATCCTAGCAGTGCATTTACCCCAAATCATGTCAACTTCCCAATTCAAAACTCCTTGGATAATGAATTTAATATGTAGGATTATGGGGACAAGTGTCCATAATATCATGTAAGTGCTGCAGCTACAAAAGCCCTGTAGAGAGACGTGAGCCAAAACACATACAATAAAAATAATCCAAGAAGGCCAAATGACCACTGCACCACTTTGCAAGGGAAAATAAGGTTTATTATAAGTAAAAGTCTCAGACGGTCCGGTAGAACTGAACTGACACAGAGCTCTCCACACCACAACAAGTTACAGGTTAGATAGCGGAAAACTGCACCTTATCAAACATGAGTTACAATGTAATCCCATCACCCTCATTGGCTACCACCTATATGACATTCTATTATCCTCATATATTCCCTGCCACATCTTATGTAAACCCATTCCCTTATGCATGTGGCCCACTACATCAACAATATTGAGTTGTAGTATATAATTGGCCAACACTTATATTGATACACTAATAAATCCTAACCACCACGTGAGGTGCACCCCTCTGACAAAGACACGTTCAAAGTAAGACTGGCAAGGCCAACTCTGCTTTGATAGAACAATGGCTTTCTCATTATACCAGATGCTACAACACACACAAACTACACCTCCAACCTTGGCCTAAATGTACTGGCATCACCTCTGCTCCTCCTATCCCTAGTTCTGGTACGTTCCAGACACGGCTTTCCTCTTATCTCCTTCAGACTCCAGGTGCCCACTAATGATGTGACCAGGGCACCACTCTTGGGCTTCGATTTCAATTATTTATTTACTTTGGTTATGCATCTACTTGTAGTTCAAATAGGATGGTCGCTTCTTGGGTGAGGCCAATAGTACTCTAAATCTTCACCTGGCTGATTGTCATCACAAAACCTCATGCCCTCTCCTCATGAATCTATCCTTCAAAGGGCGCATTCATGCAAGTAAAGGTGAATACTGCAAGCTGTGCTTGATCAATCATACAGAGGGGCATTCGAGAGTGACACAGCATGAAAGAACCATCCAGCAAGGTGTGCCTTGGGCAACAGTAATGTAGATATTATTCAACAATGTCTCATAACAATACCAGGGCCCTCATAAAGAGTTTGGCAATTTAGGTATTACTAATACCACCAAAAACATTTCCTGGCACCTGGGTTAGTAGCAGTAGTAAATCTGCCAAAGTACACATTTGAGTTATTCCCCATTCCGAAGTCCTATATCATGGTGGTAATTCTGCTGGAGGTATTTCTGCAATTCCTCTGCAAGGGTTGGATATATAATTAGTTCGACCGGTAAACAGTCAGTCATTTTGTTACTGCTTGTTTTTTCTGGTCACTGCAGAACTCGTAATGAGGGCCAATGTGTGTGTGTGTGTGTGTGTGTGTGTGCGTGTGTGTGTATGTGCATATGTGTTTCTTTTCATCTGTCAGTCCATATGGGAAGAACACTACTTACACCTGTTGTGAAGCTCTGATCTGGTGACAACAGAACCTAGTAACACACACTTTTCTGAAACAGTGGCTTTGGGTGAACCAATGCACTCTTCCATGAGTGATATTTTAACACTGAAAATCATATCTTATCTTTTCCCACGTTATCTATTTCATATACATGGAAATGTGAATGTGGAATATAGTAGGTATGTTCCAGATGCAAGTCCACTCGGTATATTGGTTTCCGGAATGAGGTTTTAAATGTACAGCAGGCAGCGACACAACCAATTGGTTTAGCTTTTTTAAATGTAGCATGTAAGATTTATTTAGTAAAACCCAGCAGGTTATGAACAACATCTACAGTGTTTTTGTTTCGATAGAAAATACCTCTCTGAAATTATTTGCACTGAGATCACTGGAAACCTGTGCACACATGTATTTGGCTTGCTCCTATACAGAACCCTGTTGTGGAGTGACCACAATTACCATCTTTTCATTAGAAACGTTTTGCAGTCAATCCCATTCATCACATAGATTATTATACCATCCAGAATTATCCTGCTCCATTTTCCTATACACTCATTGAATAATGGGTGATAAACTGTAGATTTGTACCAAGCAGTTGCACCACCATTACACTATTACACCACTAAACCAATGGTGATGGTTGAAGTGGAGCAGAAACAGTACAGTAATACAGCACAAGACAGACATCAAGAACATCTTAGTCGTGTTCACAGATGTCTATAGACATGCAATTTATTGGTGAAGGTGGTTGAGAATGATTCAGGGGTGGGGTATCTTGGGGCCATTCACCGTTAAAATCTCCTTCTTATCTGGGGTTATGGAGAATGAAAGATCAACCACGAGGGACATCACAATGAGGATGGCACAAGGTGTATGGCAGTGGTTTGGTTTAGGAGTGCTTATGAACAGAAGATAGATACATCCCGGTAGTGAGGGCCTTCCAATGGATGAATTGAAATAGAAGAAGTAGGAATTTAAATAAGATGTGATTGTATATGGACAGCCACCCTATGTGACTGTGCTGGGCAGACATGAGTTTGGAGTGGGAGGAGGTTGTACACGGTACAGATAGTATAGTTCAATTCCCACTTCAGAGTATTAAACCAGATGTGGATCAATCCCAAGAGCCTGATGATCATCAGGTTGGTGATAAGCAAAAGGTTATATGAAGCTACACTTAGCAGATCCTTAGTAGGTTATGCACAGCAGCTATTGATGTGGAGGTAATGAAGTACTGAAGTTTGAGGCCACTGTTAAAGAGAACTCATAGAATGCTATCTTTGAGTGGTGGGATAAATATGCCATGTGGAGTGGATGTAGGAGAGGGTAAAAGAGGTGTGGTATTTGAGTCTTGGGGAAAGAAAACGTTGGTGTTACAGGAGTTGAGAATTATGCAACATGAAACTATCCACTGACAGAAAAAAGGTAGGGAGTTAATGTTGCAAGACGACGGCTCAGAAGTCAAAAGGGAGAAAGAAGATGCATAGAGTGTATGCGGCACATAGATGATATGAGAACTCAAAACAAGTGGATTTGTTTGCAGAGAGAAGAAGTGTATCATGTGAAGGGGCAGCATCGAAGTACACTCCCATTTCGGATGCCTGATGTTAGAGAAGTGGCTGATACATTCCTTGTGTTCAGAGAGGTGGAGAAGGAATGATGAGCCAGATAAAAGAGTACCGGACAAGGATGGTACCCAAAATGTAAAGATGTGAAGGAGTAGGGAGGGATGATCGCCTTTGTTATAGGCATCAACACAATCTACGAGAATGAGGATAGATGAGAGAGAGAGAGAGAAAGAGAGAGAGAGAGAGAGAGAGAGAGAGAGAGAGAGAGAGAGAGAGAGAGAGAGAGAGAGAGAGATGGAGGTGTGAGTGAGTGCTGTCTCCATGGAGTGTCTGCTCCAGAAACCAGGTTGGTAACTGAGTCAACATGACAGCATGAAGAGGATGAGTTGATTGTGAAAGTGGATGGTTAGATTGGAGGTCATTTGCATATTTCACATTTTGAAAGATTCAGTAAGAAAGGATAGTTTAGTAAGTACATTGACTGGCACTAGTGTGTTGTGGAGAGAAAGGTTTATGAGACATGCAATAGCCAATTCACAAAGGGTTTTCCCAGAGTATGGACACTTTTGGCACCTAAACTGTGACTGCATCAGCAAATATGCATACATTCACTGAGAGGGCTATGGACTTGTTTGTTAACAAACATTTAAAATGCATGTGTCACAGTTAGTAAATCGTAGATGGAAGAAATGCAATAAGTATAGAAAAGTGCACTGAGTACTGTCAAACTGGCAAAAGTGGCAAATGTGTGTGAAAAGTGACACGTCAGGAACATCTAATTTATATGCAAGAGAAAAATGGAATTCAAGGATGCAACTTTTGACCCCTTTATTAATTAATGTTATGTTGATTAATACTCTGCTCCTCTACCACCCAAGGACAGTCTCCAAGCGTTCATTCAGCTCTTCAATAGAGGAGGGCTGGGTGTGTTTTTGGGCAAAGGATGATTGGATAGGTTTAGAACCAGGAGGAACTTGCGTCTGTGAGTGTTGTTTTGCATGTGGGAATTGGTTTGGGAGGCCTGTGTGTTGTAACTGCATGGGTAGGACTCAGCGCCTCGGTTGTGCCCTAGTGTTTGTGTTGGTGTGTGTGTCATGTGATGTTAGGGTGGATTGTGGTTGTGTGCACTGGTTAATTGTATCAATAAGGGGTTCACATTCGTGGACAGCTGTTGCATGTATGAATATCTATTGTGCTGGTGTGTATTGTGTTGTGTTGATGGATTTATGGATTATATGCCGGGGAGGTCCCTCTGGGTTTGCTTCCAGAGTCTCAGATATGGTAGAGGGTGACCATTAGATTTATTTCTTGGTGGGTTTGTATATTGTAGTTGGCCCTAGTTAAGTGTAGGGTTAATAAGTCACTTGGTTTGGTGAAGCCTCTGGTGTGAGTCTTTGGTTCCTGCCTTAATATTATCCAACAGTGTTTTTGGTTGTGGTTCATCAGCCCATCTCACCTCCTTTTGGTTCAGGGGCCGACTTCCTTGTGGGTTATGGTGGCAGGTGTATGGTGATACCTAGTGTGTTCCTGGTTACTCGATTGTGGCCGTTGGGTGTGGATCTGATGTCTGGTTGTTTGCCAAAAGGGTGCACAGCACGAGTTATGAAGATAGTGGGGTGGTGCCCAGTTGGGCAGCCCTAGTAATGGATGGGCAGGTTAGGATGGCCCTAGTTCTGTGTGGGCAGGTTGGATGATGCTTGGGTTCTAGTGGTTTACCTGTCTGACTTTGCTTGTTGTTTAATTACGCGTGGGTGTTCTCCCTAAACTGTCCAGACTTTGGGCGGCCTTCTCATTGGTGATCACTCCAGTTGTTGGTGTGGTTGGGGATGAGCAAGAGGTGCAGTGTTCTGGTCCTCTAAGGTATTGCCACTGTTATCTGTTACCATGTCCCTTAGTATACATCTTTGGTCTGCAATGTTATTGCTGCTGATGTCATTGCCTGTTGGATAACCATGTTTTGAGTCCTTTCCTGAAAGTGATGTAGTCTTCTGTGGTTCTAATTTCTTTGGGCCTGGTGTTCCAAAGGTTGGCGATTAGAAGTGTGCACAGTGTACCATACACACTGGGTAACCTTGTACACAGAACCCACCATTGTACCTTGAAAGTACACAGAGCCCACTATTGTACCTTAAAAGTACAATAGTGGATTCTGTCTGGCATACACTTAACCTGCTCTGGACATTTTTTTTGTTATGGTCATGCCAGTAGTAATTAACTATTTCTCGTAGGTGTAACATTCAACTTTAAAAACATTGCCGAAACAATTATTTGTAAATGTCCACCATAGACAGGTAATCATATTTCAAAACATGGTTGCAGTGTTGGATTAGTAACTGCACTTTGGAAGGTTGAAAGAGTGTGCACACGTGAGAGGGTATAAAATAAGTAACCTCTGCATTCAATAAAACATGAGTGGGAGTGAACATTGCACCACCACTCAGAGTACAATTTGACAGGAAGAATGCTCAGAGGCCTTGCACTTGTCTTGGGAACAGGACATTGCCATGCATCATTCGAGTGCTTAGAAGCTGGAGGAGTCTGGCATGAAGTGGTATATAAAGCACCAATAAAATATTAAGTTTGGTTACATTTCTCACCATATAATTAGTAATCTGGGATGAAACTGACATTGAATAACACGAATACATCCATTGGTTAAGCCAAAATAAATGTCTTTATTAGTGTTAATTAGAGTAAAAACTCATTACCCTTTCTGCATCTAACAGTGTATTTGAAGCAACATATACTTAATACATGAATGTATCACAATACTACAGAGTTTAATTCCAGTGCAGGCATAACCGGCACAATTAACAACGTACCCGAAGAAGACAGTCTTTGAGTAAGAGATAAATGCAAAGATAACGCTATGTACCCAGCAGAGATCTCCACAAAAAAATAATAATAACGCATTCCTGCAAGGATGCTATAAACTAACCGTCTACATCTTAGTGGCTGAACATTTAGCCAACAAACAGCACAACTACCTTTTATCCACACAACCTAAAAAGAAATGAAATAACTCAAAAGTGAGATTGCTTACAACATTTCTAGCTCAAAACAAATCAATACGAAAGCTACTCACCAGAGATTAGGATTTGTCACTTCTTAACAACACCTCTCTTTCCAAAAGGTTTGAACAATTTAAAACAAAGTTGGGCAAAGACATTTCAAGGCCCTAAAAGCCACTGTACCGCCATGGCTAGGCAACACACCACATGGTTTTTACGCATGTGTCAATGATAATATTTGCTTAAATGTCATTAAAAACACGTAGAACTCGAAAATTAGTTCAAGATGACGTAATGCATGAATTGTAAAACCACTAACTAGGTTTTCATCATTATCTGCATGTGCAAAAAAACAGTAGAAACTAGAATTCAATAACCTATACAGACAATCAGCCTGAAAGACGCTGGAAATACACTAACTGCAATTTGGTCACAACAAGAATCTGGGAACATGTCTGACATCACATGCATAGATATGCATAGATATGGAACTTGTTATGAATGATGACGAAGGAGGGGATCGGGAACATAAGTTAAGAGAAATAGAAGACAAATGGGGCCTCATTACGACCCTGGCGGTAGGGGGTTAACGGCACCAGTTGCCTCATTACGAGGTCTGCTTGCGGGACGCACTAAGGACGCCTGCTAAAACCAGGCGTCCTTAGCGGGTCCCGCAAGCAGACCAGGATGCTAACAACGGGCCTGTCATTAACGGGACCGTTGTTAGCATCCTCCCAATTCCCATTGAGCCCTATGGGGGCTCAATTGGGATTGGGGAAGTACCAGTTCCGGGTTCCTGGAATGGGTAAATATCGGGCCCACCAAGGTGGGAATGGCCCGGTATTTTCCCATTCCAAGAACCAAGACCTGTTACCCGGTATGGGTTCCCTCCCCACTCGGAATGAGGCCCATGGATTCTCAAAAACCTACTTATTAAAACAGGGCCTCCATTTGGAAAATTAAATGTCTGTATTCCATGAAAATAGCACCTTTGAAGTACATATAGATATGGATATGCACTATTAAGCTCTGCCTGAAAATAATGAATTGACGTAAATGAGTATATGTCAACTGTTATGTTTTCCACAATAGACTATCCACCTAATGGTGTTGTATTAACATTTCGGCAGCCTTTGGTTCAAGAGCAAATGACAATGCAATCGTGGGAAGGTGGGGAGGAAGGATAGCTCAGGGGCAATGCGGTTGCCTATGAAGACAACGCAGCGCAACAAAGGTTTGAATCCAGATCCTACGGTTAGAAACCACTCACTGGTATTAAGTGCGTCATAAATGAACAATAAAAAAAAGCAAATCATACTTCAATACCAAGCTACATGACGTGTGTTTAAGACACCCGTGGAGGATTTCGTTTTCCAAATTATTTTTTTGTTAATGATTCTTTTTTACAAGTATGTAATGAGATAAAGATTGCATACGAAATACAGATCCAGTCAACAACACACGTACGTTATTTACCAAAAGCAAATCAGTAGGCTAGAATACAGCTCAGAAAAATCAAAAAAAATTAAAAGACAAGAAAACACAATTTATTTTCTTCAGAACATCTGGCCTTGGAGAATCTATGACATTTCTATTGTCAAAAGGGAAATTATATCGTGCCTCCTATTGCAATGAATATATGTATATTGGCCTACGCCAAGCTGCTTGTAAGCCACTTGCGAAGAAATCCATGTTGCAAGGTCCTGACCTTAGAATCAATGTAAACCGCCATTTTAGGTCAATCCGCCATTTTAGGTTCTCTCTTTAAAGTCACCCTGTGAGTTAAAATGGTGGACGATGTCATTCCGAAATACGACATGGCCGTCTTGACCTCTGCGTACAACTAATATGTAACTTGCCTGCAGGCCACTTGTTGGGGTCGTGAACTGAGACCTTGTCCTTCGCTGACCTGTGTGTAAAGGATTACTCGTGCCAATGAAAATAACCCGCGAGCATATGTTAAGAACAATGTATCCAAATACTGAACTGAGAACACTTGTTTAACTACATTGCATTAATGTTTGAGAAGACTCTATGAGGAATCCTAAAATACACTGTTACCGTGTAGACTTGTTGGCCAATGCATTAAAGGCAAACCCTAAGCATATAGATGTGTGAACTCGGCATGAACCCTATATCAGTAATGTATTAGAGGAATATTAACCCGCAGTAGGATTGGACATCATGTTCGCAAAGGTTATAAAAGTGCGACTAATTCTAATCTACAGTCCCACTCGCTGAGCACACCGAACCATGCTGGAGTTCTCTGTGTTGTACTGAGGGCGGATAGCTATCTGATTGTTTTGTCCTTTGAAAATGTTCAGTATAAATGAACGATCTTTGTATGTTCCTTTGTAACCTGTGTTCGGTGTATTTCCTTTTGGGGTACTCAGCCTTGATATTTTCTCTTTGTTTTCACACTATGGGCCTCATCACGAGTCTGGTGGTAACCCTTAAATGCGGCGGTAGCGCTATTACCGCCGCATTTAAGGGTCTGCCAGATCATGGCTTTGGCGGATTTCCCCCCAGCTATTAGCTGGGGGGAAATCCGCAGCAAAATTGCCAATTTCCGGCGCAATTATCGCCGGCTGGAAATCCGCCGGCGGTAATAGCGCGAACTTTCCCCATTGGGCCCAATGGGGAATGAGGAATTCCTAAATGGGCCCAATTCGGAATGGGCAATAACCCTTCTGCCAAACTCGTGATACGGCACTAATAGCATCAGGGGGGGTTGGCGGTAGGGCTATTAGCACCGGCGCTAATAGCGCCGGCGTTACCGCCCAACTCGTGATGAGGCCCTATGTCAGAAATAGTTTTATGATAACCAATACCAGAGAAAATGTTCCGTCGGAACAACTATTTTCCCCGGGTAACACATGCATATCACTTTTCTCAGAGGCACATTTCACTGCCTTGTTGCGATCCACCAATACAGAGCCACTGTGTTACATTTTGCTGCATCATAGTTAATTTCATCATCTTGGGCATGCATAATAATGTCACTGGACTCTACCCTCCATCAAACCCCAAATCTATGGAGGTGATGTGTAACATACATATGTTCTTATGTTTATTGGTATTGTTGTCTGAGCCCTGATGCCTATGGGCTAGTTTGGAGCTATACAAATAACACGTAAATACATTTTTAAAAAAACTTTCTCAGATTACTATGCTTGTAGAAAGACAGAAAAAATCCTACAAATACCACAGTCACAAACTCTTAAAGCATTCAGTCTCATATAAGTCATTTGCCTCCTCAAAATGGGGATTTCAGGATATCCAAATGTGCTTCTTACTGGAGAGGGTTCTTTATATTTACCCATAGTATGAACGATCCCATTCACTGCAAACCTAGCTTGTGCCTTCCACTCTGCTTCAGATGGTATTTTAATTTTTTTGCTTGATCGCCTCCCAAGAATGTCTTTTTTGCTCCACGAACAAGCTTGCTGTGCTTGGTAACTCCCATCATCTTATTAAAGAGCCTATCTGCTGCCACCACTCGCCTTCAGACTCAAAATGTCTGTTAATAAATCCTGCCAGCACATTTTCCAAATTTCATTTGTCGGAAAACACTGATTTCTGATTGTGAGGTAAGTATTTTTTTCAGCAATGTAATCTTTCACACCAACCACTTAATAATATTAGATTGTTTATAGATTCTGGCAGAACAGTGCTTTCTAACTGAAGATTCCTATTGCTCTTAGTCCATCACCTTACACGTCTCCCAATTATTTGATCCCAAAACCTAAAAATCAACATGAGGTGAACAATTTGTAACCTACTGCCACATAATTCACCAAAATAATGTTCACATAACCTTACATTTCCCAACTGACAATGTGAAACTTTGAGCACTCGTTACCAAATATTTCTACCTATTCTGGTCTTCAAATCATTAAACCCAGTGTTCTAAACATATCAAATTTCGGGCTATATGTTTGTTTTTCCAGCATACCAGAAGTTATTTGAAACACAGTCACCTTCCATTTAATAGCAAACAACCATTCTCAGCTATTATACGAATTTCTCAAATGTACTCAATGCTAATCTGTATTACCATGTTCCTTAAAGTTGCAATTTATGTTTATTTTGCTAATATTATCTATTACTCATCAGTTTTGACCTACACACAATTTAATTGTAGAAGTCTATGCATGCCGATCATAAGGGTCTGGAGTCACCAATACCACAAAAGTAAAGAGTTAAGTACCTAACACCACTAACATGGAACATTCAGTTAATTGGAAACAGGCCATCATAATCTCCAAAACATGCACCTGCCAAATTAATTGACTCATTACCACATGACAAATCACATACACTTTGGAATAGATACAATATCTAAACCGCCCCACTCTTCAGATAGATTTGACCACTTTAAATTGACAATTTTACTCAATACAACTGTTCTCTTCACACATCACGATTTACATTGGTCCGTCTTCAGTACAGGCCTTGATCAGATATGGCACGCGTTGACAGTAGCACCCGAAGAATTGTAAACTATCTCTTACTGTTCCAGTTCTGAGTTCATACTTGTTACATGGTCCTTCACAAGTCAGTTTACACACTGTATTCTAAAATGAATTTGTATTTGCATTCTTTATAATGTAATGGTTACACAGCTCTTGAGTGGTGAGAAATTATCAATTCTTTGGTTAAACTCATGGCATAGGCTGGAACATGTTTTCAAATCTTTACAGTTTCATTTAAGACGGAAATACTGTTAGTCATATTATTTACATTTGTTTTTCTCCTGATGGCCACATATCGCGCATTTTTGTCACTCATATCCTTTTGTTAAACTTATCATATTGATTGTTGTTCTCAATGAAATGTTTTCTTATTTAAACACATGCATGTAACTCATTTTGATAAGATGTGTGTTTTTCTTTTTTTTTGTTAAGTGCAACTTTCAGATAGAAATGTGTACTGTTTTCAAACCACTATGTTGTAAGTGACTTCAATCCAGCACTCCAACTAAGTCAATGCTTAGTGTGGGATGCCCAAAGGAAGCCCTTATTTATATATTTTTATGTCAAAGTTCTTTAAATCTGGATGATATACCCTCATATAACGCCCCTCTCTTTGGATCTCCCCGACCTCACTGAGCCAAGAAGTAGGTTTGTTTTGCAAATTAAAATGTTTATTTGAAGAATTGAACAATATATATATATCACACTTTTATGAATAAAATAAGATCTGAATAGCACACTTATGAATATGAACAGTAATCAGCAATGGGTGATATTACAGTCTCAACAATCTCTTTAATCAATAAGGAGTAGTAATAGGAAGGATAAGGTAGAAAGAATACTTTTATGGTTCAAGGAAATGCAATGATGGGAAAGAATGCAACACAAAAATAAACTTGATATGCTTTCAATCAAAAGATAATATGATCACTTTTTCCCTTGTGACTACTCACTCCCCCCACTATGCAATACGAAGAGTTAGAAATGAGGGCACACAGGTTTCAGAAAAACAATCAATAATGCAGTTCAACCCCAGTTCCCCCAGCAAGCTTAGAGAGAGCAGGTATGAATTTAAAACACAGACCAAGATGCTTTGGAAGGTGATTGCAGTGAATGGGAAAATATGCCAAATGATTTTAATTCACTAAATGGGATTCAGGTTAAATGATAGTTACTTTGGATTGGTTCCGGTCAACACTAGCAATGATTCATGAATGATTATCAGGTTGAAAACGGAATTCAGCAATTGAAAACAAGAAACAGCTATTTTGACATGTGGTGAAAAGAAGCTAAATTGCAATTTGCAGCAATTTATCCATGTGCGTGAGACGCGATTACGGACAAACTATAATGTTGCAGAGGTTTTTGTGAAGGTAGATTTTTAGAAATTAAGTCAAGATTTCAAATGGACAGATCGCACTTTAAAGATTTACCAACAAGGATAGGCTTAAACTAAGGAGCTATGAAGAAGCAAGACACTTAACGGGCAGCCACCAGAACAGCGGCGTCACCGCTCTGATCTCTGTCCATCAAAACACTTGTCCCTCTTCAGAAATATCAGCCCAAAGTTGATTATTGCTACAATTATCACAGACTTATGTGGAGGAGAGAAGAATTTAGGATAGACAAAAGGTTCTATAATGCAGCTCTGGATGGGTGAAATGGAATAAGATTACTTAAAACTAAGAGATGACAATGGACAGTTCTACACTAAATGCTCACTCCTAGGCTTTGGAATGGAATGGGCCCATCACAGATCTGGTCAAGGGTTTGGACTTCACTCGCCACCGGACAGGTCTCAGGCACTCTGGGTTCTGCTCTCAGCACTGCACGGCAGTCTGGGTGGCCTCTTGCACTGGATCTTATGGGTTCTGGATACAGCTCTGCTTTCTGGGTCTGGACCTTGGTTCTAGCACAGGGTTCTTGGCTAGAATAGCAAAACAGCACAGCCAGGCTGTTGGAGGTGAGAGCCCCTGGGGAGTTTAGGGGTTAGAATCAGGTTGCTAGATTCTGCAGGCCTGCTGAGAAGGGTCCAGCTTGTGAATTAGGCCTCTCTGCTTCAAAGTTCTAGAGTTTGGTTCTAGAGTCTGGTCTCTGGATCTATCTGGAGTCTGGAGTCTTCCTGCAGGGTGCTTTGCCAAGAATAGTTGAGTAGTGGAAAAGTGTGTGTTTGCCTGTCCTAAGCAGTCTCTATTTATGTATTTCCAAAGTGGGTGGGGAGGCTGATTCTACATGCCCAACCCCCTAAGGATTTGATAGGTTAGAGGATTCCCTGTCCCCTTATTGGAGAAAAGGTCAGCGTGTCATCCTGTGTCATCTTTATGGCTGTGTCAACCTCCCCTTTGTGTCTGTACAGGATATCCTATTTTCCATAAAACACATATTTACAATATATGCCACTTGTTAATATTACATAAATTACATGCCAGATTAATTAAGATCCATTTCTGTTTAACTCTCCTCCTCCTCAGAGCCTGGGTTCAGAAATGACCAATTTTTTGCGCTTTTGGTGGATTTCCCAATATTCTTTCTGCACCAAATTTTAGACATGCCTACACACCCCACCTGGGCACATTTCTGTAATTTGTTATGTTCATAGCAACAACAGAGCAGCTATAATATGAATACATTCCGGGGTTTGGTCTCAGAACATCACACAGAGTCCAGCTTAGTCTTAAATCATGAGGGAATTTTTTCATTTTAAGAACCTCAAAGTTTCCCATTTTTGTCAGCTTGGTACAATTTGTCATAAGCATTTTTATAAAACATACATTTGCTTTCAATTCAATTCAATTCACATCTCAGTCTGATCCGCCTCCTAGAGCTGGGCTGACTCAGAGGCTCACATGTCGTGTTTCCTTCCAACAGTTTGTGGTCAGTTACACCCCAAATTAGCATTCCCATTCAGTCCAAGGAATCTATTGTTCCTTTCTCCGGGCTGCAGAGAAAATCACCTCCCTTTTTTGATTAGCATGCCAATGCGACATCCTCCTTCTGTTGGGAATGACATGGTGTGAAGGGTTCTCAGGGGAAGCAAGCCTTTTGGAGTTTTAACTGCATCAGTTTACTTTCTGATCAATTGTAACATAGTTCCTTGTGAAAAGAAATAACATGTATAAACTTAAAATAAGCAACATATCTTTAAATCAAGTCTTTTTCAACATGAAATCACTGTGTGGCACTCTATATGGTATTTTGATGGAATTATCTTCTTTGGCATATTTAACTTCTGAAACACCAGTTCTCCTGTTAGAATTATAAATCGCCAGCACCTGACAGAGGCGAGTAACGGTACTACACCCATTTTGACAGCTGTCTTTCCATCAAATATCTTTAAAATAGGATTCTGTTCTGAGAACATATGATTCTTGCTGACATTGTATTGATGTGGATTCTTGCAGTAAATGATGTGGAACACCCAACAAAGAGGTTGGATCTTTTGGATGATTTGTGAGCCATGATTTTAGCAATTTTTGACAATCAAGAAAATGGATTTTCAAACAGCTCTGTGTTTCTTTTTCAATCAGCATTGCTATTTCCAAGTGGTTTCAGGCTACTTGTGGGTAGCCCAATGGTGGTTTTTGGCATTTATCTGCTATGCTCACTAAGATAGGCAAAAGTAGATGATGGCCTATTTTTCAGGTTTTCACTGCGCAACTTCTGGTGATTTCTGGCGAGCAGCATGCTTTCCGGTGGCCATTATGATGTTTCTGCTGCCAGCAATGCACAGTGATGTTGCAGGGCTTGGATGAGTGGGTTGATACATCCCACAATGTGCTCCTTCCTTCTACGAGTTTTTAGGGTCTTTTATATAAAATTGCAGTTTCCAGGCTCACATTTCAGGTATAATTTTCCCCCAGACAATCGGCCTCATTACGACCCAGATGGTAGAGTGATAACGGCGCTGGTAGAGCTGCCGGCGCCGTTATCACTCTACCACCTCATTAAGAGGTCTGCTCGCGGGTGCCGCTAAGGACGTCTGGACAAGCCAGGCATCCTTAGCGGGACGCGCTAGCAGACCAGGATGCTAACAACGGGCCCATCATTAACGGGCCCGTTGTTAGCATCCTCCCCATTCCCATTGAGCCCTATGTAGGCTCAAATGGGAATGGGGATATACCGGGTCCGGATCCCAAGAATGAAAATTACCGGGCCCGCTAAAGTCGGCATGGGCTGGTAATTCCCTATTTTTGGGACCCGGACCCGGTACCCGGTTTGGGGGTAGCCATGCCACTAAAAATGGCATGGCTACCTCCAAACTCCAAATGAGTCCCAATGAAGTTTAAAAAACCTTTTTTTCCATCATTTTGTGAACATACGTACTGTGGCTTTCTTTTCATGAATAATTTCAAATTGCACCATCTGACAAAGAAGTCTGTGGGACTTCATAGGACAATGCTTTGTTCCCTCTCTGTATAGTATTTTCAGTTAGTCCAATAAAAGGCATCAAAACCTGCATCTCATGTAAATGAAATTAATAGTCTTGAAGAAGTGGAGTTGGCAAGAAACATGTTGGCTATGTTTCATGATAAATGAACACAATTCACCAAGCGTTCTACTCTTTTGCTCACACAAAATGACTGCACCTTTTCTTAAATAGCACAAAGGTATACTTTCAGAATTCTCAAGTGCAACCTTTTCTTCTTACATGGTGTGAAATCAAACACAATTACATTATACTCTAATGGGCACTGTGCTCACTCTTAGGTCAGCAGTGCATGTCTATGGGCCTCATTACAAGTCTGGCGGTAACCATGCCTGAAACATATGGCAGATTGCCGCCTGGCTTCCTGGAAACACTAGGGGATTACAACCTCAGCTTTCCAGGAAGTCAGGCGCCGGTAATTGTTAGTCCCCATTCCCATAGGATTCAATGGGAATGGGGACCGCGGAAGCACCAGCACCGTTAATAACGGGGCCAGTGCTTCCATGCAACTCTGCGGGTGGGTGCCATTCTGCCTACCAGGTCTGACCCGGGCAGGCGGGACAGCACCCGCCTGCAGCCTCCTAGTGTGTTCGTCCGATAACAATGGTGCCAGGAGGCTTACCGGCAACGTTGTTACCGGAACGGCACACTTGTAATGAGTCCCAATGTGTTAAACCTGGGCTACCATTGTTTCCATGTTGCAAGGAGAGAGCCTCCCTCCTTGCCCAGAGCACCCATGGCTTAGAAGGTGAGCGTCGCAAGAGGCTTTTTGATGCTGTCTCCATATATATATATATTGCATTCCATGTCTAGGACTATGGTGGGCATGGTGGCAATAACCACATTTCATAGAGCATTGATATGATGTACTGCAGTTACATTGTTTAATTAGCACTCTTCATCATGTGGGCTGTGCGCAGGAGGGGAAAAGGCATGGTGCTACATCAGAGGTGGTCAGAAATTGTTCCCACTGAATATACACCAGGCCTACATGGTGGCCTGGTCTTTATGAAACTTTGCTAAGCCGACATTAGGGTACATGCTTGATGGGCATAGGTGGGACAGTAGCATAAAACCGGAAGCTCTAGATTTTCAGTTGTTAAAACAGGTTAAACCTTACAAGTTGTTGCCGACACTCTATTAAGAGGTTGGTTCTACTTGATTCAGCCTCATGTCTCTATCAAGACACGAGTGTAGCAATTAAGGAAAGTCAATGGTTAGCTATTGATGGGGCAGGAGCACCTCAGGCTCATTAGAGAAACGATGTATAGCTAGAATAATGCAGGTTACAGTATAATCGATAATTATAATAATTATGTAGGATTTCTTTGGGGTGGAGCTGGAGCACATGGTTTGTCGTTAGTTGTGAATTGTGGGTGGATGGCATTGTGGTGCACATGCAATGTGTATGTAAAGGACAAGGCAAACTCTGAGAACCCATGAACATTTAGTAGATATATGAGAAGGCTGAAGCACTGAAAACCCCATGTGCATTTTGTAGGCTAGGAGATGTCAAAAGCACTGTCAACCCATCTTGCATTTTCTAGGTAGAAGAGAAGGCAAACACACTTAGAATCCAGCATGCAATTAGTAGGAAGAGTGAATGCCAAAACACTGCGAACACCATTTGCATTAAATAGGCCACAGAGAAGGCTCCACTACAATTCTACATTTTCTGAAGTCCTTCAAACAGCACACTTCCAAATGATGGCATTGTCCTGCATAGACAATGAGACCAAACCTCTTACTGTTTTTTTGCAGGTTCGTGAAACGTTAGCTGCTGAGACGGGGCTCAGTGTGCGAGTGGTTCAAGTTTGGTTCCAGAATCAAAGAGCTAAGGTAAAATCAAGTAATGAAAATTGTAATGCTGACCACCTTTTGGATCTCTTTTTACCCAGGAACAGCATTGTGTTGGCTACTGAACAGTGACAATGGGCAATGTATAACCATTTGTGGATTTTGATGTTTTGCTGTCATTTTGTGCTGCTGTTTTAGGATAGCTTTTGTTGAGTTGTACTTCATTTGGTATCTAAATAAATCTGTCATAATCTCAATAGTATGGCATTGATCTTGGCTGTCGGGATGCATGTGTGCCAAATGTTCAGCAAATCTATGTCCCTGTAATGGAAATTCAGTCAATACCAAAAACTGATTTTGCAAAGCATGTGACTCTTTTCACAAATATTCAGACATAAGCGAAAGGGCTTGGACAGTGGCCCCTTTCCATTGATGCTATTCATGCAATTTTACCAACATCTGGAGGGACAGCAAGCACACTTCTACACGGCACAGGAACAAAAGATGAAATAGAAGAAGGGAATTGCATGCTACCTGTTTCTGCAAAATCCCTGACAGAGAAATTGCATCACTAGAAGTGGGGCACACTAGTGCAAAACACCACCCTGTGTGGGAGTGGTGGGGACTGGCATTTGAGGATAGACGGACTCTAACAGCTTCCCCCCGTTCCTGCTTCAAAATTTTAAGGAAGACATTTCCCATGCACCGGTTTCATACCTTGACAGCAGGAACTAGATATATGTTGCACTTCAAGCGTTTATTTGGAGTCAACTGGCATGATGAATCAATCAATGAGAGCCTTGTGTTTAAGACATATGTCTTAAGGATTTAAGTTTAAGTTTGACCCAAGGATATTGTTTAAATACGCATTAAAGCCTCTCTTTTTTGCCACATGTTGTGATTATAATTAAACAATCTGGGGCGCTAATGCCCATGAATACACTGTGTTAATAATTCCACTTTTGATCAACATTTTTAACATTAAGTAGATACAGTGAACATGTTCTTTGTTATTTAAGCCATGTTTTAGTATCTGCTACTTCTTCCAGGGGGGGGGGGGTAATATTTATGCTATGTCTGTGCCTAGCAGCCCAAAGCAAATGAGAATACAAAATGAGAAATTGAAATATTGGGTTGGAATACATTGCTGCCCACTTCAGGCAGAGCAATAAAAAGTAACCACTGGAATTTGGGCAACTTCCAGTCACATTTTACCATATACCTAAAGTGGGGGCTGGGGGTGTTTAATATTATGACACCTTTTCAAAGTCAGTTAACAACACCCCAAAACAATAACTGCACCATTATTCAGAATCTTGAATTGGTTGAGGGTAACACCAATTGATTGATTCCAAACCACATCTATACACCACAGGTGTGGTACAGGGAACAGATATTTTTAAGAAGGTTTTTATTTCAGAATAGAAATCATTCGGCATATCAGTTATACATGGGTAGATTATATCTGTCACTATTAACATGCACAGACTTTTACCAAAGCAATAACAAATCTAGTGCTGTCTGTCTGTTTGAATCTTCTTAGAATGGTCAAGCAGCATATATATCCTCAAACAGGAGCAAAGCCTTATTCAAAGTAGAGAAGCACTGCTCCAAGCCCACATGTGTTGCAGAGATGCCATCTTCACACGACAAATGCAAAAGAATAAATAGCTTCTTCAGTAACAAAACGGATAAATATGATGTCACATTAATGCCTCAAAATAATCCAAAGCCTGGCTATCCATCTCTCTGGGGCACTGCCCTCCTGGAAAGACTTCACCCTCCTCTCTCCTAAGGATCTCTCAGACATAATCGCTTCGCTCAAACCCAGTACTTACAATGACGTCTTCCTCATTATACATCTCACTGGTGCAACACTTAATGCACTAATCAGTATTTTGAACACCTCCCTCGGTGAAGGTGCATTCCCAGACATGTTTAAGACAGGTGTCATACAACCCCTTCTTACAAATCCCTTGCTTGACCCAGAGGACATAGCCAACAACAGACCCTTCACAAGCCCCCCATTCTTTGGGAAGCTTATTGAGAAAGTAGTTTCGACCCAACTACTTGCCAAAATCAAACAGCTTGACCTCCTCTACGATTACCAGTCTGCCTTCCATGCCAAATACAGCACTGAATCTGCAACCATCCAAGTGATGGATGATGCCCCCAGAATCACTTACACTGGGGACTTGTGTCTCTTTGTCCTAGTACACTTCTCAGTTGCCTTCAACACAACTGATCACCAAATACTCCTCCCCTTCCGTGTCAACATAATGGGCTTCTCTGGAACTGTCCGAAAATGGTTTGCATCCTACTTATCTGGTAGGCACCATCTCCTACAGATGGGCTAATTCAGATCCAACTAACTTCAAGTCATGTGACGGGTCCCCCAAGGTTCCATTCTCTCCCCAATCATCTTCATTCTATATTTAGAACCCGTTGCAACTGTTGTAAATAATGCCAGCAGAGCCATCCATCAGTACACTGATGACACTCAACTGTTTTTAAAGGTCAGTGGCCTCCAGGACATGCTCCGGGAATGCCTAGTTATTATGCAAACATGTATTTCAAACAATTATCTTGAACTGAACCCAACCAACATTGAATTTGTCATCATTGTTGAACCCACCAAACAACAAGTTGTGCAACAATGGCTGGGTGACATATGCCTGGAAGGATTCACCCCTCAGCTGTCGAATGTGACTGTATCTATCCAACACTTCACATGCTTCACTGGCTTCCCTCCCCGCCAGTATCATATTCAAAACTGCATGTAGCACCTACAAAACTGTCTCAAATGGAAGATCAATATAGTTGGTGGCTAAACTCCACACCTCTGGAGGGTCTTGTACCTCACATATCAAAACTATCAAAAGGTTGGCCCTCAAGGAGAACACTTGAAAGTTGACCTTTTCCTGCCACACCCCGACCAGCAGGAACTCAAACCCAGTAGAGGCTCAAAATACCCCTACCATCCTACAGTTCCTCAAAACACTAAAGGTGTGGCTATTTCAACAATACCTGCAGGACAAATACAAATCCTTCGTGCCCTCAACCAACAGTAGTGCATTACTGTGTACAATGCCAAGACCAATTCTGGCACAATCCTGTTGTAAAGCACCCCACTGCTCTTGAACTAGGAGTGTGTTGTAAACAATGAAATTAAATTAATAACTATATTGGAAACTCTACTTATACAGAACACCTCACCTTGCTGCTAGATACACCATAGCTTTCTGAATTGTGCTGTTGCCTAATATCTTTTCAGAATACAAAATGACATCTTGCAGCAACCACAATGATATTCAATGTTGTACACATGACTCATATACAAATGTCCATACATGCAACCTTAGCAAATAACTGAAATCATATGCATTAGAAACGATCACAATGTCTAATGAATAGAACCAACAATTGTATTTGTCTTTTTGTCAAAGGGGGCTGGAAAACGTAAACTAATGATGTTATATGTATGTATATATACATAAGTAAGATTGTGTAACCCTTACAAAGAAAAATAGACAATTCTGATAGCATGTGAAATAAATTGTCCCACATTTGTTACGTTGATAGATTTTTCAATTTCAGATAAGATTCTCTACAGGGCTGGAGGGCAGTCTTTTAAATATTATTCAAGTAAATTAAGCCAAAAAGTATCACAAACTGGTTTAATCAGAGCAGAGGTAGAGAGGAGTAATTTATGCTGAAAAGCAGATTTATAGCATGTCTACCCGAATGAGCGTTTTCCGTTCGTGATGATGAATTTAGTGGAGATCATCCATGTCAATCACCAGCTTTTTAAATGATGTGGCATTGATTTCATCAATCATATTATTAATATTGGCCAAGTTCAAGATCGTTGAATATGTAATTTGTAGACATGCAGATATATTTGTGGTCATTTGGGAGTTGAGCATAATGTCTCGGATGATGGTATATCAGTAAACAGTTGTTTGTTTTGTAACGAGTTTGGAGCAGGCAATTAACAGCAATTCAAGGTTGGGGAGGTGGCTATGTGGAGGTACTTGGGCCTCTAGCAGAGATTAAAAGATCACTGCTGGGCCCTCTCCTTGACATGTACTGTGGGTTGACAAGACCTGTTTACAGTCAGGTGGAACCATTTCTTGTAGATTGCACCTATTATTTAGGAAAGATTCAGTGATGAGACGTATGTCCACCTGCTGGATTTGAATGAAATCACTTATATCTTGTCAGTACATCACTGCTGAATGTGTTTGGAAAGTACATGCATAAGATTGCGTGTTAATACTCTGACATAGCTTTAGTTCAGGACTTGTTCATTTAAGAGTGTATCTCAGGGAAATGTCCAATGTATCTTCAGCTCCATTTGTCGTAAATCTCCCCCCCGTCTCACCTGTGATCGGGATCTCCCTTGTTCGGCCGCAGGACTCTTCCTGTGGATGGTTCGGGTCTTGAATAGGCTCGCCCGAGCCTCGTCAGGTTGCAGGACGCGTTCAGAGTTCCGGGAAGTTCGTGGTTCCAGGGTATCCAGGATAGCGATGAACGAGTAAGTAGGGGGGAATCCAGGAACAGGATAAAAGGGAAGGAAGGAAGTAAGAGGATCAAAGGAAGGATGTAGAGAGTAAACACACGTCGGGTCACTACCGAAGATAGCGTTGAGACGCGCGGACCCGCAGGGGCGTGACCAATTTATAGTACGTGCCATGATGTGAAAGCTAGTGCGTAGCACAGAGCTTGGTACGGCCATGTTGGCAGGAACAAGGAGTACAAGCCCTTCGTGACAATGACCATGAGGTCCAGAAGGGGCAATTTCGCCGGGTCATGACAGCATGCCCCCTCCGAAGACTGGTTCCTCCAGGCTTGCCTGGGTGAATAAGATGGAATCTTCTGAGCAAACGAGGGGTCTTTAAATTAGAAACTGGTTCCCATGTTCTCTCGCTAGGGGGTTAGCCTTTCCACTCGACCAGATATTGTAGTCGACCCCTCCTATACCTGGAATCACATATCCTGGACACCTCATATTCCAACTGGTCGTCCACAACAACAGGTGTGGGTTTGAAGGGTTTTCGAGTAGAACTAACGTAGGGTTTCAACAGGGAAGTATGGAAGACTGGATGTATCTTCTTCCAGGAATCCGGGAGCTTAAGTCGGAAGGAGACAGGATTGATGATCTCCTTTATAGAAAATGGACCATAATAGCGAGGAGCTAATTTGTTTGGTCGTAGATGTCGAGGTAACATTTTTGAGGCTAACCAGACTTGATCGCCAACTGAATAGGAAGGTGATGGTCTTCTCTTAGAGTCCGCATATCTTTTGGTTCGAGTCTGGGCCTGTTCTAACTGATCCTTGGCCTCTCTTTGTAAGTCGATCAGCGCCTGGATCCAAGAGTCAAGGGTAGGTACCGGAGTAGATTCTGGAAGAACTGATGGTAAAACAGATGGGTGATAACCTTGACTGCAATAGAAAGGGCTGATCTTGAGAGCCGAATGATCTGAGTTATTGTAGGAGAATTCGGCTAAAGGTATAAGGAGAAACCAATCGTCTTGAACCTTGATGGCAAAACAACGAAGATATTGTTCCAGGGTTTGATTTACTCGTTCTGTTGCCCCATTGGTTTGTGGATGATAGCCTGAAGAAAGGGCACGTTGGATTCCTAGAACACGAGAGAGATGTTTCCAGAATTGTGAAATATACTGAGGTCCCCGATCCGAAATAATCTTGGAAGGAAGGCCATGAAGACAAAAAATATGTTCCAGGAAAATTCCAGCAAGTTCTGAAGAAGATGGTAGTTTATACAATGGTGTAAAATGAGCAAGATGAGTGAACAAGTCAATGGTTACCATGATGGGTGTATATCCTCGGGAAGGTGGTAATTCAACAATGAAGTCAGTGGAAATAACTTCCCAGGGTCTGGTTGGCAACGTAGGTTGTAGAAGCAGACCCGCCGGCCTCTGATTATCGTATTTGTTCTGACTACAAATAGCACAGGTCTTGATGTATTGAACTACACTGGACTTCCTTCCTGGCCACCAGAACTGTCTTTGTATAAGACGGAAGGTGTTGGTTACTCCTCGATGGCCGGAGTGAAGTATCATGGGATAGATTCATTACCTTCTGTTGAAGTTCTTTTGTCGGAATGACCACTGAATGGTTCTTGAATAAATATCCTTCCTTGATTGTTAGACGCCAGGGATTTTTCTTCGATATGTCCTTCCAGAGTTCAGATAATTGAGTCTGTACTCTGATTTCTTCCAGGAGATCGATCGCTTGAGCTACAAAGATTGTGGGTGGAAACATTTTAGGATAGATCTTATCCTCCAAGGGAATGTAGTCGGGACGCCGAGAAAGGGCATCGGCAATCAAGTTCTGCGATCCAGGAACATGTGAAATTTGAAATTGATATTGAGCAAAGAAGTAGGCCCATCGAGCTTGTCTACTGTTCCTGCACTCCATGGATTGTAGGACCTGAAGATTTCGATGATCAGTACGGGCTTGAACTGGATATTTAGCACCCAGGAGTAGATGTCTCCATTCAGTGAAGGCATGACGAATAGCCAATAACTCCTTCTCCAGAACTGAGTAGTGAGTCTCGCTGGTGGTCAGGGTCCATGAGAGATAAGCAATGGGATGTTCCAACTTATCATCGGATTCTTGTTTTAAAACTGCTCCTATGGCGTAATTGGAGGCATCAGTTTCCACTAGAAAAGGATGATTTATGTCAGGTTGGGCCAGGATGGGGGCCTGTGTGAATTCTTCTTTCAAGCGTTGGAATGCCTTGTCTTGTGGTATAGACCAGTTAAATGGAACGTCTTTCTTCAGGAGATTAACAATGGGTTGAACAATCTCGGAAAAGGTGGGAATGAATTTCCAGTAGAAGTTGGCAAGCCCCAGGAAGGATTGTATTTGCTTAACAGATGTTGGGGCGGACCAAGCCAGTATGGCCTTTACCTTTGAAGGGTCCATACTAATTACTTCTGAACTAAGGACAAATCCCAGATAATGAACTGATGTAACATGAAACAAACATTTTTCTGGTTTGGCTAAGAGTTGATTTTCACGGAGACGTTGAAGTACTGCTTTTACATGTTCTTCATGTTTCAAGGAGTCCTTGGAGAAGATCAATATGTCATCCAAGTAGACGATAACATTGAGAAATAACATGTCAGAGAACACCCTATCCATAAAACTCTGGAAGACTGCGGGAGCATTAGTCAGACCAAAGGGCATGACTAGGTATTCAAAGTGACCAAAGGGTGTTCTAAAGGCTGTTTTCCATTCGTCTCCTTCCCGGATACGGATCAAATGGTAAGCACCTCGGAGATCCAGTTTCGTGAATATCACTGCACCTCTCACAGCTTCAAGGATATCCGAGATCAGGGGTAGTGGGTATCTGTCTTTCGGGTGTATTGATTTAGGCCCTGATAGTCCAGGCAAGGTCTAAGCTCTTTGGTATCCTTTCTTGGAACGAAGAACAATGAAGCACCAGCTGGTGATTTTGAAGGTCTTATGGTGCCGTTCTCAAGATTAGTGTCTAGGTATTCCCGGAGGGCTCTCTTTTCGGGTTCTGAAAGGATAAACATCCTGCCAAAGGGAATCACTGCTGAGGGTTCAGTATCTGTGGCACAGTTTTCGGGTCTATGTGGAGGTAAGGCTTGAACTATGGCAGTAGAGAATACATCAGCATACCCTTGATAGATCTCTGGAACTCATACAATATTGGATACCATGAGTGGTGTCTCTGGACACCTTGGTAGACTTATAGGAGCTGTGACTGAGGTATCCAGGTTTAAACAATGGTTCATACAGAACTCCGAGCCCAGGAATAAGGATCCGGCCGTCCAGTTAATATATGGATTGTGCCTTTGTAACCAGGGCATGCCCAGAACCAAGGGGTAATGGGCTGATTTTATAATGTCAAACACAATTATTTCTTGATGATGATTTATGGAAAGATGGATCTCCCTTGTTTACAGATTTATGGGTCCTGGGGAAAGAGGTCTTCCGTCAATTGCTTCCACTGGCTGTGAAAAACTTCTAGCTTCATATGGAATGTTATGACTTCTGACCCAATCTTGATCAATGAAGACTCCCATTGCTCCGCAATCCACCAAGGCCAGTATGGGGTAGACCTTGTCCTTGGATGGCGATAAAAAGGCCTGTAATATCACCAATTTGTTTTGTCCAGGAGAGTTCAAGGATGGAATTGATGTGGAGCAAACATCGCTCTCCCGAAACCTTGCTCCATTTAGGATCGGGAGCTGGCGTTTCCCGAGCATCGGGGAGGAGCCAGAGGACACTCTTTAACTAGATGTTTATCTGAGGCACAACACATGCATAAGCTTGTGTGTATCCTTCTTAACCTTTCCTGCGGGGAAATTGGTCCACGAAAGGCTCCAAGTTGCATGGGTTCAGAATCAGTGCTCAGATTCTTGGCAGATTCTGTCCTTGTAGTATTCTCTGGGGAGTTTCTTTGAATTGAGACTTTATTCTTTTTCTTTTCGCCCTTTCTTTCTTGGATTCTGAAGTCTATTTGCATAGACAAGTTCAGGAGGGCCTGAAATGAACCAGGACGTGCCACCCTGGCTAACTCGTCCTTAATCTCTTCATTTAGACATCTGCGAAACAAGGTAAAACTGGCTTCCAAGGGCCAGTCCGCCTCTTTGGCTAGCTGTTTGAATCTGGTAACATAGGTCAACAACTGGGATCCTTGTTGGAAGTCAAGTAACTTCTCTTGAGCACCGTGGACCAGCTCTGGTCGTTCGAACATGGTCTTGAGTTCTGCGATGAACCCTTCATAATCATCCAGGAGAGCATCCCCTGAATTGAGTAAAGGAGTGGCCCATGTAAGGGCATTACCGGAAAGATGCGATATTATGAAGCCCACCTTATCCCTAGGAGTTGAGAAATAGTAGGGCTTGAAGGTAAAATGTACCAAACAAGAATCCAGGAATCCACGTAAGGTCTTTGTTGAACCGTCGTATTTATCAACCACTCCTCCTAATAATACGCTGTCCTTGTTCGCGAAGTCACGTGACAAGACAAGCTGTCTTAGCGCCGCATTCTCGTCTTTTAAATTCTGCATCTCTGTGGAAAGTTCTTGCATTCCGCGCATCAGTTCCTGAATAGCATTCTCCATGGTAGAATCCGTATTGATCATTTTGCGTCTCAAACTGTTGTAAATCTCCCCCCGTCTCACCTGTGATCGGGATCTCCCTTGTTCGGCCGCAGGACTCTTCCTGTGGATGGTTCGGGTCTTGAATAGGCTCGCCCGAGCCTCGTCAGGTTGCAGGACGCGTTCAGAGTTCCGGGAAGTTCGTGGTTCCAGGGTATCCAGGATAGCGATGAACGAGTAAGTAGGGGGGAATCCAGGAACAGGATAAAAGGCAAGGAAGGAAGTAAGAGGATCAAAGGAAACCAATGTAGAGAGTAAACACACGTCGGGTCACTACCGAAGATAGCGTTGAGACACGCGGACCCGCAGGGGCGTGACCAATTTATAGTACGTGCCACGACGTGAAAGCTAGTGCGTAGCACGGAGCTTGGTACGACCATGTTGGGAGGAACAAGGAGTACAAGCCCTTCGTGACAATGACCATGAGGTCCAGAAGGGGCAATTTCGCCGGGTCATGACACCATTAGCTTACCAAAAATGTAATGTGTTTAAAATGGGCAGCAATAGCTAAGGGGGCCATAACCTAAGGGAAGCCGAAATGTTGCTACTACCAATTTGAGAATATGGATACATGTTTGGAGGACATTTTCCTGGTGTGACCAGATTGAGGGTGGGTGCAGATGGGCACAGGTGGGCTTTTTCTTTCACTCACCTCTGGTGCACTTTGAGCATATCTGCAGCTCCCACAGCACTGATTCTGCATCATCATTTAAGTAGCATCCGGGCAGCCATAAGATGAGAAGCCCTTCCCCTAAACTTGTGCAATGAAACCTGTCCATGACTTTACAACATAACAATAACATATGAATGTTAAAATATTGAAACCCTATCTTTATGAAATACTCAACAGCGTTCCTAAAATTGGTAAATCTTGGTGAGTATGAATGTCCCCAGGTTAGCTCTTAGATACTGCACATATGTTACATCATTATTAAGCTACTTGTCACACGGACGTTAGATGAAAGTAAAAGCATCCAACACAGTTTCTCAATGAGGAAATTAGGCTGATAGTTATGGGACAAATGTCCCTTGGCAAGTGCAGAATCAAAACAGTCTGCTCCAAACCCGTGCTGAATATGATGAGCTCAGCCTGGGATTGGATCAAGCTGCATGCTGCTCCCTCCCTCTCCCCGCCACTTCCCATCCATCCCCTTCCACTCTCCAACTCGTGCTGAGTGATGAGTGTTGTGGTGTCACCGTACCACCAGTGTCAAGGTGTACGTAGTGCTGCTGTTGAGTTGCTGCTTGTTTTTTTTTCCTTTTGTGATCTTTGTTCTCCACGATGACTACCTCCTTGATGAGGAGAGATATGCCAAATCCACTCAGGTAAGGTCAGTGGGAAACACTTTGGGCCTCATTATACGGATGGCGGAGAACCATGGCGCTATTAGCGCCATGGTTCATGCCGGTAAAATACCGGCACCGCCATGGCGGAAAGGGGAATTACCGCCCCATTCCAAGGTTGGCGGGGCGGTAATTCCCCCTTCCACCATTGCCCTTCCCCATTCCCATTTTTGTCCCATAGGGCATAATGGGAATGGGGAAGGCGCTAGTTACGGTACCGCAAATTGCGGTACCGTAATTAGCTCCGTGGGTCCCTTTGCGGGTTGGTTTTTAACGCCTGCAAAAAGCAGGCGTTAAATTCCCCAACCCGCAAAGGGACCTCGTAGTAAGGCGGTAAGGATATACCGGTACCGGTAAAATACCGGTACCGGTAAATCCTTACCGCCATCCGTGTAATGAGGCCCTTAGTCTGACAGGTGCAGGCTTCCCACACCAAGCTGAACACCCCCCCTAATTAGTGTGGTGTGAGCACAGTGCCAGAACACGAAGCATGGTGGTGATGGAGTAGGGTATGTTGGATTTTTTGGTTCTATGTTCTTTCATCGTGACACATTTTTACGACTGCCTTTTAAACGTGGACAAAATTCCGAAAAAGTTAATCAAATTTCTTTTTTTTTAAGGGGTTTCCCCCTAAGTCCCCACCGCTACTTTATATTTTACTATTCCCGACCGCCCAACCCCTTATCTGCCCTTTCCGACCGCCCAAAAGAAAATCTGATAAACTTATTTGTAATTCTGTACATGTTTAAGATGCAGGCGTAGAAATTCCTGCTGAGGAAAGAACGTTATATCGATTTTTTATATCTCTGGGTTAGTACCACCACCTGCAAGTGTATGCAACAATGTGCCTATCCTTTGTTTGCTAAAGCATGCATCTGAAACATGGGGAATTATCTTGCAATCATGCTCTTTTATTTGGGTCCTGTTTGGATACAATGATCAGACTTAATGCAGGGCAGTGCACACTAATTTTACCACAGGCGGTATCAAATGCCCTCAAGCTTTACAAATTATGTATAATAAGAATACACATACCACACCAACCATGCACCGGTTTTGTGATTCTGTAATGCACTTTATGCATTTTCTGCAGATCATAATAAAACACACACAGAGCAATATTACAATGCACATTCATTGGATGCATGTAAATCCTTGGAAAAAAAAACATATTCCAGTTTAGCAGATTATACTGTTTTTACAACCTGTCAATGCAATGCGTTTAAATTCACAGCTATTACAGCTCATTGGTGGATGGTTATCTAAAATATGTAAGAATCCCTCTTTGTTTGGCACTTAATGCTTACCAAGTGATCAATATCACTTCATCATCACGGCAGGGCATAGGCCATCTCTCCCCTCAGCTGTAGTCTAGACTCAGCCAAGAATTGCCTGACACCCTCCTTATTTATAAAGTTTACAACTGCCACTAGGATAGCAACTCTCACAGTTGTGTAGTTTGGGAACGGAGGGGCATATCCTAAATGCAGACCCTGCGCTGAAGTGACTTGGCTGCCACTGAGTGCGGCTGCCGAGAGGGCACCTGTGACCTCTGAAGCTGCTCTCTGCCACTTGAGAACAGGTGCTGCATACCAGGACACTCACTCATCATGGCATAGGTACATGGGGTTTGCTGAAAGGGTGTCTGGTTAGCAATCCACCCTTTCTGAGCACAAATGACTTAAAAAAAAGCATCAGCTTCTAGACCCTTGCCAGGTGGCAATCCTTAACACACACCGTATTAAAAAAGTGCAATGTCTAAATATTACTAAGGAACACAGAGAGAGAAGTGTCACTCATAAGACATGACAAATATATTGAAGCAAACTGCAATACATAGCACACACTCACACACGCACACACACACAATACTTCTGATGTACAGTAATACCAAGAATACTATGGAAAATATTTAGATGCTTTATGTTGTGGGATGCAGCTCACTTTCCAGCATGAGAGGTTTGTGGTGATGGCTCCCACTTTCTAAAAACAAGCATCTTGAAAGGTAGTAAAATAATAGCACAGTTGTTTATTGCATACCAATAGCGTTTTACAGAGCAAAACACATATTGGGCTAAAATAAATCACTCTTTGACATGTGTGTGGACTAGTGGGCAGTGCCTTTGTGAGGCCACATGGCAGTGCCAGCTGTACCAAGGGCCTTGTCTGGTGTAGACTTTGCTGCGTCTGGCAATTCCTAATTGATTTCCATGCTGAGGCTATACTTTTTGTGCAGATAGCTGGGGTCAGATGTGGTTTCTCTAACTTGTACACTTGCAAAGCTGCATTCAGGCGGGGCCGTGCAGTGGTACATTTATGCGCTATACAATGATTTAAACGAATCCAAAATAAATAATTAATTCATAACAAATCCAAAACAATGAAAAATAGCGAATGTTTGGGCCAAATATATATGGGGTGGGCCATATGTGGTTGAAACAGGTGGGGTGGATTTTCAAACATAGAAAAAGGGGACTTGCGGATATCCCCACATTTTAAAAAATAAATAAAATGTGATGTTTTTCGGTTTTATAGGTTTGTTATTAATTCATTGGTCCTCATTACCACCCAGGCGTTAAGGGTTCAACGGCGCCGTCGGCGCCGTTAACCCTTAACTCCTGATTACCATTTTAACGCCTGCTTTTAGCAGGCGTCAAAATGCAAGGCGCTAACCCGCCTTGGTGTTAATTACGGCACCGTAATTTACTGTGCCGTAATTAGCGCCTTCCCCACTCCCATTATGCCCTATGGGGCAAAAATTGGAATGGGGAAGGGTAAATGGGGAATGGGATTTACCGCCCCACTCACCTTGGAATGGGGCGGTAAATCCGCCATCCACCATGGTGTAAACAAAGTTTACACCATGGTGGTAAAGTAGGGAACTTACCGCCTGGGTTGTAATGAGGCCCATTGTCTCTTATTTGTTTTTTTTAAATCACATGGAACCCTCTATGCTGATTATGCAATTAGAATGTTACAGAGGAATAGGACACGTAGTTGTGTCCTGCTCTTCTTTGTTTTGGATTTGTATTTTATTTTATCTAGATTGCTTCGAACAGCTGAGCGCTTCAAAGAGGTCAGAAAACAGTACAACAAAACGAGTTGGCAAATACATAATCAGTTTGTGAACAGATGCTGTTTCACTCAAATTTTAAAGAGAGAAGGAAGTCAAAGACCGAATAGAGAGAGGGAGGGCATTTGAGGGCAGTGGGACCAGCAGGGAAAAGGAGTGGAAACTACAAAAGCATGGGGTTACGAGGAATAGTAGAAAGGTGGAGGCCGAGAAGTAACCAAGTGAGAGGGAGAGTAGAAAAAGACCAAGGAAGACAGAACAGAGCAAGACCGTAAAGACATTTGTAAACCAGCCAGAGAAACAAGAACAGATGACGGGTTTCAAAAGTCAGCACAACATCCTGTAAACCAAGATGAGAAAGGCTAGAGAGGAGAATAGAGTGTTCGACCATATTGAATTCCACTGATAGGTCAAGAAAGTCTCTGATAGGTCAAGAAGTACTAGGAGAACTCCCAGGAGAGAGGAACGTTTAGAATTGCGTGAGGATAGTGAAGACTCTGAAACACCCAGAAGGACAGTCTCAGTAGAGTGATGGGGCAGTACTCGGATTGAAAGGGAGGAAGAAGAGAGTGCTGGTTAATGAACAAAGAGACTTTGGTATAAACCATTCCAAAAGCTTAGATCAGAAAGGCAAGAGCGAGATGGGGACCGATGTTCGAGGGGAGTTGTGGATGGAGTGTAGGTTTTTCAGCATACAGGGCAAATCCAAGTGTGCTTAAAGGAAGAAGGAAAGGTAGCAGGTGAGAGTGATGAGTTAAAGAAACAAGTAAGATAGTGACATCACCAATGGTGTACTATGCCAGGGGCTGTAATTCCAGAAAGTGGTCTCTCTGCACTAGTGTCCAAGTTAGTATCTTGCAGGGTGGTCATTCCAAACACCAGGCTTTCCCCAACTACTCTGCACTTGATGTGCTACAGTGTAGATGGCGATACCTTCTATTTGATCACGACCTTCTATTTGATCACGAACATGATTTCCTTAAAAAAAACACATCAAGCAGCAAACTCTCAGCACCCAAGCAGCCCGTGACATGCTAAAGAAGCAAAGGCCTGTCAGTGGTACTGGCTGGTTGATGTTGCTCTCTGCTATGTTGCAGAAGGGAGCTGCCAGACAGCGGTGTCCAACCACTCATGCAGCATTTATGCTAGCGATAGGCGAGGTCAGACAGAGGTCTTGTGTCATCGAGGATGCTCTTACTGTGCAGCTGCGAGCAGAAGCCATACCCGGATGATGTTTATTTCTGGCTGTGTTTGGAAGAGGCAAGACAGTGGTCTCCGCCGTCTAATGTTGCATTTAATAAGCTTCGCTCAATCAGTTGTCTACTGTAACAGGTCTGCACCTACTATGCTGTGGTACAGATCACTGGCGCCGACTTGACTGGGAGTCTGAGGTTCATGGCCACCGCCTGGAAAAACGCAAGGAGGTACTGCTGCCTCCAGCGAAGGCTCCCTGAGAGCCGTGAATAACATGACAGATTCAGAAGGTGGATTTTGTGTTTTGTTCTGTGCATCGATATGTTTTTCTTATCAGCAACAAAGCAAATCGCTAGCAGTAGGGTGTGAGCATATTTACACCTCAAAATGAGCACACTGCTGTTTGCTCAATTGGGCTGCTGAGAAGTGTATTATAGGTTTCATGTATACAAGCTCCTAAAAACAGACTTGTAAAGACTTGTAAACATACACGCCGCCGTTTGTTTTTTCTTGTAACATACTGCATGATCAGTTTTCTTGTGGGAATGCAAATTACATTCTCATCAACTGTACAATTGCTTAAGAAAATGTAACTTTACCATAGAAGAGAAATTGACCCATGTCAAACGTGAGTTGCTCAGCCAGAAAAAGCTCGTATTCTCGTACTTGCATCGCTTTGTTTTTACAGGCCTCATACTAGGGGGTAATTCCTGAATAAAGGAATGCATAAGGGATGCATGTTTTTTCAAGGTCAACATGTCTTCTGTTATGCACAGGCGAAAAAGCAATACGTGTAAGAGAACAATGTATTTACGTGCACTTGACACTCCCATTCTTACTGACAGTAGCTGTTGTGTTGTCACGTTTGGAAGCCATACAATTTAACACCAGAGCTCTATAATGAGAGACTTCACAATGACATTACACGCTATATTCCCAATGATATCGACCATAACCATAGTGGGAACATGTCAACATGCTTCAGTCCTGGCGGCTCACGTCCCTTTTGCAGCTTTGAGCACAGAGACTGGTTGCAGGCTATCTCTTCTCATGCCACAGGTCATTAAGTAACCTAAAAAAGAACAGGCTGCTCAGGTGACCTTCTCCTTTGCTGCACTCGTGGCCTGCAACCTTCTAGCCCTACATTATAGCATATACATAGGCTAAAGCTTTGGGAGAATGTCTTTCATTCCACCGAACATTCGTATTGAAGGTCCCGTGTAAGTTAAGGGTCTGGGCTCAGATGTAGTTTTCCAAACTGATGGGAAGGTATCACAACTATATGAAAAGCTACCTCTCTCAGCAGTACAATTAAATGACACACTTGATGTGATAAGTATTGATAAGTATTGGTACTGACCTTGTTGGGGAGTTTGGGGCAATATTAATATTGTGAGGAACACATGTTTCTCTTTGCTTGAATGATAGCAAACCTGGAACATCTTTTCAGTGCAAAAAAGGGAGAGTATGTGCCGTTAACATGCATGTGATGCATCACTACTCTATGGGTGGTACACTGCCTGAAAGCTGTAGAGTCTTTCGACTGGAACGTTCTCATAAGCTAACACTGGGGAATTTTTAACATTGGGGCAACTGCAGCATGAGAGCCAGTATTCTGCAAAACTAGTCAGACAATAGCTTTATTTGGTGATAGACCTTCTAGACCCAGTTGGGGAAAGGTGGGTCCTGAGGTTTGCCAAGAGTTAACAGGCTGAAACGTTGGGCATTCGGGACGCAGTCAGGCTAAATAGCACATGCTAGTGATTCTGCGAATGCCATGGCGGCCTCTAATCACCTCAGCAGTAGTTTGTTATACTTAACTACTAAGGTGTTAGAAACGTTAACACTTACCTGCCATAATCAACCATGCACATATATATATATAGCTATGCCCGTCGGTCTTGGAACGTGTGCCTTGGTTTCCGAACCATAGCTAGGTGGGTTGAGTCCTGCGAGCTTGCTTGGACTGAGCTGTTGGCCTCAAGAGATTCCCCCTCCCGCCCCTCATACAGGTGCATGTATGTAAGCTCTCCATGTTACAACCACTGAAGTTGTCTCGGCACTTCCATATCACAACATATGCATTGATTGATGGATTGATGCTCATTTCCAGTTTTCATGGACACTCATTATATCCATGCATGCTATATTTGCCCTCAATTGACTGGACTGTGTATTTGACTAGCACCTTAGAAAAACGGCCTACTGTTCCCTATTTGCCAACACATGTTTTACCCTTCAATTACTATGCAAATGGGGTGAAAACAGACAATGGACAGGAATTAGGCCCCAGGAAGGGAGCAGTGGTTACATTTCACTAGACGAGAAAGGTTTGAACACTGTTCATTCTACGTTGAGAAATTCAGTTTCTTCTACGAAAATGTGTTAGATAACCTACTCTCATGTTAGTTTAGTATTGTCTCAGCTCTGCCAATATTGTGTTGCTCTTAAGGTGGGTCACGTATTGATGACCACCTGTTTTTCTATGCTGGTATTTGTTGAAATAACTAGTCAAGGTTTCTGATGTTTGCCATAACCACGTATAGTTTCTTTTATTTTTATTATTGTATTTATTATTACATTCTGTAATATTTTGAATATTAAAACCCTGGGGTGCTATATTTAACTGCACGTAGACTACAATAACATGCGGGTATTAAAGGTTTCTGATGGATATACCACCTGAAATTATCCTATATGATAATGCAACACAATTTAAGCAGTATTTATATAAACTAATCGTTTTTGCTCTGAATTTTCCAATATGCTGCATATTGAAAAATGCACCTTCCGTTTTAAAAAGCTGAGTTCAGATCTAAACAGTCCACTCTCAGCCTATGCCTCCTGCATGGTTTTTACACTCTCACTTTGGATTTCCAATGCTTACATCAGACCTCTGGCCTTGTTACTGAATCAGTTTTCTTTAAGATTCCATCTCTATGCCGAGGATGCCCAAATAGCCCGCAATAACTACAAAAAAGGCATCCAAGACAATGAGATCTACGATTGACTCTGGGCGGTGAATAGATGTCTAACACTGAAGAATCCACACCTCCCGAATTATAGCAAGTTACTTTTCTGTGGCCCATACTCTCAGGGCAGCTCAACATCTGGGGTTAAATCCTTAAAGAACCTACATATCATCCTAGAAGACGGCATATCACTCTCCCCACAAATTGATGTAATCAACCACAAAGAACATTTTAAGATCTTCATGCTATGGGAAACCTTGCATACACAGAGATGGCACAAATATAGAGCTGACTGGAGCGTTAATCCTGCTAACCTCGACAATTGTAATTTCATGTACCTTGGTCTGACTAAATATGAAACGAATCAACTCAGGCTCATGCAAAAACAGCCCTGCCAGAGAGTTCTTGGGTCTTTAGATGCTGGACCCCATCAGGCCTGCACACACAGTACTCCCCTGACTCCAACCTGAGCACAGAGTTTGCCAGAAGGTACTATGTCTGGCACAATGTAGTCTCCACAACCCCGGACCCAATACATCAGTGTTTTGCTGACCTCCTTACTCAGCAGCCCAGGACCTCAAGTCATGAAATGATAACTTCTACAACTACCCCAAGCACAAAAGGAGAATGCACACAGTAGAACATTCACTGCTTTGCCCCCAAAATATGAAACGAAGTACCGCGTTATGGTAAAATTGTACACAACAACATATTTAAGCTTACCATTAAATCAGCCTCCCTGGAGGCAACCTGCCCAGACACCTGGAGCAAACCTCTAGAGCTTCTGAGCCATCCGCCTGTGCCGTCATCTGAGTCACCTTTACCTGGCTGCACTTGGGATCATCTCCTAGACAGACTCCCCAGACTTCCATTGTTTTTATTTTGTTACCTTTTTGTAATGTTTGTTGGTTGTACAAGCTGTTTGTTCTCAAATAGGAATGTCCTCTACTGCGCTTGATATCTGGAATGTTTCAATCCACTGTTCTGTTCTTCTTTCCCCATTAAGCTGTGAAACATTTTTTTGTTGTGAGTTGGCGTCATGCAAAACATCAAGACAATAAAATACCCAGAATAACCATGTGATTGGCTGGTTCATCTTATCCATAAACCTTTGATTGTGCTCAAGTGGGGCAATGCACCTGATTCCCAAACCGTTGTTTAATGGGAAATCGCAATGAAAAATGTTTTATGAATCTGGGCCAGCGTCATCAAAACTTTCATGCCTTACTTACCCTGCCTGTGGTGTTCTGTAAATAGAGGTTTTAGAAATGTTCCAAGTGCAGTAGGTATGCCTCTTAACTCCCTTGTTTTTTGCTCTGATGCTACTAATTCGCACATATTTTCATACATAACGAGAAATGCTACTCTACAAGAAAGCATCCATTATGTGAATGAGAAGGAGTCTAATTGAAATATAGCGTAACTAGCCTACATTTTGTTATCGCAATTGGGTGCATGCATTGAGTCACATACAGCACTAGGATACTTCAAGACTTGTAAAGTTCCATGATCAGGCATACGTAGAGAAATATTAAATGCAAATGAGCTAGTTAAATCGAACGCTTTTAGGGAACTTCTGGAGGCAAAGAAGTTCTCCTCTACGGTTGGTTGCGGATGGAGGGTATTACATTTTTTTTTCAACCGATAATAGTATAATTCTTTCCTGCAAATGTTTGTTTTTTGAAGCCCAGGGTGGTAATTGATTTCAAGGAGTGCTACGACCTGTCAAAACACATGTGGTGATCAGGTTCTAGAGTTATTTGGGTGATTGAAGGTAGAAGTTAAAGCACAATAACTTTGATCATTCTGCATAGCTTTAGTTTCATAAGTAAACATGTTGACTCATTCACCTAAGTTCATCAATGAAACATCAAAGACAACATGTGCAAAAACAAAGAATATTTTAAAAAGGGATGCACTTTTCACTCATTTGTTTGGTGGTCCTACCTATGAATCACAAATGACAACTACTAAACCAAGAAACGAACCCATTGCAGTGTTATGAACTATTCGGGGTCAGCACAATAAAAAGCCCAAATGTGTTATTTTCATTAAGTGGGCTGGCACAGGAAATCAGTAAGGAGTTGCGATTGGACACAATGGCATGGGATGAGTTGCTTTTTGTTTCGAATCCTACACTCCCAGATAAATGCAAAACGATGTGGGGTAATAGTCTTCTGTGACATATAAAGTGTGACATGGAGTGTTCAGACATGAATGTAGGATTTTCTATGCAATCTGAAATAATGTAATTGCTTTCTTATGTATTTAACAGATGAAGAAACTTGCAAGGCGACAACAACAGCAGCAGCAGGATCAGCAAAACCCTCAGAGGCTCAGTTCAGGTATTTTAGAATTCATTATCATTTACCTGCAAAGACTTTAATTGTGGTTGGATATACTGTATATGGAGTTCAGAAACTATCTTGATATTGTCATCTGACGTAATATCTAAGATTTTTAGTTAGAAAAACTGCAAACTGGTCATGAGCACTTAGACTGTAATTGATCAATCTGCAATGGACCTAAAGAAGATTAGTTACATCTTTTATTTTGTCCGGTTTCTGCAGTACCACATACCCGCTTTCTAATCCCACCACTTAGAATACAGAAGTTCAGTAAATGTAACACAGCATCATACAGGGCATCATCACGGGTTGGGCGGTATCCCCAGCTGGTATTACCGCCGGGGCTATTAGTGTTACCACCAAACCCCCGGCGCTATTAGTGCAGTATCACAGGTTTGGCGGAACAGTAAGTCCCCATTCCCCGTTGGGCCCAATCGGGAATTCCTCATTCCTCATTTGGGCCCAATAGGTAATTTTTGGTGCTACTACCGCCGGCGGTATTAGTGCATGGTAATACCACCAAAAATCAGCAGTATTGTGGTGGATTTACACCCAGCTCAGAGCTAGGGGTAAATCCTGCCAAACCAGTGATTTGGTGGACCCTTAAATGCAGTGGTAATAGCATTACCGCCACATTTAAGGGTTACCGCCAAACTCGTGATGAGGCAGTATCTCTTGAATGCCGATACCTATGTAATTGCTTGGTCATTGTTAGGATTTTTGAGAATAACAGTGAAAATCAGAAACACCTAGTTGAAATACCTATAGGAAATTGAGGGGCTAATTCATGGAATTTGTGCGCCGAAAAATGGGGATTTGTGTGCCATTCTCCCCACGAATCCCTGTTTAACAAATGGGGATTTGCGGGCAGAATGGCGCACAAATCCCCATTTTTCGGCACACAAATTCCATGAATCAGCCCCTCAATGTCATCTTGAATCAACTATAATCCATATGAACATGAATGTAATGTTGCCACTCTTCTATATGCCCAGCCATATTATCAAAACATGTTATTTATGTCTCATATCCTTTGACAGTGGGCCTCATTAGGACCCATGCGTTAAGGGGTTAACGGCGCCGTAAAAAGGTGTCGGTGCCGTTAAACCCTTAACACCTTACTACGAGGTCCCTTTGCATTACCCGACCTTAACGACTGGTCTAGACCTCGAGGTAAGTACTGTACCGCAATTTGCGGTACCGTACTACCTCCTTCCCCATTCCCATTATGTCCTATGGGGCAAAAATGGGAATAGGGAAGGGCCATGGTGGCATGGGGAATTACCGCCCCACCAACCTTGGAATGGGGTGGCAATTCCCCATTCTGCCATGGCCGTCTCCGGCATCGACCATGGTGCTAATAGCACCATGGGTTTCCGCCGGAGTCCTAATGAGGGTCAAAGTGTCTTATCAGGCCGCTTACTGATATTGTAAATAGGCTGCAGGGTGTACGAGGATTCAATCCAGCACTACAGCTAAATCAATGCCTAGTCTGGGATACTGAATGGAAACCCTTATTGATATATCTTTATGTCCAGTTCATGAGTTCTGGATGACTACCCCTATATAACACCCCTCTCTTGGAACCCCCCTGACCCCACTGAGCCAAGAAGTAGTTCTGTTTTGCAAGTTTAAACGGTTTATTTGAGAATGTAAACAATATATATATATATCACACTTTATAATAAATTAATAATTAATATCACACTTCAGAACATGAGCAGTTAACAACAATGGGTAATGTTCTACTAATAAACTGATTTGATTACCCAGGAGTAGTATAAAGGATGAGGTAGCACGCTTGGGAATAGGAACAGAAGAATAAGGTGGTAGAGAATGCTTTATCTAGTTTCAGATGGATGCAATGTTGAATGAAAATGCAATACAGAAAATACTCAATATGATTTCAACAAAACAATGTAATCACTTTCCTCTGGCAATCCACTCCCCCCCTTTATGCAATGCAAGGAAATGGAAGGAAAGCACACCGTTCTCAGAAATGCAATCAAATGTAATTCAGTTCACCCCAGCAAGCTTAGACTACAGAAGTTTGAAACACAGGCCCAAAATGCTTTTATATGTGCTGGCAATGAAGTGAGGAATATGCTGAAAATGATTTTAATTCCCTTTAGGAGGTTCAGGGTGAGTGAAATATACTTGGGATGAGTTCAGGCTCACTTTAGCAAAGATCTAGGGATGGTTCTTAAGAGGCAAACGAAATTTAGCAGTTCAGGCAAAAGCAGCTATCTTTTTACAAGTAAAGAAATCGGGCCAAATCGCACATCGCGGCAAAATTCGCGAGTGCGAGAATCGTGATTACGGCAAAAGTATAAGTCGGTTCTAAGCTTGTTGACAAGCTGAGATTCTAAGCTTTCAGAGGAAAGTTAAACCAAGTTCCTAGCACAAACGGTTCCAGAGATACGGACGATTAAATAAAGGTAGTTTTTCGGATTTGAAAATTTAAAAGTTCAAAGCGACAGGTTACAGCTTGCAGCTAGAAAATGACAGGTGACAGATTTGCAAATGACAGGTGACAGTTAGGAGGCAGTTCTGGTTAGATTAAAATAGATTGAATTATATTATTTTAACTAAGAGATTGGTTCTGCACAGTTCTGCTAGGTACTCACAATATATTTTGAAATAAGCCTCGCCACGGATCTGGTCAGGTTTTGGACTGGACTCCGGTTCTGGTCTCGGCACTTCACAGTGATCTGGGTCAGCTCTCTGGTTCTGCTCACAGTGGTCTGGGTCACTCTGGATCTCTGGCCTCTGGTTCTGGATACTGGATGTAACACTGCTTTCTGGGTACTGCTACAGGTTCTGGAGATTGATGGATTTGAAGTCTGGATCTCTGGATGTGAAGTTGTCGGTCAGCATGTTCCGCGGCAAATGGAAATGAATGTCCCTACCTGTCCCAGCAGTCTCTTTTTATGTGTTTTGAAAGTGGGTGGAGAGGCTAGCTTTCTAGGCCCAACCCCTTCAGAGTTCTGATAGGTTGGAGAATTCTTTGCGTTCTCACTGGAGAGCAGGATTGTGTGTCAGAATGATGTCATTTAATGGCTTGCATAAAGGACACTCGCCTGTCAAATTGCACACAAATCTATATTTGATCAAAATACACATTTCTCAAATACATAGTGGTTTGTCATTGCATGTACATATTACCTTTCACATGAGGTATACTCTGTTCAAACTCTGCTCTTCCTGAGGGCTTGCATTCAAAAATGGCAACTTATTTTCGATTTTAGTGGGTTATGCAACCTTGGTTCTTCATTAAAAATTATACACATATACACGGCCTGTCCTTACATACTCCAGTAAATTCCCATGTCTCTAGCTTAAACACAGAGTCTGTAGTATCCATAAATAGCGGGGATTTGCCCCAGAACATCACACAAATTCCCAACGCGTCTTAAAACGTGCACAGAAAATTCACAAGAATTATGGTATCATTTAAATAATTTTGACAAGTCCGCACTGTGAGTTATACATCTTTCTTAGAATCAAATTCTGGCCAACAGGGGTGTGTCTTTTCAGGTCACATGGTGTAGAAACCAGTTTATCCAGTTTCTGCCAAGCTCAGAGACCCTGCCCCTCCCAGCTTCTGCCAAGAGGAAGCTATTTTACGGTCCCCCTAATAAACCATCTGCCTGGGCCCTGGAAGGCCCATTGTTCAAGAGGAAGCCATTTATGGCCTCCCCCAATAAACCCTCTGCCTGGGTCCTTTGTTTAGTCTCTAGCAGTCCCTTGGTAATTCAATCAGAGAGGGATAACCTCCCTTTAGAATGCAGCCAGGCCTGAGAACTGCTGTGGATCCAGTTTCACTCCAATTGGGGGGAAGTTGTCGGGCAGAATCCAGTTCCTTAAGCCAGGCCCCAGCTACTGTCACTTTTAGTTACCCAGTTTTCTGCATTCAAATAAAACTAACAATTTTTACACATGCAGCTGGAATGCTGATTCTAAGTTCAAAACTATGACATTTTAACAGTGACAAACTATGTGGCAGTCACAAGTCTGTCCCTCAGTTTATTTACACATTTCGATTTTTGGTAATTTTAAATCCAGTTTCAGTTTAAGCCGCTGCAGACCTGCAGAGCTCAGCCAGTCTTGTTATAAACCTTCAAGTCACTTCAGAATATAACTTTACATTGTATCCACCTCTTAGTAAGTCTTTCTTTGGCCTGCTTTGGGTTCATTTATTCAGTTTTACACAAATGTCTGGTGTTGTTTTAAAACGCCGGCTTTCTGATAGTGGTGAGTACTGGTAATGCAACCATTTTTGGGATTTAAGAAAATGAATTCCCCACAGTTCTAGGTTGCTTTTGGCAATCAGCATTGCCATTCCTAATGGTTTCAGGCTACTGTGTGGGTAGTCCAATGGTGGTTTTAGGCAGTGCCCCTCTGTGCCCATCGGCAAAAATGGGTGGCAGCCTATTCTTCATGCATTTCCCTGGGCATTTTCTGGGAAGCTCTGGCCATCATGATGTTTTCAATGCCAGTAATGCACAAGTTTTTTTTTTTTGGTAGGGCTCGGATGCATGGGTAAAAACATCCCACAAGCCCCCCTCTTGCGATGGCCATTCTGTTTCACTGATGGAACTCGCAAGATCTGGGATGTTCTCCTCATCTTCTTCCAATAGATGGCACAGTTCAGCATCTTTTTCTCCATCCGGTCGGATCGATCGGTTCTCCTCGCTGGTCCTGATGGGAGGGTTGGGCGGTACCCCGGGCCCCTTGCGTCTCTGCTCCCGGTCTCCGGATCGTCCTCCCTGTCCAGTCTCAAGGTTTTCTTTCTCCTAGGACGACAAAGGAAGAGCGGCAATACCTATTCATAGACATTTTTCCCCCACCATTGATATAGTGGGGTGGCATATAAATTTATAGTCAAAACATATGAACATGCACATTTCTTTTTGCATTCAAAAACCAAAACACCCACATTGAGAAATTTGATAGGCGATATGTAGGATATTTTAAGTTAGAACTGAATTAATCTGAGACAGTACCCTCTAGGATTCCAGAGGATTCCTCCAGTTGTTGCAGAGTGTGCCTGGGATGGCAACACTTTAGCTGATTTATATGTACCCACTTATCTTCCCCTCTGCCAAACCGCCTTTGTGGATGCAGATCTTGTAGGCCACAGGGGAGATCTTGTCTATAATCTCAAAGGGTCCCTTCCATGTAGGCAAACATTTTCGCTGTTTGGCCTGGTTCCTTTGGAAATTGTATAGATAGACCCGATCCCCTACCTGATATTCCTTCCTGGAAGTTTTCAGGTAATAGTTGGTCTTCATACTCTCAGCTGATCTTTCTAGATTCCGCTGAGCATAGGCAAAAGCATGTTGAAGGTGTTTCCTTAAATTCTCCACATACTCATGAGTTGTGGAGGCATTTATTAGTGTCTGCTCTTGGGTTCTGTAGAGCAAATGCTGGGGAAGCACCATCTTGCATCCAGTCATCAATTCAAATGGTGACATTTTGGTTGCAGATGAAGGGGTAGATCTGATGGCCATTAGGACCAGAGGTAATTGGATATCCCAACTTGGCCCAGAATCTGCCACAAACTTTTTTAATATGCTCACAATGGTTCGGTTATATCTCTCTACTGCCCCAGAAGAAGCTGGCCGGTGAGCAATATGTAACTTTCTCTTGACCCCCAGTATCTCCCACATCTTTGTCATCACTTCACTGGTGAAGTGGCTACCTCTGTCTGACTCAATCCTTTGAGGTAGACCAAAACGGGAAAGGATGTGGTTAATCATCAGGGCAGCTGCTGTTTCTGCATTGCAATTTGGGGCTGGGAGACATTCCACCCACTTGGTAAACACGCATGTAACGGTCAACATGTACTTGTTTCCTCTAGACGAGCGAATCACAGGGCCTACAACGTCGATTTGCAAATCTGACCATGGCAGTGTCATCCCCCTCTTTTGGAGGGGTGCACGGTGCGTGAGGGATGATGGCTGAAATTGTGCACACACAAGACACCCCTTCAAGTATTGGTCAAGGTCCTGCCCCATGTGTGGCCAGTATGCAACCTCTCTTAAGATTTCCAGTGTTGTGTGAAACCCCCAATGAACGGCGGTGGCCGCATCATGGGCGTGACTTAACATCAGGCTTCGGAATGAGGTAGGAACCACCCACTGATCGTGGCCAGCTTTGGATTTCCTTACCAGCAAACCGTCTTGGATCCGGAACATTTTTGGACATTTCATCAACACTCTTAGGTCCTCTTTCCCAATGTAATCGGTATCCGTCAGGGGAAAGTTCTCAGGGTCCTCAAGGTGTTGGTAAAACTTACCAATAATTGGATCCCCCTTCTGAGATGTAATCAAATCAGCATCAGGGGTCTCCTTGCTCCATTGGGCAGTTGAAAGATCATTGTGAGCATTTGTCTGGGACCTAGTGATCGCAGTGACCTGGATTTCCCCCATCAGGGACTCTATTTCTATTAGATCCCCCTGGATGGCCCCGGTTTTGGCCAGCTGATCAGCTAAGTCATTTCCAGTTTTGTCTGGTCCCTCTACTTTGGAATGACCCTTGATCTTCTTCCAGTAGATGGTCATCCCATTCGAGGTGACCAGATCATCAATGTTTTGGATTAACTTCCCATGTTTCAGGGGTTTGTTATTAGTGCATAACATGCCTCTGGTTTTCCAGTTGACCAGGTGCTCCACGAACCCGTTCCGTACATAATCCGAATCGGTGATTATGACCAGTTCATGGAGTTGATGTTGGACAGCAGTGAGGATGGCCTGATGCACAGCCATCAATTCTGCCACCTGACTACTTCAGGGACCAATTTTGTATCCAGCGGAGGGTTCTGGAAACTCCTTCACTCATGCATTCCCTACGCCAGCCACCAGTTCTTTCTCCCCGTCGTTGTCAACACGGTAAGAGCATCCATCCACATAGACAGTGGGCATTCCCTCACACTTGTCCTCTTTAAAGACTTTGTGTGGGGAATTAAGGTATGCCTCCGTGTTGTCTTTGATTTTTAGTCTTTCGTCCTCGAGACAGTTTTCTCTGGCACAATCATGCAAGTCAGCCAGACCTTGCGCGAGGGGACTCTTCTTGTTTTGGCCATATCTGACCTCCACAGGAAAGCCTTGCATTGACAGAATCCAGGAAGTAATTCGGGAATTACTCACATTTCCGGCCCGGATTCTATCACTTTGGAGATATTGCAGAGGCTGGTGTGGAGTCTCCACTATGATGTGTTCCCCCTGGATAAACGGGCGGTAATTCTTCAATGCCCACACCGTTGCCAGGAGTGCCTTCTCACAATCGTTGAATTTTTCCTCCACAGAGGATAAGGTTTTGCTCGCATAGGAGATTACTTTATTGACCTTGTCATGCTTTTGGTATAATACTGCCGTCAAGCACATATTAGAGAACCCCGTCTCCAGGAAGAACTCCTTGTTTCTGACAGGGTAAGCTAGGCAAGGCGCTTGTGAGAGGCTTCTTTTGAGTTGTTTTACAGCCTCGGCTTGTTCTGGACCCCATTCCCACTTGACCCCCCCTTCAGGAGATGAATCAGGGGTCTGGTGATCTCTGCGTAGCCCTCAATGAACTTTCTGCTGTAATTAGTCAGTCCAAGGAGGCTCCTTAGTTCCCGCAGAGTTGTGGGGTCTTTCAGTTTCTGAAGTGCTTCCACTTTCTTTTCCTGGGGACAGAGGCCCTGAGGAGTAATCTCATGCCCCAAGAAATTAACACAGGTTCTACACCACTGTGCTTTCTGAAAGGAAAGTTTTGCTCCGGCGGCCCTCAACTGGGTCAGAACATAACGGATCTCCGCTATGTGTTCCTCCACAGATGAACTTTTGATGAGGACATCATCTACATAAGCCAGGTTACCCCTTGCACCCAGGTTGGGCATGGCCTTGTGTAGGAAAATGTTAAATTCATTGCCGGAGTTGAGGTATCCGAAGGGAGTCCGGGTCCATGTGTACTGCTGGCCCCCAAAGGTAAAAGCCAGCTTGTATTGGTCCTCCCTACTGACAGGCACAGTCCAGTATCCATTGGTCAGGTCTATTGCAGTGAATACCTGTGACCCCTGGATCTGGGCCAGCCCTTGGTCAATGTAGGGCAGAGGCCATCGGGAAGTATGGACCCGTTTGCTGAGCTCCCTGAGGTCGGCGCAGAGTCTCCACTGGCCGTTTGGCTTCAATATTCCCAGCACCGGATTATTGAAAGTGCTGTGGACTGGACGGATTATTCCCTGGGACTCAAGGTTCTTAATTATTTCAGTAAGGGACTCCATGGATGCGAGAGGCAAGAGATATTGCTTCACAAACACTGGAGTCATTCCAGGGTCCGTGGGGATTGTTGTTGTGTGGATGTCGGTGCGACCACAGTCATATGAGTCTACCGCAAAGAGATCTTGGAAATCCAAGAAAACTTGTTTCAACTTTTGCTTCTGTTCCAGAGTCACACAGGCATCAGCTAGGTTGACTCTCTCTTCCACCATCTGCCTGAAGCCTGGAAAGACTTCTGGTTTGGCTATCTCAGCGGCCTCCTCCAGCTGGGTGGAGAAGTCCCTGGTCAGAGTGCTGATTTGGACTGGAGGCCTCAGGTGGGAAAGGCAACACTCATGGACCTGGAAAATCACTTCATCCCTCCTGAAGTCACAAGTCACATCTTCCTTACCATAGGGGCAGGAAGTGTACACCAGAAAGTTCCCCCCATGCTGGGTAAAAATCCTGTCTGGTGTTGTATTGTCATCACTGTCACTGTCAAAACAGTCCTTGGGGTCCTAACAGTTCATTTCCTAAATCAATGGAAAAATGTCGGTCATCAACCGCCATTCCAATAATGGTGCCTGCGGCTAGAGTAATACTCTTTAAGTCACTGTTATCCACCTCTATTCGAATGGTGTCATGTTCTATGTTGACTAATGGTGTTGGGTTTACCCCTAACCCTTGCTGTTGGAGAGAAGCATTTAGATGTATGTAAGCATCAGGGTTTTTCAAATGTTGTCCTCTTTTAACTTTCACTTCCAGGGACCTTTCCTGGGATAGTGACTTCCTCTTTAATCTGAATTTCAACTGCATAAGGTAGCAATTGAGCTGACCTAAATGCTTTTTCTGGATCATCAAAGCCCATGGTATTATCCGCTAATCGGGACCAACCTTTGAAGTTTATTAGGTCCAAACTAATGGCAAAGCGATTGAGAATGTCACTGCCTAAGTAAAAGGCGGCAGTGACGTCTCGCACGACCCAACAATTATGGACTATGCTCTTGTTGTCAATGGAGATTTTGAGCATACACCTGCTTGGCAGGAGCTGTTTGGAATTAGGTGCTTCCAGGTCCATTTCCCATTTGTCTATCAGTTTGAATGTGGGAATGGCTGGATCTTTTGGGAGTTGGCGGAACATGGCTTCGCTGATGAAGCTCTTACCGTTGTTCACACACACTCGAGCGAGAACAGAGTCCTTCCCATCATTTTACTGAACAGGGATGAACAACTGCTCTCCAATTTGCTGAATATCAGCCAGGCTCTGAGCTGATTTCACATCTTTCTGGACTATAGGAGTGGGAGTTTCTGATTGTGGATTAGTAAAGAATTTCAGGGTGTTTCCTTCCAGTGCGGAATACCACCTTAAACTGGAAGGAAGGTTGATTTTCAGAAACTGAGAGGACCCCCCATCACGAGTCTGTTGTCCTATTGCTATTACTGTCACGTCTGGAATCTGGTTGTTCTGGAAGTGAAATTCTACTTGGTCAGATTTTTGTTCAACCATGTGGCAGGTGCCGTTTAAACTAACATGGTTGACACTCTGTTTTAATTTTATTGGTCGGCTAGTCTGGGTCCAGAGGACCTTGTTTACACAATCTATTAGGGGTGACAACCTTCTCAGGAGGTCATTCCCTAGTAAACAAGGGGTGCCCTCTGGAGTCACTACTATGACCGGGTGTTTCACCTTGTGTCGCCCGATTTTAATGTCCAAGTCTGCAGTCCCCTCAACGGGAATTTCCTTCCCGTCAAAGTTCTGTAGTTGTCCAGGAAGAGAGGTGAGAGGAATACGGTAATTCTCCCCCCTTCCGGCATTTAGTTCCTCAAAGGCCCTTTTGGACAGAAGGGTAGCTTGGGATCCAGTGTCCACCAGTGCCAAAATTGTACCCTGCCCCTGTACTTGTACCGGGGCATAGTATCTTCCCTCCTTCTCCTCAAGGGGGCACAGATAATGCACATTTTTGGACAACTGGTGGATAACTTTCTGGTTTTGGACATTGCTAGCGAAGAGATTTGGGCAGAATTCTGTGGAGAGCCTTGGGAATCTGAAAGAAAAAGTTGGCAACTGGAGATCAGAGCCATTGTGGGTTCCCCTGGTTCCGGTTCTGGTCCGCCCCCCCCTTTTTGGAGGCAGTCACCAGGATGGGTTTGAACCAGGGGATTTTGGTATTGTGGGTTCTGGGATGAGATGATGGGTGGCGGTAGCTCAGTCTCCATATCTCCCCAGTCTGGATTGGAATCCCTTGGGACCCATTTTTCTTTGGGAGGAGTTCCCCCATCTCTGAAGGAGAAGGTCCTCTGAGGATCCCTCTCCCTCAAATTGGAAGACCTGTACCTCCTCCACAAAGTGGGTCTGTTTGGGTCCTTTGTTTCTCCTTCCCCCCCTCTGCTACTTGGGAGGCGGGCTTTCAGGGGCAGGAGATTTTGTTTCCGGTTCCTGGTTTTCCAGGGGCTGTTTACAAGTTGGGAAGGAAGCTTCCTCCAAGGCTTTACACCCCCCTTCCCCTTGTGCCTCCTCCCTGGGAACCAGTGTGTTATTGGGGTGCTGCCCCCGTCATTGTTCTGGAGTACCAGGTCCAGAGTTTGGGGCATTCTGCGGTGGCACGCTCATCTGAGGGTTCTGTTGAGCCCTCAGTATGTGACCCAGATCCCGTGCCATATTTTGGACCTGGCGCTGTAACTGGGAAACCCGGTCAGGCTGATTTTCTCCCCGGGGCTCTATTTTCTCCCCTGGGCTGATCCCGGGAAGGGTAGCTATCCCTTCTCTGGTAGTACCCCTGGTTGGGAAGATTTTGGTACCCCTCAACCCTTGGCCTCCTCTTTCCCGGATTAGGTTGTCTGAGCTCAGGGAATTGGGGAAAGAAGATGATTTTGGGGCTGGAAATTGGGTGGATACCTGGGGAAAAAGTTCTGCCCAGGATTTGGAGAATTTCTGCCCTCCTGGGGGAAGTTAGGAGGGAAGTTCCCTGGATCAGGTGCTTGGCTGCATCCCCCCCCTGGGCTGGAGGAGTCCACACATAACCCAGGATTGGTCGGTTTCCCTTATAGCGGGGACTTACATAGTCAGGGGAGCGGGGGACCCCATTTGTGGGACTACCTCCTCGACTCCCTGTCTGTGACTGGCCCGAGGGCCTTCTGGGCTGTGAATTATTAGGTGCAGGTAGGTTTTTAGGCCCCCCCATCTCCAAATCCAAAACGGGGGTGACCCTTTACCTCTGCCACCTTGGCAGCAGCTGGGGTGCTGTTGGTTTTGGGATTTTTCTGGGTATTGCTTTTATTTTCTATGGGCTTCTGCACCTCATAGATCCGGGTAGCCTGTTCAATGACCCAGTCTAAAGATATTTTCTCATGAAAATCTCTCACGAGCTGGGTCATTATATATTTGGGCAAGGCATGGAAAAATGTATTGACAAATTCTCTGCTGTCTGTGCGCACCCTGCTGGTGGTCTGCGCAAAGGCACGTTTCAGTTCTTGCACGAATTCTTGTGGGGCCTGATCCTCCCCACATTGCAAATTGTAGGCTGCCTTGCGAGCCTCTTGAGGATTGCTGTGAACAGAAAAATGTTTCAAGATGGCCGCCTTATAGGTGGACCATCTTAAATGATTTTGGTCCTCCAGCCCCGCAAAGAAACTGGAGTATTCTGGTGAGAAGGTCCACTTTACATATTGAATACAGCTTTGGCTGTCCTTCAGATGGAAAGTCTCCATCATTTGCTCGTAAAGCTCCAAGTGTTCCCAAACAGAATACTTGGCGTTCTTGTGATAAGGCGTGATGACACTCCTTATTGCCTTTATTTGCTTCAATGGGTCCTTAAGCAAGGCCCTTTTTGCCTTATTGGCCTTTTTGGTTCGGGTAACCCTGGTCCATTCATCCTCTGACTCAGAGGCACTGCTCCCAGAGGTTCCTGTCTGATCTTCCAGGTTTTCCCGGATTCTGCGAGCCTGGGATTGGCTAGCAGAATGTGGGGACCTGGTCTCCTGTGTCCTGCGCCGTTCAGAGGAGTCTTCAGATTCCTCCTTGCTGCCAGGATTTGATGGGTACCCCCCCACTGACCTAACTGGGCAGAAGTTTTCAGGATGCCCTTAATGGGCCTATTCTCCTGGGGTTCCCCACTAAATTGCACTGTGCTTGGGTGCCCATACCCGGATGCCCGCCCATCAATTCCTGGGAGGTACTGGCCTATGAGCCCCATGCTTCTGGCTGGATAGTAATCTGCCATCCCTGTGGCCCGGTGCTCATGTGCGCCAGGGGACATGGGGGTGGCAGAGTCCAGGGACTGAGCGAGATAAAGGCCTCTGGTACTAGGGCTCCTGAGGTTATGCTCAGGAGTTTCCCTTTCCCAGCGAACCTGGTCTCTATCCGCCCCTGCTCCCTGTTGCAATGCAAGAGCCTGCGCCTTCAGTTCCTCAGTTAAGGCCTTACTAGACTCTATCAGTCTCTCCTACATCGCTAACTGTTGTTGGAGCCTATCATTGTGCTGGCAGAGAGCCTCATTCTCTCTCTGCGTTTCCTGATTGGTCCTGGAGCACTGGGCCAGTCTTTGCTGCAGGAGGGTTACCTCCTGAGTCCCATCCCTACTGGCTTGCTCCTGTCTTGCCAGAGCCTCCTCCACCCTCCTGGTGTGCTAAAGCAAGTCCTGGTGTTCTTTTTGGAGGTCACCCAGTCCCTGGAGGGCCAGGTGATTTTCTTCCATTTTCCTTTTTAAGTGGCAGACTTCCTGGCCTAAGGTATCGCTTTCCTGACTAAGAGCCTGCATATGTGCCGCCAGGTCGTCCCTTTGCCTTTGGAAGGCACCAGTTTTCTGGCGCTCCTGGTCAAACTCTGCCTGGGTATCCAGGTCTTTCAAAATCAGTTTATTGCTCTCTGCCTTCACCCTATCTAGGTGGCTTTGCAGGGTGACTACCTGCTCAGCACATGCCCTATTGAAGTCTAACTGTTGCTCCAGCTTTTTCTGGCTCTGCAGTAGGGAGTCCAAACCTTCTTGGTACTCCTTCTGCAAGGCCAGAAATCTGGTATCCTGGTCCGCCTTTTCCTGTTGCAGCACATCCATATCCTCCTTTATTTTAGTGATGTACCGTCTGCTGTCATTTTCTGACTCCTGGCTCCTGAGCAGCCTCTGCTCAGAAGAGTCCAGATCAGATTGGGCCTTCTGTAATGCCAGCAGTTGCCTACTCGCCAGATCTTGGCCTTCAGCACATTTGTCCTGCATGGCTCCCATATGTAAATATAAATATGTCGCTACCCTGGCAATCTTGTTGTGCTCATCCTTGGCCTTAGGGGCCATGTATAGTTCACTCAGGGCCACATGTAGGGGACCCTGATCTCCCCATGTATCTGACCCTGTTTCAGTGACCTGTTGCGCCATTGCCTGCAACTAGACCGTTTGGTCCTGATGAGTCCACTCACCTCTCACAAATAGCTTATGTAAGAAGAGCTCTCTGGCTATTTTCATATCTACCAAGGTCGTCATTCTGGAATTTGAGTTCCTTCCTGAATTACAGAAGTTTGTATTTTTTTTTGCAAAACAGACCTTTTCCTTAGAGCGTTCCTTTGAGGAGTGCTTTACAGCGTAACACAGCGTGGTGATCCGACCGGATATGTGTATCTGGTCAGCTGGCACACTGTATTAATCTGCACAAGTGATAGATCTAACCCAAACGTCCAGCTCGAGCCCCTACTTTGTAAGAGGATTCAATCCAGCACTACAGCTAAGTCAATGCCTAGTCTGGGATACTGAATGGAAACCCTTATTGATATATATTTATGTCCAGTTCATGAGTTCTGGATGACTACCCCTATATAACACCCCTCTCTTGGAACCCCCCTGACCCCACTGAGCCAAGAAGTAGTTCTGTTTTGCAAGTTTAAACGGTTTATTTGAGAATGTAAACAATATATATATCACACTTTATAATAAATTAATAATTAATATCACACTTCAGAACATGAGCAGTTAACAACAATGGGTAATGTTCTACTAATAAACTGATTTGATTACCCAGGAGTAGTATAAAGGATGAGGTAGCACGCTTGGGAATAGGAACAGAAGAATAAGGTGGTAGAGAATGCTTTATCTAGTTTCAGATGGATGCAATGTTGAATGAAAATGCAATACAGAAAATACTCAATATGATTTCAACAAAACAATGTAATCACTTTCCTCTGGCAATCCACTCCCCCCTTTATGCAATGCAAGGAAATGGAAGGAAAGCACACTGTTCTCAGAAATGCAATCAAATGTAATTCAGTTCACCCCAGCAAGCTTAGACTACAGAAGTTTGAAACACAGGCCCAAAATGCTTTTATATGTGCTGGCAATGAAGTGAGGAATATGCTGAAAATGGTTTTAATTCCCTTTAGGAGGTTCATGGTGAATGAAATATACTTGGGATGAGGTCAGGCTCACTTTTGCAAGGATCTAGGGATGGTTCTTAAGAGGCAAACGAAATTTAGCAGTTCAGGCAAAAGCAGCTATCTTTTTACAAGTAAAGAAATCGGGCCAAATCGCAAATCACGGCAAAAAGGAGTAGCAAGTCAGTTCTAAGCTTGTTGAAAAGCTGAGATTCTAAGCTTTCAGCGGAAAGTTAAACCAAGTTCCTAGCCAAACGGTTCCAGAGATACGGACGATTAAATAAAGGTAGTTTTTCGGATTTGAAATTTTAAAAGTTCAAAGCAACAGGTTACAGCTTGCAGCTAGAAAATGACAGGTGACAGCTTTGCAAATGACAGGTGACAGGAAGCAGTTCTGGTTAGATTAAAATAGATTGAATTATATTATTTTAACTAAGAGATTGGTTCTGCACAGTTCTGCTAGGTACTCACAATATATTTTGAAATAAGCCTCGCCACGGATCTGGTCAGGTTTTGGACTGGACTCCGGTTCTGGTCTCGGCACTTCACAGTGATCTGGGTCAGCTCTCTGGTTCTGCTCACAGCGGTCTGGGTCACTCTGGATCTCTGGCCTCTGGTTCTGGATACTGGATGTAACACTGCTTTCTGGGTAATGCTACAGGTTCTGGAGAAAGATGGATTTGAAGTCTGGATCTCTGGATGTGAAGTTGTCGGTCAGCATGCTCCGCGGCAAATGGAATTGAATGTCCCTACCTGTCCCAGCAGTCTCTTTTTATGTGTTTTGAAAGTGGGTGGAGAGGCTAACTTTCTAGGCCCAACCCCTTCAGAGTTCTGATAGGTTGGAGAATTCTTTGCGTTCTCACTGGAGAGCAGGATTGTGTGTCAGAATGATGTCATTTAATGGCTTGCAGAAAGGACACTCCCCTGTCAAATTGCACACAAATCTATATTTGATCAAAATACACATTTCTCAAATACATAGTGGTTTGTCATTGCATGTACATATTACCTATCACATGAGGTATACTCTGTTCAAACTCTGCTCTTCCTGAGGGCTTGCATTAAAAAATGGCAACTTATTTTCGATTTTAGTGGGTTATGCAACCTTGGTTCTTCATTAAAAATTATACACATATACACGGCCTGTCCTTACATACTCCAGTAAATTCCCATGTCTCTAGCTTAAACACAGAGTCTGTAGTATCCATAAATAGCGGGGTTTTGCCCCAGAACATCACACAAATTCCCAACGCGTCTTAAAACGTGCACAGAAAATTCACAAGAATTATGGTATCATTTAAATAATTTTTACAAGTCCGCACTGTGAGTTATACATCTTTCTTAGAATCATATTCTGGCCAACAGGGGTGTGTCTTTTCAGGTCACATGGTGTAGAAACCAGTTTATCCAGTTTCTGCCAAGCTCAGAGACCCTGCCCCTCCCAGCTTCTGCCAAGAGGAAGCTATTTTACGGTCCCCCTAATAAACCATCTGCCTGGGCCCTGGAAGGCCCATTGTTCAAGAGGAAGCCATTTATGGCCCCCCCCCAATAAACCCTCTGCCTGGGTCCTTTGTTTAGCCTCTACCAGTCCCTTGGTAATTCAGTCAGAGAAGGGTAACCTCCCCTCAGAATGCAGCCAGGCCTGAGAACTGCTGTGGATCCAGTTTCACTCCAATTGGGGGGAAGTTGTCGGGCAGAATCCAGTTCCTTAAGCCAGGCCCCAGCTACTGTCACTTTTAGTTACCCAGTTTTCTGCATTCAAATAAAACTAACAATTTTTACACATGCAGCTGGAATGCTGATTCTAAGTTCAAAACTATGACATTTTAACAGTGACAAACTATGTGGCAGTCATAAGTCTGTCCCTCAGTTTATTTACACATTTCGATTTTTGGTAATTTTAAATCCAGTTTCAGTTTAAGCCGCTGCAGACCTGCAGAGCTCAGCCAGTCTTGTTATAAACCTTCAAGTCACTTCAGAATATAACTTTACATTGTATCCACCTCTTAGTAAGTCTTTCTTTGGCCTGCTTTGGGTTCATTTATTCAGTTTTACACAAATGTCTGGTGTTGTTTTAAAACACCGGCTTTCTGATAGTGGTGAGTACTGGTAATGCAACCATTTTGGGGTTTAAGAAAATGAATTCCCCACAGTTCTAGGTTGCTTTTGGCAATCAGCATTGCCATTCCCAATGGTTTCAGGCTACTGTGTGGGTAGTCCAATGGTGGTTTTAGGCAGTGCCCTTCTTTGCCCATAACATCGGCAAAAATGGGTGGCAGCCTATTCTTCATGCATTTCCCTGGGCATTTTCTGGGAAGCTCTGGCCATCATGATGTTTTCAATGCCAGTAATGCACAAGTTTTTTTTTTTTTGGTAGGGCTCGGATGCATGGGTAAAAACATCCCACAAGGGCCCTCAAGAAACTGAGAGATGTTTTTACTGATTAACTCATGGTGACCAAAGGCCCATGTCTTCTGCTATTTGGCATCTCTTATTCTCATGGGACACATGAGGCCGAATCCGCCTGTTACCACAATGCAAGGACAGGAAGATAAATTGATTTATAAAATGCATTTTCAATTGGAAAACCAATTGGAACGCTTTTTATATCAGTCCCAATATGTCTCTGCAACCCACTAACGGAGAGGTTAAAATGTGCACCATTCAGCAATGGCTGAGCAATGATTGTGGCTTGAGGACACATTTGCTGTCGTTTTTAAGACATAGGGCCTCATTTCGAGTGGGGCGGTTAGGGATACTGGGCACCGGTAAGGAGACCGGTGCCAGTAATCCCTTACCGCCCAATTTCGAGGTCCCTTAGCGGGAACCGTAAAGGATGTGTGGTCTGACCACACGTCCTTTGCGGGTCCCGCTAAGGGACCAAGGCGCTAATAACGGGCCTGCTATTCGCAGGCCCGTTATTAGCGCCCTCCCCATTCCCATTGAGCCCTATGGGGGCTCAAATGGGAATGGGGAATGGTTGCTGGAATGGGGATTTACCGGGTCCTCCAGGGTCGGAATGACCTGGTAAAGCCCCATTCAACCAGACTGGACCCGGACCCGGTATGGGAGGCAGCCATGGTGCTAAGAGCATCATGTCTACCGCCCAACTCGGAATGACCCCCACAGGGCCGCATTACAAGTTTTCCTGTCCGGTAACAATGGGCCGGCAAGCTACCAGCACTGTGGTTACCGGACCGCCAAACTATGAGTACTGCTCGCGTGTTCTTTTCCGCCTGCCTGGTCTGACCTGGTGGGCGGACTGGTACCCGCGAGCAGACCTTGCAGGATGCACCGGCACCATTCATGAATGGTGGCGGTGCATCCGGCCTCCCCACTCCCATGGGAATGGGGTGTAATAATTACCGGCAACAGGTAATGGGGATTTAACGGTTCTGCTGGGGCTGTAATGCCCCGGTAAGTCCCTATTGCTGGGTGTCGGTAAATTCATGACTCCGGCATGGCTACCACCAGGGTCATAATGACCCCCATTGACTTATGAAATCCTGAACATGTTCATTAATTTAGTATTATATATGAAACTATGCACACATTTTCAGAAATAGCATGGAAAATTATAAGCCGTTTAGTAAGTTACATGCATGAAATCATAAATGACAAAACCGTTTTCACAGATATTCTAAAACTTTATTACCTTGGTGAAATAATTAAAGCAGGACCTATATGAGGTTTTGTGTTTCGTTTAATTGATTGCCAGATGGTTTTGGGTGCCTAAGGACCTAAACTCCCAGTTTTTCAGAAGTTGAGGAGAATAAATGCAGAGGAGTTAAGTTAGTTGAGATGAGATTTGATCAGTGTTGCCACTCGTGACATTTTCGCTATTGTCTCCTCTATATTCCGGTGTTGACATCTCGTATTCTCCTGCAGCTCCGTCAAGTGGCAGCAGCTCGAGCATGGACGCCATCATGAATACTTATACGTCACTGCCTCAGCAGCAGCTCCTGGTGATTGAGCAGAATATGTACAACTCCGATCCCTTTCGACAAGGACTCACCCCACCACAAATGCCAGGAGACCACATGCACCCTTACGGTAAACAAGCACTTGATCCGCTGTTCTGGTCTAGAACTCTTGGCAGCGGACGATGGAGGATGTATGTGTGAAATGTGGCTAGACTTGAATCTGGAAAATGCGGCTTTGTGTACATTCAGAAATGTTGGAAAGGGAATTGAGCAGAAAGTGAGAAAGCAATTTAAATTCTATGAACAAGACACCCATCAATGCACACTTAATGGAAGTTTAGGACACCAAAATAATTGAACTAAACCACTAAAAGATAGAAATTATTTCCACGAAAGAGGGGCACCTGAAATGATATGGCTTGATAATCTGGACTATGAAAAACGAAAACAATTAAAACATTATCCAAATCCATCTGGCATCTTTTCCCAGAATGTATACAGATTTTGCAGAAAATGCATGATTTAAAGCCATTGGGTGCAATGAAAGCATGAATCTCCATGGATTCAGTTAACACGGTTTACCCACTCTCTGTAGATGCACTCTAAGGCACCTCATTTTCACCACTAGTTTTAATTATTCAAATATATTTATGGCATTGTAGTAAAGTGCTAATGCTTCACAGAGAAAGTGAGAGAGAGAGACTGTGTCTGTGTGTGCATGTGTGTGTGTGTGTGTGTGTGTGCGCAAAATAATGCATTTTCGAAAGGGCTTTCTTGATCCAGTCTGCATGCGGCCTTCACTTGAAGGCTTTCCTGAGTTTGAGATGCGAGGATCGTGGAAAACGGCAAAACCGCAGAAATTCCACAGCGGCGCTCTGCCAAAAGACCGCACAGTTGCCACGGGCAAAGTTGCTACTTTTGGGAAATGTGCTTTGGAATTGATTAGCAGAAAATATGGGCCATGCAGGCTTTGAAACCTGAACCTTGTGATGTGAAATTCCAGGCCTCCTCCGACTAAAATGCTGTGATGGATGCATTCTGCTACAGGTACCAGCTCCCCTCCCCCAACATGTGTAACACAAATGCATTGATTCCCTATTGAGGGTCCCTAAAATACCACTGCATAGTGAATTGTGATCCCATGTCAACTGCAGCAAAGCATTTGAGGAAATGTGGAGAGACGGTCCAATATGGACGCTTTACTGACTTCACCTGTTCTGATTTTTCAGGCAATGAGACGCTTTTCCATGATATGGATAGTGACTGCACTTCGCTCGCTAACCTGGGAGACTGTTTCCTGACATCTTCCGAGATTGGTTCAATACAAGGAAGAGTGGGAAACCCAATTGATCATCTCTACTCCATGCAGAATTCCTATTTCACCTCCTGAATTCCTCTCTGGAGCCCTGGCTGATCATCTGAAAGAATGTGGACATTAGAGACCATGGTTATTTATGTCATCTCAATTGCGGGAAAGGCTGCCAATGTGTCATGGCTCGGCCTTTCCAAAGAGTGGTTTGCATATGCAATGGCTTAGTGTACTAGATCCAGTAGTAAGGAATGCCGTTAGAGACAATGGTATATGCATTGCAGTCTCAGAGATGACGTAACGCAGAGTACACCATGGCAAAGAATAGGCCATTCCACACATCAAACTGGAAGACGTCTGGCTATGAATTGAGACCGCCATAGCAGCTGTTTATTTTATTTTTTATTTATTTAGTTAGTATTATAAAGTTAACATATGCCAACATTTAATACAAAATTGATCACAATAAAATAAAAAAAGAAACATCATATGAGTACAGTAGAATCATGAGAATGTTAACAGCAGCTTGTTATTGCATAATGATGTATGACTTGGGTGTACTGCAAAGTTAACTTTGTGTTCAATGCAAACTATTTAATGACGCGCTTAGGTTCACTTAAGTTATAAAGAATAATTTACTATTTTAAAACATATATCAGTGTGGCATTACTCTGTTGGCAATATAACGTGCCGATTAAGTTAAAATGTTTTGATACTTTCTGTAAACTAATACACAGTCACCTGATCATTGAAGTCACCCTTTGGATTGCCCTGATTAAACAGTAAGCAGATAAACCATGTATGCCTTTATTCAGATCAATAACATGTAGGTCATTGTTACTTCAAAGCCTTGGATTGGGATGATTTGATATGGATCATGTTTACAGATGGGTATCTTTCTATCCCTTGGACAGGATGGGCGGTTTGAACCGACCCAGCATATTGCTGTCTTGACTAAGGATCATTTCCCAGATTTAGGTCTGCCACTCAGAAGTCTTGTGCCTTAGGTTCTCCATTTGACTTGCATTGGTTATTGTGTGTGTTGAGTGAGTCCTCTTATTCTAGAGTTCATTCTCCTTCTTTTTTCAGACTGGAGAGTATTGCCCTAAAAAGAAACATATCGTTTCAGCTGGGGCTAGAGCTCGTGGGTCGGCAACCTTTGGCTCTCCAGATGTTTCGGACTACAACTTCCATTCCACCTAGCCAGCATGGCCAGTGGTAAGGGATCATGGGAGCTGTAGCCCAAAATATCTGGAGAGCCAAAGGTTGCATAACCTGCTATAGCTGAATGCAAGATCAATTCAGACCCCTCTTGAAAAAATAGGTGTCGCCTTTACAAAACGTGTGTCTGAAAAAATGCAAAGACTTTCTTTTAAAATGTGTTGGATCAGATATTTCAAAAGTTAGTGATAACACACCTGGTAATAACTAATCCAGTTTGCTTGTAGAAATAGATCTTGGACATTGTTTTTCAGGGAGACGGAACTTGTAAGATGTCAATGGGGGTCATTCTGAGTTGGGCGGTAAGGGATACCGGGCACCGGTAAGGAGGCCGTGCCGGTAATCCCTTACCGCCCAATTCCGAGGTCCCTTAGCGGGAACCGTAAAGGACGTGTGGTCTGACCACACCATCGGTGTAACTGATATGGGCCATTAATACAATGGAAACCACATTGTTTGTCAAAGAAAGATATTGAAATAACTCACTGCACTTTTCTCACCTTCTAAATTATGCCTGCAGTTTTTTAAATATACCTGAAAAGGAGTGATGTGGTGGTACTTCTGTCTCCTCAAAAAACATGGTTCTATGCATAATAATGCCGTCACGTTTAAGGGAGTGCAAGCTAATTAGGTACCTTATGTACCAACATAAGGGCTCGCACATAGATGTTAGGTTTGTGTATTTATTCATTCCTTGTGGTGACATTTCACAATCTAATTTATTTTTCTAAACCCCCTCTTGAGCTGTAATGATACTTGTTGGAATCGTCCGCATCCACAATAATATTAATATTCATGTATATAGTTTGCTTTGGTTACACAGTGGGGTTAATGTTATATTAAATGCAAATTGCCTGCAGGGGACCACCAACGTTAGCACTTATGTGCTGTTGGATTCCCAGCATACAATTTAAAACTTTTGCAAGGTGGAGTGTAATCATGAAGAGTAAAACAAGGCAAAATCGCTTTTACCCGTCCTGTTTACACTCAGTTTTCCAAAGAAGTAATCACTGCCTACAAATTCTGCTTTGTGGCCGACGTTTACTAATGGATTCATATGAAATCTGCCTGCTCATTAGCAGGTGTAAATGTGAGGCAGATTCCATAGGAATCCATTGGTTCATGCAGGCATAAAATGCTGCGCATTCCCAAGATGGCATGCAAATGAGCCGCAAGGCAAAATCAAAGTGTAAAGGTGCCTTTATACTTTCATTTTGTACTGTGCTCATTTCAAAACGATGCCCTTCCATTTTTTCACACAAGAGTGCTTAGATCAAGAGTTGTCTCATTCCATAGTGTTCATGGTATTGGTTATCATGCCGAGTTAAGGTCGAAGGGTACCTTTAAGTGATTCACCACATCTAAACCACAAGGCAGTGATGTCCTTTCACCCTACCCCCAAGTGACATGAAAGGAAGTGATGGCATATGACCCTTGAGCCCTTGACAAAACAAGAAGTGGAATGACATAGCATTGTTCCTCAATACGCTAAGATAAATATGGTTACGGTAACACTGTAATATGATAAACATTTCATACACGAATGGATCACCATATGTAGCATCAATATCAGTGAGTACAGGCCCTTATTACCAAATGACTGTGATTGTAGGCATTTACACATACATTGGCTTGCCTGCAGTTACAGTCATCTCTAAGACCGGGACGAAGCAATACACGCTGCTCCTGCTTGGTGTTGGTGTGCTCCGGCCAAACCGGCCATCCTGATCCCAGTCATGTTCCACAGGATGCAGAAACCTGGCATAGAAGAAAATGACAACGCGTGGTAAGGGTGCATAGTTACACATAAACTAATGCAACCTACACCTAACGAAAAAAGAGGCAAAGCAGCACACAGAAAAGGCAATGGCAAATCGTGACTATCTGCATTTCCAAACTGAATGCGAATACATACATGGTTCATCGTCCGGCAGATCAAGAGGCTGAAATCATGACATTGTACTCCTATATGCCACTGACCTTATATGTTATTACTAAACATGTCTGAGCTCTATGGTCATTGGCATATGTGGTTGAGTAGACCTTGCTAGATTTCAAACATACGATGGGCAGAACACACATAGACCTCAGCAGTGAACACTTAACCCACTGAGCTATCTTAAAAGCTATTTATCCTTAAATGTGTATACCACAGCATATGGTAATGTGTTGGCTATGGGGGTTGCATTTATTATTAACATAATGCTTATCATTACAGTGCTTAGAAGCAGCAGGCAGGTAAAGTTATGGCATACTAGTGAACCTGATAATTGTAGTGCTATTTTATTTTTAAAATGAGTCATGAGGTTGGTGGGTAGATATCCTCATAAAGGTTTCTTTTTAACTGCACACTTAATTCTACAGTGTATTATGTCACAATTGGATAGCTCAGAGAGTTAACATCATATCGCTTTTTCTAATCCTGCTACTAATGTGTTGTAAAATGTGTTGTTTCGACGTGGGGATGGGTACAGCTCCCTTGAATCACTCAGAGTGGGAAAATCTGCCCCGTAGCAAAAATTATGAGCTGTCACCTATTAATATATCCACAGTAAGTGAAAATATCTGAACGTGAAATATACAAATTTAGTTCAATTGACCTTCCCCTTTAGAAGAAAGTGCACAAGACAAATGAGTATAATCAACACTGGAAAAATGAGAGAGGAGAATGTCCATTATCTATGCTGGCAAAGTATCAAAGCTGCCCACGAAAACAAAATCCTAACAAGAGACGTGTGCTTTGATGACACTTGCCCTCTCACCCTTACCCTTTTTACCACCACGATTGGCTTTCAAGAATACTCTGTTTTATAAAGAGAACTTGAAAACTACACAAACCATTTAAAACTGAACCGCACCTGCTGAAAAGTGGCAATACCATGTATTAAAAATGTCCCACAAAGTAAAACCCTGCCCATCGTGGCACGCTAGACATCTTTGGTGTTATAAGTATCTCCATGCCAATTCTATTGCTGTTCATTATGGAAGGGATATGAACTATGCTTTAATTTAGAAACCTTCATTGTACACATATATTAAGTAGAGTTTCTTGAATCCGAATGATACATGTAACACATTACCGGTGTTACATGCATTTTGAACAGGAGAAAGTGCACCTTTGCAAAAACGTTCCTAGTGCAGAAAGCCTATTATTTCAATGCATTTTTGCACAAGGGCAATAAACTGGGGCAGTGAAATCAAACTACCCCGGTGCATTTTGATCACACTGGTGCAAAGTTTCAATAATATCGCCTGTGATGTGTGAGTGTTTGTGATTAGCAACCTTGGCACATATTTCGTACATCGAACTAAGAACACATTACATTTGAAATCCATTAGATATCTGTGTGACCAGAAAATGGTTGGAAACCATTACTGTAAACACGGAAAGAGTCATACAGATCCCAAATGATTAAACAGTGTTGTGTAAGCAAATGTAAATAGACTTGCACGTCAACCCATTTACAATTTACATACTTGAAAAGTGAAAGTGATTCTATCATTCAGTTCACATGGATTATGTAGACACAAACATGCAAATGAATGTGGGTGAAGGAGATGGACCTCAACTCACTCTAACTGTGTAGACAGCAAGCCTGCATTACAAGTAACAGGGGTAGAGAGCAGATTAAAGTCCAGATAGAGCATGATGATTCACAGACAAGAAGCAAATCGCTTGATCGTTTTCTTCCAGGTAACAACGTTCCCTTGTTATAACTTGGCATACATCGGATTAGGATCTAACGCAAATGTGCAAATACTACTTCTATTGCAATGGCCCTCATTACGAGGTGGGTGGTAAGGGATTACCAGCACTGGTAAGGAGACTGGTGCCGGTAATCCCTTACCGCCCTATTACGAGTTCCCTTAGCGGGTCAGACCCGTAACGCCTGGTCTGACCAGGCGTTATGGAAGGGACCCGTTAAGGGACCTTGAAGCTAATAACGGTACCGCAATTTGCGGTACCGTTATTAGCGCATTCCCATTGAGCCCTATGAGCCATTCCCCACTCCCATTTGAGCCCCTATGAGGACTCAAATGGGAATGGCGAATGGCTTTTTCAATGGGGACATACCGGTCCCGCAAAGGTCGAACTACACCGGTAAGTCCCCATTGAACGAGACCGGTGCCGGACACGTTATTGGTGGCAGTCATGGCGCAAATAGCACCATGACTACCACCAATCTTGTAATGAGGCCAAGTGTTTCACTTTCATCTTTTTTGGCCCCACCTTTTCTGCTCATGTGTATTTGCTGTTTTGTTCTCCCTTAGACCTTAACAAGAACATGTTTCCGAACTAGGGACAGTGTTTTGGGAAATGTGGTTCCTTTTAGTGACTTGTAAGATCTTATAGGGGCACAATGTTAACATTGCACGTATTGCTGACTTGCACATGGGATTCTCTGGAAATCACCATATTTGCACAGCTTGCTCACAAAAACAATCTGTGACTCAAGGATTAAGAGTAAAAGCAAGATCAGTTGGGTAACAGATTATTCCACCCTGGTATATACTAGCTTAATTTGTGTTACATTTTGAGGGGTGTAGTTAGAAAAAGGGGGCAAAACAAATTCAGATTTATCAATAAGAAAACATGTTTATGATTATGTTTAGGCTACAGCTACAGCAGAACAGTCAGGGATACCTGAGGTCATTACAAGCGTGTGTTTACCAGATACCGGAAAAATTATGGTGGGTGTAAAACATGCAATAAAAAACCCACGCTACCATGCAGCGCAGACTAGGTCATCTCAATAAACAAGTCACACACGTCACAGGGCCACTAAGGAAGTTAACTTCAAGTTAGGAGAGAGAGGCCAAAGCACTATGCGCAGGCATCTTTAACAATGCTTGAAATGTTCTTCCATGTAAGATCAATGCTTTGAAATCAATATAATTTCTTTACAGCGAAGTGCTATTGTATGTATAGCTGAATCAGGGCATGGCAAAAGTTCTGAGTAATGTTTTTGTTGCACACCAGCAAAAGCTGTTTTATACGAATGAACACAAACAGTAAAATGCAAAGGCTACAATCTCTCTGGCTTTGGACGTTTGAAAACGTGCTGTTTAGGGTACCTGTTTCCATTCAAATAGATCCGATGTTTTACTCTAAACGGCAGATATTTTACCCAGGAAACATCAATCTAGTGATGTCTCTCTAATATCGATTTATATATTTGTTTAACCAATTATTGATTTAACACTGTTTAAAATTTCAATATTACTCTTGTATACATTTACAAGAGTGTCGTAAGCAGCCGTCAGAGCTCAGATTGGCTTGACGCCTGATACCGCAGGGTTCTTTCCTTTACTGGAGTCGGTTCCCACAGCACTGCAGTGCTGTAGTGTTGTGGATATGTTTCTGTGGGCTCCTATGGGTGCCGTTGTTGGCTGTTCTCAGCTTCTGGCTGCAACAATCCGTGTCTCCGGTTAACGGTGGCCACTGAAGCGGGCTGTGAAAGGACGTGAGAGTCCACTCTCACCTCTCTTCGGACTGCTGTTTACTGAGGCACTGGTGAGGTGTGTGCTGTATACTTGTGAGTTTGAGGTTTCATGGGCTGTAAGCACAGCAGGAATAGGGGGTTGCTCCAGCACCATCTCTGCCATGTGTGTGCAACTTTGAGATCAACTAACTCTGCGCTCCACAGCGCGCCCCCGCCTGCTATGAGGGCTGTCCACCCAGTTTCCAGGACTCAGCCTCTGCCCTCCGCCCTCATAACATATTCTTTTATACCGGACCCGACGCCTGCCCTCCTAACATCACGCATGCACACAGTCTACGGCTTATGGCAAATTCAGGTCAAGGCATTTCACTGGGACACCCGTCTCATTGGGACATTTCACTGCTGCTCCAGGATAGGCAGGCTATCTACTGGACCTACTGCACCATTGTTGTGTTTACCTCTTTGCTCCACGGATTTGTGTTATGTGTGCTGCTTAACTGACCTTGCAGCACCTCCCTTGCCCGGTGTGGGGGCTCATCACCTGCTCCTTAGGATTGGGCTCCAGCTAGCACGGGCCTTGCCAAGCCCCATTTTTTGCCTCGTCATCAGGCCCTGCCTTCTCAATACCACTCCTGGGTAATACCCACAGCGAAGCTAGGGCAAGTAACCACACTACTGCTGAGACAGGGAGTGTGCTGGGCTTGCGATGGTACCGAAATATGGCTTCTCTAATACCTATGCCCCATGGATGGGTGTGTGCAACATGTTCTATCTATCTGACTGTGCAGTACTTTGCTCCCCAGTGTGTGGGCTGCTCACCTGCTCTCCTGGTTCTGGCTTCCAGGACCACATATTTGGCCTCGCTCATTTGGCCTTGATATCGGCCCTGCCTCCATGACATTTCACCTGGGCAAACCCCACTGCGAAAACTGGCTTTTGACTCAATGTGGCAGCCAAATCTGCTTCAACCATGGGGTCACTCTGAGTTCCTGGCTTCTCCAAATGTCACGCACCCAGCCCGTCCAGTAGTTGGTTTCAGAGCTTGTTCCATTTTAGCACTGGTTACATTTTTACTCCTGCAATCTGCATTTCCTTTTTTCTATATGATGTCTGATGCTGCTTTGTTTCCCCTATTCTACCTCTATTAACCTTGCCCTTTGGACTGATCTCTCACTATGCAATAAATCCCATTCAGTTCTTGACCTTTTTATCTGTTTAAATCTTAATTTTATGTGTATTACTGAAACTTGGCTCTCAACTTTCAATACCTCGATTCCTGCTTTGCTTTTCTCTCTATGTCTGCTACTGCTTTCATGCACACTCCCCATCCTGCGGCTTGTGATGGTATGGGAATTCTCTACTCTTCATCCTTTGTTACTTCTCATTCACCTTCTTTTCCCACCTTTCCATCATTTGAATATTCTTTAACTACCCTTCTAAAACCGTATTCTCTTACTTTTCCATTGGTTGATTGCACTCCTTTCTGTGAGGATATTGATTTTTATTTATTTATTTATTTATTGCATTTCATTTTACGCCCAAACTCTTTGGTATCACGGCGTAGGTTACATATATCTTCGTTTTCATGTCAGAGTTACATACATTTTGTTTTAAGATGGTACAATCATATATACAGCTTGGATATCAATTGACTTTACGGTTTGCTAGAGATACTGAGGGGTACCACACTCCGTTGAAGATCTTGTTCAGGATTGTTAGTATTTGTTAAATAGCCATGTTTTGAGTTGTTTTTTTAACTTAAGTAAAGAGGTTTCGTTGGACAGGTGAGGGGGGAGTGAGTTATAGTTGCAGGGGGCTGCAATGGGCCAGCTGGCGTTACCTGCTCTTGTGGTGGTGAAGCGTGGGATGACTAGGTGGGTGTTAGCATTGGATCTGAGTGTTCTGGGGGGGGGTTTGCGTTTAATGCAACTGTTGAGGTATGTGGGAGCAGCATCAAATAAACATTTGTGGGTGGTGGTTAGTGTTTTAGAGAGGATTCTTGCGTGCACTGGGAGCCAGTGTGCGTCTCTTCTGTGTTGTGCAATGTGGTCCCTTCTCTTGATGCCCAGTGCTGCTCTAAGGGCTTTATTTTGTAGCAGTTGGAGTTTGGTTATGTTTGTTATTGAAATGCCTAACAACAAGATGTTGCAATAATCTATTTTGGTTAGGATGAGGGCTCTAGCCAGGGTTAGGCAGTTGTCCGTAGATAGGAGGGGTCTGCTTAGAGTAATGAGTTTGGCGGTATAGGCAGTTGAAGAGGCGAGAGCGCTGATGTAATTGTTCATGGAGAGGTTGAAGTCAAGGTGTACTCCTAATGTTTTGACTTTGTGGGAGATGGTGATGGGTGTGCCATCAAACACTATGGAGGTGTAGTCTGGGTGGAATTTTCTGAGTTTGTTCGGGGAACCGATTATGAGGATCTCAGTGTTTTCTACATTAAGGCACAGGCTGTTGTTCGCCATCCAGTTTTGGATATGGGAGTAAATAGTGTTGATGGTGGCCGTGTCCTGTTCCAGGTTGCCTGTAATGGGGATGAGGATCTGAGTATCGTCAGCAAAGTTTGTGTAAATTACTCCCATAGCATCTAGTGCGGCAAAGAGTAGTAAGCATTGCATAGAGTGGACGAGAGGCAGGAGCCTTGTGGTACTTCTAGTGGTACCGGGATGGGGTCCGCTGAAACTTCCCCTAGGGTGACTCTTGAGGTATTGTCAGAGAGGAAGGATTTTATCCAGGCAGTGGCTTTCTGGGAGAAATGGAAGTTGGTGGAGAGGGTTTGGCATAGTTTGTCATGATCGACCAAATCAAACGCTGCTGAGAGGTCTAAGAGTAGTAGGATTCACAATTTACCAGACTCCCTGATAGTGTCCATCTGTTTTTTCAGATCCAGGAGGGCTGTTTCAGTACTGTGGTTGGGGTGGAAGCCTGATTGTCTTTCCCCTAGTAGATGGTTTTGTTCAAGGAGTGATTGGACTTGGGTATAAGCTATTTTGTCAATGATTTTGAGGAGAAATGGCACTGTTGTTATTGGCCTGTAGTTAGTGGGGACAGTTGGGTCTAGCGGAGGTTTTTTGAGTACGTGTGTGACCCATGCTACTTTTATTGATGCTGGTATTTCGCTGGAATTAAAGGACTCATTCACTAAACTGGTGATGGTTGGTGCTAGTGTGGAGGCACAGTCTTTAACTACTTTCGCTGGGGCACTGTCGCTTTTGCTATTAGAAGGCTTGAGTGAGGCTATAGTATTGTTCAGAGGTTACTTGTGTGAATTGGAACTCTGGTACGTCTGACCAAGTGGTCATGGTTGGTGGGGGGGGGCGAGGAGGTGAGCTCGAAGTATTTTTTGTGAGGCTATTTTATTTTGGAGCGTGGTCACTCTAGATGATAGGGCGTCCTGAATGGTGGTGCACCAGGCTTTGCTGGGAATTATGGGGCTGGTGGGAAGGATAGGGGATTCTAGTTCTCTAATAATAGTAAATAACTCTTTGGGGTTGGAGGCTGCGGCCGCTATGAGGTTGTTAAGGGATTCCGCTTTGTGGGAGAGTACACTAAATTTGTACGTTTTAGATATTTGTTGTAATTTGGTTTGAAGTTCTGGGGAGTTGTTTTCCCTGGTTAGGTGTTCTATGCTCTCTTTTTTCTTCTGAGTTCTATAAGTTCAATGTAGAACCAGGGGGCTTTGCGTTTAGGTTTGGGTACTTTGGTTTTGAGGGGGGATACTGCTAATTTTAGACATTGGTGGTAGTGTGTAGCAATAATCTCTGGGTTGACAATGTCTGGTGGTTTAGAGTTGAGTAGGTTCTTGAGGACTGGGTTTAGGTTCTCAGGGGTGAGCTTGCACATATTTCTGACCTGGATGGGTGGTGGATTACCGGTTTTGGTAGAGTGATTGGTGTCTAGATTTATTTTGAAATTAATAAGGCAGTGGCCAGACCAATGCACATTGAGGACATCTGTTATGGATACTGTGGTATTAACGGTGAGTATCCAGTTGAGGATTCTGCCTTTGGAGTGGGTGGGGGTGCTCACTATTTGGGAGAATTGCATCTCTTGGAATGCCTTTTGGCATGCTGCCGCTTTGCTGTCAGTTGGGTCATTGTTGCCTAGATTAAGGTCCCCTAGTAGGATATATTTCGTTTTGGGTTTTAGTAAAGGTGTAATTAGTAGGGGTAGGTCTATGTCTGGTTTACCTGGGGCGCTTGGAGTTGTGTAAACTATTAGGAAATTGATGGTTTCATGATGGTTGATGGCTAGTTTAAGAGAACAGGTTTCATATCCACTAAGAGTTCTGTTTTACATTCCCTGAAGAGTAGTGATGTTTTGTGGATGATAGCCACTCCTCCACCTGTGGCATCGGTGCGGTCTGTTCTGCAGAGGGTGCAGTCGGAGGGGACAGCAAGTGTGATATGTGGACCTGAGGCAGAGTGTAGCCAGGTTTCAGTGATCACTAGGAAGTCAAGTTTAAACTCTAGAATGCAATTGTGTGTTTCGATTGCGTGTGCGCCAAGGGATCTAACATTTAGTAAAGCTCCTACTAGCGGTGGTCTTGTGTTGGGAGACGTGGGAGGTTGGGTAGGATAGGTGGGAGAGGTGGTTACTTTAGTGTTAAGAGGGTGGAAAGTGGTTGCTTTAGTGGTGGTTGTCTTCTGGTGTCTGGTGATTGTATTGCCCTGTCACTCATGGGTTATGGGTGACACGGTGGTATAGAAGCAGCAGAGGAGGAGGTGGTTTGTGATTGGGAGGTGCTGGAGATGGGTGCGTGCTGAGAGTCTGGAGTTTCTTTTAGTGGCTGCAGTGGTTCTTGTTAGGGTAGTAGAGTAAGTAGTTCTGGATGAGAGGCTTAAGCGGTGTGTGCTTCCTAGAAGGGGGCTGGTTTTGGTCTGGGGTTGAGGTGTGATCAGGAATGCTGGTTGCTTAGGGAGGAACAGCGTGGGGCATGTCAGGGGATGGTGTCTAGAGCAAAAGAGTCATGCCAGGCCTGTCTTGTACTGTATGAATGCTCCTTTGGTGCAGGTTTTATTATCTGTGCTTTCGTCTGTTCGGAAGCTCTGGTGGGTGATGACTGGTTTGGTGGTAGAGGTATTGAATGGCATGCTTTGATGCGGTGTAGACCTGAGTAATAGGAATATAAGAGGGCTGAGGATGGAAAGGATGGTGTGGCTAAAAGAAAGGGCTCTCGCAGAGTAATGATCGTTGCTGTTATGCTGGGGTTTACGAATCATGCTGAGAGTTTGATGCCTTACTCTCTGCTGTTCTACCTTCTTCTTCTACCCCGCTCATACTCTTGGACGATTTTAAACTTCATCTTTCGTCCATCCATTCCTCATGTCCATTTCTTTCTATTCTTCATTCTTACCATTCTTACCAGCCGGTCAAGTGGCACAGTGACATCCGTGCAGAGCCTGCTAACGCAGGTTTGAATCCCGGCAGGGCCAAACTCAGCCTTTCATCCTTCCGAGGTCGATAAATGAGCACCACACACCGTGGGTAATAATAAGCAGTGCTCAGATACCTGAGGGTTTGTAGCGCTATATAAATGCCAAATTATTATTATTATTATTATTATCTCTCTGCTCTTCCCACTCCCCCTTCCCATGTTTCTGGCTCCAGTTTGAACATTATATTCACCTCGTCATTACTGTGCTCTCCTGTCTCTGCTCTGCCCATCTATTCTTCTGATCATCTTCTTCTCTCTTTCTCTATTGTTACTCCTCCTATGTTACCTCTTTTAGCTGGTTCTGAGGCAACCACCTATTTCTTTTGGGATCTCTGTGCTTTCAAAACCCCTCTGTTTGTTTCATCCTGCACTTCTGCTCTTCACTCTCATTCCACATGCTCTGCCCTCCCTGCTGGTGATGCTGCAACATCTCTTTCCTCCTCTCTTGCCTCTTCTCTTAATACTCTTTATTCTGTTTTGTCTTTCTCTCCCTCTCGCAAACCCCCTGAACCCTGGCCTCTTCCCATCTCCACTCAATAAAGCAAGCCCTTCGTCGACTTGAAAACTGCTGGTGTAAGCCACACTCTGAGTCTGATCCTCTCTTTTTCATCCTATAATTTTCTCTATGACTAGGGTCTTCTTGCAGCTAAGCCGCAGCGCAGACTAGGTCATCTCAATAAACAAGTCACACACGTCACAGGGCCACTAAGGAAGTTAACTTCAAGTTAGGAGACAGAGGCCAAAGCACTATGCGCAGGCATCTTTAACAATGCTTGAAATGTTCTTCCATGTAAGATCAATGCTTTGAAATCAATATAATTTCTTTACAGCGAAGTGCTATTGTATGTATAGCTGAATCAGGGCATGGCAAAAGTTCTGAGTAATGTTTTTGTTGCACACCAGCAAAAGCTGTTTTATACGAATGAACACAAACAGTAAAATGCAAAGGCTACAATCTCTCTGGCTTTGGACGTTTGAAAACGTGCTGTTTAGGGTACCTGTTTCCATTCAAATAGATCCGATGTTTTACTCTAAACGGCAGATATTTTACCCAGGAAACATCAATCTAGTGATGTCTCTCTAATATCGATTTATATATTTGTTTAACCAATTATTGATTTAACACTGTTTAAAATTTCAATATTACTCTTGTATACATTTACAAGAGTGTCGTAAGCAGCCGTCAGAGCTCAGATTGGCTTGACGCCTGATACCGCAGGGTTTTTTCCTTTACTGGAGTCGGTTCCCACAGCACTGCAGTGCTGTAGTGTTGTGGATATGTTTCTGTGGGCTCCTATGGGTGCCGTTGTTGGCTGTTCTCAGCTTCTGGCGGCAACAATCCGTGTCTCCGGTTAACGGTGGCCACTGAAGCGGGCTGTGAAAGGACGTGAGAGTCCACTCTCACCTCTCTTCGGACTGCTGTTTACTGAGGCACTGGTGAGGTGTGTGTTGTATACTTGTGAGTTTGAGGTTTCATGGGCTGTAAGCACAGCAGGAATAGGGGGTTGCTCCAGCACCATCTCTGCCATGTGTGAGCAACTTTGAGATCAACTAACTCTGCGCTCCACAGCGCGCCCCCGCCTGCTATGAGGGCTGTCCACCCAGTTTCCAGGACTCAGCCTCTGCCCTCCGCCCTCATAACATATTCTGCTATACCGGACCCGACGCCTGCCCTCCTAACATCACGCATGCGCACAGTCTACGGCTTATGGCAAATTCAGGTCAAGGCATTTCACTGGGACACCCGTCTCATTGGGACATTTCACTGCTGCTCCAGGATAGGCAGGCTATCTACTGGACCTACTGCACCATTGTTGTGTTTACCTCTTTGCTCCACGGATTTGTGTTATGTGTGCTGCTTAACTGACCTTGCAGCACCTCCCTTGCCCGGTGTGGGGGCTCATCACCTGCTCCTTAGGATTGGGCTCCAGCTAGCACGGGCCTTGCCAAGCCCCATTTTTTGCCTCGTCATCAGGCCCTGCCTTCTCAATACCACTCCTGGGTAATACCCACAGCGAAGCTAGGGCAAGTAACCACCCTACTGCTGAGACAGGGAGTGTGCTGGGCTTGCGATGGTACCGAAATATGGCTTCTCTAATACCTATGCCCCATGGATGGGTGTGTGCAACATGTTCTATCTATCTGACTGTGCAGTACTTTGCTCCCCAGTGTGTGGGCTGCTCACCTGCTCTCCTGGTTCTGGCTTCCAGGACCACATATTTGGCCTCGCTCATTTGGCCTTGATATCGGCCCTGCCTCCATGACATTTCACCTGGGCAAACCCCACTGCGAAAACTGGCTTTTGACTCAATGTGGCAGCCAAATCTGCTTCAACCATGGGGTCACTCTGAGTTCCTGGCTTCTCCAAATGTCACGCACCCAGCCCGTCCAGTAGTTGGTTTCAGAGCTTGTTCCATTTTAGCGCTGTTTACATTTTTACTCCTGCAATCTGCTTTTCCTTTTTTCTATATGATGTCTGATGCTGCTTTTCCCATTTCTACTTGCTGCACATTCCATTACTCTGCTCTTTGTTCATGTACCTGAATTATAAATAAACTTACCTATCTTCTCTGTTTCCCCTATTCTACCTCTATTAACCTTGCCCTTTGGACTGATCTCTCACTATGCAATAAATCCCATTCAGTTCTTGACCTTTTTATCTGTTTAAATCTTAATTTTATGTGTATTACTGAAACTTGGCTCTCAACTTTCAATACCTCGATTCCTGCTTTGCTTTTCTCTCTATGTCTGCTACTGCTTTCATGCACACTCCCCATCCTGCGGCTTGTGATGGTATGGGAATTCTCTACTCTTCATCCTTTGTTACTTCTCCTTCACCTTCTTTTCCCACCTTTCCATCATTTGAATATTCTTTAACTACCCTTCTAAAACCGTATTCTCTTACTTTTCCATTGGTTGATTGCACTCCTTTCTGTGAGGATATTGATTTTTATTTATTTATTTATTTATTGCATTTGATTTTACGCCCAAACTCTTTGGTATCACGGCGTAGGTTACATATATCTTCGTTTTCATGTCAGAGTTACATACATTTTGTTTTAAGATGGTACAATCATATATACAGCTTGGATATCAATTGACTTTACGGTTTGCTAGAGATACTGAGGGGTACCACACTCCGTTGAAGATCTTGTTCAGGATTGTTAGTATTTGTTAAATAGCCATGTTTTGAGTTGTTTTTTTAACTTAAGTAAAGAGGTTTCGTTGGACAGGTGAGGGGGGAGTGAGTTATAGTTGCAGGGGGCTGCAATGGGCCAGCTGGCGTTACCTGCTCTTGTGGTGGTGAAGCGTGGGATGACTAGGTGGGTGTTAGCATTGGATCTGAGTGTTCTGGGGGGGGGTTTGCGTGTAATGCAACTGTTGAGGTATGTGGGAGCAGCATCAAATAAACATTTGTGGGTGGTGGTTAGTGTTTTAGAGAGGATTCTTGCGTGCACTGGGAGCCAGTGTGCGTCTCTTCTGTGTTGTGCAATGTGGTCCCTTCTCTTGATGCCCAGTGCTGCTCTAAGGGCTTTATTTTGTAGCAGTTGGAGTTTGGTTATGTTTGTTATTGAAATGCCTAACAACAAGATGTTGCAATAATCTATTTTGGTTAGGATGAGGGCTCTAGCCAGGGTTAGGCAGTTGTCCGTAGATAGGAGGGGTCTGCTTAGAGTAATGAGTTTGGCGGTATAGGCAGTTGAAGAGGCGAGAGCGCTGATGTAATTGTTCATGGAGAGGTTGAAGTCAAGGTGTACTCCTAATGTTTTGACTTTGTGGGAGATGGTGATGGGTGTGCCATCAAACACTATGGAGGTGTAGTCTGGGTGGAATTTGCTGAGTTTGTTCGGGGAACCGATTATGAGGATCTCAGTGTTTTCTACATTAAGGCACAGGCTGTTGTTCGCCATCCAGTTTTGGATATGGGAGTAAATAGTGTTGATGGTGGCCGTGTCCTGTTCCAGGTTGCCTGTGATGGGGATGAGGATCTGAGTATCGTCAGCAAAGTTTGTGTAAATTACTCCCATAGCATCTAGTGCGGCAAAGAGTAGTAAGCATTGCATAGAGTGGACGAGAGGCAGGAGCCTTGTGGTACTTCTAGTGGTACCGGGATGGGGTCCGCTGAAACTTCCCCTAGGGTGACTCTTGAGGTATTGTCAGAGAGGAAGGATTTTATCCAGGCAGTGGCTTTCTGGGAGAAATGGAAGTTGGTGGAGAGGGTTTGGCATAGTTTGTCATGATCGACCAAATCAAACGCTGCTGAGAGGTCTAAGAGTAGTAGGATTCACAATTTACCAGACTCCCTGATAGTGTCCATCTGTTTTTTCAGATCCAGGAGGGCTGTTTCAGTACTGTGGTTGGGGTGGAAGCCTGATTGTCTTTCCCCTAGTAGATGGTTTTGTTCAAGGTGTGATTGGACTTGGGTATAAGCTATTTTGTCAATGATTTTGAGGAGAAATGGCACTGTTGTTATTGGCCTGTAGGTAGTGGGGACAGTTGGGTCTAGCGGAGGTTTTTTGAGTACGTGTGTGACCCATGCTACTTTTATTGATGCTGGTATTTCGCTGAATTTAAAGGACTCATTCACTAAACTGGTGATGGTTGGTGCTAGTGTGGAGGCACAGTCTTTAACTACTTTCGCTGGGGCACTGTCGCTTTTGCTATTAGAAGGCTTGAGTGAGGCTATAGTATTGTTCAGAGGTTACTTGTGTGAATTGGAACTCTGGTACGTCTGACCAAGTGGTCATGGTTGGTGGGGGGGGGCGAGGAGGTGAGCTCGAAGTATTTTTTGTGAGGCTATTTTATTTTGGAGCGTGGTCACTCTAGATGATAGGGCGTCCTGAATGGTGGTGCACCAGGCTTTGCTGGGAATTATGGGGCTGGTGGGAAGGATAGGGGATTCTAGTTCTCTAATAATAGTAAATAACTCTTTGGGGTTGGAGGCTGCGGCCGCTATGAGGTTGTTAAGGGATTCCGCTTTGTGGGAGAGTACACTAAATTTGTACGTTTTAGATATTTGTTGTAATTTGGTTTGAAGTTCTGGGGAGTTGTTTTCCCTGGTTAGGTGTTCTATGCTCTCTTTTTTCTTCTGAGTTCTATCAGTTCAATGTAGAACCAGGGGGCTTTGCGTTTAGGTTTGGGTACTTTGGTTTTGAGGGGGGATACTGCTAATTTTAGACATTGGTGGTAGTGTGTAGCAATAATCTCTGGGTTGACAATGTCTGGTGGTTTAGAGTTGAGTAGGTTCTTGAGGACTGGGTTTAGGTTCTCAGGGGTGAGCTTGCACATATTTCTGACCTGGATGGGTGGTGGATTACCGGTTTTGGTAGAGTGATTGGTGTCTAGATTTATTTTGAAATTAATAAGGCAGTGGCCAGACCAATGCACATTGAGGACATCTGTTATGGATACTGTGGTATTAACGGTGAGTATCCAGTTGAGGATTCTGCCTTTGGAGTGGGTGGGGGTGCTCACTATTTGGGAGAATTGCATCTCTTGGAATGCCTTTTGGCATGCTGCCGCTTTGCTGTCAGTTGGGTCATTGTTGCCTAGATTAAGGTCCCCTAGTAGGATATATTTCGTTTTGGGTTTTAGTAAAGGTGTAATTAGTAGGGGTAGGTCTATGTCTGGTTTACCTGGGGCGCTTGGAGTTGTGTAAACTATTAGGAAATTGATGGTTTCATGATGGTTGATGGCTAGTTTAAGAGAACAGGTTTCATATCCACTAAGAGTTCTGTTTTACATTCCCTGAAGAGTAGTGATGTTTTGTGGATGATAGCCACTCCTCCACCTGTGGCATCGGTGTGGTCTGTTCTGCAGAGGGTGCAGTCGGAGGGGACAGCAAGTGTGATATGTGGACCTGAGGCAGAGTGTAGCCAGGTTTCAGTGATCACTAGGAAGTCAAGTTTAAACTCTAGAATGCAATTGTGTGTTTCGATTGCGTGTGCGCCAAGGGATCTAACATTTAGTAAAGCTCCTACTAGCGGTGGTCTTGTGTTGGGAGACGTGGGAGGTTGGGTAGGATAGGTGGGAGAGGTGGTTACTTTAGTGTTAAGAGGGTGGAAAGTGGTTGCTTTAGTGGTGGTTGTCTTCTGGTGTCTGGTGATTGTATTGCCCTGTCACTCATGGGTTATGGGTGACACGGTGGTATAGAAGCAGCAGAGGAGGAGGTGGTTTGTGATTGGGAGGTGCTGGAGATGGGTGCGTGCTGAGAGTCTGGAGTTTCTTTTAGTGGCTGCAGTGGTTCTTGTTAGGGTAGTAGAGTAAGTAGTTCTGGATGAGAGGCTTAAGCGGTGTGTGCTTCCTAGAAGGGGGCTGGTTTTGGTCTGGGGTTGAGGTGTGATCAGGAATGCTGGTTGCTTAGGGAGGAACAGCGTGGGGCATGTCAGGGGATGGTGTCTAGAGCAAAAGAGTCATGCCAGGCCTGTCTTGTACTGTATGAATGCTCCTTTGGTGCAGGTTTTATTATCTGTGCTTTCGTCTGTTCGGAAGCTCTGGTGGGTGATGACTGGTTTGGTGGTAGAGGTATTGAATGGCATGCTTTGATGCGGTGTAGACCTGAGTAATAGGAATATAAGAGGGCTGAGGATGGAAAGGATGGTGTGGCTAAGAGAAAGGGCTCTCGCAGAGTAATGATCGTTGCTGTTATGCTGGGGTTTACGAATCATGCTGAGAGTTTGATGCCTTACTCTCTGCTGTTCTACCTTCTTCTTCTACCCCGCTCATACTCTTGGACGATTTTAAACTTCATCTTTCGTCCATCCATTCCTCATGTCCATTTCTTTCTATTCTTCATTCTTACCATTCTTACCAGCCGGTCAAGTGGCACAGTGACATCCGTGCAGAGCCTGCTAACGCAGGTTTGAATCCCGGCAGGGCCAAACTCAGCCTTTCATCCTTCCGAGGTCGATAAATGAGCACCACACACCGTGGGTAATAATAAGCAGTGCTCAGATACCTGAGGGTTTGTAGCGCTATATAAATGCCAAATTATTATTATTATTATTATTATCTCTCTGCTCTTCCCACTCCCCCTTCCCATGTTTCTGGCTCCAGTTTGAACATTATATTCACCTCGTCATTACTGTGCTCTCCTGTCTCTGCTCTGCCCATCTATTCTTCTGATCATCTTCTTCTCTCTTTCTCTATTGTTACTCCTCCTATGTTACCTCTTTTAGCTGGTTCTGAGGCAACCACCTATTTCTTTTGGGATCTCTGTGCTTTCAAAACCCCTCTGTTTGTTTCATCCTGCACTTCTGCTCTTCACTCTCATTCCACATGCTCTGCCCTCCCTGCTGGTGATGCTGCAACATCTCTTTCCTCCTCTCTTGCCTCTTCTCTTAATACTCTTTATTCTGTTTTGTCTTTCTCTCCCTCTCGCAAACCCCCTGAACCCTGGCCTCTTCCCATCTCCACTCAATAAAGCAAGCCCTTCGTCGACTTGAAAACTGCTGGTGTAAGCCACACTCTGAGTCTGATCCTCTCTTTTTCATCCTATAATTTTCTCTATGACTAGGGTCTTCTTGCAGCTAAGCCTTATTATTACACTGAGCTTGTGCATGCTGAGTCTGCCCACCCCGCCGTCTTGTTCAATCTCTTTCTTGTCTCCTAACACCACCTACCCCTGATCATTCCCTCTACACTACTGCTTCTGACTTTGCAATGTATTTTTCTACTAAAGTTGCTTCTGTTCGTGCTGCCATTGTTCCCTTAACCTTTTCTCCTGGTGCTTCTTTCCCTACCTCCTTAATCTCTTTGTTTTCCCCCTTTACTAACGTGGAGACCTCTTCTCATCTGACTCATTCCCATCCCACTGGTTCACCCTTTGATCATATTCCATATTCTCTAATTCTTAAGTGTATCCTTCTCTTGTCTCCTATCTTACTACTCCCCTTAATGCCTCCCTTTTCACATCAATCTTTCCTTCTTGCTTTAAGCATGCTTCTATTCTCCCTATTATAAAGAAGCCATCTCTTGACCCTTCTCATCCTTCTAGCTTCTGTCCAATTTTTCTTCTTCTCTTTCTCTCAATATTTCTCTCAAATTTGGATCTATACTCAGATTTCTACCCTTGTTAATGTTAACTCTTCTCTCCCCTCCCAACAGTCTGATTACCATCCTTGTCACTCTACTGGGACTGCTCTTCTTTCTGTTTGCGATTCCTTGCTCTCTGCTCGTTACACCAAGCACTCCTCTCTTCTCATACGTTTAGATCTGTCTGAGGCTTTCGACACAGTTGATCACACTTTGCTCTTGGCTTCTTTTGGGTTTGCTTGTTCTGTTCTTGATTTGTTCCGTTCCTATCTTTCCAACTGTACATGTTCTGTTTCCTGAGCTGGTTCCTCCTCTCAAACTCTTCCCCTTCTTCATGGTGTCCCCCAAAGCTCTGTTCTTGGATCCTTTCCCTTCTCCCTTTATACTTCTCCTCTGGCTGCAATTATCTCATCCTTTACAGTTTCCCAACACTTTTATGCCAATAACATGCAACTTTTTCTTTCTTTTTCTTCATTTAATCCAGCCACCCACGATAATGTATCTTCCTGTTTACTTGCTATTAAATTAGGATGCCAGACCACTTTCCTGTTCTAAAATCATTGAAAACTGAAATTCTCTTCTTCCCTGCCACCACTATGCCCTCTTCCCCTACTTCCTATGTCCCTTTCCCTCCTTCTTCTCTATCTCTTTCCAGCACTGCACGTAATTTCAGCCTTTACCTTGACACTGACTTATCTTTTTCCCTTCACATTTCTACTATTCCCGCTCTTGTCACTTCCATCTCTGTAATTTTCATGAAGCCACTTTTTTTCTAACCTTTGGCGCTACCAAACTCCTGATTTCACGTCTTATTATTTCTTGCCTTTTTTACTGTTCTACTATTCTCTTTGTTATTCCTCTTTTTCGTCTGGCCCCTCTTAAGTCAATTTTTAATGCCTATATCCGCCTTCTCTGCCAGTTATCCCTCGTGATTCCATTTTGCAATCTCTGTCTTTGCTTGGTTGACTGTCTTTCTCTTCCGGGCTCAAATTACATTTTCTTTGTATTGTGTTTAAGTCTCTCTTTGGTCTTACTCCCAATTATTTGGCATCGTTTATCTCCTTCTACGCCCCCACTTATTCCCTTCATTCTAAATGCCAGTTTTTACTATTTGTCCCATGTCCTCCTTGTACCCAAAACTGATTCTGTTAATTTTCTCTTCTTGATCCTTATCACTGGAAGTCTCTCCCTTTCCCCCTTGGTTCCACTACATCTTACCTTTCTTTCCATACTTCTCTAAGGAACTATCTGCTTCAGTCCTAATTCTGTGCCTGAAAATGTTTTGTATCTGAATCACTCTTCATTTTATTATACTGTTCCTTTTTTTATGTACAGCACTTTGGCATAAAGCGCTCAATAAATGTTAAACAAATTGTGGGATGTTTTTACCCATGCAACCAAGCCCTACCACAAAACTGTGCAGTACTGGCATGGAAAACATCATGATGGCCAGAACTCCCCAGAGAGTGCACAGGGAAAACATGAAGAATAGGCTGCCACCCATTTTTGCCTATGTTGTGAGCACAGGAGGGCACTGCCTAAAACCACCATTGGGCTACACACACAGTAGCCTGAAACCATTGGGAATGGCAATGCTGATTGCCAAAAGCAACCCAGAACTGTGGGGAATTCATTTTCTTAATGTCAAACATGGATGCAGTACCGGTGCTCACCACTATCAGAAAGCCGCCGTTTTAAAACCACCAGACTTTTGTGTAAAACTGAACAAATGAACGGAAACCAGGCCAAGGAAAGACTTGCTAAGAGGTGGATACAATGTAAAACTATATTCTGAAATGACTTGAAGGAAGTAATTATTTAATGTATGTATAAAAAATAGCTGCATGTAAGTTGGATTTGAATGCAGAAAACTGGGAACTAAAGTGACATTTAGCTGAATTCTGCCTGAAAACTACCCCCGACAGGAGCTGAACTGGCTCAACAACTCTTCCCAGGCCTGGCTGCATCCTGCTGGCCCCACCAAAAGGAGATCACATGGCCCTGTTGATTGAAAGGGGAGTGGCAGCTGGGGACTGCAGGGAACTGAACAATGGGCCTTCTTCGGCTCAGGCAAATGTTATATTGGGGGGGGGTCGTAAAATGGCTTCCTCTTGGGAGAAACTGGGAGGGGCAGTGCCTGTGAGAGCCAGCTGAACTTGGGGGAAGTGGATAAACCAGTTATTCCACCATGGGATGTGGGAAGCCACACCCCTTTTTGACCAGGGCATAATTTTAAAAAGATGGATAATTCATAGTACGGACCTGTCAAAATTATAGAAATAATATCATTATTCTGGTGATTTTTCTGTGCACATTTTAAGAGGTGTTAGGACCCTGTGGTATGTTCCTGGGGATAGTAGCGGAAAAAAGGTTGTTACTCCAAATGTATGCATGTTAAAAATCTGACACTTTATCATCTGTAACCCATATCCCTGGTGCACATTTGTGTAAAATCTGGAAAGGTTTAGAGGTCTTTATCTGAATGAAAAGGGGAGAATTCTGTCATCAGTGGACACGACATCGTACAAAGACAGGGATTGGATGGTTTGGTGCTACAGAAAATATGTTACCTGGACCTATAATATTAGAAAAATGGTACATAGATAAATATGTATTTGGGTCAGAAATAGATTTGTGTGCAATCTGACAAGGGGAGGTTCCTCTGACCATAAAGCCTACAGCATCACTCTGACTCACATTTCCTTCCCCCAATAAAGGGAGAGAGTAGGAATTGGCTTGAGAGGGGCAGGTTTAGTTATGACCAACGCACACACCCACTTTCCAAAACACATAAAAAGAGACTGCTGGGACAGGTAGAGACATTCATTTTCCATTTCTGCGGAGCATTTTGATGGCCGACATCCCATCCAGACAGAGACCAGAACCAGGGACCCATAGACTACAGAACTTTGAACCTAGAAGGCCCACTGCAAGCAAAAGTATTCTCAGCAGGCCTTCAGAATCCAGCAAACCTAACCAAACTATTCAACAGCCGGGCGAGCTGTTTGAATTCTTTGCCAAGTACTTTTGCCGGAACCGCAGACCAGACCCAGACTGCTGTGAGCAGAACCAGAGATCTGGATCACTGTGAGCCATACCGGTGCCTGATTGACCCGCCGAGCAGAGAGAACCGCCGCTGGACGTGTTGACCAGATCCGTGACGAGGCCTGTTTCAAATTTATATTGTGAGTACCAAGCAGAACTCTGCAGAACCTAATCTTTTAGTTAAAATAATCTAATTCAAACTATTTTAACCTAAGTAGAACTGCCTCCTAGAAATCGTGTCATCTGTCATTTTAAAGCTTCGAGCTGTCATTTGTCATTCTAAAGCTGCAAGCTGTCACCTGTCATTTTGAGTTTTACTTTAAATCCGAAAATCTACCTTTATTAAATCGTCCGTATCTCTTGAACCGTTTGGGCTAGGAACGAAATGTACTACTTTTTATAGTGCCTACGTAATTCTTCATCTGTAAAAATCAGCAGCTTTTTGCTTCTCTTTGCTAAAATTTGTTTGCAATCTGCTAATCATTCATAGAGTATTGTTAAAGTGAGCCTGAACTAATATAAAGTAGCCATCACCCACCCTGAACCTCGAGAGGGAATTAAAAGCATTTTCAGCACATTTCTCACTTCATTGTCATCACATTCAAAGCATTTTGGGCCTGTGTTTCAAACTTCTACCTGTTTCCTCTAAGCTTGCTGGGGGGGAACTGAATTTTGTATTGTATTTGATTGCATTCCTGAGAACTGTGTGCTCTTCCTTTCCATCTCCTTATATTGCATAAAGGGGGGGAGTGAATTGCCAGAGAAAAAGTGATTATCTTATCTTTTGCTAAAATCATATCAAGTTATTTCTGTACTGCATTTTATTCCTCATTGCTTTTCCCTTGAAACCATCAAGCATTTTCAGCTACCTCATCCTCTATACTACTCCTAAGTAATCAAGTGTACCACTGTAACATTACCCATTGTGGATCCACATCATATGTCTAAGTGTACTATCAGATATTAATTTATTATAAAAGTGTGATATATATATATATTGTTTAATTTTTCAAATAAACCTTTTAATTTGCAAAACAAACCTACTTCTTGGCTCAGTAGGGTCAGGGGGATTGTAAGAGGGGGGTGTTATACAAGGGTTGTCATCCAGAGTACTGAACTGGACATAAAAATACATCAATAAGGGTTTTCCTCAGCATCCCAGACTAGGCATTGACTTAGCTGTAGTGTTGATTGAATATCGCTTACAAAGTGGGGGCTCGGAGCCGGGATATTCTGGGTTAGATTTACCATTTGTGCAGCTTAATAAAGTGTGCCAACTGACCGGATACACATATCTGGTTAGATCACCATGCTGTTTTACACTGTGAAAGCACCCTTCAAAGGAACGCTCTAAGGAGACGGTCTGTTTTGCAAAATAAAATACAAATTTCTGTAATTCAGGAAGCAACTCAAATTCCAGAATGACGACACTGGTAGACATCAAAATAGCCAGAGAGCACTTCTTACATAAGCTATTTGTGAGAGGTGAATGGATTGAGCAGGGCCAGGATGCGTGGTTGCAGGCAATCACGCAAAAGGTCACTGCAACTGGGTTAGATATCTGGAGAGATCAGGGTCCCTTACATGTGGCCCTGAGTGAACTATGCATGGCTCCTAAAGCTAAAGATGAACACGACAAGATGGTTATGATAGCGGCATATTTGTATCTATATATGGGAGCCATGCATGACAAATGTGCTGAAGGCCAAGATCTGGCAAATAGGCAACAGATGGCGTTAGAAAAGGCCCAATCTGACCTGGACTCTTCTGAGCAGAGGCTGCTCAGGAGCCAGGAGTCAGAAAATGACAGCAGACAGTACATCATTAAAATAAAGGAGGATATGGATACGCTGCAACAGGAAAAGGGTGACCAGGATACCAGATTTCTGGCCTTGCAGAAGGAGTACCAAGAAGGTTTGGACTCCCTACTGCAGAGCCAGAAAAAGCTGGAGCAACAACGGGACTTCAACAGGGCATGCACAGAGCAGGGAGCCACCCTGCAAATTCGATTAGACACAGAGAAAGAGGAAAGCAATAAATTGATTCTGAAAGACCTGGATACCCAGGCAGAGTTTGATCAGGAGCGCCAGAAAGCTGGTGCCTTCCAAAGGCAAAGGGATGACCTGGCGGCACAGATGCAGGCTCTTAGTCAGGAAAGGGATACCTTAGGCCAGGAAGTCTGCCACTTAAAAAGGAAAATGGAAGAAAATCACCTGGCCCTCCAGGGACTGGGTGACCTCCAAAAAGAAAACCAGAACTTGTTAGAGCACACCAGGAGGGTGGAGGATGCTCTGGCAAGAAAGGAGCAGGCCAATAGGGACACAGCTCAGGAGGTAACCCTCCTGCAGCAAAGACTGGCCCAGTACTTCAGGGCCAATCAGGAGGCACAGAGAGAGAATGAGGCTCTCTGCCAGCACAATGATAGGCTCCAGCAACAGGTAGCAATGCAGGAGAGACTGATAGAGTCTAGTAAGGCCTTAACTGAGGAACTGAAAGCGCAGGCTCTTGCATTGCAACAGGGAGCAGGGGCGGATAGAGATGAGGTTCGCTGAGAAAGAGAAACTCCTGAGCATAACCTCAGGAGCCCTAGTGCCAGAGGCCTTCACCTCTACCAGTCCCTGGACTCTGCCACCCCCATGTTCCCTTGTGCACATGAGCACAGGGCCACAGGGATGGCAGATTACTATCCAGCTAAAAGTATGGGGCTCATAGGCCAGTACCACCCAGGAATGGAGGGGCGGGCATCCGGGTATGGGCACCCAAGCACAGTGCAATTTAGTGGGGAACCCCAGGAGAGTAGGCCCACTAAGGGCATCCTGAAAACCTCTGCCCAGTTAGGTCAGTGGGGGGGATACCCATCAAATCCTGGTAGCAAGGAGGGATCTGAAGACTCCTCTGAGCATCACAGGACACAGGAGACCAGGTCCCCACATTCTGCCAGCAATTCCCAGGCTCGAAGAATCTGGAAAAACCTGGAAGATCAGACGGGCACCTCTGGGAGCTGAGCTTCTGAGTCGGAGGATGAATGGACCAGGGTTACCCGAAGCAAAAAGGCCAATAAGGCAAAAAGGGCCTTGCTTAAGGACCCATTGAAACAATAAAGGCAATAAGGAGTGTCATCACGCCTTATCATAAGAACGCCAAGTATTCTGTTTGGTAACACTTGGAGCTCTATGAGCAAATGATGGAGACATTCTATTTGAAGGACAGCCAAAGCTGTATTCAATATGTAAAGTGGACCTTCTCACCAGAATACTCCAGTTTCATTGCGGGGTTGGAGGATGAAAACCATTCAAGGTGGTCCACATACAGGGCGGCCATCTTGAAACATTTTTCTGTGCACAGAAATCCTCAAGAGGCTTGCAAGGCAGCCTACAATTTGCAATGTGGGGAGGATCAGGCCCCACAAGAATTTGTGCAGGAGTTGAAGCGTGCCTTTGCGCAGATCACCAGAAGGGTGCGCACGGACAGCAGAGAATTGTCAATACTTTTTTCCATGCATTGCCCAAATACATCATGACCCAGCTAGTGAGAGATTTTCACGAGAAGATGTCACTAGACTGGGTCATTGAACAGGCTACCCAGATCTATGAGGTGCAGAAGCCAATAGAAAATAAAAGTAATGCGCAGAAAAACCCCAAAATCAACAGCACCCCTGCTGCTGCCAAGGTGGCAGAGGTAAAGGTTGCCCCCGTTTTAGATTTGGAGATGGGGGGCCTAAAAACCTGCCTGCACCAAATAACTCACAGCCCAGAAGGCCCTCGGGCCAGTCACAGACAGGGAGTCGAGGAGGTAGTCCCACAAATGGGGTCTCTCGCTCCCCTGATGATGTGAGGAAACCGACCCATCCTGGGTTATGTGTGGACTCCTCCAGCCCAAGGGGGGGATCCAGTCAAGCACCTAACCCAGAGAACTTCCCTCCAAACTTCCCACAGCAGGGCAGAAATTCACCAAACCCTGGGCCGGACCTTTTCCCCAGGTATCTACCCAATTTCCAACCCCAAAACCATCCATCCTTCTTTCCCCAATTCCCTGAGCCCAGACAACCTAATCTGGGAGAGGGGAGGCCTAGGGTGGAGGGGTACCCAAATCTTCCCAATCCGGGGTATTACCAGAGAAGGGATAGCTACCCTTCCCGGGATCAGCCCAGGGGAGAAAATAGAGCCCCGTATCAGCCTGAGCGGGTTTCACAACTTGAGCGCCAGGTCCAAAATATGACACGGGATCTGGGTCACATACTGAGGTTTCAACAGAACCCTCAGATGTGCATGCCACTGCAGAATGCCCCAAACTCTGGGCCTGGTGCTCCAGAACAATGATGGGCGCAGCACCCCGATAACTCACCGGTTCCCAGGGAGGAGGCACAAGGGGAAGGGGGGTGTAAAGCCTTGGAGGAAGCTTCCTTCCTAACTTGTAAACAGCCCCTGGAAAACCAGGAACCGGAAACAAAATCTCCTACCCCTGAAAGTCTGCCACCCACGGAGCAGAGGGGGGGTAGGAGAAACAAAGGACCCAAACAGACCCATTTTGTGGAGGAGGTACAGGTCTTCCAATTTGAGGGAGAGGGATCCTCAGAGGATGCTGGGAAAAGGATCTTCTCCTTCAGAGATGGGGGAACTCCTCCCAAGCAAAAATGGGTCCCAAGAGATTCCAATCCAGACTGGGTAGATGTGGGGATTGAGCTGTCGCCGCCCATCATCCTATCCCAGAGCCAACAAAACCAAAAACCGCTGATTCAAACCCATCCTAGTGACTGCCTACAAAAGGCAGGGGCGGCCCAGAACCGGAACCAGGGGAACCTAAAACCAAATCAACAGACTGGGTAGATGTGGGGATTGAGCTGTCGCCACCCATCATTCTATCCCAGAACCAACCATACCAAAATCCCATGGGTCAAACCCATCCTGATGACTGCCTCCAAAAAGGGGGGGGCAGCCCAGAACCCGAAACCATTTCCAGTTGCCAACTTTTTCTTTCAGATTCCCCAGGCTCTCCACAGAATTCTGCCCAAATCTCTTCGCTAGTAATGTCCAAAACCAGAAAATTAGCCCACCAGTTGTCCAAAAATGTGCATTATCTGTGCCCCCTTGAGGAGAAGGAGGGAAGATACTATGCCCTGGTACAAGTACAGGGGCAGGGTACAATTTCAGCGCTGGTGGACGCTGGATCTCAAGGTACCGTTCTGTCCAAAAGGGCCTTTGATGAACTAAATGCAGGAAGGGGGGAGAATTACTGTATTCCTCTCACCTCTCTTCCTGGACAACTCCAGAACTTTGACGGGAAGGAAATTCCTGTCGAGGGGACTGCAGATTTGGACATCAAAATTGGGCGACACAAGGTGAAACACCCGGTCATAGTCGTGACTCCAGAGGGCACCCCTTGTTTACTAGGGAATGACCTCCTGAGAAGGTTGTCACCCCTAATTGATTGTGTAAACGAGGTCCTCTGGACCCAGACTAGCCGACCAATAAAATTAAAACAGTGTGTCAACCATGTTAGTTTAAACGGCACATGCCACATGGTTGAACAAAAATCTGACCAAGTAGATTTTCACTTCCAGAACAACCAAATTCCAGATGTGACAGTAATAGAAGTAGGACAACAGACTGGTGATGGGGGGTCCTCTCTATTTCTGAAAATCAACCTTTCTTCCAGTTTAATGTGGTATTCCACACTGGAAGGAAATACTCTGAAATTATTTACCAATCCACAATCAGACATTCCCACTCCTATAGTCCAGAAAGATGTGAAATCAGCTCAGAGCCTGGCTGATATTCAGCAAATTGGAGAGCAGTTGTTCATCCCCGTTCAGTTAAATGAAGGGAAGGACTCTGTTCTCGCCCGAGTGTGTGTGAACAACGGTAAGAGCTTCATCAGCGAAGCCATGTTCCGCCAACTCCCAAAAGATCCAGCCATTCCCACATTCAAACTGATAGACAAATGGGAAATGGACCTGGAACCACAAAATTACAAACATCTCCTGCCAAGCAGGTCTATGCTCAAAATCTCCATTGGCAACAAGAGCATAGTCCATAATTGTTGGGTCGTGCGAGACGTCACTGCCGCCTTTTACTTAGACAGTGACATTCTCAATCGCTTCGCCATTAGTTTGGACCTAATAAACTTCTAAACTTGGTCCCGATTAGCGGATAATCCCATGGGCTTTGATGATCAAGAAAAAGCATTTAGGTCAGCTCCATTGCTTTTGCAGTTCACCTTATGCAGTTGAAGTTCAGCTTAAAGAGGAAGTCACCATCCCAGAAAGGACCCGACAATTCTCCATAGAAGTGAAAGTTAAAAGAGGACAAAAATTGAAAAACTCTGATGTTTATATTCATCTAAATGCTTCTCTCCAACAGCAAGGTTTGGGGGTAAACCCAACACCATAGTCAACATAGAACATGACACCATTCCAATAGAGGTGGATAACAGCGACTTAAAGAGTATTACTCTAGCCGCAGGTACCATTATTGGAATGGCAGTTGATCACCGACATTTCTCCATTGATTTAGGAAATGAACTGTTAGGACCAATCCCCAAGGACTGTTTTGACAGTGAGGACAATACAACACCAGACAGGATTTTCACCCGGCATGGGGGGAACTTCCTGGTGTACACTTCTTGCCCTTATGGTATGGAAGATGTGACTTGTGACTTCAGGAGGGATGAGGTGATTTTCCAGGTCCATGAGGGCTGCCTTTCCCACCTGAAGCCTCCAGTCCAAATCAGCACTCTGAGCAGGGACTTCTCCACCCAGCTGGAGGAGGCCGCTGAGATAGCCAAACCAGAAGTCTTTCCAGGCTTCAGGCAGATGGTGGAAGAGAGAGTCAACCTGGCTGATGCCTGCATGACTCTGGAACAGAAGCAAAAGTTGTAACAAGTTTTCTTGGATTTCCAAGATCTCTTTGCGGTAGACTCATATGACTGTGGTCGCACCGACATCCACACAACAACAATTCCCATGGACCCTGGCATGACTCCAGTGTTTGTGAAGCAATATTGCTTGCCTCTCGCATCCATGGAGTCCCTTACTGAAATAATTAAGAACCTTGAGTCCTGGGGAATAATCCGTCCAGTCCACAGCACTTTCAATAATCCGGTGCTGGGAATATTGAAGCCAAACGGCCAGTGGAGACTCTGCGCCGACCTTAGGGAGCTCAACAAATGGGTCCATACTTCCTGATGGCCTCTGCCCTACATTGACCAAGGGCTGGCCCAGATCCATGGGTCACAAGTATTCACAGCAATAGACCTGACCAATGGATACTGGACATTGCCTGTCAGTAGGGAGGACCAATACAAACTGACTTTCACCTTTGGGCGCCAGCAGTACACATGGACCCGGTCTCCCTTCGGATACCTCAACTCCGGCAATGAATTCAACATTTTCCTACATAAGGCCATGCCCGACCTGGGTGCGAGGGGTGACCTGGCTTAAGTAGATGATGTCCTCATCAAAAGTTCATCTGTGGAGGAACATATAGCGGAGATTCGTTATGTTATGACACAGTTGAGGGCCGCCGGAGCAAAACTTTCCTTCCAGAAAGCACAGTGGTGTAGAACCCGTGTTAATTTCTTGGGGCATGAGATTACTCCTCAGGGTCTCTGTCCCCAAGAAAAAAAGTGGAAGCACTTCAGAAACTGAAGGATCCCACAACTCTGCTGGAACTAAGGAGCCTCCTGGGACTGACTAATTACAGCAGAAAGTTCATTGAGGGCTACGCAGAGATCCCTAGACCCCTGATTCATCTCCTGAAGGGGGGGGGTCAAGTGGGAATGGGGTCCAGAACATTCCGAGGCAGTAAGACAACTCAAGAGAAGCCTCTCACAAGTGCCTTGCCTAGCTTACCCTGTCAGAAACAAGGAGTTCTTCCTGAAGAAAGGGTTCTCTAATACGTGCTTGACGGCAGTATTATACCAAAAGCATGACAAGGTCAATAAAGTAATCTCCTATGCGAGCAAAACTTTATCCTCTGTGGAGGAAAAATTCAATGATTGTGAGAAGGCACTCCTGGCAACGGTGTGGGCATTGAAGAATTACCGCCCGTTTATCCAGGGGGAACACATCAGAGTGGAGACTCCACACCGGCCTCTGCAATATCTCCAAAGTGACAGAATCCAGGCGGGAAATGTGAGTAATTCCCGAATTACTTCCTGGATTCTGTCAATGCAAGGCTTTCCTGTAGAGGTCAGATATGGCCAAAACAAAAAGAGTCCCCTCGCGCAAGGTCTGGCTGACTTGCATGATTGTGCCAGAGAAAACTGTCTCGAGGACGAAAGTCTAAAAATCAAGGACAACATGGAGGCATACCTTAATTCCCCACACAAAGTCTTTGAAGAAGACAAGTGTGAGGGAATGCCCACTGTCTATGTGGATGGATGCTCGTAACATGTTGACAACAACGGGGAGAAAGAACTGGTGGCCGGCGTAGGGAATGCATGGGTGAATGAGTCCCCAGAACCCTCCGCTGGATACAAAATTGGTCCCCCAAGTAGTCAGGTGGCAGAATTGATGGCTGTGCATCAGGCCATCCTCACTGCTGTCCAACATCAACTCCACGAACTGGTCATAATCACAGATTCGGATTATGTACGGAACGGGTTTGTGGAGCACCTGGTTAATTGGAAAACCAGAGGCATGTTATGTGCTAATAACAAACCCCTGACACATGGGAAGCTAATCCAAAATATTGATGATCTGGTCACATCGAATGGGATGACCATCTACTGGAAAAACGATCAAGGGTCATTCCAAAGTAGAGGGACCAGACAAAACTGGAAATGACTTAGCTGATCAGCTGGCCAAACCCGGGGCCATCCAAGGGGATCTAATAGAAATAGAGTCCCTGTTGGGGGAAATCCAGGTCACTGCTATCACTAGGTCCCAGACAAATGCTCACAATGATCTTTCAACTGCACAATGGAGTAAGGAGACCCCTGATGCTGATTTGATTACAGCTCAGAAGGGAGATCCAATAATTGGTAAGTTTTACCAACACATTGAGGAACCTGAGAACTTTCCTCTGACGGATATCGATTACATTGGGAAAGAGGACCTAAGAGTGTTGATGAAATGTCCAAAAATGTTCTGAATCCAAGACGGTTTGTTGGTAAGGAAATCCCAAGCTGGCCATGATCAGTGGGTGGTTCCTACCTCATTCCGAAGCCTGATGTTAGGTCACGCCCATGATGCGGCCACCGCCGGTCATAGGGGGTTTCAAACAACACTTGAAATCTTAAGAGAGGTTGCATACTGGCCACACATGGGGCAGGACCTCGACCAATACTTGAAGGGGTGTCTTGTGTGTGCACAATTTCAGCCATCATCCCTCACGCACCGTGCACCTCTCCAAAAGAGTGGGATGACACTGCCATGGTCAGATTTGCAAATCGACTTTGTAGGCCCTGTAATTCGCTCATCTAGAGGAAACAAGTACATGTTGACCGTTACATGCTTGTTTACCAAGTGGGTGGAATGTCTCCCGGCCCCAAACTGCAAGGCAGAAACAGCAGCTGCCCTGATGATTAACCACATCTTTTCCCGTTTTGGTCTACCTCAAAGGATTGAGTCAGACAGAGGTAGCCACTTCACCAGTGAAGTAATGACAAAGATGTGGGAGATACTGGGGGTTAAAAGGAAGCTACATATTGCTTACCGGCCAGCTTCTTCTGGAGCAGTAGAGAGATACAACCGAACCATTGTGAGCATATTAAAAAAGTTTGTGGCAGATTCTGGGCCAAGTTCAGATTCTGGGCCAAGTTGGGATATCCGATTACCTCTGGTGCTAATGGCCATCAAATCTACCCCTTCATCTGCAACTAAAATGTCACCATTTGAGTTGATGACCGGATGCAAGATGGTGCTTCCTCAGCATTTGCTCTACAGGACCCAAGAGCAGACACTGATAAATGCCTCCACAACTCATGTGTATGTGGAGAATTTAAGAAAATACAGAAATACAGAAAAATACAAATACACATAATCACTATTAACGAGGAATACAATAACATTGTAAGTGCAATTGTATATACCCTGGGGAGGACGAGGAGACCTGTTTGCACAACAGACAAACTGTGAGTCGCAGATGTGTTATTTGCCTGGCAGAGCACACGTGTCCTATATTAATGTTCCAGACTTGGCTTTTGTTTAGTGGAAGAGTTACAGGTCCATCCTTCCATTAATAAATAAGTATTGGAAGGGTCGGCTTGGGAAAACAAAGTCATCTTCTGACACGAAATAAAACGGACTACTTTCTTGACTTTTCATGAGAAGCTGCTCGAGTAGTACCTGAGAGAACAATTTTAGGAATGATATTTTGGAAAAAGTGGGCTTTTAAGCACATTAAGTCAGTTATAATATTTAAAACAACCAAATATGGAAGTGCTCCTTTTTAAGTGCGCCACTTCATGTAACTGCTTTTGCCCCTTTCTCCTCATATATCTCCCTCCTGGCCCTCATGAGAATTCCGGTGAACCCTTATTAGATCTCATTTTTTATTTAAGATGTAACTCTCCTAGGCCCTCAGCTCTAAATTCCTTTTTTGACAGTCTACTTGATTTGGAACTGTGTCAATTAGTACAGGGCCCTACACACAAAAAGGGCAACACACTAGATGTGGTTTTTGCCAATTAATCTTTACTTACTTTCTCATCGATTGAACCAGTCCTCTGATCTGATCACTTTTTAATTATTTGCCTATTTAAGGCCTTGGGACCTCTTGTCAATTCCCTACCACCAAAAATGTGGCTTTGTTCTTGGCGTAATGCCAATGTCCAAGGCCTTATTTCACTAGTAACTACTAACTGTACGGCCCCGCCCACTTCCCTGTCATCTCTATTGTTAAGATGGATTTCTGAACTCTGACCTGGAGGGGCAGAGGTTCAGAAGGCCAGCCTGGTTTCTTGGAACAGGGTAACCTCTGGACAAGCCAGACCAATCAGGGTAGTGATGGCGGCGGTCAAGACTAAGTGCCTCATTACGACCCTGGCGCTAAGTGTTTAACGGCGCCGTAAAAGGCTGAGGTGCCGTTAAACACTTAGCGCCTGATTACAAGGTCCCTTTGCGGGACCCGACCTTAACGGCTTGTTTTACCAGCCGTTAAAGTAGGGACCCTCAAAGGGACCTTAGTGCTAAGTACGGTACCACAATTTGCAGTACCGTACTTAGCGCCTTCCCCATTGAGCCCTATGGGGCAAAAATGGAAAGGGGAAGGGCCATGGAGGAAGGGGGAATTACTGCCCCGCCAACCTTGTAATGGGGTGGTAATTCCCCCTTTCTCTATGGCGGAGTCGGTAAGTTACCGGCATGGACCATGGTGCTGTTAGCACCATGGTCCTCCGCCTGGGTCGTAATGAGGCCCAAAGTCTCAAGAGGGGTGAGGGTGACGGAAAGACCTCAATGAGCACACAAAGCAAGGACACTTACAATTTACTCCAGACAGGTGTTATATTAAAAATATAGACACATTTATTACAAGGCCTTTGTAACATCGACCATAGCAAAGAATCACGATAATACTAAAGTAAACCAATACATCACAATCAATACAATATATATACAAGACCGTGGGGTCTAAGGAGTTAGGAGCACGTAATATGCAGTGCAAGTAATCATTAGACTCAGTTCGACATCTGAAATACACCTAACTAGGAGGAAGTCCGAGCCCTATGAAAAGAGGAGCCTTATGCTCAAAAGTACCTGCATGTGCTGGTGCCAATGGGCAAAAGAGGGCCTCTTCGAGGATATCAGGCAGTTCAGGAAGGTGAATGAAGCGATGCAGAACAAGTCCCCACTAATCAAGCAAGGCCTCCACTTGTGGGCAGAGGCAGGGTGAGAGTGCGGGATAGAGTCGCTATTTCGCAGCAGCGGTAGCAAAGAAATGGGCTCCTGCGTGAGGGGCCACCGGTTGGGGTATGGACTACTCACTGGTCCTCGACGTAGGCGGACCCAGACTTCTCCAGTTCAGTTCACGTTGCTGGCAGGTTCAGTTGCGATGATCAGGATGTCTTGACACCGTGTCGATTCTGCGTAGCAGGATGCAGGGTCGAGGCAACCGCGTTTACTTTGGTCCGTGTGCACTCGTCTCACTTCAGACCTGGGAATGCCAACTGTACGAATTTGGTGTGAGGGTGCGGTGGACGCAGAGCAAGCAGTAGACCAAGTTTCGAGGGCTTCCAAGAAACGGCGGCGGTGACAGAGCAAAGCGTCCTGCGTAAGCTGGTCAGCCCACTGGTTGGCCTAGGGACACTTCCGAAGAGGCTTACATGCAGGGTTTGATGAAGGTGCTGGGAATAGTTGCTCCCACTATTCCAATGGGTCGAAGCGCCTTCGTAGACCTTCTAGGACGATCAGATGCAGAGGGGCCTCGCAGGACGACAGCGGCTCAGGGTGCCAAACCTTCAGAAGGTCACCAGCGGTTCCTCGACTCAGCTTCTTGTTGCAGGATACTTGGCTCCTTATCCCTTGTTCAGTGTGAACTCAGGAGATCGACATGGTAGTGGTGTTTTCAGCCTCCTCTTATCCAAAGTTCCCTTTGTCCCAAAACGGAGAGGGCCCAATGGGAGATCTGCTCACAAACACTCACACCATACGTGGACCTATCACGGACCACGGTGGTCCCAGGCATTCAGGACACTCTAGACTCTCTGGCACCCAGGATGTGTATTGGGACCAGACATCCCAGCCCACATCGTGGAGGCACACCCAAGGAAAGTGCATGACCAAATAAGGACGGCCCTGGGTCGGCTCAACCTGGGGGGAAGGTGAAGGGGGAAGAAGGTTTGCGGACAGGACAAAGAACCTTGTGGAAGGGCCATATTGGAGCCAGGCCACTCATTTGTGCCAAACACGGTAAGCGCAGATAATAGGGCGAAAAAGGGTTAAAAACACAAGAGAAACAATAGCTGCCACCAGTCCCGTACGTGACACACTTGCACAGTTCATAATAAGTCCACCAAGAGTTTCTAGGGCCTTTGGAATGACTAGAGACCCAAGAGCGCGGTAATCTAAGTTACGGGGCACTCTTGTTTCATGTTGCACAAAAGCTGCAACATGAGGAAAGGACTAAGGGAAACGAAGTCTCCCAGTACTGACTGTCTTACGGGCTTTTCAGTTTCCCCATAAGAATTGAGCGAAAGCCCAGAGGAGTGTTGCGGAAGGCTGCACTTCTCTAGCAAAGTCTAGATCAGGGTGCAAAACAACAGCAAAAAGTTTGGGGGTTTCCACATGGAGGGAAAAATGACATACAATTATGAAATCTTTCCTAACACTTATCACATGCCCTATGTGAGGCCGCTGATAGGACAGCTCCATTGAGATTCGTCCAACCACGCAGACTGCCTTCAGAACCCTGGCTTTCTGACCGTCTCAAAGCTGACAAGCTGAAAGTCAGGCAGGCTGAACGGAAATGGCACAAATTATCTTACTCACTTCTTAAAGAAGCCTATAAGACACGTCTTGCCATTTATCATGCTGACATTAACATTTCAAAAACTAAGTACTTATCTCAGAAAATCAAATATGCCCTATGTGAACCCAAAGCACTCTTTTCTGCTGTCACATCACTTTCTTCTTCTGACACACTCAATGCAAAGGTCATACCTACACAAGAACGTTGTGATAGTCTTTCTCAATTGTTTGTTATCAAAATTGGAACTATTAGGCAGAACATGGAGCTCTCAGCTGCCACCGTATCGTGTGATGTAGACTGCCCTACTCCCCCTGTACCTCCACTGGGGTCTAAAGAATGGTCTTCCTTCCCCATATTTTCAGAGGAAACTGTGCTTATGACAATTCAAAAGATCAAATCATGTTCTCCCTCTGATGCTATCCCTCTGGACATTATGAAGAAAATTGCCCCTGACCTCCTTTCATTACTCACTGCAGCAGTGAATAATTCATGCCAATCAGGGACAGTTCCACCTGAATTAAAAGCGGCCAGAGTTGCCCCTCTATTAAAGAAGCCATCACTTGATCCTACTTTATTGGCTAATTTTTATCCAATTTCTCTTCTTCCTTTTCTTACAAAACTTTTTGAGTCGCTGGTATCAGCCCTTATATCATTTTATCCTGAATCCTCACACCTCCTCGACCTGTGCAGCCCCGCTTTAGACCAGGCAGAGGCACAGAGAGTGTAATGGTCTCCGTCCAGGACGACATGGCCAGGCTGGTGGACTCAGCTGGGGTTGGTGCTCTGATTTTGTTAGATCAGTCAGCAGCTTCAACACGGTCGACCACCCAATCCTGTTGTATATCTGGCCAAGTACTAGCCTGGTTCACGTCATTCCTGGCGGATCGGACTCAGACACTCTCCATGCCACCCTTTTTATCTGCTTCCTGCCATTTTAGCTGCAGTGTTCTGCAGGGGTCGTCCTTGTCTCCAATCTTTTTTAACATCTATATTTGGGCACTTGTGTGTCTCATCCGCTCCTACTGCATCAGGTGCTACTCCTATGCCGACTACACTCAGATTCTGATCCGATTAGATCTCGATCAGGCTGAGATGTCGTTGCGCCTATGGGGCTGTGTGACTGCCGTGGGAGCATGGATGAACCACAATTGGCTCAATTTGAATGGAGGCAAGACAAAGGTGCTGGTGGTGGGGTGTCCTCCCGATCCTTCACTCTGGGTTTCCTCCTTCTGGCCTACCTCCCTGGGTGATCTTTCCCAACCTCCTGGTGGGTAAGGTGAAAAATCTGGGTGTTATTCTTTCGGCTTCCTTGTCTATGTCTAACCAAGTTGCCGCTGTCTGTCAAGCGGGACACTTTCAGTTGAAAGTTTTAAAGAGAGTTCTCCCCTGATCCCTGCTTCTCTCTGCCCTCCAGTGGTAACAGCCTTGATATTATCGCGGCTGGACTTCTGCAACTCACTGTATCTGGCCCAGCCAAAGGGTCTCATTCAGTGATCACAACGCCTACAGAATATGGCGGCCCTGGTGGCGGCCGGTACACCCTAAGGGACACACTTATCCCTGGTGCTACATTCTCTGCACTGGCTACCTGTCAACCAGCACATTAGCTTTAAGGCACTCTGTATAGTTCATAGCCCTATACATGCCCAGGGTGCTGAGTTTCTGCAAACCAAATTCTACAGCCCAAGCTGTCAGCTGCGGTCATCCTCCACTAACCTGCTTCATGTACCCTCCTACCATCGTACGAGGACTGGAGGCAGGGCTTTTTCCATAGCTGGAGCTAAACTGTGTAACAAATTTCCTCCTTCAATAAAGATACTTTCGAATCATCTAACCTTTAGGAAAGAAATTAAGACTCTCCTGTGTAGCTATTGCAGTGCTCATTCTGCTGCAGCCTCTGGCGTGGTTGTTTGCCTGTCTCTTCAGCGCCATGATACCTTTGATGACCATGTCCCTCATTATAACACCGGCGGTAACCAAAGGCGCTATTAGCACCATGGTTGCTGCCGGTATTGTATCGAGTCCGTCAATGGCAAATGGGGAAATACCACCCCATTCCAAGGTTGGCGGGCGGTAATTCCCCATTTACCATTGGCCCTTCCCCATTCCCATTTTTCCCCATAGGGCTCAATGGGACTGGGAAAGGCAGTAATTACAGTACCGCAAATTGCGGTACCATAATTACCTCGAAAGTCCCTTTGCGGGTCACTACTTTAACGGCTGGTCCAAACCAGCCGTTAAGGTCGGAGCCGCAAAGGGACCTCGTAATCAGGCGTTAAGGGTTTAACGCGCCGACACCTTTTACGGTGCTGTTAACCACTTAACGCCAGGGTCCTAATGAGGGCCCATGTGTTTAAGAAATGATAGCTACATAACAACCGGCTGTGCAATGAGCTAAGAAGATAAAGAGGGCCTAAAACCCTAATTTCATTCACTTCTTGATATTTTTCTTCATCTAAACCTTAATTTCATGTGCATTGCTGAAACATGGCTCTTCCAATACCTAAATGCCTCCCTTTCTACTGCTGCCACTGACTTCAGGCAGACTCCTCGTCTTGCTGCGCATGGGGTTGTGCTGGCATTATTTACTGGTCATCCTTTGTCACCTCTCTTTCTCCTCTTCTCCCTACTATTTTGTCCTTTGAATATTCCTTAAATACCTTTGTAAAACCATATTCTCTTACTTTTCAACTTGGGTATTGCCCTCCGGGTTCTGCTGTTACTATTTGTGAGGATATTGATGGTTTATTCGCTGCTGTTCTACCATATTCCACTCCATTTTTACTCATAGGTGATTTTAATGTTCATCTTTCTTCTACTCAGTTTACACTTCATTTATTTAGTATGCTTGATGCCTATCACCTCTTTGCTCTTCCCACTCCTCCTTCCAATTTTTACGGCTCTAGTCTGAATCTTATCTTCGTTTCCTCATTATCGAGCTCTTCTGTATCGGCTTTACCTGTCTATTCCCCTGATCACCATCTTCTATCCTTCTCTATTTATCCTCCACTTACTTTACCTTATCTGGCTATTTATGAGGTAACCACTTATTTCTGTGCTTTTAATACTCCCTCTTTTGTTTCATCTTGCATTTCTGCTCGTCCATCTCACTCTGCATTCTTTGCTCTCTTTGCTGATGGTGCAGCAAATTCTCTCTCCTCTTCTCTTTCCTATTTTCCTGATATTATTTATCTAGCCTCTTCCTTCTCTCCCTCTCACAAACCCCCTCAACCCTTGCTCTCTTCTCGTCTCTGCTCAATGCAGCAAGCTCTTCGTCATCTTGAGCATTGTTGGCACAAATCCCTCTCGAGTCTGATTCTTAGTCTTTCTCATCCTATCATTCCCTTTATGATAAGGCTCTTCTTAAAGCCAAACGGGCTTGTTCAGCCTGGATACCCTAGGTGTCTGTTTCAATCTCTTTCTCACTTACTCACAACCTCCCACTCCTGATCATCTACTGCATTCTACTCTTAATGCTTCTGATCTTACACATTTTTTTTCTTCTAAAGTTGCTTCTCTTCATGCTCCTATTGTTTGTCATCCTTTTCCTCTGCTTTTTCCCCCTACCTCAGTAATCTTTTCCACCATTACTAATTTGGAGACCTCTTCTCTCCTAACTCTCTCCCACCCTACTGGCTCACCCTCTGTTCCTATTCCCTCTTCTTTAACACACAAAGGGTACCCTTCTCTTGCCACTATTCGTAATACCCCTCTTTCACATTGATTTGAACTTCTTGTTTTAAGCATGCTTCTATTTTTCCTATTCTCAAGAAGCCATCTCTTGACTCCCCTCTTCCTTCTAATTTCCGTCCAATCTCTCGTCTTCCCTACCTTTCTAAATTGCGTGAACGACTAGTCTATACTCAGGTTTCTACCTTTGTTACTGACAATTCCATTCTTCCGTCTCTTCAGTCTGGTTTTTGTATTTCCCACTCAACCGAAACTATGTATGTGATTTCTTGCACTCTGCCCACCACACCAAACATTCTTCTCTTCTTATACTTTTGAACATTTCCACTGCATTTTACAGTGTTGATCATACTTTACTTTCATCTTCCCTTTCTTCATTTGGGTTTGCTAACTCTGTTCTTGCTTGGTTTTGCTCGTATCTCTCTAACCGTACTTACTCTGTCTCCTGATCTGGTTTCTCCTCCAAAAACTTTTCTCTTCTTCATGGTGTTCCCCAAGGTTCTGTTCTTGGCCCCTTTCTCTTCTCTCTTTACACTTCACCTCCTGCTGCAATTATCTTTTCCTTTGAGATTTCGCACCATTTCTATGCAGACGGAACAAAACTTATTTCCGCCTCCTCTTCATTTACATCGACTTTTCACAATAACTATCTGCTGTCAATCAAGTCCTGTATGTCAGATCACTTCCTTGTCCTGAACGCATCTAAAACCGAAGTTCTGTTCTTCCTTGGCACCACTATTCCCCTGCCTTCCCCTCGATCCTCTGTTTTTTCCCTCCTTCATCCTGATCTCTTTCTAGCATTGCTCGTAATCTCGCCGTCTACCTTGACACAGACCCATCACATTTCAATTACCTCTCGTTCTTGTCGCTTTATCTCTTTCATATTCACAAAGCTTATTCCTTTCTATTTTGGTGCTACCAAACTCCTTATTACATCTCTAATTTTTTCTCACCTTTTATATTGTTCCACTATTCACTTTGGTCTTCCTCTCTCTCGCCTGGTCCCACTTAAATTTGTCTTTAATGCTTCAATTCGCCTTCTCTATCAGCTATCCCCATTGTGATTCTGTTTCTCAATCGCTTTCATCACTTGGCTGGCTTTTCTTCTCCTCTCGGCTCAAATTTAATGTTCTTTGTATTGTGTTTACATCCCTATAAGGTCTTGCTTCCATTTATTTGTCATCTTTGTTATCCTTTTATTCATCACTTGTTCCCTTCATTCTCAATCCCAATTTCTGTTATCTGTCCCTTGCCCTACATGTGCCCAATCCTTATTCCTACTCTTCATTCCATACCTCTCTAAGGACCTATCTCCTCTAGTCCTAATTCCTTCCCCAGAAAAATGTGGAAATTGAATCAATCTGCATTTTATTGTACTGTAACTTATTTTTATTCAGTGCTTTGGAGTAAATTGCTCTATAAATGCATGGTCACACCCCACATGCATAATACACTGATCTGCAAGGACAAGGGATGGCATAGTTTGGGATGTTAATAGAGTAGCTACTTGTCTCAAAAACATTTCTATCACGAAAAGCCCAGTAGAGCCCACTGGCTCAAGTAACATTTCGGACACCCAAAAGCAATCCAGGGTAACTCAGTGGCTCATGCAAACGTCGTGGATCATTAATTCATGCCCAACATTATTAGAAAATCTTGGCTGGTAAGACAGAAGATCAGCAATAAGGGTATATCAAGATAGTAATAACGCATTGCTGCGCCAAGGGCTCATCCAGTACCTGCCACAGACATTAGAAATTGCACATAACACCTACAGTTCTGTTTTCCTGAATATGAATTTCCAACCGGCATCTTATCATCTTTGCAATTTCTCACTGATTGCCCTCTCACGTTCATCTTTCTGCCCATCTGGCAAGTGCAGTCTAACATCATTGCTCTATCCTAGACACATAATGAACGACCGCAACACTTCTGCTATTGAAAGATCCAGTGGTATGTGTGACCCACAATGTAATGCTACTCTGTCTACGGAGATACACGTGTTGATCAATCTACTAAATGCTTAAATACTGCACGTAGATCATTGCAGTAACTTCCAAACATATCGATCCATATCAGATAGATGTGGGCATACAGCATTTCAGGGGCAGTGGGCCTGCTTTGAGTTTATTCACATGCCAACCATGTGTATTTTGTACTTATGAAAATAAATCAGTGTTTGTAATCATTATCACCAACATCATCCTCATCGTCATCAAATACAGTTAATTGCAGTCACGAGACTATACAAGCAAGAGAAATCCGATTAGCAATGAAACAATCTTTGTTTTAAATTATGCATACCATAGTTTACTAATAGACAAAGTTAGTTATGTATTCTGATTCCAAAGTTCATTTTATAACAATGTAGTATCTTGAAGGCATTAACCTCGATAAACGGTGTGTTTTTTTCATGCAAGTAGGAAGCTATGGCACGTAACCTTTACCAGTTCTCTATGCTCGGCATGTGCAGCTGACATTTTAGGGTGCCATTCGGTTCCCCGTGGTTTGGCTGCTAGAAAAGGCAGAGATCAGCACTTGTTGTTGCCTTTGAAATTATGTCTATCACCATTCCGCTATGGATTGAGTCTGGTGTCTGCAAATATAAAATCTGACACAGTCCATGCAATCTGTCAGACTCTGTAGGACACCCTATGCCTTATGGACGCCAGTAAGGTATGGAGTACTTCTTTAGATTCTCGCACCCAGGCTGAATCACTCAGTGTGACAAAGTTTGCAATAGCTTTGAAATGACCTTCTGTGAGCAAATTCCTTTAGCCTGGAACATGTCCACGTCTCCCAGCATCAGAATTAGGCTATTAGTGGGGGTAGGTAAATTAGAGCTAATGTATAGATCATTATGCTCGTCTACAGAGGTTTCAGCAAATGAAGTGATGGAAACATTCTGCTCACAATAGTTGTGCCCCATTATTTATTTGCATTGGATGCAGTTTCACATATTCTAAGCTACACAATTGACTGCCTTTTCATAAATAAATTGTCCACGTATTGTGGTTTCTGATAAACACCAATACTAACATCTCTATTCCGAGTTTGCATAACAGCAATGTTTAACTTTTTCATTCTGCGTTTAGCTTTTACTGTCATTTCTCTTGAACTGCTTTCTCTTGAAGTTCATGCCCCTCTCGATTGTTGTAGGTCATGCTTCCTTTGGGGTTAAGTGGTTATTTCTTTCACATGTCAAATGGGTGCCTTTATTATTAATCCACTTCCCTAATCTAGTCGTCAAACTCGGATTGCACAAAGACGTTCTCTGAGAGGACATGTTTTCAAAGGGGTGTTTAATTGCCAGAATTCTGCCCATGAGCGTCTGCATACATAACCAGAGAATGTTACCTCTGGCTGTATACTTACAATGACCTCTTCAGCACGGGTCTGTATTCAAATGTTTAAGGCAACTTTTAGACTCACCTTTTTATTCTGACAATCCTCTGCGTACAGCAACTGAACATCCCATAACGTGTGTACAAGAGAGAAATATACATTCCAACACTTGACCTTGCACATTGCCATTCTATCAGCCTTATGACAGAAGGGTGAGTTTGTCCACACCTTTTGATTGAACGTTGTAGTACAGCTTTTAAAAGTGTCCAAATAGTCAAAACAGATTTTCATTAACAAAATACATATCATTATATAAAATAGGATCTAACGTGGGTTAGTGGTTCACTGTGTTGTAGGAGAGTTAAAACATTTGCAAATCATGTTGCAGTTTGGCACATTGTCAGACCTATGTTTCCTTTTTTTGTCCTTTGACCTTTATATGTGTCACAATAGGTTTTCTGTTTTATAGATTCTGTGAAACCCACAATGAAAGGTAATTATAAAATGCCCAAACATGATCGCTTTGGACATTTGCAAGATATGCTGCCTTTGCACTGAGCCGGAATTGATTATTTTAGTTTTCTTCTAATGTTCTCCATAGATCAGCTCAATTCAGGTGAAAGCAATCCACTACGTTTTATTTGGCCCCCAATCTGTTCACATTGGATCCACTCGATGCATTTTCATATTTAAGTGGCAATCTTTCAATGACAGCCATTATTCTGCACTTGCAGGTCAATGTTTATTCTAAATCACAGTGCCTAAACACATTACCCAGGAACGAGGTGCATGCATATGGGCTTGGCACCTCCTTTTCCATTCCTGTATTGCATTCGTGTCCAATCACAGTAATACCAAGTTGGAACAATGGGCGTCCCCATCTGAAGAGTGCCCAAAATAAAATGCATGCCCAGTTCAATGAAATAACAAAAGCTGCACATACAAGATATGCAACGCAGTGTCCATTTATCAGGTGTGAACCATGTTTCCATAAACTACAAAAAAAGAAAAAAGGATTGTGTTGTGTTTCACTTGTATCTGAACCATACTGCAACTCAAAATGGTGGTTCATGTCATTGGACGTTTCGCAATGGAACTGATACTAAAACCGTACAGTTAAACAATTCCACAAGATATAAAATGTACTGAAATACAAATGGTATTTTAGACTGAAATATGCTTCTCCGCCTTAATCTTGTATTTGTACCCTCTTCAGAGGTGGGTCCTTAGATGTCGTTCTCAGATAGTGCTATGAGACCTTAGTAGACAAAGAAGAATACTTGGGCACCAGCTACAACGGAAGCACTTTGATGTATGACCTCAAGGAGTCTTTACACACCCTGGTATACTTCCTGCTGTTCCACTGTGTGAGGATTGAAGCAGAATGACAGCAGTGCAGGTACTGGCTGGAACATGAGATCTGCTTCCAGCGGTGGCCTCTGCTCCAATGCCATTGGTTGAGAAAGAAGCAGCATCAGATGAGAAACGAGGAAGACGTGTTGAGAAATGTCGGATTTAGTTTGGCAGTAGGTATTTACTGTATTGCATTCATGAACAAATGCATGCTCCCTTGTATTAAGGTGCCTTCTTTACAAGAGGAACCGTTTGTAGAGAACATGCAATTAAGGGCCCGATTCACAGAAGTGTTTTATAATGGGGCAACCTCATTGAAAAACGCTACGTGAATCAGGCCCTAAATGACTGAGCCAGTTGAACTAGGATTCTCATTTTCAACCCCTGCCTTACCGGTGACAAAATATGTATTTATGTATAGTTTTTACAACATAAGTTGTTTGAGTTCCAACCACTCCAAATGTTCATCTCGGGTGTGAATGGTCCCCAAAAGACAGTAACTAGATATCAAAGTTCAAATTCTGGGTGTCAGTGAAGATCCTAGAAAAAAACATACTGCTGTTCTAGTGGTTCCCTATGCAGAATGCTGTTTGCACATCTTGATAGGTATTCTACAGTGTACACGTTTCAGCCTCAAACAACCAGGCCGCTACGAAGTTGCAATAGTCCAACTGTCTTCTTTAAGCCAAACAAATACAAAAAAACAACAACCTTCTAATGCTATCAAGTTCCAACTCGTGCTTGGTTCTTCTAACTGATGTTTCAGGTTCACATAATTTCCCACAGGATATTAGCACACCGAAGTACATTGGGCAGCCACTCCGAGGCAGATAAGCATCGATTTTATCTGCTAATCAAAAACCTTGTTGCTGGTTGCTGCATCCCCTGGGCTGGACTGTTCAGCCTTGACCAACTCTCATCCCTTTCATGCCACCCCTAAACTCTGCACCTCATGTCCTTCCTAGTTGCCTGTCGTTGAGCACAACCACTGCTCCGACTTCCATGCTGCTGCACACAATGCAGGTCATGGAAAGGGAAGAGGGGCTCCACTCGTAGACGCCACTTTCCCGCTACCCCCTCATCACAACTGGCAACCCCTATTAATTCACACAACTGCCCACATGGAGAGTCATGTAAATTGAAGTGGAAATCTGTTCAGAGCCGCAGCATTTCATCTCATGTGTGTTTTTTTCACTAAGTTACACTGACTCCACGGGCCTGCATTTGCCACTGTCAATGTTTTTTTTATTTTTACTTCAAACTTGACCTTAGCACAAGCATGTTTAGAAAATGTACATCATGATTGTTTTATTTGGTTAATTGCCGTGTTGGTAGCTTGTTCTAATTATAACATAGCTATTCCTATAATTTCATATTTTCAATGTTTTAATGGCAAGGTCACATTTATGGATTTGGTATGTGAAAATGGAGTCTACATTTTTGCTTCCTTGCTAGCTTTGATTTCTTTCTGAAGTGGACCCTACAAAGGCGTGCTCAGAATAGCATGACTGATTTGCCGGTAGCATTCTTTAGTTGCTCTCCTTACAACTAAAGAATGCTACCGGCAAATCAGTCATGCTATTCTGAGCACGCCTTTGTATGCTGGGTCCACTCCGTATGAGTCAAAAACGAATTGGTGACTGCAGCCGACATGCTGAATTCCCACCAATTCGTTTTTGACTCATACGGAGTGGACCCAGCATTTCCCCAACATACACTAAAGGTGCCCTTTTTTCCTCTTGATGGCTGGGAGGGAATGGTCCTATGATTGAAGCTTCTTTTTTCCAGATGACATAAATCGTTGTGGTGAAAGGTGCAAATTCGAGAGGATCCCTGATCTGAAAAAATGCAGAAAGTCCTGCAGGCAGGCTCATTCAACCAGGCCTTTCCCCACCGAGTGCTCAAGGTGGCCGTCTCTTCCCTTTGATAGAACCATTTTGTGTCCATTGGGCCACTTGAAAATGGAGTTCATGGTTTGTGTCTACAATAACAACAGGGCATTTTAATGATAATATGCCCTCAAATCAATTATGCATTATAAACATGTTCAGACTTATTTGCACTTGAGCAAAGACCTTGGGCCTCATTACGCGGTAGGAGGTAGCCATGGTGCTATTAGCACCATGGCTACCCCCTTACCGCATTCCGGGTCTGTAAGTGGATTCAATTCAACACTACAGCTAAGTCAATGCCTAGTCTGGGATGCTGAGGGAAACCCTTATTGATATATTTTTATGTCCAGTTCGTTTACTATGGATGACAACCCTTATATAACACCCCTCTCTTGGAATCCCCCTGACCCCACTGAGCCAAGAAGTAGGTTTGTTTTGCAAATTAAAAGGTTTATTTGAAAATTAAACAATATATAGATATATCACACTTTTATAATAAATTAATGTTTGATAGCACACTTGTGAAGATGATAGTGATCAACAATGGATAATGTTACAGTGGTACACTCTTTTTGATGGCTTAGAAGTGATATAGAGAGGATAAAGTAGCTGAGAATGCTTTTATGGCTTCAAGGACAATGCAATGATGAATGAAAATGCAGTATAGAAAATAAACTTGATATGACTTCAACAAAAGACAATGTAATCACTTTACTTTGACAATTCACCCCCCCCCCCGCCCCCGCCCTCTATGCAAGGTAAAGAGATGGGAGGAGAGCACACAGTTCTCAGGAATGCAATCAACTATAATTCAGTTCCCCCCAAGCAAGCTTAGATGAAAACAGGTAGGAGTTTAAACACAGGCAATATCCTTTTAAATGTGGTGGCAATGAAGTGAAAAATATACTCAAAATGCTTTTAATTCCCTGTAGGAGGTTCAGGGTGAGTGAGAGATACTTAAATTAATTCAGGATCACTTTAGCAATGCTCTATGAATGATTGTCAGATTGCAAACGAATTTCAGCAAGGAAAGCAAGGACAAATATTTTTACACGTGGCTGAAATTAAGCAAAATGTCAAATCGTGACAAATTTAGTCACGTGCGTCGAGCGCAATTACGGAGGCACTATAAGGAGTAGGAAGACAGTTAAAACTCGCTCCTAGCACAAACGGTTCCGGAGATACGGCTGATTTAGTAAAGGTAGTTTTTCGGATTTTAAATTTTAAAGCTCAGAATGACAGATGACAGTTTTCAGTTTTAAAGGTGACAGAATGACACAATTCTAGGAGGCAGTTCTAATAGGCTAAAACAGTTTGGATTAGATTATTTTAAACTAAGAGGTTGGTTTTGGCACAGTGCTAGCTGGGTACTCACACTAGATTTTGGACAGGAATGCGACTACGTCACTGATCGGGTCAGGATTGGCTGGACTTGTGCTAGCGGTTCTTCACAGCAATCTGGGTCAGTTCTGCTAGCGGCACTGCACAGCGGTCTGGTCTCTGGTTCTGCTCTCAGCACTGCACAGTTCTGGTCTCTCTGGATCTCTGGTCTCTCTGGATCTCTGGTCTCTCTGGATCTCTGGCCTCTGGAGATTGATGGATTTGAAGTCTGGAGTCTCCCGGCAAAGCGTCCTGCAAGAAAGTGGAAATTGAATGTCTCTACCTGGGTTTCAATGTTCCTTTTATAAGTTTTGAAAATGGGTGTGTGCCTGGGCCTAGCTAAGCCTGCCCCTCTTATTTATCATTGGCCAAGCTTTCCTCTCTCCCTTGAATGGGGGAAAGAAATGGAGTGTCAGAGTGATGCTGTAGGTTTTATGGTCAGAGGAACCTCCCCTTGTCAAATTGCACACAAATCTATTTCTGACCCAAATACATATTTATCTATGTACAATTTTTCTAATATTATAGGTCCAGTTAACATATTTTCTGTAGCACCAAACCATCCGATCCCTGTCTTTGTACGATGTTGTGTCCACTTATGACAGAATTCTCCCCTTTTAATCCAGATAACAACCTCTAAACCTTTCCAGGTTTTACACAAATGTGCACCAGGGATATGGGTTTCAGATGATAAAGTGTCAGATTTTTAACATGCATACATTTGGAGTAACAACCTTTTTTTCCACTACTATCCCCAAGAACATACCACAGGGTCCTAACACCTCTTAAAATGTGCACAGAAAAATCACAAGAATAATGATGTTGTTTATATAATTTTTACAAGTCTGCACTATTGTTGTTTATATAATTTTTACAAGTCTGCACTATGAATTATCCATCTTTTTAAAATCATGCTTGGGCCCCAAAGGGGTGTGGTTTTCCAAAGCACATGGTGGAATTTCTGGTTTATCCACTTCCCCCAAGCTCAGCTTGCTCTCACAGGCACTGCCCCTCCAAGTTTCTCCCAAGAGGAAGCCATTTTACGACCCCCCAATGTAACATTTGCCTGAGCCAGGGACAGTGCTTTGTTTAGTTTCCTGTAGTCCCCAGGTGATCCTCCCCTAATCCAATCAGAGAGGTGTCATCTCCTTTTGGCAGGGGCAGCAGAATGCAGCCAGGCCTGGGAAGAGTTGTTGAGCCAGTTCAACTCCTGTCGGGGGTAGTTGTCAGGCAGAATTCAATCTCTTTAAGCCAAGCTTCAGCTAAATGTCATGTTTGTTCCCAGTTTTCCACATTCCAATCAAACTTACAATTTTTACACGTGCAGCTAGAATGCTGATTCTAAGTTCAAAACTATGACATTTATCAGTTGCAACCTATGTTACACTCAAAAGTAGGTCACTCATTTATTTTAAACATTTCAATTTTAGTGGCTTTCTGTCCATTTAACTTAAGCTGCTGACATCCACAGCTCAGCCAGTTTTGTTATAAACATTGTTTTGGGCTCTTCATCTTTCCAGATTTTGTATGCACACAAGAATACATTCTGCCAAATGTCTGCTGGTGTTCATTGAGATTTTTGAATATCTTGTGATGTTTAAAATAGGCATTTTGAGCTTGCAGTCAGGGAAACAAAGGTGATTTTAAAGCGCTTTTTTTAGCCAACCGGCACTGCTGTTTTTCCTTTGGCACACATTTCACTCATGGCACTCCTGGCCCATCATGCTTGCACTGGTGGGTGGCAGGTCAGGGGACCACTTTGCTGTGCGCAAAACTGCACGGTTCTCTAGGATTCTGGCGCAAATGTAGGCTTTTCCGTCCTCTTGGATTTCCTAAGCCCACAGCACCAAATGTTGCAGCATAATAGTCCAAACGTGAGTCAGGACACCCAACAAACCCCCCGCCCGACTGCATTTTGATTTCTAGTCGAAGGGGAGTCGGGTGCAAAGGATGTTTTGATCCACGCGCTGGTATGTCCGCATCATCTTCTTCCAATTCCGTAGATGGCCCAGTTCAGCATCTTTTCCTCCGACCGGTTGGATCGATCGGTTCTCCTCGCCTGTCCTGATGGGAATATTGGGCGGCACCCCAGTTCCCTCGGATCTTTGCTCCCGGTCTCCGGGTCGTTCTCCTTGGTCAGTCTCCGTGGTTTCATCTCTCCTAGGATGGTAAAGCAAAAGCGGCAATACCTATTCGTAGACATTTTTCCACCACAATAATGGTGTGGCGAATACGTACATTTTATACATCGGTTACATTTTTCAGTCTTGTTTTAAAAAACAAGATATAACAGGAAATATTTTCTTGCCAGAATCATCATATTTTAACGACTATATGTGGGATATTTTAGGGTTGGAACTGAATTACTCTGGAGTGGCCCCCTGTGGGATTCCAGGGGATTCCTCCAGTTGTTGCAGAGTGTGCCTGGGATGGCAACACTTTAGCTGATTAATATGGACCTGCTTGTCTTCCCCTTCCGCCAGACTACCTTTGTGGATGCGGATCTTATAGGCTACAGGGGAGATTTTGTCTATGATTTCAAACGGTCCCTTCCACGTAGGCAAACATTTTCGCTGTTTGGCCTGATTTCTTTGGAAATTGTATAGATAGACCCGGTCTCCCACATCATATTCATTCCTGGTGGTTTTGAAATCATAGTGCGTTTTCATACTCTCAGCTGATCTTTCTAGATTCCGCTGAGCATAGGCAAAAGCATGTTGGAGGTGTTTCCTTAAATTCTCCACATACACATGAGTTGTGGAGGCATTTATCAGTGTCTGCTCTTGGGTCCTGTAGAGCAAATGCTGAGGAAGCACCATCTTGCGTCCGGTCATCAACTCAAATGGTGACATTTTAGTTGCAGATGAAGGGGTAGATTTGATGGCCATTAGGACCAGAGGTAATCGGATATCCCAACTTGGCCCAGAATCTGAACTTGGCCCAGAATCTGCCACAAACTTTTTTAATATGCTCACAATGGTGCGGTTGTATCTCTCTACTGCTCCAGAAGAAGCTGGCCGGTAAGCAATATGTAGCTTCCTTTTAACCCCCAGTATCTCCCACATCTTTGTCATTACTTCACTGGTGAAGTGGCTACCTTTGTCTGACTCAATCCTTTGAGGTAGACCAAAACGGGAAAAGATGTGGTTAATCATCAGGGCAGCTGCTGTTTCTGCCTTGCAGTTTGGGGCCGGGAGACATTCCACCCACTTGGTAAACAAGCATGTGACGGTCAACATGTACTTGTTTCCTTTAGACGAGCAAATTACAGGGCCTAGGAAGTCGATTTGCAAATCTGACCATGGCAGTGTCATCCCCCTCTTTTGGAGAGGTGCACGGTGTGTGAGGGATGATGGCTGAAATTGTGCACACACAAGACACCCCTTCAAGTATTGGTCGAGGTCCTGCCCCATGTGTGGCCAGTATGCAACCTCTCTTAAGATTTCCAGTGTTGTGTGAAACCCCCTATGACCGGCGGTGGCCGCATCATGGGCGTGACTTAACATCAGGCTTCGGAATGAAGTAGGAACCACCCACTGATCATGGCCAGCTTGGGATTTCCTTACCAACAAACCGTCTTGGATTCGGAACATCTTTGGACATTTCATCAACACTCTAAGGTCCTCCTTCCCAATGTAATCGGTATCCGGCAGGGGAAAGTTCTCAGGGTCCTCAATGTGTTGGTAAAACTTACCAATTATTGGATCCCCCTTCTGAGCTGTAAGTAAATCAGCATCAGGGGCCTCCTTGCTCCATTGTGCAGTTGAAAGATCATTGTGAGCATTTGTCTGGGACCTAGTAATAGCAGTGACCTGGATTTCCCACAACAGGACTTCTATTAGATCCCCTTGGATGGCCCCGGTTTTGGCCAGCTGATCAGCTAAGTCATTTCCAGTTTTGTCTGGTCCCTCTACTTTGGAATGACCCTTGATCTTTTTCCAGTAGATCTTCATCCCATTCAATGTGACCAGATCATCGATATTTTGGATCAACTTCCCATGTTTCAAGGGTTTGTTATTAGCACATAACATGCCTCTGGTTTTCCAATTAACCAGGTGCTCCACGAATCCGCTCCGTACATAATCCGAATCTGTGATTATGACCAGTTCGTGGTGTTGATGTTGGACAGAGTGAGGATGGCTTGATGCACAGCCATCAATTCTGCCACCTGACTACTTCGGGGACCAATTTTGCACCCAGCGGAGGGTTCTGGGGACTCATTCACCCATGCATTCCCTATACCGGCCACCAGTTCTTTTTCCCCGTTGTTGTCAACATGGTAAGAGCATCCATCCACATAGACAGTGGGCATTCCCTCACACTTGTCTTCTTCAAAGATTTTGTGGGGGGAATTAAGGTATGCCTCCATGTTGTCCTTGATTTTTAGACTTTCGTCCTCGAGACAGTTTTCTCTGGCACAATCATGCAAGTCAGCCAGACCTTGCGCGAGGGGACTCTTCTTGTTTTGGCCATATCTGACCTCTACAGGAAAGCCTTGCATTGACAGAATCCAGGAAGTAATTTGGGAATTACTCACATTCCCGGGCCGGATTCTGTCACTTTGGAGATATTGCAGAGGCTGGTGTGGAGTCTCCACTATGATGTGTTCCCCCTGGATAAACGGGCGGTAATTCTTCAATGCCCACACCGTTGCCAGGAGTGCCTTCTCACAATCGTTGAATTTTTCCTCCACAGAGGATAAAGTTTTGCTCGCATAGGAGATTACTTTATTGACCTTGTCATGCTTTTGGTATAATACTGCCATCAAGCATATATTACAGAATCCTATCTCCAGGAAGAGCTCCTTGTTTCTGACAGGGTAAGCTAGGCAAGGCGCTTGTGAGAGGCTTCTTTTGAGTTGTCTTACTGCCTCGGATTGTTCTGGACCCCATTCCCACTTGACCCCCCACTTCAAGAGATGAATCAGGGGTCTAGTGATCTCTGCGTAGCCTTCAATGAACTTTCTGCTGTAATTAGTCAGTCCAAGGAGGCTCCTTAGTTCCCGCAGAGTTGTGGGGTCTTTCAGTTTCTGAAGTGCTTCCACTTTCTTTTCCTGGGGACAGATACCCTGAGGAGTAATCTCATGTCCCAAGAAATTAACACGGGTTCTACACCACTGTGCTTTCTGAAAGGAAAGTTTTGCTCCGGCGGCCCTCAACTGCGTCAGAACATAACGCATCTCCTTTATGTGTTCCTCCACAGATGAACTTTTGATGAGGACATCATCTACATAAGCCAGGTTACCCCTCGCACCCAGGTCGGGCATGGCCTTATGTAGGAAAATGTTGAATTCATTGCCGGAGTTGAGGTATCCGAAGGGAGTCCGGGTCCATGTGTACTGCTGGCCCCCAAAGGTAAAAGCCAGTTTGTATTGGTCCTCCCTACTGACAGGCACGGTCCAGTATCCATTGGTCAGGTCTATTGCAGTGAATATCTGTGACCCCTGGATCTGGGCCAGCCCTTGGTCAATGTAGGGCAGAGGCCATCAGGAAGTATGGACCCATTTGTTGAGCTCCCTAAGGTCGGCGCAGAGTCTCCACTGGCCGTTTGGCTTCAATATTCCCAGCACCGGGTTATTGAAGGTGCTGTGTACTGGACGGATTATTCCCCGGGACTCAAGGTTCTTAATTATTTCAGTCAGGGACTCCATGGATGCGAGAGGCAAGCGATATTGCTTCACAAACACTGGAGTCATGCCAGGGTCCGTGGGAATCATTGTTGTGTGGATGTCGGTGCGACCACAGTCATATGAGTCTACCGCAAAGAGATCTTGGAAATCCAAGAAAACTTGTTTCAACTTTTGCTTCTGTTCCAGAGTCACGCAGGCATCAGCTAGGTTGACTCTCTCTTCCACCATCTGCCTGAAGCCTGGAAAGACTTCTGGTTTGGCTATCTCAGTGGCCTCCTCCAGCTGGGTGGAGAAGTCCCTGGTCAGAGTGCTGATATGGACTGGAGGCTTCAGGTGGGAAAGGCAGCCCTCATGGACCTAGAAAATCACCTCATGCCTCCTGAAGTCACAAGTCACATCTTCCTTACCGTAAGGGCAAGAAGTGTGCAGCAGGAAGTTCCCCCATGCCGGGGGAAAATCCTGTCTGGTGTTGTATTGTCATCACTGTCACTGTCAAAACAGCCCTTGGGGATTTGTCCTAACAGTTAATTTCCTAAATCAATGGAGAAATGTCGGTCATCAACCACCATTCCAATGATGGTGCCTGCGGCTAGAGTAATACTCTGTAAGTCGCTGTTATCCACCTCTATTGGAATGGTGTCATGTTCTATGTTGACTAATGGTGTTGGGTTTACCCCTAACCCTTGTTGTTGGAGAGAAGCATTTAGATGAATATAAGCATCAGGGTTTTTCAATGTTTGTCCTCTTTTAACTTTCACTGCCAGGGAGAATTGTCGGGTCCTTTCTGGGATGGTGACTTCCTCTTTAAGCTGAATTTCAACTACATAAGGTAGCAATTGAGCTGACCTAAATGCTTTTTCTGGATCATCAAAGCCCATGGGATTATCCGCTAATCGGGACCAAGCTTTGAAGTTTATTAGGTCCAAACTAATGGCAAAGCGATTGAGAATGTCACTGCCTAAGTAAAAGGCGGCAGTGACGTCTCGCACGACCCAACAATTATGGACTGTGCTCTTGTTGCCAATGAGATTTTGAGCATACACCTGCTTGGCAGGAGATGTTTGGAATTGGGTGCTTCCAGGTCCATTTCCCATTTGTCTATCAGTTTGAATGTGGGAATGGCTGGATCTTTTGGGAGTTGGCAGAACATGGCTTCGCTGATGAAGCTCTTACCGTTGTTCACACACACTCGGGCGAGAGCAGAGTCCTTCCCATCATTTAACTGATACGGATGAACAACTGCTCTCCAATTTGCTGAATATCAGCCAGGCTGTGAGCTGATTTCACATCTTTCTGGACTATAGGAGTGGGAGTGTCTGATTGTGGATTGGTAAAGAATTTCAGAGTGTTTCCTTCCAGTGTGGAATACCACCTTAAACTGGAAGGAAGGTTGATTTTCAGAAATAGAGAGGACCCCCCCATCACCAGTCTGTTGTCCTACTGCTATTACTGTCACATCTGGAATTTGGTTGTTCTGGAAGTAAAATTCTACTTAGTCGGATTTTTGTTCAACCATGTGGCAGGTGCCATTGAAACTAACATGGTTGACACTCTGTTTTAATTTTATTGGTCGGCTAGTGTGGGTCCAGAGGACCTTGTTTACACAATCTATTAGGGGTGACAACCTTCTCAGGAGGTCATTCCCTAGTAAACAAGGGGTGCCCTCTGGAGTCACTACTATGACCGGGTGTTTCACCTTGTGTCGCCCAATTTTAATATCCAAGTCTGCAGTCCCCTCGATGGGATTTTCCTTCCCGTCAAAGTTCTGCAGTTGTCCAGGAAGAGAGGTGAGAGGAATGCGGTAATTCTCCCCCCTTCCTGCATTTAGTTCATCGAAGGCCCTTTTGGACAGAACGGTAGCTTGGGATCCAGTGTCCACCAGTGCCAAAATTGTACCCTGTCCCTGTACTTGTACCGGGGCATAATATCTTCCCTCCATCTCCTCAAGGGGGCACAGATAATGCACATTTTTGGACAACTGGTGGGCTAATTTTCTGGTTTTGGACATGGCGAGAGAAGAGATTTGGGCAGAATTCTGTGGAGAGCCTGGGGAATCTGAAAGAAAAAGTTGGCAACTGGAAATGGTTTCGGGTTCTGGGCTGCCCCCCCCTTTTTGGAGGCAGTAATCAGGATAGGTTTGACCCATGGGATTTTGGTATTGTTGGTTCTGGGATAGAATGATGGCCGGCGACAGCTCAATCCCCACATCCACCCAGTCTGTTGATTCGGTTTTAGGTTCCCCTGATTCCAGTTCTGGGCCGCCCCTGCCTTTTGGGAGGCAGTCACCAGGATGGGTTTGAACCAGGGAAGTTTGGTTTTGTTGGTTCTGGGATAGGATGATGGGCGGCGACAGCTCAATTCCCACATCCACCCAGTCTGGATTGGAATCTTTTGGGACCCATTTTTCCTTGGGAGGAGTTCCCCCATCTCTGAAGGAGTAGATCCTTTTCCCAGGATCCTCTGAGGATCCCTCTCCCTCAAATTGGAAGACCTGTACCTCCTCCACAAAGTGGGTCTGTTTGGGTCCTTTGTTTCTCCTATCCCCCCTCTGCTCCTTGGGAGGCAGGCTTTCAGGGGCAGGAGATTTTGTTTCCGGTTCCTGGTTTTGCAGGGGCTGTTTACAAGTTGGGAAGGAAGCTTCCTCCAAGGCTTTACACCCGTCTTCCCCTTGTGCCTCCTCCCTGGGAACCAGTGGGTTATCGGGGTGCTGCCCCCGTCATTGTTCTGGAGCACCAGGTCCAGAGTTTGGGGCATTTGGTGGTGGCATGCTCATCTGAAGGTTCTGTTGAGCCCTCAGTATGTGACCCAGATCCCGTGCCATATTTTGGACCTGGCGCTCAAGTTGGGAAACCCGCTCTGGTTGATACGGGGTTCTGTTTTCTCCCCTGGTCTGATCCCGGGAAGGGTAGCTATCCCTTCTCTGGTAATACCCTGGGTTGGAAAGATTTGGGTACCCCTTCACCCTTGGCCTCCCCTCTCCCGGATTAGGTGGTCTGGGCTCAGGGAATTGGGGAAAGAAGGATGGATGAGTTTGGGGTTGGAAATTGGGTGGATACCTGGGGAAAAAGTTCTGCCCAGGATTTGGTGAATTTCTGCCCTCCTGGGGGAAGTTAGGAGGGAAGTTCCCCGGGTTAGGCGCTTGGCTGGATCCCCCCCCTTGGGCTGGAGGGGTCCACACATAACCCAGGATTGGTCGGTTTCCCTTGTAGCGGGGACTTACATAATCAGGGGAGCGAGGGACCCCATTTGTGGGACTACCTCCTCGACTCCCTGTCTGTGACTGGCCCAAGGGCCTTCTGGGCTGTGAATTATTTGGCGCAGGCAGGTTTTTAGGCCCCCCATCTCCAAATCTAAAATGGGGGCAACCTTTACCTCCGCCACCTTGGCAGCAGCAGGGGTGCTGTTGGTTTTGGGGTTTTTCTGCGCATTACTTTTATTTTCTATGGGCTTCTGCACCTCATAGATCCAGGTGGCTTGCTCAATGACCCATTCTAAAGATCTTTTCTCCTGAAAATCTCTCACGAGCTGGGTCATTATGTACTTGGGAAGAGCATGGAAAAATGTGTTGATGAATTCTCTGCTGTCCGTGCGCACCCTTCTGGTGGTCTGCGCAAAGGCATGCTTCAATTCTTGCAAAATTCTTGTGGGGCCTGATCCTCCCCACATTGCAAATTGTAGGCTGCCTTGCGAGCCTCTTGGGGATTTCTATGTACAGAAAAATGTTTCAAGATGGCTGCCCTATATGTGGACCATCTTGAATGGTTTTGGTCCTCCAGCCCTGCAAAGAAACTGGAGTATTCAGGGGAGAATGTCCATTTGACGTACTGGATGCAGCTAATGCTGTCCTTCAAATGGAAAGTCTCCATCATTTGCTCATAGAGCTCCAAGTGTTCCCAAACAGAATACTTGGCGTTCTTATGATAAGGCGTGATGACACTCCTGATTGCCTTAATCTGTTTTAAGGGGTCCTTAAGCAAAGCCCTTTTCACCTTACTGGCCTTTTTGGTTCGGGCAACCCTGGTCCATTCATCCTCTGATCAGAAGCACTGCTCCCAGAGGTGCCCGTCTGATCTTCCAGGTTTTCCCGGATTCTGCGAGCCTGGGAATAGCTGGCAGAATGTGGGGACCTGGTCTCCTGTGTCCTGTGACGCTCAGAGGAGTCTTCAGATCCCTCCTTGCTACCAGGATTTGATGGGTACCCCCCCCCAGTGACCTAACTGGGCAGAGGTTTTTAGGATGCCCTTAGTGGGCCTAATTTCCTGGGGTTCCCCACTAAATTGCACTGTACTTAGGTGCCCATACCCGGGTGCCCGCCCATCCTTTCCTGGGTGGTACTGGCCTATAAGCCCCATACTTTTGGCTGGATAGTAATCTGCCATTCCTGTGGCCCTGTGCTCATGCGCGCCAGGGGACATGGGGGTGGCAGAGTCCAGGGACTGAGAGAGATGAAGGCCTCTGGTACTAGGGCTTCTGAGGTTATGCTCAGGTGTTTCCCTTTTCCAGCAAACTTCATCTCTGTCAGCCCCTGCTCCCTGTTGCAATGCAAGAGCCTGTGCTTTCAGTTCCTCAGTTAAGGCCTTACTAGACTCTATCAGTCTCTCCTGCATGGCTACCTGTTGCTGGAGCCTATCATTGTGCTGGCAGAGAGCCTCATTCTCTCTCCGTGCCTCCTGATTGGTCCTGAAGTACTGGGCCAATCTATGCTGCAGGAGGGTTACCTCCTGAGCCCCATCCCTACTGGCCTGCTCCTTTCTTGCCAGAGCCTCCTCCACCCTCCTGGTGTGATCTAGCAAGCCCTGATGCTCTTTTTGGAGGTCACCCAGCCCCTTCAATTTTTCTTTTTAAATGGCAGACTTCCTGGCCTAAGGTATCCCTTTCCTGACCAAGAGCCTGCGTTTGTGACACCAGGTCGTCCCTCTGCCTTTGAAAGGCACCAGCTTTCTGGCGTTCTTCATCAAACTCTGCCTGGGTATCCAGGTCTTTCAAAATCAATTTATTGCTTTCCTCTTTCTCTCTGTCTAGTTGGATTTGCAGGGTGGCTACCTGCTCTGTGCATGCCCTGTTGAAATTGATCTGTTGCTCCAGCTTTTTCTGGCTCTGCAGTAAGGAGTCCAAACTGTCTTGGTGCTCCTTCTGCAAAGCCAGAATTCTGGTATCCTGGTCTGTCTTTTCCTGTTGCAGTATATTCATGTCCTCTTTTATTTTAATGGTATACTGCCTACTATCTTTTTCTGACTCCTGGCTCCTCTGCAGCCTCTGCTCAGAAGAGACCAGGTCAGATTGGGCCTTCTCTAATTCCAACAGTTGCCTACTTGCCAGATCTTGGCCTTCAGCACATTTGCCCTGCATGGCTCCCATATATACAAATATGCTGCTATCCTAACCATCTTGTCGTGTTCATCTTTAGCTTTAGGAGCCATGTATAGTTCGCTCAGGGCCACATGTGAGGGACCCTGGTCTCTCCAGATGTCTAACCCAGTTGCCGTGACCTGTTGTGTGATTGCCTGCGTCCATTCACCTCTCACAAATAGCTTATGTAAGAAGTGCTCTCTGGCTATTTTGATGTCTACCAGTGTGGTCATTCTGGAATTTGAGTTCCTTCCTGACTTACAGAAGTTTGTATTTCATTTTGCAAAACAGACCGTTTCCTTAGAGCGTTCCTTTGAGGGGTGCTTTCACAGTGTAAAACAGCATGGTGATCTAACCGGATATGTGTATCCGGTCAGTTGGCACACTGTATTATGCTGCACAAGTGGTAAATCTAACCCAGAATATCCTGGCTACGAGCCCCCACTTTGTAAGCGGATTCAATTCAACACTACAGCAAAGTCAATTCCTAGTCTGGGATGCTGAGGGAAACCCTTATTGATATATTTTTATGTCCAGTTCGTTTACTCTTCATGACAACCCTTATATAACACCCCTCTCTTAGAATCCCCTGACCCCACTGAGCTAAGAAGTAGGTTTGTTTTGCAAATTAAAAGGTTTATTTGAAAATTAAACAATATATAGATATATCACACTTTTATAATAAATTAATGTTTGATAGCACACTTGTGAAGATGATAGTGATCAACAATGGATAATGTTACAGTGGTGCACTCTTTTTGATGGCTTAGAAGTGATATAGAGAGGATAAAGTAGCTGGGAATGCTTTTATGGCTTCAAGGACAATGCAATGATGAATGAAAATGCAGTACAGAAAATAAACTTGATATGACTTCAACAAAAGACAATGTAATCACTTTTCTTTGACAATTCCCCCCCCCCTCTATGCAAGGTAAAGAGATGGGAGGAAAGCACACAGTTCTCAGGAATGCAATTAACTATAATTAAGTTCCCCCCTAGCAAGCTTAGAGGAAAACAGATAGGAGTTTAAACACAGGCAATATCCTTTTAAATGTGGTGGCAATGAAGTGAAAAATATACTCAAATTGCTTTTAATTCCCTATAGGAGGTTCAGGGTGAGTGAGAGATACTTAAATTAATTCAGGATCACTTTAGCAATGCTCTATGAATGATTGTCAGGTTGCACACGAATTTCAGCAAGGAAAGCAAGGACAAATATTTTTACACGTGGCTGAAATTAAGCAAAATGTCAAATTGTCGCATGCATCGAGCGCAATTACGGAGGCACTATAAGGAGTTGGAAAGCTTAGAATCTTAGCTTTAAGATGACAGTTAAAAATCGCTCCTAGCACAAACGGTTCCGGAGATACGGCCGATTTAGTAGAGGTAGTTTTTCGGATTTGAAATTTTAAAGCTCAGAATGACAGATGACAGTTTTCAGTTTTAAAGATGACAGAATGACACGATTCTAGGAGGCAGTTCTAATAGGCTAAAATAGTTTGGATTAGATTATTTTAAACTAAGGGATTGGTTTTGGCACAGTGCTAGCTGGGTACTCACACTAGATTTTGGACAGGAATGCGACTTCTTCACTGATCGGGTCAGGATTGGCTGGACTTCTGCTAGCGGTTCTTCAAAGCGATCTGGGTCAGCTCTGCTAGCGGCACTGCACAGCGGTCTGGTCTCTGGTTCTGCTCTCGGCACTCCACAGTTCTGGTCTCTCTGGATCTCTGGATCTCTGGTCTCTGTGGATCTCTGGTCTCTCTGGATCTCTGGTCTCTGGAGATTGATGGATTTGAAGTCTGGAGTCTCCCAGCAAAGCATCCCGCAAGAAAGTGGAAAGTGAATGTCTCTACCTGGGTTTCAATGTTCCTTTTATGTGTTTTGAAAATGGGTGTGTGCCTGGGCCTAGCTAAGCCTGCCCCTCTCATTTATCATTGGCCAAGCTTTCCTCTCTCCCTTGAATGGGGGAAATAAATGGAGTGTCAGAGTGATGCTGTAGGATTTATGGTCAGAGGAACCTCCCCTTGTCAAATTGCACACAAATCTATTACTGACCCAAATACATATTTATCTATGTACCATTTTTCTAATATTATAGGTCCAGTTAACATATTTTCTGTAGCACCAAAACATCCGATCCCTGTCTTTGTATGATGTTGTGTCCACTTATGACAGAATTCTCCCCTTTTCATCCAGCTAACGACCTCTAAACCTTTCTAGGTTTTACACAAATGTGCACCAGGGATATGGGTTTCAGATGATAAAGTGTCAGATTTTTAACATGCATACATTTGGAGTAACAACCTTTTTTTCCACTACTATCCCCAAGAACATACCACAGGGTCCTAACACCTCTTAAAATGTGCAAAGAAAAATCACAAGAATGATGATGTTGTTTATATAATTTTTACAAGTCCGCACTATGAATTATCCATCTTTTTAAAATCATGCTCTGGCCCCATAGGGGTGTGGTTTTCCAAAGCACATGGTGGAATTTCTGGTTTATCCACTTCCCTCAAGCTCAGCTTGCTCTCACAGGCACTGCCCCTCCCAGTTTTTCCCAAGAGGATGCCATTTTACGACCCCCAAATATAACATTTGCCTGAGCCAGGGACAGTGCTTTGTTTAGTTTCCTGTAGTCCCCAGGTGCTCCTCCCCTAATCCAATCAGAGAGGTGTCATCTCCCTTTGGCAGGGGCAGTAGAATGCACCCAGGCCTGGGAAGAGTTGTTGAGCCAGTTCAACTCCTGTCGGGGGTAGTTGTCAGGCAGAATTCAATCTCTTTAAGCCAAGCTTCAGCTAAATGTCATGTTTGTTCCCAGTTTTCTACATTCCAATCAAACTTATAATTCTTGCACATGCAGCTAGAATGCTGATTCTAAGTTCAAAACTATGACATTTATCAGTTGCAACCTATGTTACACTCAAAAGTAGGTCACTCATTTATTTTAAACATTTCGATTTTAGTGGCTTTCTGTATATTTAACTTAAGCTGCTGACATCCACAGCTCAGCCAGTTTTGTTATAAACATTGTTTTGGGCTCTTCATATTTCCAGATTTTGTATGCACACAAGAATACATTCTGCCAAATGTCTGCTGGTGTTCATTGAGATTTTTGAATATCTTGTGATGTTTAAAATAGGCATTTTGAGCTTGCATTCAGGGAAACAAAGGTGATTTTAAAGCGCTTTTTTTAGCCAACCGGCACTGCTGTTTTTCCTTTGGCACACATTTCACTCATGGCACTCCTGGCCCATCATGCTTGCACTGGTGGGTGGCAGGTCAGGGGACCACTTTGCTGTGCGCAAAACTGCACGGTTCTCTAGGATTCTGGCGCAAATGTGGGCTTTTCCGCCCTCTTGGATTTCCTAAGCCCACAGCACCAAATGTTGCAGCATAATAGTCCAAACGTGAGTCAGGACACCCAACAGGCCTGGGTTCCTGAAATAGAGACTTACCGGGTCATTCCAACCTTGGAGGACCCGGGAAGTCCCCATTCCGGGAACCATTCCCCATTCCCATTCAAGCCCCCATAGGGCTCAATGAGAATGGGGATGGAGCTAATAACGGTACCGCAATTTGCGGTACCGTTATTAGCTATGAAGTACCTTAACGGGTCCCATCCATAACGCCTGGTAAAACCAGCCGTTGAGGAAGGGACCCGCTAAGGGACCTCGGAATGGGGTGGTAAGGGATTACCGGCACCAGTGACCTTACCAGTGCCGGTAATCCCTTACCACCTACCGTGTAATGAGGCCCATTGTAGTTTTAATTTCACAGACAGGAGAACCTCCAATACCACCCATCCTAATAGAACATCGTCGGGAATGAGCGACATGACACCATATTGTGCAGTACATAAAACACACCGAAAATCGGCAAATGTATAAACTAACCCTTATATTAGACATTGTGAGTGGAATCACAGTGATTCTTGTTCTAAATCGATTGTATCATTTGAAGACATCCCTCTATGTCTGGGAGGACTTTGCCCTCATGCAAAGAATGTTAAATGGGTGACCAGTTCCCTCTTTGAGAGAAGGAAAACATGTCAAACTTTATTCATGTGAACATGGATTGTGAGCATATATTTGCTGACTGTGTCACTAGGAATGATCACAACCCAAACAAGAATGATGCATTGTGGGAAAACACAGGAACTGTTCAACAAATCTTTGCCCTGGAGAAAATCAGATGAAGCCTGTGAACATTTCACATGTGCACAGGTGATTCAAACACCCCAAAAACTGGAGCGAATCTGGAGGTGCCATCTTTGCGATGCTCACGTGCAAGCACGATTGGCTGAGGTTTGCTCAAGGGCATCACATACATGCTCCAGGGATCCCCAGAGTTTCCCATGGGTCTGGTTTAAGGTAGCAGGTGCACATCCGAGATGCTCACATGCATCGTCTCATTTGCTCCTGTGCAATTCTTTGTGAATCAGGCGCATCATTTTTCCCTGTCTACTGACCTGTGTTGCAATATGTCTAAAACCTGGCAGCGTTAAGTGTGATTATCAGATGACAGCCTTACGCTGTTCATTTCTCATGAGGTATCCAGCATCCCCTCCCCTGGTCAGACCAGCACATGTCTGTCCTCTCTGGAAGGATCTGAATGTAGCCCCACTCTACTGACATTCTTCTCTCCAGCCGATCACTGCCGAAGTCTAAGTCTGACCCATGCAAGAGCTGAACGCCATGTTGTTTGTGACGGCATCCAAAGAATTACACCCTTTAAGAAAAAAACCTAAGCTGCATTCACACTGTCCAGGGGCATTCAATTGTATACAGCCAAGCAATATTCATATAACATTTGTGGAAGTTATTATGAAAGGCAGACTAGGCCATTTCTAGTTTAGATACCTTTGACAAGGTCAGGATGCCACATGCTGTTTTGTGTGTTTTGTGTTCTGTCAAACTGTTACATTAATTTATATAATACATGTTCTTAAAATGACAGACATGCTAAGTCAGCATGTTCAAAGTATGACAGGGGGTGTAGTTGATATTTTACATGAATATGTACAGTAATACGGCATTTAAAAATGGAAGATGCAATAAAAAGATACAATAAAACATTAGCTCTTCATGACTGTTTGTGATGTATTACTTTGCAGTGTGTTATGAGTGATTTCATCTAAAAGGATGCGTTTGGGTCCCCTGGTGAGTACCAGAATGTAGAAGTGGGAAATGGGTACTGTGCAGCACATGCCCACTTGCAGATGTGTCTTTACTGGACATCTGCTGTTTCATAAAGAAATCAGATTCAGAAATTGCAGTCCACGATATTCTACTGTGAAACGTAGAGGGCAATGTCCCAGGCCTGATTTCAGAGCAATGACCTCATCGTGTTGTGTGGTAAAATAGCTTGGTCATGAGATCACTAGTCTAGTTTACCAATCTATGTTTCAGCTTCCCCTGTGCTCAATAAAGCAGATCAAGTTATGCAATATTGCCATTTGGTGACTTCTCCAACTACATGAATGATAAGACAAGTGCTAGCAGTTCACTAAAAGTTCTGTGGAGTGAATGTGTCGTGTTTCATTGATGGCTACGAACACTGTTTCACCCTCCCTGCTGCTAACACCTGATACCTATAAAGGTTAGAGACTCGCGCATCAGCGCGTGCACATACAGTGGGCGGCATCAGTTGTGTGCTGTTCCACTGTTCTGCGGGTCAGCGAGCCGGTGAGCCGTGCAGCAGTAACTGTGAACTACCACAAGTTCTGGTACATGAAAACTGTGCAACGGTAACTAACAAAAGGGTGATGAGTCGCGTTGGATATTGACAAGTTCTGAACTCACTACTGTAATTAGCGACTTGAAGGTGGTAGATGTTTTGTGCCTAGTGGATTGTTTTGTGCTGCTTTGAGCATGAGGGGTGAAGTAGTGGCAATGGCGTCCAAACAGAAAACCAAAGAGATCTGTATATAACCTTCGGGGTAATAATAAAACAAGCGGGCAAAAATCCATTTAGCAAAATGGAAATAGAAATGAACTAGCAGAGGGATCAGTGTCCTTGTGAGGTACAGAGGAACGTGCGGCAGAGACGAACGCTGGGGGTAAGATTACTTCCTACTTATTGGCTAGTAAAAAAACTGAAAGTAGCAGAATGCAGAAGGTGGAGGAACACAAGGAAGGAGCAGCTAGCCATGATCAAGGGCACACAATGTACATAGACAATGGGGGTCATTATGAGTTAGGCGGTAAGGGGTTAACAGTGCCTGTAAAGGTGCCAGAGCCGTCAACCCCTTACCGCCTAATTACGAGTTCTGCTCGCGGGACCTGCTAAGGCCGCCTGGTTAAACCAGGCATCCTTAGCGGGTCCTGCAAGCAGACCAGGGTGCTAACAATGGGCCCTTTATTAACGGGCCCGTTGTTAGCACCCTCCCCATTCCCATTGAGCCCTACGGGGGCTTGAATGGGAATAGGGTCGTACCGGGTCCGGGTTCCTTGAATGAGGAATTACCAGGCCCTCCAAGGTTGGAATGGCCCGGTAATTCCTCATTCGAGGAACTCAGACCCAGTAGCCAGTAAGGGGGTAGCTAATAGCGGCATGGCTACCTGAAAACTTGTAATGACCCCCAAAAAATGTGCCCTCAAAATCTTCCCTATATTGGGAGGCAGTCTAAATGTCGAAATTACATTACAGGGGACCTCCTTGCAGAAAATTGAGGCTCCATTAGCAAAAGGCAAGGGGGCCAATATACCTTTAGCTAAGCATACCAAGGAATGATTGCAAGGAGGATTGCACGAATGGTGTATCTATTTTGCCTAAGATTCTGACAATGTTGATATATTCCCCAATCATAAGCATTTTCAACAGCTAAAGATTCAACAGAAACAAACAAACACATAAGAATGGGGTAGCTGATGACAATGCTAAAGTGGAATGTCCAGTCTATAAGATAACTACTATAACCGGGCTGGGCAGGCCGACAAAGAAGAAAATGAACCGAAAACAGAGACGCAATGCACAAAAGGCAAGCATTCTAACCAGCTGGCTGCTAAAAGACCAACAGACCAATGACCAAGCTCAACAAATGGACAGTGTTGACTTGGCTATGTCCTCAGCAGATTAGGATTTGAGCATTGAATCTGCAATGGGAAAATGTTTCACGCCACAACCAAAGTCAAACAAAAGAACTCAACTGAATACTGACTCTGAGCTGTAACAAGTACACAGGGCCTCATTACGACCCAGGCGGTAAGGGGTTTACGGCGGCGTAAACAGCGCCGACCCTTACCGCCTGATTCCGAGGTCCCTTAGCGCCATGGAGGATTTAACACCTGCAGGTGTTAAAATCCATGGCGCTAAGGGACCATGTTGTTAATTACGCCACCGTAATTTACGGTGGCGTAATTAACGCCTTCCCCACTCCCATTATGCCCTATGGGGCAAAAATGGGAATGGGGAAGGGTAAATGGGGATTGGGGACTTACCGCCCCACCAACCTCGGAATGGGGCGGTAAGTCCGCCAACCACCATGGCGTAAACATAGTTTACGCCATGGTGGTAAAGGTACGACCCAGGCGGTAACTTACCGCCTGGGTCATAATGAGGCCCACAGTGTGGAACTTGAGAATAAAGTGAGACTATTGGAACCTTTGATCCTGGCAATATTTATAATAATATCGAACAGACCAGATAAAGCTATCAATCGTCCAGTGATTTTAAATCTGCTACAACAAATTCGGCCTGTAAGAGTTTTCAGTTCCTCTAGAGTTTGTTGAAATAAGGAAAGGTGCATGGATCGATATTACTTACATCCATTGTACTTTCCTAGCAGTTGCAGATTTTATAAGAGTGCATGCAGGTGAATTTTTGAAATTGGGATTCCAAATCAAAAGATGTTAAATTAACGGATGGTTCTAAGGATGGGGACAACAACAAGAAGTCACGGAACAAAACTGTAACGAAAGTACTTGGCAAAGATCAAATTAATGATGTGCATGGGTGGAAATGGCTGGAGAGATTTTCACCAAAATCAATAACAAAGTCAAGAATGAATTAATTTACTAACTTGGAACACGCATGGCTTTGCCCACTTACTGAATGGGTCTGGATCATTGGAACTACTAGAATCAGTGGGCATATTTATAATCCAAGAAAACGAGTTAATGGGTGATCTGATTGGAGAAGGTTTTGCTATAAAATAACAGAATGGACTATTTGGACATCCATTTGGGGGGCTTCCGATAGGGGTATGACATGGTTTGAATGCAAGAGATGTAAAGGTCTCTAGTTCTCAGAAGAACGTGTTTGCTATAGAACTCTATATGGGGAATACCTCTGGTTCCCAGAGAACCTTGCTAAAAAACGTGTATGACCCCCCTGGGTCGCAATCAGACCAATCAAATTCTTGTGGTGTTGGTGGTCAAGAGAAACAGATAGTGTTATACTAGTGGGTGTTCTAAATGCCCATGGTAGAGATTCAGCAGAGTTAGTGTGAGGCGATTGGGTAAAGTCTTATTGAGTGTTATTGCAATACAAAACGAACAGGGCTGGACAGTGTTGGTCAGCTTTTTTAAGAGACTCTGGGCCTCATTACGACCCTGGTGGTAGGGGGTTAATGTGGCCGGTAGAGCTTCCAGTCCCGTTAACCCCCTACCACCTCATTACGAGGTCTGCTCGCGGGACCAGGAAGGATGCCTGGTAAAACCAGGCGTCCTTAGTGGGTCCCATGAGCAGACCAGGATGCTAACAACAGGCCCGTCATTAATGGGCCCCTTGTTAGCATCCTCCCCCTGTGGGGGCTCAAATGGGAATGGGGATGTACCGGGTCCGGGTTCCTTGAATGGAGAAATAACGGGCCCTCCAAGGTCAGAATGGCCCGGTATTTCCCCATTCATGGAGCCCAGACCCGGTACCAGGAATGGGGGTAGCCTTGCCGCAAAAAAGCGGCATGGTTACCTCCAGGGTCGTAATGAGGCCCTGTGACATGTTAATGCTCAAGAGTAGAACCAGGTGTGATGTGCCGGGAGGATACACCTGGCACTGTAGAACAAAGAGTGCTACCATTGACTATGTTTATTGTTCTAATAACTTTGTCCCACATGTTGGAGGTCTTGAGATAAAGTCGAATAATAACAGTGACCATTTACCCATGATTCTACAAATGGACTTACCTGTACAAAATAATAATACTATGTATAAGACAGGGTCAGTTGTTAACGATGGTAAGAACAGGATCAGTTGGTCAGAGAAGCACTTGCTGAAGATAACTAAATTCACGAGGGAGAGAGGCGAGCTGGGCATTCTACAACTACTAGATAAAGCCCCAGATGATATTGAAAAATGGATTTTGAATTTAACATCTACTTTAGCCAGAGTGAACATCCCATTAGCATTTCATTCAAAACAAGTAGATGTAGATTCAGATAGACATTTTGACAACCAAATCATGAAAGCTAAAAGTGTTATACGTCTGTATATCAGGACTATACGTAGAGAGGTCAAGAATGAGGGTGCACAAATGTTGAGGAGAACGCAACATAGATATACCAATCCCTTAAAAAGATATAATTATTCACTGAAAAATAGTCAATGGCAGAATATGTTAATCATTCTGGCAGGCGGGAACATCAAACTGGTCAGGGAGACCTTAGGGTCCTGCCAAGGAAACTCTAAAAAAAGCATTCTCAACACTATTCCTGCAATCGCGTGGACGACACATATTAAAAATACCTATTGTGTTGGTTTGGATCCTTTAGACTTGCTTGACTTCGAAAGAGATGACCTGATTATCCATATTCAAAACTTGAAGCATTCGGGAGCTCCAGGCCCTAGTGGCCTGGCTAGTATCACCTTCAAGGAAAATCCTGAAGAGTGGGTTTCGCGTCTAAAGATTCTGTTTTATAAAGTTGTAGCGGATGATGTGTGTGAGGCGGTTGGAACGGATGAAGTGTGTGGAGCGGATAAAGTATGTGAGGCAGATGGAAGAGATGAAGTGTGTGCGCTGTTGAAGTGTGTGGAGCGGACAAAGTGTGTGGAATGGACGGAACAAATGAAGTATGTGGAGCGGATGGAAGGGATGGAGTATCTGAAGCATTTGCAATGGATGAAGAGTGTGGAGCGGATGAAGAGTGTGGAGCAGATGAAGAGTGTGGTGCAGATGCAGAGGGTGGAGCGGCTGAAGAGTGTGGAGCAGATGAAGAGTGTGGAGTGGATGAAGAGTGTGGAGCAAATGAGGAGTGTGTGGATAGAATGGATAAGTGGATGGAACAGGTGAAGTAAGTGTAACGGCTGAAGTAAGTGTAACGGAAGGAGTAAATGGAACGGAAGAAGTAGGTGGATGAATGGATGGCGTATGCAGATGGAACGGATAAAACAGGGTGTATGAAACGGATCAAGGAGGTGGATGGACGATGCATAGAGAACGTTTTTGGAGTGCGCTCGATCTCAAGCACCTAAGGTAAACCACCATGTCACATCTCCATGCTTACTCTCTTCTTTACACTATCACTCAACTAGAACACAGCGATACTTTGACACCATTCGGTATAGCTGTTCTCATACCATCACTTGCCTCATACTTCCCATCATCCTAACTAAACACAGCTGGTTATACACCCTCCAGCCTAGGCATTCCCCTCAGGCCTAACGCAGCCAGAATTGATCTGGATAACAACCTTCCAGAACAAACACATAGGGCCTCATTCCGACTATGGTGGAATAGGTTAACGGGCGCTACTAATGGTGGCGGACCCGTTAAACCCATTCCGCAATATTACGAGGTCCCCTCGCGGGACCCACACTGGACGTCTGGTTTCACCAGACGTCCAGATCGGGACCCGCGAGGGGACCAGGGAGCTAACAACGGGCCGGTCGTAATCGGCCCGTTGTTAGCTCACGCTCCCATTCCCATTGAGCCCTTTGGGGGCTCAAATGGGAATGGGGAAGGTCCAGGCCCGGGTTCCCTGAAGGAGGAATTACCGGGCCCTCCGAACCCGGAATGGCCCGGTAATTACCCTTTCAGGGAACCCAGACCCGATTTTGGAGGCAGCCATGCCGCAAATTGCGGCATGGCTACCTCCAAAGTCGTAATGAAGCCCATACTCTTGATCTCCCAACCACCACACCTACCGCTAGCAAGCAGCTATCACAGGAATGCAACACCTGCTGCACACATATCCGGTGCTCACACGCACTTTATGGCTCTCTCTCTCTCTACTGACTTGAACTTCAGTTCCTGAGGGCGTTCAACCTACCAGCGCCTTGAGATCACACCAATGGTACATAAGGCACTATATAAATGCAAGATTACATAACATGACATAACATAACTTAACAGCAGAAGATATCGATCCATCTCACAGTGTAATTTGGAGTCATGGGTCCAGTCTGTTGGTAGATTATGCTCTGCTAATCTGGCGAACTGCTTGGCATCTGTTTGGGAACTCATACCCCTCTAAAGTAAACCATGTGAAAAAATGAGCTGTATCAACATTTACTGCTAAACGAGCTTCTGCCGCTCCTTGATACACCCTGCCCACCGCCCAGCCACTGAAAGTGCTAATCATCATTAACCAGAGCAGGGCACCACTTGGTGCCAACTGTCAACGTTACTAGAACCACTTCAGTTTGAGACTTTGCTGTTTTACCATAGACAGCCTCATCACGAGTTCGGCGGTATCCCGTCAGTATTACTGCGTGGATACTGCCGGGCTAATAGCGTTACCGCCAAACCCCCCAAAGCTATAAGCGCTGGATCACAGGTTTGGCGGAATTGTCATTCCCCATTGTGCCAATTCGGGAATTCCCCATTCCCCATTGGGCCCCATGGGGAATGTTCATTGCAACTACCATCAGCGCTAGTACTGCACAGTAATTTTACCAAACTGCACATTCCCGGCGCATTTACCCCCAGCCAAACCCTTGATTTGGTGGACTCTTAAATGCAGCGGTAATAGCGTTGCCGTCGCATTTAAGGGTTACCGCCAAACTCGTGATGAGGCTGAGAGTCTGTACTCTGGTTGCCTAGCAATTCTGAACCTGAAACCCTGCTTTATGTATTCTTAGATGTGCAAAGCCATTCGTCTAATCCTGGCCTCTTACAGAGGCAAGCACGCATATTTTGGAACCAAGTGCGCTTGTCAAAAATATACCCTCATGCAACCTGCACAGCACGGTAATCCACAAAGAAATCCATGTAATCAATTTGCAATTTGCATATGTTCCTTAAACATTGTGCCTTAAAAACATTGTGATTCACAAAGACATTACAAAAGCCTCTGATAAAAGTGATGTCAAGCATTGTGTGTGATCTTGAGTGTTGTGTAGGCAGAGAGACTTCCGTCCCCAAGTGCCGCACAGAGAGGACCAAAATCGCTCCCTGTGCAGCCCTTGAGGCCACAGGTGGAGATGTCACTCTGGAACCACAAACCTCTAGAGAACCCGATACGCTTCAAGAAAACAATGGTTAAGTACCAAGCAATCAAGTAAGCAGCAATACCAAACAACATGACGAGAGCTTACCAGGGGTGACTGAAGAAGGGCTGTAAACCTAGGAGGTAAGGGTTCTGGGACTCACTATGCAGCACCACTCAGGTTGGAGCATCCAGGACTGGTATAGTGTAGTGTCCACCTGATGTCAAGAACGTAACCAGGCTATGAGGTTCCAAAACATGAAGCCCAGGTTACCAGATGCAAAGGGAAGTTCCGTGTGGCAGTCCGATAAACAATCCGTGGTCGGTGAACATCCAGGGTAAGTTGATGCCAAAAGGGAATTCGAAGGATAGTCTGTGTAGCAGAGTCGAAAAACCAAGGTATCCAAAGTCCAACAAGTAGAAACACGTGACGCCAAACAGGTTACGAGTAACAGCTGTGAAGCAGCGAGTATACGGAAATCTGCATTTAAATACTCACAGTACTGGCGTTACCCTGCGCCACGTGACGCGTCGTCGCGCCACATGTCCGGCCTACCGGGTCACGTGAGCGAGCAATGGCTGTCACGCGATGCGGAAGTCCAACGCGGATTCTCCGGGCTGCCAGATGCCAAGGAAGTTGCCAGTGTAAGAAATAGCGTAACTTGGAAAGTGTTCTGTTTCCCATGAGGCGCGCTCGTGCATGCGGGGCAGCGGAGAGCACATGTGAGTCCCGGACCGTGGAAGGGGAAAGTGATGGAATGGGGGGAGAGGGGCGAGCAACTGGGATTCCAAGGTCTCGGGCAGGGGAGGTATGATTGTCAGGAGTGTGTGGGACAGGGGGTATGACACATTGGGGGAAATGAAACACTTTGAAGACTTTAGATTTTTCTATTGCATAAAACAGTGAAACATTTTGAATGGGGCAAGTGGCGACCTGGGAAGCAAACATGGGACACGCTAATAGGTTTCGGCTCTCAATTATCAAGTGAAATGCCCCAAAGCTGCAATCATACCTGTGACATATGCTGTGTGCCGCAATAAATGCCTGAATAAATCACTATACAAAAGGCACAAAAAGATAAATACATGTAAAGCCACACAGGCATCGTTGAGTAAGTTGCACAAGTGAACTTTTCACGGGGACGTCTACTGTGGCATTTGTATATGACAGTATCTAGACCAAAATCCATGAGGAATCTAATTTGTTATACCTGCTTTTAAATCGTGTTTTCCATAATTCATTATTGGGTCTGGGTAAACGTTCCTGCACAAACCCTGAACTACTCACATTTCAGGTAAAAGTTTTAATAAACTAGAGTGGAGTTAGAGTAGGTCAGTAATAAAGCAGAAATCAGGCAGAAAGTTTAATGTAGTGTAGGTGTTGAATGCACACTAATGTGTGACGTATTCAATCATTTGTTGTGGGCAAATAAGACCAGGTCCATCAGCAGAGATCTGGGGAGGAGGGTGACTCAGCATGTGTCTTGAAGTGAGTGAATGAGACTGATGCAATTGGGTGGTACATTGGAGCAGGAGCCAGGAATCCATGAGGGCAGTTTGTGGGAGAGTCATGATTGCATGATTTACTGGGTGGGAGGCAAAGGGATTCAGGGACATGGGTGATACACTTGAGAGTGTCTGTCTCTTGAAGTGAATGGATGAGAGACATCAGGTCAGTGGTCGAAGTGGACGGGAGCTGTTGGGAGAGGTGCTCCTCTAATTGTTTTTATTAGGTTTTACTGTTCCTATATTTTTATTTTAAAAAGTAACCGTTCCGGAATGGTTTCGTTTTAAAATAGTAGTGTAGAAAGCAGTTGAAGGTTCCCCTTCAGTGCAACGCCCTGAACATTCCCTTAAACAGCAGATACATTTGTTTGTGGGTTTCTATTGTGCGATGGTGGAGGGGCGTGCAATGGGGTTGCTGCAGAGCTAGGCAGACCAGCATGCAACATAGTTCCTCTATTTCTTTTCATACACTTCGCCCACTGCATCAGGTGACACCTGGAAGGAGTAGTGGGAGGAGCAAGAAAATCCTGAGAGCAGCTTGTGGTGGACTTACACTTGCCTACATTTGCTGGTTGGGAGCAGTAGATATTTCGGGTGGCGGGTGCCTCTTGAAGGAAGTGAGTGAGACACATGTCATTAGGTGGCACATAAGTGGAGGAGAGGGTGGAGCCACTAATATTTGTGTGCAGCTTATATGAGAGTCATGCTTGCCTGATTTTGATTGGAAGAAGCAACAGAGATTTGGGGTGGGATATGATTATCCTGTTAGTGCCCTTCTCTTGCTGTGAGTGAGCCAACGTACCATTGGTTTACACCTGGGAAGAAGAGAGGAAGGAACAAGGAATGCCAGAGTGCAGCTTGCTGGAGATGCACCATTGATTGATTTCCCTAGGCGGAAGCAGCAGAGTTTCAGTGAAGTAGGTTACACAATAGTCAGTGCCAATCTATTGAAGTGAGTGGATGAGACATATGCTAAAAGGTAACACCTGGGAGGAGGAGAGGGCAGAGCCATAGATCCCTGAGGACAACTTGTGGGAGAGTCGCAATTTTCTGATTTAGCTGGGAGGGAGCACAAGAGATTTGGGTAGATGGGTTATACACCAGTCAGTGCCGGTCTCTTGAAGTGAGTGGAGCAAACACATGCCATTTGATAATACCTTGAAGGAGGAGCATGAGGACCTGGAAAACTCTGATGGCACTTTGTGGTAGATTCACACTACTGGTAAGGAGCAGCAGAAATTCTCGGAGACCAATGTTTATCTCTTGATATGAGAGGTTGAGACATTTGCCATCAGGTGACACTATGGAGGAGGAGAGGGTGAGCTATGAATAGCTGAGGGCAGCTTGCTGGAGACTCACCCTTGGCAGATGTTTCTGGATGGACGCACCTGAGACTCAGTGAGCCAGGCGATGCACTTGTTGAAGTGAGTGGATAAGAAACTTGCTGTTAGATGACACCTGGCAGGAGGAGCGGTTGGTGTTAGAAATCCATGAGGGAAGGTTAAGGGATAGTCACCCATGCCTAATTTTCTTGTGAGAGAGTAGCATATATACAGTAAGGCAGGTGACACATCCGTCAGTGAGTGCACAACACATTTGGAAGAAGGTGTCAGTGCCACACTGCTCCAGAATCAGGTCGAGGTGTTTTGTTCCAGGTATTTTCATTCCTTCAGTCGCACTTGCTGTGTGCGCTGCAGAACCCAGAATTGCATGTTGTCAATATAGCGTATCTTTCAACTCACCTTTCCTCCTCACAAGTTTCTCTGGTTTATGTGAACTAGTTCAAGTACCTGCATAGGCATTGCAGCCACAACAATGAACATCCACTGAGACCCAGTGGCATCTCCAGGAATCGAATTAAGCGTGGGGGGCACAGACGAGCGACAGGTCAAAGTAGGGAGGCCACCTAATAATGGAAGATGTGAATGTTTTTCCAATATTGACATGGGTGGAGCAGCCTAAATTGAATCACAGAGGACGGGGGAAAGGGAGGTGCCAGAATATAACATAATTAGTTGCAAGGTGTTAGACAAATTACAGGTTACATCAAAATATGCCGTAGTGTTGCGCAAATGCTGCAGCGTTCAGCCAATTCAGTGTGACCCGTGCTGCTCTATTCCTGGGAGTTGCCAATAAAAATGCCAACCTACCGAGGGTAAATCTTAAATACACCATGACTCTCTTAAAAACTGCAATGTTCAGCGCAGTGTGCCAGCCTGCCAGGTAAGTATAGCCTTGCCAGTTCCAAGCAACTCTATTTAATCACAGTGAACATGCCAGTTCCCATCCTTACCCAACTCTGCCCCAGTATGACATGTTCTGATGTAAGTGCAGCCTCGAATCCACCAATAATTCCATCATATGCTTGGTCAGCCACCATGTGTAATGTACAGCCTTTCAGGGACTGCAATAACATGCCAAGTGCATCTTCAAATGCCGCAATAAAGCAATTTTATTGTTGGTAGTAACCATTTGTAAGGTAGAGCCCCACACATCCAAACTCAAATGACCTAACACTGCCAAGACCCAGAGCCCAAGCATCATACCTAACACCTCGGTCCATACACCATCCACTCCCTGCCTTACCTAGGAATGGGTGACCTAATCTCGAGTGTTTCCTCCCCTGGTTACTTGTAGATCCATAGCTGATTATTGCTCCACGTCCTCTGTTGTTAGAATCCTGCTACCTTGTTTCTATGATCCTTAACCTTATTATTCCAACTACAATTGTAAAGCCCTCTGTTGCTTCCTGAAGCCAAATGCATGCTCAATAAATACCCTAATAATAATACCTGGTATCATGCCCCCCATCACCGGTATCACAAGCCCTATAACTGGCATCCTGTCACCGAGAACACAAGTCACTTAATTGTCCTCCTGCCCCCCATCGCCCACAGCACAAGCCCCATACCTGGCATCCCACCCCCACCACCAACATTGCAAACCCCATTCCTGGCATCCTGCCCCCCACCACTAAGATTGCAAGTTCCATACCTGGCAAACTGCAACCCACCGCCCAGAGCACAAGCCCCATACTTGGCATCCTGCCCTCCAACACCCAGAGCACAAGCCCAATATCTAGCATCCTGCACCCCACCACCCAGAGTACAAGCCCTATACCTGGCATCCTGTCCTCCACCATCAAGATTGCAAGCCCCATATCCGGCATCATGCACTCCACCACCCAGAACACAAGTCAAATACCTGCCAACCTGCCCAACACCATCCAGAAAACAGGCTTTATACCTGCCATCCTGTCCCCCACCGCCAGGATAGCAAGCCCCATACCAGGCATCCTTCCCCTTCCCCACACAGATAACAAGCCTCATATCTGGCATCTTGCCCCCCTAATCAGAACACAAGCCCCAGTGCTGGCATTCTGCCCCCACCACCCAGAGTAAAACACTAAAAGTAACGGCTGAAAGGTATTGAATTAATCTTAACCTCTGGCATTGCTCTGTGCAACCTTCCAGACTATCGTTCTTCACCTGCCAACCCATTACAAAAGGGGAAAGGCCATATGAAAATAAGGCTTGGTTCTACCACAAAAGAGGCAGGCCAGCCCAAGCTGCTGGGCCACATTCTTCTGCACGAGACCACAAGCATCCCAAACATGTTTCATCCTTGTTGGGCCTCATCAATGAGGAGTAGCTTGGGTCTCTAGGCCCAGCAAGCATGGGACAAACATCTGGGCATGCCCGTCCCACTTGGGGTGACTATAGCAAAACACAACAGGTGACATTGCTCTGGGCAAACTCCAGACCATTAACCCACATTAATTCTCACCTGCATCGAAGAACCAGCTAGCGAGCTGCTCACTTCCAACCAGCAGCCTGAGCTGCTGGGTGTACATGAGGGATGCTGCTGTGACAATGTTGAAGTAAGCCCTTTGAGCTTTGGAAGTCTGCGAGCTTCATCTACACGTTACAAGGGCCACCGCCATTTTGGGAACATCAGTGTCTAAAGCCTGAGTCCTTCATTTACTTTTGATTTGGCTGTCGAGTCCCTAATCTGATCCCGGGAGCGGACAGGCTTCAGCAGGTCCCCAGCATTAAGGCCCAAATCAGGCCCCTGTCTGGCCCTGACTGAAGCTGGAGGGAGGCCTCACCTCACTGCACCATCAATTTGTGATACAGCTGCAGATAGCTCGGTAAGTACCTGCCCTCCTTTAATCTTTCTTTATGTGCAGTTCAGGCTCTCCCCTGGCTGCGGGATGCAATCACCTGCACAGCATTCTGCTCTCCACAGAAGCACTGGATCACAGTCCTCAAGCCCTCTACTTCAGGCAGGCCACACTAAATTTGCTTCATCCCCTCACTTTGCCCCTCTCTCAACTTTGGAGATGACCTGCATTTCACACAACCTACCCTAGCCTGTTGTCGATTTGCATGTCTGTGTCTCCATTCTAGTTTGTACCACTCAAGTCTTCACCTTGGCCACATGTGCACTGATCAATTCTAGCTTCTGCAATTTTTATGTGCACTGTCTAAAACTGCTGCATTTTACATAATGTAGGAAATTCAAATCTAGCTGCTGCAATTCTTATGTGCACTGTCTAAAACTGCTGCATTTTACATAACTAGGAAACTTTTTGAAACTTGAGAACATTTCAAACCTAGCACCTCAAATGCATTTCTTAATTTATTGGGCCTCATTAACCCTTAACGCCTGATTCTGATTTTAACGGCTGCTTTTAGCAGCCGTTAAAATCCATGGCGCTAACCCGCCATGATGCTAATTACGCCACCGTAATTTACAGTGGCGTAATTAGCGCCTTCCCCACTCCCATTATGCCCTATGGGGCAAAAATGGGAATGGGGAAGGGAAAATGAGAAATGGGGATTTACCGCCCCACTCACCTTGGAATGGGGCGGTAAATCCGCCATCCACCATGGTGTAAACATAGTTTACACCATGGTGGTAAAGTTGGCGTACTTAGCGCCTGGGTCGTAATGACCCCCATTGTGTTTTAAAACTGGGGATTGATTGTTTCTGCTGCACCTTAGTGCTCACTCAGTCTGGGTACCTATAATTCGGCTTCCCTGTGTATATCTTGTGCAAAGCACCTACTTTATCTCTGCCTGATTGGCTGCTAGGCCATCTAGTGAGTTTATGTGTGCACTATTCACCTCCCTTGTCGGACTTTCTCCCTCCCCCCACTACATGGCACACTCTCTATCCCTGTTCTATTCTAACTGCAACTCTATCACATATTCTATCTCTCTCACGAAGTTTGGGGGGAAAAAAACCTTATAAAAGCTCTCCTGGCATCTAATCCAGGCCTACCTATTGCTGACACATACGTCAATGATACTTTCAGGCAGACTATTACTGACATCCTCTTTTCTGTCCCCTCCTCGGACCTAACGACACCCCACCTGGTTTCCACTACCTCCCCTTTCTCCTCTTCACCCATTAATGGTGGCACTAGGTGGGAAGTACTCTTGGCATACTTGCCATCCTCTACGTCTATCATTAATATTTATCACATTGGCACTATCATGGCCAAGGCTCTCAACCTACTCTTCTCCTCCTTGACCTGTGCCTGCCCTCTCTCATTAACTTCCTCCCTTTCCCTGATACTGCTCTGCCCTCCACTCCTCTAAGCTCTCCACCACCACCAACGGGAATACCATGCACCTTTACCCCCTTTGAAAAACATTCAAAGGTGTGAACCAGCTTCACTTAGCTATTTTGAATGCTTGTTCTTTTGTCAAAGAGTCCTCTGATCTGTCACCTTGTTGAAGACTTTGACCTCGACATACTCGCCATTACTGAGACATAGTTCAATGCCAGCCTTGTCACTGCTTTTGACACTCTCCTTCCTGAGGGCTACACAATCCTCTCCAAACCCAGGCCCAACCAGCCTAGAGGTGGAGTGGCCCTGATCTACCCCGAGTGGGTTGCTGGCTCTATCATACCTACTCAATCCTACCCCTCCTTTGAATACCTTGGAATACCTCATCTGTAGGCTCAGGGTTTCTCCTACTCTCTCACTTACTCTTGCTAACATCTAGAGCACCCCCAGTCCTATCTCTCTCTTCTGACTTCACCTCCTCCCTCTTGACCTCTTCTCCAAACCCCTCCTCCTTGGGGACTTTAATATCCGTCTCAACTCTCTTGAATCTTGAATCAGCCATCTCATAGTTCAGTGACCTTTGCGACTCCCTCTCTCTCACTATTCTTCCTTCCAGTCTAACCCACTCAGTTGGACACAATCTGAATGCGTTCATTTCTGGAGACATTACTATCTCTAACCCGGTCACTCCTCCCCTGTCTTGGTCTGACCTGGCCCCCTGTCTGAGCCGCCCCTGCACTGCAAGCCTCCTTCACCATCATTCGACCGATGAAGCAAGTGTCAGTCGCTGCCTTTCCTTCCACTTTCACCGCCCCCCTCTAACTCCTGCTGCTGACTCTCTCTCTGATTCTGTCCTGGCTAACCTGCCCATCTCTATCTCCATCACCCTTGACATCCTTGCCCCTGTCATGAGAATCCACCTAAAACCTGCCTTCAAGTGCAACGGCCGGTATGACTCTGATCTAGCTTCTCTGAAACATAAGTGCAGAGTTGCTGAATGGAAATGGCAGACTTCCGGCTCATCCTCTGACAAACTGGCCTGTCGTCTGCTCCAAAGGCAATATCGTTTTTCTATCTGCTCCAAGAAGAGGACCTACATAGAAGCGCATATCTCTGGAGCCACTAACAACACAGCTTAACTTTCCAAAATCTGCAAGGAACTCGCCCATCCAACTCCAGTCTCCACCTATCTCCTTCCCTTCCCAGGCTCTCTGCTCCACTTTGGTCTACCATTTTGCATCATAAACTGAGTACAGAATTACAAAATATAAATCCAACAATTGAAAACATGTATTAAAGCATGAGAATGGAAAACCATACTTGGTCACATACTCATCCAATTTTTTCTCCAAATAATTAGAAAATGATCTAAAAATAAAATATATGTATTACCACAACCTAATTCATACATCTCTAAAATTCCTCATTAACTCATTATTTCAATTATTTCATCAGTAAAGACTTGTGTATGTACTAATAAGAAAGCTCATCCAGAATTTAAGCTTTCTTCTTTTTTTCCCATTAAGTCACCAATTTCAAGTTATCAAAAATGTTTTCTACCAAAATAGCCATTGATACTGAATTCACCCAGAAAGAATCACAGTCAATATTATCAGGCATATCACCCAGAAAAATCCAATTCAATATTACCAGTCATATCAAGAAACTTTTTAAAGTGCATTAATTGCTACGGTTTCAAGCTAGTACACTCAAGTAAATAAATGTCTGTGTGTTTCACAAACTCCTAATTGCTTACACAATCTGCATTTCGAGTCTACTGCCTGAAGAAGCTTAAGTCTAAATATAAACTCACATTTGTTTGTCTTTCGTTGGTACACCATTCACTAGGATAATCAAAGATTGATCTATTGGCCATCACATTCTCAGAGTGTGTACATTTTATTTTACGATATAATGGCTAATAAACTACTTTGCCAAAAATGCCTTTCAGTAATTCAGAAGGAGGCAACTTGGCTGTTGTGGGTTGAAGGCATATTATAGCTTGAAATGGGTGTACTGTTTGGATTGTAATGCTCTAATATAAATTAAGCTGTTGGAGATATTTTGGAAGTGGGAATATTTCCAAGTTATTATTGATAGCCCATGACGGTATTTGGTTATTATCAAGCTTTGTATTGCAGTATGTGCAAAATATTGAGGGGTTAGTAATTTTGTATTTGTTTCTGCTATGAGAGAGAACTAATTGGAATCATCGGGATTCCTCATTGTTTTCTATTTTGTACATTATATCTACAGTTTTGGTGCTCTTTGTATAAAAGGTTCTGCGACAACACACACATACTTGGTTTGGTATTTCAGCAGATATGCTTTCAAACTTTGCTATTTCTTTTTTCTTATTAGAAGGTTGGCCTTTGTATGGTTTTTTGCTATTGTTCTCTAAAGTTACTGGATTTTCTGATTGATCTTCACTTCCAAAAATATTTGCTTTGGATGTGTTCTATTTCTTCAAGGAGTTCTTTGGCTGTGCCATGTAGTAGAATGTTATAAAAATGTTCCAGTTCTAAAGCAGGACTTTTTTCATAGTACAGTCTCTGGACAAGATTTTGTATAGTGGAATGGTGTATCGCTAACATTTTTATGTGGTGGAAGGAGCTTTTACAAGCAGGTCCAGTGTAATTGCGCACTGGGCAGGACTCCATGGTTTGCAAAGTTTTCATTCTTATTTTCCCTTTTACTTTCCCATAGTGATTGTGGAATTGACGTAAAGATTTGAAGGATTGTTTCTGTACGTTATACATTGAGGGTGCAGGGCCATTTGTAGACGGGACGGATCGGTTCAGTGGAATGGAGAGTTGATTGTAAATTTGTTGGGGACATTCTTTTAATGAGGCTTTCTTCTGCCAAAATGGTGTTGTCTACCATTTCATACCCTCGGCTACTGCTATGTATGGCTATTGGGATTTTAGTTTTTGTATGCCTCTTCATCGAAATATGGTTCTGTGCTGGTTGTGTGAATGTATTCACCTGCACAGAAGTTTGCAAAGGTATCTATTTTGACATTGCACATGTTGCGAAGTACTTTTTGTAGTTTACTGATTAATTGTGTTAGTGGTTTCATTCTAGTTAAAATTAATATAAATCATTTTCGTTTGTGGAGCATTGCTCTGTCAATGAGACCTTCCAGGATTAGTCTTATTCGTTAATTTTTAAGGGTTGAGCGTGATTTTTCTGTGGTTTCTATAAGATTCTGAAGTACTCTACAGTGGAATATTTTTAGTAAAATTTAATAATTTGGAATACTTAACTGTGGCTACATTAACATTGGTAGATGCAGTGCTAGCACTATTGGTAGTTGGATTCTTCTTAATACATGTCTTTTTATTTTTAATTTTCGGAAGAGCGGCCATAATTTTTTACTGCTTGTTGATTCAGTTTTGTTGAGTGACTGTATTAGCTGTTTTGTTTGAACATTTGCTATAAACTCTGCTTGAGGTGCATGACTATTTTGCATGCTTTTAGTTTTATCTGCTATATGTTTTCGTTGTTTTCTACAGAGTTGCTTTTTGGTAGGCATTCTCTTCTGTCTTTTGGAGAAATAAGGAAAGTGTGGGCTTGAAAGTTGTGCAATGTATTTGCATGCACTGTGCATGAGTGTCTGAATATCAGGGCAGGCATAAATAGAGGGTTGTGTGATTGTGCAATAGGCTGTTAGTTCTGGTTGGAAAGGTTGTGATAGTAGCTGTGTGTGTTGATGTGTGAAGGCTTGAGTATGACAGAGTAGTGTCCATGAATAAGTAAGGACATTACAATGTTTTCACAATACTAGTGGGTGTTATGATACAGCTGTTCAGATGAGAATACAAAGAGTATACCTGCTAAGGTGCAACGAGTAAGAATTTAGCAAATGGTGTTGGACTGGATACAATTGTGTAGGCTACTATATGGCTGCACTGCCCTGTATGACTAACAGAAAGAATACTACTCCAATACTGCACTTACTTTGTTGGATGTGAAGAGTAGTTTTCTTCTGGGTTTTCGCTTCTAGTAGAGACGTTTCTGTCTTTCAGGAGGCTGTTCTTCACTGCAATTGGGAAATTAGAAAATGTGTGGGTATGTGTGGTAATGGACATCATTGTACTAGAAGAACACTTTATTTTACACTCTAGAAGGATTTGTTGGGAAGAAGAGTTAGTAACATTGCACAGGATTACGAGTATGGTTGTAACACTGCTGTTGGTGCAGATGGGTTGCCACCAGATTCCTAATACTTGTTTGGCAGCTAGCTTCCCAGTATCACTAGGATAGTACAGGCCATGTTGGCCTGGAAAGTCAGGTGTTGGAAAATGATAGTCTCTATGTGTGTGCAATTGTATAGCACTGTATGGGAATGCGGACTTGGGAGCACCAGCATCGTTGGTATTGGGGCCGGTGGTCCTGTGATAATTATGCCCTACGGGGCTGCCGTCTTCAAAGTGGGAGAGTGGTTGTTGCTCTATTTGTACTAGAAATGTAGTACTGCAAGTCCTAATAGGCTGAGAAAAATGGAGAAGCCAAGAAAGATGTACAGATTAGAAAGGAGAATGTTAGTGTGCACACTTTCCTTAACTTTGCCCCACATGGATGCTTGGTAAATGAGTGCTATTGCAGTATGTTGGAAAAATCCTTTCCATTTCCTTCCATTTATTTACTAAAAACTACAGACAGCACTGCTGTAAATGTACACATGCATTAATTTGGTTTCCTTGAAATGGTGCTGAAATGAGTAGTTGTAAGCGCAGTGCATTTTGTAATTGTTCAAACCATGTACATGGCATGCTTTGGTAACAAACATTAAGTTCAGTGTGCATTGTGGACGTTTTACTGCAGGTGCATTATTGGGAGAAGTGGTTCTAAAGTGACAGAATGAAAGAAGAAAATAACAGTTTCCACATTAGAATGGGTGATATGGGCAAACATGCATCTTGTGGTAATATATTGAAGTTTCACATAGGATCTGGCACTTAAACATGCCGTGGAAATGTTTCAAATGTGGATTTCTTTTCTGTCACAAAAAAATCACCGAGAGTGATGCTGAAATTGAAATGTGTGTTTTGAAACAGTTATGATAGTGCTCATTAAGAGAACACTTTCTCAGAAGACAATATTGTAAGTAACTGCCACGTGTGACTACTTAACAGTAGTCAATGAGGAAGTAGTGCAAAGAGTGAAGTGGAAAGGGAATAAGGGCTATCCCATGTTACGGTGTCTCTGGACAGGGCATGCCACATCCAGGTCTTCTCAGGATGCCTAACATGGAAATGGGACTCTTGAGATTAGCCAATCAGGTGTTCAGGTTGTGCTTTATACGAAGAGAGGGTAATACTTTTTTCATTGCTGTGTGTACTTGAGATGGCTGTGGTTGGAGAGATGGAGAGAGTCAGTGTGTGGATGGTGGGAGATTGCTTTGTGAGTGACCCGCAGAGGTATGCAGAGAGAAGGGGAATTTCTGCCAATCTTAGATTTCAGGGAGTGGAAGCTTTGTCGTGTGGTGTGCCTGGTCGCAGTTTGCAAGGAGTGCTTGAACTTTGTAGAGATATGGCCACTTTTAACACTCCTGATGTTCTTGTGGTGCACTGTGGTGGAGTGCATTTGGGTTATATCAGTGCAGTAGGTTTACTGAGTGCACGGAAGGACTTGGTGAAGGCACTGATGCTGCTTTTTCCATGTGCAAAGGTGGTATTTTGACACATTCCACCTAGAACAGTATGGTAAAGACCCAATGTCTTCTGACCTCAGCAAGATGCAGGAAGGTGTCTTAGGAACAGAAGCATGTCTTCTTTATGTGTAGTGCTGGGATGTTCTATTTTGAGAATGAGAATATTAATTCACTGAGTGTGAACTTTTTTATTGCAGATGGCATTTCTTTGTCCAACATTGGAAATGCCATTTTCCTTTACAATGTAAGGGATGCTTTGAAGATGTTCATGTACGCCTGTAAGGAAGAAAAGAAGAGACAATGCAACAAAAAAAGGTTTTTGTTTACAATCACTTTCAAAAAAATACACAATAAATAAAGCTCTTTTCAGAGCTAGCACTAAAGAGGAAATCTCCTAGCCTGGGTTAAATTTCTCTCCCCGCCCACTTGAATTGGACGATCTGTCCGCAGACACCGTGGTAGTCTGCGGATCGCAGGTGCCCATGCGGGGCTTCTGAGGATGGCAGGCATGGAAATGGGACTGTGGAGCCGAGGGGATTGGCCAATAAGGTTTCCTGGTTGTGGTATGCAAGGAGACAGTGTGGCAGAAGATCTGCTTGCTGAGAGGAGTGCAGATGGCTATGGCTATGGCTGTGTCTTTCAGGAGGAAGAGTGTGTGGATTTTGGGGGACTCATGGATCCAATGGTTGCAGGTGTATGCAAAGCAATGAGGAGTTGCTGCACATGTTGATGTGCAGTGGTATGGAGTGTGCGGCATGAAGTGGGTTGACTTGCTTCCATTTTGTGACACTTTAGTGACGCACCATCATACAGCCTTTATTATTGTTCTTTCTGGAGGGAACAGTTTAGGCAATGTACCTGGAATTTCACTGCAGTTTGCAATGAGGGAGACGTTTGGGAAAATGATGGGCATGTTTCCAAACTCCCGAGTAATTTTTTCTCATTTTGCCCAGAGACAGATGTGGCTGCGCTCCAGTTCAGTTGGTCCGCAAAAGGAGAAAGCAAAGCGCAATGTCAACAAGGCTGTTTGTGCATTTTTGAGAAGTGTTGGCATGACGTCTTTCCATAATGAAAACATAACATTTAACAGCACCAATATTCTTTGCAGAGATGGACTACATCTTACTGATGCTGGTAATCAGATTTTTTGGCGAAATATCCAAAAGGCTTTGCAACCCTTTTCGCAAATATAGCAAGCATTTTACAGTAGGTGTTGCCTACTTTACTGTACTCTAAACCTCTACAAAAACCTTCCAAAAACAAAAAACAGCAAAAAATGCTATTGTCAGAGCCACTACTTTCTCCCGCAAAAGAGTGCAATGGTTTAGATGTTGCCACCTGTCACATTTATTACGTGTCCACGGACTACTACCGCTGTATGCGGACTTCACAGGCTGCTGGAGAGAGGAAGATGTTGGGTGGGCCTCACATAGATAGGGGCACTGTTTATTGTGCTCATGGACCATAGCCTCGCAAGCACTTCCAAACTGCTCCCCCTGCAGAGTACTGCATCACAGTACATACAGAGTACAGTGACCATTGAAAGGCAGGGGTTACATTAAACTACAGAACCGCACTCCGCCTCAACCCTGGGGGCCTCTGGGTGCCCAGAACGCCCTGAATAGCTTGTCTGTCCACCTCCTGAGACCTTCCCTCCCCCCCGATTTGCCTAGCGTCTCTGCTCCCCTCCTGGGCCTCGGAGCTCGTCCTCCAACTGACATCATGACCAAGGGAGCGGGAAAGAAACAATGTTCAATCAACATGTTTACAAAGGCCCCATCGGGGTCTGTGGGGGAGGCACCTGAGCAGGAACCGTCCAACTCGTTGAACTCGGATCCCTCAGACTCTCAGAAAATGATGGAATTCATCCAGGAGGAGTTCACCAAGCTCCATAGCAAACTGGATGACATGAATGTCTCCATATCCTCCATCAAAGCCCATATCGAGAGGACTGATGGCTGGATGGCTGAGATCGAGACACGAGTGCCACAGAGGATAACCTGGGCTCCCTCTGGGTGGAGGTCTCCGCACTCTCTGGCCGAGTTACCAAGGTTGAGAAAAAGAATGAGGACCTTGAATCGTACTCGAGACGTAACAACCTCCGCATTATCGGAATACCCAACGATGCCATAAAAGTACCTATGGAGGATTACGTCTAGTGCACTTTACTAACACTGCTCGATTCCCCAAAGCTTTCCCCACAGTTTGCGATCGAGAGAGCCCATCGTGCCCTCACTTCAAAACCCAGGCCGGGTGCACCTCCTCGACCCATTATAGCCAGATTCCTAAATTTCCGCGATCGTGATGCTCTCCTCAGGGCGGCGAGAGCCAAGGGTGAACTCCTTCTGGGGGCCACCAGGATCCATCTATATCCGGATTTGCCGGAACGTAAAACTTTCCTGGCAGTGAAGAGGAGACTGCGAGACCTGGAGGTCAAATGCTCCATTCTATACCCCGCCAAGTTGAGAATTAAACACTCTAACCAAGTGTACTTTTTCACAATCCCTGAGGAGGCATCCAGGTTCATCGATGAACACTTCCGTGGTTGACCCCTTTCTGATTCGCACACTCATTAATGCTATGTCCCTTGGTTGATTGTTTATAGTCTGGGACACCTCCTGGGTCCGAAAATGTGCGACTAGCGAATTTATGTGAGAAGCGGCTGTCTCCCGCCTAAGTGAGTTTTTTGCCCTCGACATGCACGTCCTAGCCTTTAGGCTTATCCTCACAATCCCAGAGGAGGCCTCTGGGTTCATCGCTGACCGCTTCTCTAGTTAAACTCCCCTCTGAAGCGCTTGTCCACTACTGTAAAGCTGCTCTACGAATTGTTGTTAAATCCAGTCACTTTCCTAATCTGGTTGTTTGGGAGGCTATTCCTCCCAACTGTGAGCAAATTGTTCTCTATTCTCTGTTTGGGGGAGGGATGTAGGAGGGGGTGGGCGGTGTTGGGTTTTATGTTAAAAAAGGCTTGTTATCCACAGAGGAGGTAGAGTATAAGGCAATATTGGTCCGATGTTAGTGAAAAGATGGTCAAACGGTGCACTGATCATGGGGGTCAACACTCTGATAACCTTTAATTTCTAACGAATACCTCTGCACTGTTAACCGAGGATAACTTGACAATCATGAGTTGGAATGTGCGTGGACTGGGAAACTACAAGAAAATTAGACAATCACAGCTTCAGTCCAAACGTCATGGGGTCAAAATCCTGTTTTTACAAGAAACGCACACCTGCACTGAGCACTATGAAAAGTTTGCCAAAATGTGGGACCCTCAAAGGTACTTTACTAACTACTCTACCCAAAGCCGTGGGGTTATGACCCTAATTCACAGGAGCCTCATGTTCAATTCCATATCTTCACAGATAGACCCCCAGGGCAGATATGTGTTACTCCATGGTATCCTGCAGAATAGGGAGGTGGTTCTATTAAATATCTATGGCCCCAACATTGATGACCCAGAGTTTTACTTACACCTCATGTCCCTCCTTGACAGCTTCCCTCTTATACCTCTGGGGAGGTGATTTTAATACGATATTCGACGTAGACCTAGATAGATCCAGCTCCAGACCCCGCCAACTTTCCAAAGCAGCCTACACTACACTGTCATCTCTCCCCCGTCTTGCCCTTGTGGATGCATGGAGGCTTCTTTAACCAGACTCTCGTTCCTACTCCTTCTATTCTTCAGTGCATGACTGGTATTCCCGAATCGATAGATGGCTAGTGTCTGACATACTTATAAGGAACGTGACTCGCCTAACGATCCATCCCAGAACCCTCTCTGACCATTCACCAGTGACCATTACTCTCTGTTGGGGCCCGGATCGCGACCATATCAGACACTGGAGAATGAAACCTTACTCCCTCCTCGACCCTGTCTTCAGCTCCGAGGTGGAGACCGCCATTGAGGAGTTTTTCAAAATTAACGCCAACTCATTGTCTTCACAGGCCACCCTCTGGGATTCTTTTAAAGCTTTTATTAGAGGTATTGCACTGTCCAAGGAAAATGGCATCCTTAGAACAATTCATAGGGATATTGCTGAAAGCGAGGCCACGCTGTCCGCCCTGAAAGTCCAATGCTCACTACACAAAACTCCTAAAATCCTAGCATTAATTGGTACAGAACTTGACATATTCTGCTCTCTTGCGGACCGTGAACAGAGGTTCCTGGACAGCCCGGGCCTCGCTAGGAAGTATGGTGAGGGTGAACGCCCAAGCCTCTTTCTGGCCAGGCCAGGATTCTCCACCGTGAGTTTGGCGCCCCACCCATCCCTAGAGTGGAAAGACCTGGCAGATCCCTGGCCACGTCACCACAAGATATCAACTTCAAATATCTTTCCTTCTACGAATCCCTATATGCCAACGTGGACAGTGTCCCGACATCAGAGATTGACTCCTACCTAGATAATCTTCCCCTCTCGATCCTCTCCCCCGAAACCATCAGCTCTCTCAAGAATCCATTCACCCCCGAGGAATTCTCGGACGCCATAGACTCACTCTCATCAGGCAAATCCCCAAGCACAGACGGCATCCCCATTGAATTCTACAAACATTTCAAATCGCTCGTACTCCCTTGCTTAATGGCTCTCTGGGAGGAATCATTGGAGACAGGCCGATTTCCCCCTTTTCTCCGTGAAACCACAATAACTGTTTTGCTTAAACCCGGTAAACCCCCCACTCATTGAGGCTCTAACATCCACTCTCGCTCATTAACTGCGATGTCAAAATCTATGCCAAACTGCTAGCCCTACACCTGGCCCCCTACATGCCACACATTATTCACCCAGATCAAGCGGGTTTTATTCCGGGACGTCCCACCTCCCTGAACTTGAGGCGCCTCTTCAACATTATAAGCAGGATCAACCCAAATGTTCACGCAGCAGCTGCTACACTTGATATGCAAAAAGCTTTTGACTCTGTCTCATGGAAGTATCTCTGGCGGGTTCTTGAAAAATGCAAATTCGGCCCCTGTTTCCTCTCCTGAGTTAGGCTGCTGTACTCCAACCTAGTAGCTAGGGTCCGCACTGAAGACCGATGCTCCCCCCTTTTCCAAATAGCTAGAGGGACGAGGCAGGGCTGTCCCTTCTCCGCCCTAGTTTTGACCATAGCGATGGAACCATTCGCGGATATGTTGCGCCAATCCCATGCACACAGAGGCCTGCGAACCACTGGCCACTCGGATATAGTGTCTCTATATGCTGATGATGCCCTACTTTTCATCCGTTACTCTGACACCAATTTGGCTCCGATATTGGAAGATATTGTCCATTTTGGACGCATTTCCGGTCTCAAATTGAACTGCTCTAAATCCACCCTTTTCCCACTCACTACCCGCACACGTCCCCCCCCCGACACCCTGGGATTCATATGGCCCCAGTCAAAGTTCACCTATCTAGGTATAGAAGTGGCTCGCCAATTTGAACTGGCTTTTGAAGAGAACTACCAAAAATACCTCACAAGCCTTACAGCAAAGACACTGGGCTGGAGCAAACTCTCAATTTCAATTGCGGGCAGGATAGGGATACTGAAAATGGTAGTATTACTCCAGCTTCTGTATAGGTTCACCAACATCCCCAGTGGCTGGGTGAGGGGTTCTTCCAGGCGTTGACTCGTACCCTTAACACCTTTCTTTGGCACTCAGGCACGGGCCGGCTAAAACTCAAGACCTTGGCCACCCCAATGGAGGTTGGCGGCTTCCGTGCGCCTGATTTCCTCAAATACTGGTTGGTAGCGCAACTCCAATATACTTCACATTGGTTCAACACATCGGACCCCCCACCCCATGTCAGACTCGAAAGGTTGTTGGTCAGCGACCGTGATATTCGTTCCCTGGTTGTCACACCCATGCCGATGGTCTTAGACTCACTCGACCCGATGGTCTGCACGTCCCTGGCTCTATCTAAAACATGGAAACTGCTAGGCATTGCCCATCCCTTTCATGGTAACTTACCACTTTTGAACTTCCTCCCGGAGGTCCCACACGTACCTCCCCTCATCATTCGCCAGTGGGCTGAGGCTGGATATGCACTGCTCCGGGATATCTTTGAACAGGGCAACTTCATAGAGTGGCCAGACCTCCCATTGTCCCTGAGACGGAGACCATCTGTGTGGCTTCAGTACTCATCCCTCTGGAAAATACTTAAACGCAAATACCCCAGTTTCCCAGCGATACCACCAGATGAGACTGCAGTTACAGAGCTATCTTCTCCCACTGCCATGAGGGGCAAAGTTTCCAGACTCTATAACCTGGTGCAGGCCAGATCTGCTCCTGCATTCACCAAATTGAGACATGCTTGGGAGGATAACCTCGGGATGGAGATGACCGATGAACAAAGGGCCCATACGTGTGCACGCATCCATGGGGCATCCTTCAACTCCCGCTTCAAACTGATCCAATTCAAGGTACTCCACAGATATCACTACACCCCGAACAGACTTCACCATATTTCAAATGAGCTCTCCCCAAGATGCCCCAGGTGTGGCTGTGATAACGCTGTCTATATTCACATGATCTGGTCCTGCCCCCATCTCACCCTATTCTGGAGTGCAGTATGCTCTACCATATCAGCTATTCTCGAACTCCCTATCACTCCATCCCCAATGAGGTGTCTCTTCCATGACTTTCCTGAACCCCGCAGAGACTCCAAAAAACTAGCTGGCCTTTGCATACTAGCAGTACGCTCTATTTTACTCTGCTGGCTCCGGCCGACACCACCCACCAACGCGCAGTGGCTCAAGGTGGTTCCATGGGCCTCACATACTGAAGAATCCTGGGCTGTACAACAGCCAGCCCACTCAAGACCCAGAGATATTTGGTCAAAGTTTCGGTCATACATGTCTCCCACGGATACTGCTTCAGACTCACTCTGCATCTCCAGTTCTCTCCCCCTACCATTCCCCCTCCGCCCCCTGAACTGTTCCCGCTCCTCCCCACACCCAATTCAGATGTATCCCCCATGTGTATAATCTGGTTTTGAATGTCCTCTATATGTCTGAATTGCCTGCACTGCTTCTGATTGTACTTGTATGTTACTCACCTGTTTTGTGCTGCCAAGCTAAATAAATAAAAGTTAAAAGAAAAAGAAAAAAATAAAGAAAGTCAGGGGTCCACTGCATTATGTATGGTGTTTGGGGCATGTTCAGGAATCCACTGCCCCACAAAAGTGTCTCTTGTGGTGACAGATGCAAATGTTGAGGAAACAACAGAGGAACTCAACCTGCTACTGCCTTTGAAAGGGATGACCCTCCAAACTGCTGCCTTAGGTGTCACAACATTGAGGTGGCCCCATAACTATACAGCCCAATCTGCACTCAGTGCATCAAACCTTTGCCTCACATGCCTTGGGTACCCCCCCAATGGTGGTAAACAGCCTGTACACCCAAGTCTCACGCTGGCATCTGGTAGTAGGGACTTCCACTACCTCATCCTCTTTGTCTTCTTGATTCCCCTCTGCATACCATGCCTGTTCCCCTCTCCAGGCCCTTCAGATGGTGATCAGGGAGGTGGTGCTGAGGGAGCAGTAGCCATGGATGCCATTGCAGATAAAAATCAGCACACCAAAAGTAGCACACCAGAAAAGCAATGTAGGCAGTGATCAGTCCTGGTCAGCCAGAAACACAATGAGGAGCAGCAGTGGGGTCTGACCTTTTATAGAGGTGCGCTCTGTGGACAGTCACACACTCTGTGGACACTTTGAGCCTCAGGTTGGACTCAAAAAGTTGCAAAAAGCATACTCTAGGACCTCTGCATGGGTTACGTTTCAGTTTAAAACACCCTGGATTGGCCAAAATGCACTTTTAAATTGTTCTGGGGTAAGGACAATGTCCAGTGATACTTTTGATGCACAGAGCGGGTGCTGTAGAGGAGGAGACAAATACCCCTACTAAAAGCTCCACTCCCATGTTGCCTATATGTTGGGAGCTAGAAATTGCGACATGTTCAGTACCAGTTAGGATGCATATACCACAAAGAATTCTTGAGAAAAGGTATCCATTAAGAAAACCCTATATGCATTCACAAATAAATAATGGTCTTCTGAAAAGAGTCCCACAAGAAGTATGAAAAAGAATGAGAAAGGAGATGGGTGACGTCATATGAAGCAGAACTGACACACCCAGAAAAGATGCAAATGAAGAAGGAGCATAAACATTCCATAAGATATGAAGAGGAGGTGTAGAAGTCAAGCAACATTTTGGGATCGAAATGGAGATGCTCATGCAAAGAAACACTGAAGAAAATGCAAAAGTCATTTTACACATGTACAGATGCCGTAACGCAAGTAGACAAAGTAATCCTGAGGCTGGCTACGTAGTGAATAGATTGCAGCGATGCGCAAATGTAGTGGTGGTGCCGCCAACGATCTCTGCCTTAATGCCAGTAAGACTGAGATTCTCCTCATTGACACACCCGCTCCCTCCTTTCTTGTCACTCTCTGGCCAGCCTCTCTTGGCCATCTTCCTGCTCCCACCAGTGAGGCTAAAAACCTTGGGGTCATCTTCGACTCCACACTCTCCTTCTCTCCTCACATCTCTGACATATCTAAGAAGTCACTGACACCCAGCTTAACCTCCTCAGAGGTATTCTTCCTTTATTCTCCTTCTTGTGAATCTCAGTGTCTCCAGAGCTCTGGTTCTCTCTAGGCTGGAATACTACAACAGCCTCTTTCTAAATCTGTCTGCCTGCCTCTACACTCCACCTTCTGCAACTAATCCAAAACAGGACTGCAAGACTTGTCCTTGGCCTCAAGCCCAGGGATTGTATCTCTCCAGGACTGAAATCTCTGCACTGGCTCCCAGTGGCTGCGAGGATTATGTTTGAAAGCATCTGTATTGTCCACAAGGCCTTCTGGGGCCTGGGGGAATTAATACCTTAAACTGTCTCTTCCTAAATATCTTCCTTTTCGATCTCTTCGCTCATCCACCTCCAACTCTCTTAAGGTCAGTTGTTTCTCCAATCAACGAGTGGGTGGTAGATCTCTTGCTTCGGATGGGGCCTCCCTCTGAAACAGCCTCCCTGCCTCTCTGAAAATTAAGAAGAACCATCTCTGGTTCTGGAAGCACCTCAAGATCTTCCTCTTTGCTTCTGCTTTCTCTCCATGTTGCGTTCACGGCAAAGAAAATGTAAAAAAAAGGTTAGCTAGCCTAGAGCTTTGGAAAATGTATCAGGAGGAACGGGAAGACCCGCCTCCTGAATAATGGATGCTTAACCAGTGTGAAGAGGGGGGTGTTGAGCCTTCTGCTCCCCCTACCACACCTGAAGTAAATGACAATAGTACAAAAGATTAAGGATTGTATCCATTAAGGGAGCCTAATGCAGCAACAGGATATAGTAACCCGATACATGAACCGCCTGCTTATAGCAGTGATGAGAGCCCAGAAAGAACACCAGAAAAGGACGTGATCTCTAAAGTCTTACAGGACAAAGAGAAAAATGAAGCCGAAATGTGACTCTAGATATAGAATGGGAAATTAAGAGATGGAAAGGAGAAAAAGACAAAAAGTGACAAGATAGCGCTCATACTAAACGAGTGGATGGGTGGTGAGATATTTCTCAAACTTAATGTGAAGAGCATCAAGGAAATAAGGTAAGTGGAAGATCAAGACGAGCAAGATGAACAATGACAGGGAATGAGAGAAATGATTGACAGAAGATGAGTGCAAAAGAAAGAATAGACAAAGGCGAGAACAGGTGTATCAGGAAGAAAAGTTAAGAATTCAAGAAAGAGCGGAAGAACAAAGAAAATATGAGATTCCCACTATCTTACTTCATTTACGTTCCATCAGACTAAGCTGAAAAGCAAACGTTTGCCCCAAGGGTATTGTGAGTCTCCATCGATCTTTAATAAGGTCCTGCAGATGGACTTGAGCAATATTGATTTAGCAAGTGTTGTGCTGCAATATGTAGACAATATTTTAGTGTGTAGCACAACAGAGGAAGAGTGCAGATGAGATTCAATTCAGCTAATGATTATTTTAGTAGAGAAAAGATACAAAGTAGACAGGCAAAGAGCAATCGAAGAATGAAAACAGGATGAAGAACAGAAATTAAGAGATCAAAGAATGCAAAGACACAGAGACAAAGAGGTGCGTAGGGCAATTGAGAAAAGAGAAGTGAAAAACAGGAAGAATAAAGGGTTAGGAAGGAAGCAAAGAAACAAAGGGCATTTGATGAGGAAATGGAACTAAAGAGAAGACAGAGGGCACACAACATTGATCGCATCGAGAAAGAAAAAATGGAACCAAGACCAGAAGTATTATGGGAAGACATAAAGGACTTTCTCCCGTCGCAAGAAGTGATCCCAGGACCCTCCAGGGTAAACCTAGAGGAGAATTTTGAGATAGGAAATATCGGAGACAGAATCGAGAAAGCTTATGAAGAGATGAGGACAAAGAGTGAATTGAGAAACAAAGGGAAAGAAGATTGATCTGAAATTGCCCAGTCACGAGGCAGGAGGGAGGCCTGTTTAGTCTTGAGCATAGAGCTTTGTCTTTGGACAGGCTTACTCTAAACAGAGATGACAAAGAGGACAGCCTACTAGTTGTGGACAAGATATGTCAAGCGAAGAAAGGGAACCCTTCCGTGATTAGAAGGGCATTAGTGCATGCAGTCCTGAGGGATGTTTTTAGACAGTCAAGGAAGTAAGGTGGTCGGATTTATACCAGCCTAAAGAAAGGACACCAGAGCCAATGGCATACCGAGAGCGAGCTAAAAGGCAATCTCATAGTGAGAGGGGGAAATCACCACCATATGTAAGCAGACTGAGGTCATTATGGGGAAGAAGGCAATCAGGAACCATTGTCCCTACAATGGATAGGCAGGCGATGGAAGCCTATTGCGATTTTGGGATTTCACAATTCCTCTTGTTAGAAAAAGGAGGAGCCAGACTGCAGTATTTCTCCTGGTCCCAGATGGATAAAGACAATTTAAAATGCAAATTGCCCATCTTAACGGCGGGGGTGAGGAAATGTGTCACAGGACTGAACACAACGCATGATGGAGCGCTGTTTAATAATTGCAGAGTGGCAGTCTGGAAAGTGCTTAGAGTACAATATCCTGATACATCGGATATGGGTGCAATTATGGCACGTAAGATGCAGGAAGTTGAAGATCCACTTGCTTACATTCATAATTTTCAGGAACAGTGGTGTTTGGGAACTCGAGAGCCTTGGGGGAAATCAATAACTGTATTTTATGATATTCTGTGTCAGTGATTGCCAGAACAGGCAAAGAAACAGCTAAAGAAGCCGGTGAGAATGGAAGCAAAGCCATGGCCAGAAATACAACTGACAATTGTGCACCATTTCCGATTGTTGCAAGAGAAAAATCGGAAGAGGGAAGATTTTAGGAAGCTCGAGCAGGCTAACTAGTTCAGAAGAAACTGTTGAAATATGCTATAGGAGGGGCGATGTTAACCAGCGTAGAGGGGCTGGGGACACAGCAAGTAGAAGGGGTGCCGCGGGTGAACAATCAGTGGCAGTCGGATCAAGGAGTGAACAGGTTTATGCCGCGAGGCAGGGGAGGCTTTCAGAATAATCATGGAAACTTTCCGAATAAGCAAGGTGGTTTTCAGAATGTGCAGAATGATAATGAAGGCATGCAGCGTGGGCAACTTAGAAGAATGTGTTTTGGACATGTGGAATGACAGGGCACATTGCACGAACATGTGGGAGCCAAGGATACATACAGAATGGCCAATTCTCAAGAGGGGGGACAGCTTATCCAGCATATAGCCTACAAAGTAGGGATGAGTTCGCCCAAGATCAGACAATGTATCAAGCACAATTACAGCAAACTCAAAAGGCCTTCCTAGAGTAGGGGGTGTCACTGTCACAGGAGGGAATCCGTTCACAGGTACAGGGATAAGCATGTACCCACAATATGACAGCCCACAGGGTGACTTGATGTGTTCAGTACTATCGGTGACGCCAAATTCTCAAGAGGAATCAAAGGTTGATTTTACCATAGGAGGCCAATCCTTTTCTTTTTTAGTAGACACTGGGGCAACTCGCTCATGTATAGGGGAGGGAACATTTTAATTGTCAGGAAATGCCATGAATGCTCAAGGGTTCTTTGGAGCTAAAAGTAGAGTTCCTTTTACTGAGAAATTACTAGTTCCATTGTTGTATTCAAGACAGACACCAGTTAATATTCAGGGCCGAGATTTAACGACAAAGCTAAATTTGTGATTTCTTTCACTGACGAAGTCATAGTGTGTTCGACACCAGGCATACATTATTTGAATGTGGGCTAATTTATCATGTCATTTACAGGACAAATAGCTCTGAGAGAAATACTGTTAGAGCCAGAGGTTTTTTCAATATGGGGTATTTATTTTGTTAGCATGGCTGCCCGGTTTAGTGGGCAAGATTATGAGAATACCTGATGAATTTCTGTTCAGGCCACAGATACCTATGGACAAAGAAGGGAACAGATTTTTCCCTAGAATTGCAGGCAGCCACAGTGCGAGGAGAATTAGCCATGCTCGAAGGATTTGATCATGAGGGCAGACCATGGAGAACAGTGATTGCTACTGGGGAAGGACACAGGTTGACTGACGTCACTGATGAGGATACGTTTAAAGACGACCCTTCAGATGATAAATTAATGTTCGAAATGAGCATTACTTATTGGATCAAGATAGAAAGAAGGGAGATCCCACTATGAATGCTGATAGTGCAGCAGCTTCCAGCATTTTTTGATGAGGACATGATTATCTTTATGGACTACAGGCCCCTATGACGTTGGCCTTGTGAAGCGGTTGCGAGAGGTCAAGATAAAGTTGAAACGAAGAGCAATTTTACCTCGAGCAAGACAGTATCTTATATCTCGAGAGGCAGCCAAGTGCATTTTTAAGACTACATCTGCCATGATGGAACAAGGCATCTTGGTGATGTCAGAGTCACTATGTAATACCTCAGTGTATCTGATTAAAAAATCAAAGGGTAGGTCATGGCGTTTAATTCAGGAGATGAATCCTGCAACGATTTTATGCAGTATTCCCCCAGACGCATGATATTTTACGGTGACTGACTTGTTTTTCTAAATCCCGTTGCACAAAGATTCCCACTATCTTACTTCATTTACGTTCCATCAGACTAAGCTGAAAAGCAAACTTTTGCCCCGAGGGTATTGTGAGTCTCCATCGATCTTTAATAAGGTCCTGCAGATGGACTTAAGCAATATTGATTTAGCAAGTGTTGTGCTGCAATATGTAGACAATAGTTTAGTGTGTAGCACAACAGAGGAAGAGTGCAGATGAGACTCAATTCAGCTAATGATTATTTTAGCAGAGAAAGGATACAAAGTAGATAAGGAGAAATTCCAGTATTGTCAGGAAGAGGTGTTATACATAGGACAGCTAATTTTGCATGAAGGAAAGAAAGTTACACCTGAAAGAGTTGAGGAAATCATGAAATCATCAAAACTGCACACAATAAAGCAAATGCAACTGTTTCTGGGACTGGCTAATTATATCAGAGCTTGGGAATTTGATAAAAGTACATACACATGACCCCTTTTGCTGGCCCTGAAAAAAAGGCACAAGTGAATAAGGAAAAGATTGAATGGACTGAGAAGATGGAGGAAGGGGGTTTGATGAATTGAATAAAGCAATTGCACAGTTCCAGTTTTAGGGATTCCCAATTATTCTGAAGAGTTCTTTTTGTTTTCACACACAAATGGAACAGTTATGACAGCAGTACTCATACAAAGAACCACATTAGGGTAAAAACCCTTAGCATAATATAGTGGTATGTTGGACCCAGTTATGAGGGGTCACTTCCCTTGCGAACAATCACTGACAGCAACTGTGTTTGCTATTTAGAAGTCTGCAAGCATAGTGATGGGGTGTTCCATTACTTTATTTGTTGAGCATGCTTTGTTTGCTGTTTTGGAGAAACCTAAGGGTACACTGACATCTCAAATCGCTTCTGCTTTTGAAGTGGTTATATCGAATCCACCGATCAAAATAGTCAGGTTTAAAATGGTGAATCATGCCACGTTTGTAGCCGAACCACTAGCAGCAGATGAGCAAGTGCCTGATTGCTCTAATTATGAGGAGTTCTATGATGAAATCCCAAGAGTAAAGGAGAATGCTCTAGATGCAGGAGAGGTTCTATTTATTGATGGTTCTTCAAAGATCGATCAAACTGATGGAGAAAGGCATTCAGGTTCAGCTGTGGTAAGGCACAGAGCTATTGGGGAATTTGAAGTAGAAGCAAGTGTAAGACTACCGTCTCATTTTTCAGCACATGCTGCAGAATTGGTGGCGCTTATTGACGCGCTCCAGAATTGCGCAGCGCAGGAAGTGACGGTGTACAGTGACTCCACCTACATGATGTCAACCATACACGCAGGATTAGCACCTTGGAAGAGGAGGGGTTACCTCCGAGCGGACAGCATTGTGGTGTAACACACAGTATTATTGGATAAGCTTATAAAAGGCACTACAATTACCAGTAGCCAATGCAATAGTTAAGTGTACAGCACATACTAAGAGAAATGACTTTATTTCACATGGAAACCAAGCCGCAGACTAAGAGGCCAAAAAGATTGCATATTCATCTGATATTTATAGTTTTGATGCTTCTGATGTGAAAGAGAAAATGGTTGTAATAATGGATTTAATCATTTATCACAAACACAACTGATGGAAATTCAAGGTGGAGCTCCACAGGAAGAGAAAGAACTGTGGACATGGAGGAGGTGTTCTTTATCACCTTCCAAAGCACTGTGGTGACAAGACAGCACTGGTAGACCAGTGGTAGACCAGTAATGCCTGTAGCCTTATTAAGGGTGGTGTTAGAACAACTACACTACCCTGCGGATATCACTATGGAGAGCCTTGCAGCAACCATTGCGGAGGAGTGGTTCATAGTGAACCTGTTAGAACACGTTACTTTTTATGTAGTAAATTGCATTGTATGTCAAAGGTTTACTGCTGGGCACAGGCTGTGAACAGTCAGAGGAGTAATTCCTCGACCAAATGGGCCTTCTCAGCATTTACATATTGACTATGTTGTAACGGATACAGGTATATGATAGTGGTAATGTGCCCGTTCTCGAGATGGATTGAAGCCGGTCGATGCACACCTCCTGATGCCACTTGCACTGCAAAGTTTTTAGTTCGAGAAGTATTTCCTAGATGGGGAGTATGTGAGGTGCTGAGATCAGACAAGGGACCTCATTTTGTGAATGAGGTATTTGAACAGATTAGCTTATTGCTTAGTATTAAACATAAGTTTTCTTCTGCTTATCACTGGCAAGTGAATGGGATATGTGAGAGACTCAACTGTCTTCTCAAGGAGAGGATAGCAAAGTTGAAATTGACACTAAAGAAGGGGTGGCTGCATTGCTTGCCCCTTGCTATATATGCATTGAGAAATCAGCCCGGCTCTGACCACCAACTCACACACCACAAACTAGCTACAGGGATGTGGATGACAATGGCTCTAACTCCTCCATCGAGGACTGGGAGTGATGCCTAGACAACTGCAGAATTGTTAGTAAATGAGTTAAATGCGTATTTAACATGTATGACCGCCACTATCTCTGTCAGTCCAGATCAACTCTAGCGGAATGGGTGTCAGTCTCAGAACACAGATGAAGACAATACAAAAACTGAACCTACACATTTATGAGTTGTTAAATAATTTCCTGGAGACACAGTTCTAGTAAGGAACTGTACAAGAAAGTGGCACGAGCCCATATTTAATGGCCCTTTTGTTGTGGAAGACATTACTCCTTCAGCAGTAAAAGTACAAGGGAGGCGAGTTTGGATACACCTGGGAGATGTGAAAGTCTACACTGGAGAGGCTGACATACCCCCAACCCATTCGTAAGCAAGTCAAGAAGAAGAAGTTCAGCATGTGCAGACTCGATTGATGACAAGGAAGAAGGATGCAAAAACTATCAAATAGATAGACTAATGTGTATATTTGGACAACGGCTCCCCTGAAACACTTCCTATAGATATTATAGCAGGAAGTGAGAAAGTTACTGTTCATGAGCCACAGGAGTTTATTGACATTGAACTTTTTAGTGTTGGAGTAAACAAAAAATGCCTGATCAAGACTTCCTTTTCAATGACTGGAAGAGGGAGCAGTTCCCAGATTCGTTTCTCACTGAGTTTCTCTTTGGAAGTGCACATGGTGCTGACAGTTGTTGGTGTACACATACTACGTTTTGCTGTCTTCGTATTTAAGCAAAACAAAAGAGGTGATGGCTGGAAGGTTTATAATGTATCTTAACCTCCGGCATTGCTCTGGGCAGCCTTCCAGACCATCGTTTTTTGCCTGCCAAGCCATTACAAAAGGAGAAAGACCATATGCAAATCAGGCTTGGTCCCACCCCAAGTGCAACGGGAATGCCCAGACATGCGTCCTGTGCCTGCTGGGCCTAGAGACCCAAGCTACTCCTCACTGATGATGCCCAACAAGGCTGAAACATGTCTGGGGATGCTTGTGGGCTCGTGCAGAAGGGATGTTACCTAGCAGTTCGGGCTGGACTACCCCTTTGGGAGTGGGACCAAGCCTGATTTGCATATGGTCTTTCCCCTTTTGTAATGGCTTGGCAGGCAAAGAACAATGATCTGGAGGGTTGCCCAGAGCAATGCCAGTGATTAAGATTTATTCTAAACCTTCCAGCCATCACCTCTTTTGTTTTGCTATTGTCACCCCGAGTGGGTCGGGCAGCTCAGACGTGTGTCCTTTGCCTGCTGGGCCTAGAGACCCAAGCTACTCCTCACTGATGATGCCCAACAGGGCTGAAACATGTCTGGGGATGCTTGTGGTCTTGTGCAGAAGGGATATGACCTAGCAGTTCGGGCCGGACTACCCCTTTGGGTGTGAGACCAAGTCTGATTATCATATGGTCTTTCCCCTTTTGTAATGGCTTGGTAGGCGAAGAATGATGGTCTGGAGGGTTGCCCAGAGCAATGCCAGAGGTTAAGATTTATTATAAACCTGCCAGCAATCCACTCTTTTGTTTTGCTATTGTCACCCGAGTGGGACGGGTATGCCCAGACGTCGGTCACATGCCTGCTGGGCATAGAGACCCAAGCGACTCCTCATTGATGATGCCCTACAGGGCTGAAACATGTCTGGGGGTGCTTTTGGTCTCGTGCAGAAGGGATGTGACCTAGCAGTTTGGGCTGGACTACCCCTTTCGGGTGGGACTAAGTCTTATTTGCATATGGTCTTTCCCCTTTTGTAATGGCTTGGCAGGTAAAGAACGATGGTCTGGAGGGTTGCCCAGAGCAATGCCAGAGATTACGATTTATTCTAAACCTGCCAGCCATAACCTCTTTTGTTTCGCTATTGTCACCCCAGTGGGACAGGGAAGACCAGACGTGGGTTCCCGTGCCTGCTGTTCATAGAGACCGAAGTTATTCCTCACTGATGATGCCCAACAAGGCTGAGCCATGTCTGGGGGTGCTTGTGGTCTTGTGCAGAAGGGATGTGACCTAGCAGTTCACGCTGGACTACCCCTTTAGGGATGTGACCAAGTCTGATTTGCATATATTCTTTCAATTTTTTGTAATGGCTTGGCAGGCGAACAACGATGGTCTGGAGGGTTGCTCAGAGCAATGGCAGAGGTTAGGATGTATTCTAAACCTTACAGCCATCACCTCTTTTGTTTTTCTATTGTCACCCCCAGTGGGATAGGGATGCCCTGACATGGGTCCCGTGCCTGCTGGGCATAGAGACCGAAGCTATTCCTCACTGATGATGCCCAACAAGGCTGAAACATGTCTGGGGATGCTTGTGGTCTCGTGCATAAGGGATGTGACCTAGCAGTTCAAGCTGGTCTAACCCTTTGGGGGTGGGACCAAGTGTGAATTGCATATAGTCTTTCCCCTTTTGTAATGGCTTGGCAGGCGAAGAACAAAGCTCTGGAGGGATGCACAGAGCAATGCCAGAGGTTTAGATTTATTCTAAACCTGCCAGCCATCACCTCTTTTGTTTTGCTATTGTCACCCTGAGTAGGACGAATATGCCCAGACCTGGGTCCCGTGCCTGCTGGGCCTAGAGACCCAACCTACTCCTCACTGATGATGCCCAAGAAGGCTGAAACATGTCTGTGGTTCTTGTGGTCTCGTGCAGAAGGGATGTGACCTAGCAGTTCGGCTGGACTACCCCTTTGGGGGTGGAACCAAGTCTGATATGCATATGGTCTTTCCCCTTTTGTAATGGCTTGGCAGGTGATGAACGATGGTCTGGAGGGTTGCCCAGAGCAATGCCAGAGGCTAATATTTATGCCAAACCTTCCAGCCATCACCTTGTTTGTTTTGCTACTGTCTTCATATGTATACTCCGAGCTTACCTTACTCTTGTTGGGCACAGCACTGATGTGCATACTTTATCCAAGATCCTAAACGTTTATTGGCAGCAATTATAGAACAAATCAGGCAATTATCTTACCATTTAACGAGATTGCCTGATTAAAACAAATTTTTCCTTCCTTAAAAGTAATTACAGTCAAAAGATGTTGTCTATTGAACATATTGCAGGTCTAGAAAGCGAGCAGAGTCAACGACGTGTGGCGAGACACCGATGGTGGAGCCTAATGTATTGGTGCATAATATATGCCTGTTCAGCATCTATCATGTTTCTGTTCCTATTAATCCACACTGTTTACTTTAATGGTCCCAAAAGGGAAGGAGTTCCGTTCATCCTTCCCACTCCAGTTACATTTGCAGAACTAGACACTGTAAGAAGGCCAAAGCCTTATGCGATTGTTCCTACTCCAGAAACACATGTGGAAGTACCTATGTCTGTGACAAGTGGCCCTAGGCTTCCCTTTTCGAGGGAGGTCTGTTTTTGATTTACTCCATGATCATTATTTAAGAAATCATTTGCCAAAGATGAGACACCAGAGAAGTGCAAGGGAGGGTGAATATGAATTAAATGATTATTTAGACAGTACAGCACATTTGGGGAATAACATGTGGTATCAACACATGAAAGAAGTGGGAAAAAGACACGTCTAAGGAGGATTGCTATGTATGTGCACTCCTGCCTTATGCTATGGGAATGTCTAAAATATTCATAGCTATTGAGATAGATGTCCAAATAGCTCATTGCCTAACTCACCTTCCACTCTGTCATACAAAGAGGTCAGTTCCAGGGTCGAACAGCATCCTTGCTATGGGTGACAGAATGGTCAGCCCCAGAAGACAATGATTATGTCCAAGGGCCTCATTATGAGGCTTGCGCTGACGGAATAAAGGGTGTCCCTTCATTCCGTCAGGGCTGATTAAGAGCTTCCCATCGCGGGACCCGGCTCAGACATCTGGTAAAACCAGACGTCTTTTCCCGCGAGGGGAAGAGGGAGGTAACAACGGGACACTTGTAATGTGCCCATTGTTACCTCCATCCCCATTCCCATTGAACCCTATGGGGGCTCAAATGGAAATGGGGAATGGTTCCTGCAAGGAGGACTTACCGTGTCCTCCTATGTCAGAATAACCCGGTAAGTCCCCATTGCAGGAACCCGGTAACTGAGCCCGGTTTGGAGGCAGCCATCGAGCTAATAGCTCCATGGCTACCTCCAAACTCGTAATGAGGCCCCATGTGCCTGTACCAGATAGCCCAAAATGTTGCATACAAAAATAACATTAAACCAGATGAGTAAAAAGGTAGATACAGAGTGGAAAGTTGTGAAGGCAACCTGGTGGAATTACCAAATGCAGCCTGATTAATCATATGAAATTGTCATTAAAACTACTCAACACAGAGAACTGTACTACATGGCTCTACTACAACTTTTCAAGCCATGGAGAAAAGAAGAAGATTTATTAGCCACCCATGCCTCCTATGAAGATGCTTTCACTGCATGTGAAAGTACCATAACAGATACAAACTTTACAAGATACAAAACAATATTGGACAATGAATGCTAACAAGAAGAAGAGCTGCAAGCACAACTAAATGTAGACACTTTGGAGATCAGGGAACCTTCTGTGACAGGAAGCCAAGAACCACTTGGACAGCCATTCATAGTAAATGAGGCAGAATTAGCCATGAAGGAAGTAATGACCACCATGTGTCAGTATGAACAATCTGCAGAATAGTTGGCTGTACTAAAATCCCAACTAAACAATGAGCAGTGTACCATTTTTCTAGAAGTAAGTAAACAAAATGAACATGGCATACAGCATGAAAGTAAAACTTGTACCTGTGAAAACTACAAACCTGTACTGCTGTTTGTAAGTGGTGAAGTTGGTTCAGGGAAAACATTTGTAATAAAAATGATTAGTAAATTCCTCCAACAATTAACAAACAACCTTTCAGCTGTAGTAACCACCTCCACAGGTTTAGCTGCTTACAACATAGGTGGGTTACTTTACACTGATTGCTATTCCTTCCAGTAGAACACCAAAACAGATTAGAGTACTACAAACTTTCAGCAGAAGCTGCTATGGTGCTATGCAGAGTTTTGAAACAAATGAAAATGCTTCTAGTAGATGAGGTAAGCATGGTTTCCAACCAAATGTTAGCTTTGATTCACTGCAGATTGCAAGAGGTCCTCAAAACAGACTACGAAGAACTCTTTGGAAGAAAACATGTCATTGTTTTCAGAGATCTCCTTCAGTTAACACAAGTGAAAGGTGAACCTATCTTTAAAACCTTAGGACACAAACTGTGCCGGAAAAGTCTTGGAACCATCAGGAATATGAATCTGTGGCAACATTTCCAATACAGATAACTAACTCAAAAAATGCATCAGTCTGCAACGCTCACCTATGAAAACATTTAAAAAAACATGCAGATTGGTGTACTATCAAAGGAAGTGCAGTCTAACCTAATACCAGAAACACCGATGAGCTGTTTGGGCACAACACATGTGCTACTGATGTCATGGAAAAATTAGCTCACAAAAATGTCAACTGTATGTCCTTAATGCCAACTCTAGCAAGTTGTGCACAATTCAATTCAACAAAGCTGAAAAAATAAATGCAACCACGAGTGGAAATTCATTCCACAGACAAACTGGACGTACACGGTATGACAATACCTATGTGCCAAAAAGCCATAGCAGGACTAAATACCTTAGAAAACTCTGTTTCAACCACAGCTGGTTTGGAGAAAATTTTAACATTATGTTTTAACTGTAGAGTAATGCTAAAGCATAACCTTGACATGGAGCAAGGTTTAGTTAATGGAGCACTTGGTACAGTTGTTGGCTTCCAGACATACCCACGGGACAATAACATTCAGTTTGTGGACATCCAGGTTGACAAACTTTCAGAAGTTAAAAGGATAGGATACACAATTGCTCGATTCCGTCTTTTCAAAGACATGTATGCATGCAGAGAACAGTTTTCTCTGTCACTAGCTTATGCAGAGACTGTTCATAAATCGCAAGGCCTAACCTTAGATCAAGCTTTAATTGATATCGGCAGCACCATCTTTAAAGAAGGAATGAGATACATAGCACTGTCACGCCTACGTACTTGAAGGACTATATCTAGTCAATTTTGATGCAAGTGCATTCAGCACTGACATTTCTTGCATCATAGAGTACAATAGACTACGTGCAGTCTACACACTGCATCTCAACATGTACCCAGTTCCACAAAAACACAAAGATTTTAAAAGAAAACTCATGCAATCAGAAGTTCTAAATGATTTGCCGATAGCTCCACCAAAGAAATTAACATCAGCTAATACTGCATCAACTACCAAAAACACAGACAAAGGGATTGAAAAGGACAACACATACCCAACTCCACACACAAAGAAAACTACCTATTCAAAGAAAGCATGTGCACTGCCATCAAAATACTCAGAAACAGAACTGCTTGGTCCATTCAAATTTTCCAATACAACTGGTGTAAATTGCTATGCAAATGTAGCAATGAATGTTGTATTCCAAATGCCAGCAATTGTTGAAAACATTTATTTAAATGGCTTGGACCAGTTTTATTTATAAATGCGAGTCCTTCACAGAAATGCAGTAAATAATCCTGACAACACTTGCAGTGTCTCAGTAATAACGCAGGAATTGGAGTACTGTGTTGGAATGGCGAAATTCACGTTAAACAGACAAGAAGATCCACAGGAATTTCTAATGTACTTACTGCAAATACTGGAAAGCAAAAACATACCCATGAATCCAATCTTTCAGATTTACTACATGTGGAAACATGCATGCACTCTGTGCAACCATGTCAATCAGGAATAAGTCCCTAATGAGCGCTTAGTCTCTGTATGCATACCTAACTGTGAATCCATTCCATTTCAGCAACTGTTGCAAAATGCAAACCATAGCATATTGTGTACTTCTTGCAATTCCGATAATCGTTTGACGTCACATATACAATCACATAGTCAATGGGCCTCATTACAACCCAGGCGGTAAGTTCCCTACTTTACCACCATGGTGTAAACTCTGTTTACACCATGGTGGATGGCGGATTTACCGCCCCATTCCAAGGTGAGTGGGGCGGTAAATCCCCATTCCCCATTTACCCTTCCCCATTCCCATTTTTGCCCCATAGGGCATAATGGGAGTGGGGAAGGCGCTAATTACGGCACCGTAAATTACGGTGCCGTAATTAGCACCAAGGCGGGTTAGCGCCTTGCATTTTAACGCCTGCTAAAAGCAGGCGTTAAAATGGTAATCAGGCGTTAAGGGTTAACGGCGCTGACGGCGCTGTTAAACCCTTAACGTCTGGGTTGTAATGAGGCCCAATATGTAATAATAATGCTTTTAAGATACAGTGCAGATGAAACCAAAAATAACTGCAAATTTACTACCTTCACACACAGACAGGTATCACTTGCAAAGAAAACCTTCACAACAGTAGCCATAATCTACCACACAGGTGACACAACCAGTGCAGGCCATTATACTGCATACATTAGAAAGCAAGGGTCATGGCAGGAATGCAATGATACTTCCATTAATCAGAAGCAGAGATTACCTGCAAATCTTGCAAATGCCTACTTAATATTCTTGAAGCCAAAATGTACTCATTGATGCACAAAATTAGAATACCCTACTCCCCAGCACCCATCAAAACCCACGTAATTGCACAAAAAATAATTACCTTTGATACTGTGGAAGTGGAACAACTTATCATACAGTTAGTATCTATCAAATGCATCAAGTTGTCTGTTCGACAATTGTTTCCCCAATGAACCCAATGATTACACTGAGAGAAACAATACGTCTAAAAAAATGGCACTAACATTGTCGCTGAGCTTTCTGGCGCCCATCAGACCCAGGTCCTTACGAGCGGATGTATCCGGCCAGATAGGACGTGTTAATTTTGAACGAGACTCGTGATACCTATGTGGCTTTTTGATCCTGTTAAGACTACCATGCTAAGCAACAGGATCCCCGGAGGACTCATAGCGTCCTTCTCTTCATCCTGCGATGCATTAGACATTGCGGGATCGGACATCTACCATAGTTCAGCTGCAATTCGTGCAGCTCAGAAACATTGGGATGCCGCAAATTTGAGTAGCAGTTGTTTCTGTCATTTACACTAGGAGCTTCTGGCTGTTGCTCTTCTTCCCTCTCAAGAGTGTATCTTTTATCTCCTGATGAAGACGTTACTCAATTATTTGTTAATACATCAAAACCGGTTGAGAAATTGGAGATGAGGTCGACCTAGGACATTTGTGACCCATCCCAACCTTTGACCACTTGCACAATTTATTGTGGCCATGTATATTGATTGTACACCTCTTTTCTATAATGAATACAATAATGAATTGTTTGTTATGACTTTTTATAGGTTTTAGATTTTATATATTGTTGTTTGGCATGAGTGTAATTGTTATTTGAGTGGTGATTAAATCATTATTACAATGTCTATATTTAAATAACATATCAGGTATAATAAAATCCTTTGATACCCTGTTTTCAAAACTTGTACCCTCTGGACTTTCTTTCCGAGACTATTACTAACATTGTTTCCTACATGATATGTAAAAGAAAAAGTAGTAAGTATGAGGGTTCAAAACTATCCTCAGTAACCTCTGCAACCACCAAGTACGCAAATGAGTCACCATCTGTCTAACAATGCCCATACAAATTCAATACATATGCAAATAGCAGTACGTAAACCCATAATGGTGCACCACCACTTCAGAATGAGGAAAGATTTGAAACTACCAACAGGAATACACAAGCTTCTAAAAATACCCTATAGAAATGGGACACTGTGAAGAGTTAGATTATGCCACCTGGTATGTAACTGCAACCAGAATACTGCAATATTATTTGCAGCATGGAAACAGCCAAACTCAACCATCAGCAACCACTGTGCTACTAACATATCCTCAAACACTTCCAAAGTATGAACAGTTGCAGTCCACCACAAGTTATGTAACTACCTTACAATTCTGCAGTAGCACAGTGCCATGGCACAATACTTGCAAAACATCAGCTGCAACCAGACACACAAAAAAACAGTGCTGAAAAAGGATGCAGGTAAACCATTAGAATACACCAACTGCTATATAACTGCAACCAACACGTACAAACCAGAAATTGTACACCATTGCAATTCCTCCTACTGCAACAGTACACCTTAAACATAACACTAATCAGTGCAAACGTTACTGTAATTGACTGTGCAATGTAACAGCAAATAAATGTGGATGTATTTTTTTATCCACCATGGTTTATTTATTTTCCCACAGACCCGGTGATTATGCAAAGAAACACAGGAACTTCATACATTGCACAGTACACTTGTTTAAAGCATAGCACTTATCAAGTACTAATTATTTAGGTCCACAAAGTATACAAATATCTGCAATGCAACAAACTGCAAAGTTTCAAAATACTTGCTCTAACATGTTATGTTCTCTTTTTCCACAGATAATGAAGCAATCATTAGTACAACATTTCACAGCCCATACACAAAAAACAACACAGGCCCTCCACAATAGAAACAGTAAGTATGAAATTATTGGTATAATACTTCTTTATCATCTGCAAAGTGTAATGTGTCCACACATTTCTGCAATCCATATACCAATGCCACAATGTTCAATATACAGTTATATTGCACTGTGCAGCTTGTGCCCACGGCCTACATGCTTCACTACACACCGTAAAGTGTACGGGCTCCACCCATGCACTCAATATTGTAGATACTGGCCACTACTACTGCAGCACAGTACAACCATGCATACAAACATCTATCCACTTACCACAAACTGACACATAACAAAGCCACCTACTTCCACACTATGGACAACCTCTTTGCTCAATACCCTCTTCACCTTAGCCTGTAATAAGTGGACACATTCAATGCACTATAGTACAGTAACCTACTCAATAATATGCACAATCACAACAACCCAAACAGAAAAATGCATCCATATGTCTTACGTAACTGTCATATGTGCTGTAAGATTTGCCTCCTTGCATGGCACTAGCACCATTTAGGGCATTAGGTCATCTTTGTTGTTATGTACATCATTTCAGTGTAAGGTATACAACACAGAATAGAGTGGAGCGCATGGAGCACAACTAGGCAACCATATTGGGAAGTGTGCGGTACTCCTTACTATTTCAAATGTCTGCTTCAATTTTTTAATGTATACTGCAGACACAATTCAAAAACCATACCGCCCTCACAATATTTGAAGAAGGTGTTCAGTAATTCCTTTGGTTTGATGAACGAGAGTTCCAAATATCTTCATGCTACAAGACACCAAACTGCGTAAAATGGCCCTAGTACCCACGTATGCGGAGCCATCAGACACACAGTCTGCCATCATACACTGTTGCTTTGTACGACCCTGCACTTATGAATTGTCCATATGGGCTGTTTATGTACATTTTATGTATGTTGTCATCTGTGCATTCATTACAGCATGTGTAAGGTACCATCATCTCTCCATGTACATCATATTAACTGCAAGTTAACAACACTACTCACATTCGAAAATGCACAGTGAAATCGAAACACGTTGCCATCTGACTTTTTATTTTGTAGCCACATGGCCGCCAGAAAATGTAACCTAACATACCTCTCTTTCAACAAGACAAATGCTCATTGTACAGCAGCCTTGAGGGGGACGCATGATTTGCTCCAAGGGCAGACATTGTATGGAATAAAAAAACAAAGATAACTTACAGTGTAGTTGCTGCGCACATATTTTGCAACGGTAGTCTGCAACTGTTCAATAGACAGTGCACAGCAATTTCTCATCCACACAGCATAGTCATGGAATTTTCAGAATGTATATAAGGACAAATTTGCATTACATGTGTATTGTGATTTGAAGTTAGTAGGATACAGTTCTGCCCGCATAATTATGAAGTAACTGTACCATAGACTTTGCCTGTGTGCAGTGTACAGGGGATTGTAACAGGAGTGGTCACGCTGCGTTACAGTGTCATGTCTCCACCATTCAGCATAAATGGCAGCTATGATTGTTGTTGGTTTTGTTAACATGCTTCTGCAGCCCATGAAAATCGATACATAAAGCACAACACTGAAAGTGAATGCACCTTGTGCACTGAAACAGCACACCATATGGTCAATGGTGTACTGCTACATTGCCTGTATTGTGCTTACAATGAGCTTGCAAACACTTAACACACCTTCATTGTATGAAAATTATTAATGGCCAGAGGTCCATATAGCACTGGACCGGCACAAAAACATCGACAATTGATATTGTAGTGCTGCATATTTTGGCAAAACAGCTCCTGCATTGTCCTGCAATCAGAGAGGTCCCCTAGGAGGTTTTTTTTGTGTGTATGTTTCTTTGGACACACACAGAGCATGTGACGTGGGTGTGATGACACTCGCTGCAACTAACATCTTTTGTGAAAAGCAAACACATAAAAGGAGAGTGAACCTCTTTACGACCTAGGCGGTAGAAGGTTAACGGCGGCGGTAGAGCTGCCGGCACCGTTAACCTTCTACCACCTCATTATGAGGTCTGCTCACGGGTCCCGCTAAGGACGTCTGGTAAAACCAGGCATCCTTAGCGGGACCCGCTAGCAGACCAGTATGCTACTAACGGGCCAGTCATTAACTGGCCCGTTAAGAACAGCCTCCGCATTCCCATTGAGCCCTATGGGGGCTCAAATGGGAATGGGGATGTACCGGGTCCTGGGAAACGGAATTACCGGGCCCTCCAAGGTCGGAATGGCCGGTAATTTCCCATTCCAGGAACCCAGACCCAGTACCCGGTATGGGGGTAGCCATGTTGCTAAAAGCAGCATGGCTACCTCCATACTCGTAATGAGGCACAGTGTGTTGGCAACATTTGAAAGAGGATTTGCATGTGTGTAGCCGTAAAAGGAGAGTGGCACCTACAAATCAGTGAGCAAGGCAGTGGGTGAACATATGATGCTACTCAATACAACACAGTTGATCACCCAAAGGTCCATAACCCAGCCACCTAGTGCCCGTTTATGAAATGTTTCCCACAGACCCTTGTACTGTACGCTGCCACTGATGACTGATACTTAAATGTATTCTTATTCCTGTTTGTTTGCAGATATCTTGCACCTTACTGCCTGTGTCACTCCTTCCAAATCCCAGCAGACGGGTGGTTGAGCAATCATTGCAAGATTACCATGAGCAGTGTGTTTTCACTCATTCTTATCTGGTACAACCGCTATGGGCCTGTATGTCCATTTGCGTTTCCGGCAATAAGAAGCAACATGCAAACCTTTATGATTTAAGGCATCACATAGACCACAGCTGGTACCTTTCCTAACTTACAATGAAAGTGAGTTCTCCCACATGAACCACCAAGGACCACAAATTAATCCTTTTGCTATCCCGCCCGACAACAGAAGAAATACAGAAAAGCACAGAGGGCATTCTACGTTGGAATTTATCCGCAAAATGAAAAAAGCAGTGGTTGCAGTCAGCTTACACTTTCTTGTAAAAATGTATGTAAATTTAAAGCACTTGCAACAGTACACACTATTGTTTGTAAATTATTGAAATGTTCTCTGAGCAACTACAACAACTGTGACCGTACGCTCTGTGTGTTCATGTCTCCTTTAGCTTCTCTTTATGTTGTAGGTTTCCTGACCCAGCTCTTCACATGACAGGGTGGGGTACGCTGGGCACGCACGTTATAAAAATATCTGCAGTGCACGGCTTGAGCAACTACTGTCAACAACTAATGCATACTTGCCAACCCTACCGATTTACATGGTAGGCTAAATCTTTTAAAGCAGTCCTACAGCCTATGGATTTGGGTGTTTCATCCTACCGCTTTCAGTGTGTCTCTGTCAAATTGCTTTATGGCTCCCAGGCATTTATGACTGCAAGCAGAATTCAGGCACTGCCAGCAGCTGCAGAGCTCAGAGCTGCAGAATGAAAGCTTCTGTGTGGGATTTTTGCTGGTGGTTGGCGTGTGTGAAGTAGTCTTGATTGAAATGATGAACTGTTGCTGACCTCACGTAACTCTGAGCACGCATGTGCAGAGGACATCAGGTCCTCAATGGGGACATTAGCACCTCAGCGTGTGCGCAGACTGTGACAAACTCGTCCAGAGGGGCGAGAAAGAGAGGTAATCAGGGGGCCAATGGGAAGGCAATTTGTGGGACAATGTTATTGTAAAAAAGAGTAACATTTTAGGGGGTCGATAGGAAGGCAGTTTGTGGGGCGCTGTTGTACTAAACAATACACATCTGAGACAATTAGTGCCTCTTTCAGCAGCAGCACTTCTTTTTCAGTAAGCTTTGCTGGGTGTAATTGACAGTAATACCTGCACATTCAATATGATGTCCTTAATTAAATGCATATGAGAATGGCTTAGTTTGAACAATGACAGGGTCCCGGCAGTAAACAGTGGGGCCGTGAAGAGGCGAGGTCCAAGTGGAGGGGCGCAGTCTCACTGACACCTCTCACCTCATCACCCCCACCAGGTACAAATGAAGCACCCAACATCCTCAAGGCTCCATCCAATGCACAGGAGGGTAGCTGGTTTTGTACAAACGTGATTGATTTTGGTTTTGTAATTATATCTGACACAGAGAACAAAGAGTGTATGCATTGAGGGGCGATTCTGCAAGCCTGCAATGAGACCCCCTTTTTAGGAAGTCATGCTTCGGAATCCTTTAAGCTATGGAAAGAATGAGGTTCTTTATAGCACCTACAGCAGACTAGAAAGCATTGTATTCACATAGATAGCTTTATAGCAGTACTTAAAAATTCAATGGTTTATTTCAAAGTATACCCAGTTTGCGGAAATGGAGGTAATTCAGACGAGAGATGCAGTGATGTGCCAAAGATCTCACATCCTGATTGAATGGCTACAGCAAAGGACAATACACATTCTTAAGTATGACCTACAGGACTCACCGTACACTTACCAACTTCAAATGTCCTATTTCAAGGACACCCATATCACTTTGTTCTAATCCACTATCCCGTGCTCTGCAACTTTGGGCTTGCCAAATGTTTTGGACTACAACTCCCATAAGCCTTTGCCAGCAAAGCCAATGGTAAGGGATCATGGGAGCTGAAGTGCAAAACACCTGGAGCGCCACATGTTGCCAAACTGTGCAGTATCCCATTCATTATTGGATCCGGGAGGGATAAGGAATCATTGCTCCCTACAGTCCTCCACAAAGCCCCCTATAAAAATGACAGAAATCACTGGAATCATAGTGTCTCTTAGGGAACCCCCTCCCCCGCTTACATACCACCCACATACTGATCAATAAGCGACTACGCTCAGAGACCCGCCTTTCAACTAGCAGCCAATGGCTGAACGTTCAGCAATCTTCATTACATGTTTGTAAATGGCAACCCTTCTTGTGGCACTGTATCGTACCCTTTTCCAAGCTCCGGGAAAGACGGGGTTGGGAGCGTGAGAGGTGTGTGTGATGGAAGAGGTTCTGAGCATATATATGAAGACACACATTAAAATCGTTTATACAAAAGGCACTTATGCTAGTACAGCAATCTGTAATAAAATTCCTAATGCCCTTTGCAAGCCATTTGCGAGTGCGGCACCGAGGAGTGACACTGATCATGCTGAGGGGTAATCATCTTGAAGTGTATTGTACAGTGCAGAGCACTCCCATTGAAAGAGTAAGATGCAATAGCAGAGTGTGGTCTGCTGACAACTACCATTTAATTTGAAGAGGACAGAAAGACAAGCCATGGAGGTGAGTGTTGTGATGTGCCGCGCCCACCCGTTAAGTAAGTGCAAGCGATGCACACATAACAATGGCACAGAATGGCAACGCTGACCACGTTATTTGCGCATCTCCAGAAATTACACAAAAGAAAGGTAATAGTGAGATGGCCACCTGTCCTCCATTTTGCGGAACTTACCAGCACAGATAGGTTTCTCCAGTGATTTGCTAGCATTCTTTTCAGACCCTAAACAGGCCAAATTTGCCTTCACTCCCTGCCTGTGTAAAAGCTTTTGTGCCCTGAGCTCACAGTTCTGTGTAAAACTTTTCTCCCAGAGTAAAAGGAGTACTGCTGTATCTTCCATGTTCGATGGGGGATAAAAGAATAACAGCATACTGATTTCGGTGAACATATGTCTATGACCAACTATGTAGCGCAAGGTTATGTCATTGTGCAGTACTCCTTTTGTTGTAATGGGATATGTTTTCTTATCAAAGCATTGCTGTAAGGCAACAATTTTGTACACATACATCTGAAGTACACCTTCAAGTACATGTGGGTAGCTCTGTACATTATCCACATTTTAAATGTGTACTGTCAAGGAACTCATGTCATGTCGGAATATCTTACGTCACTCCCAAAGCAAAGGATGTGATCAGAGACAACCCATACGAAATACAAATGGTGGCATGTCACTCTGTAAAGGCAACAAGTGTGATGAAGTACACCACATACAAGTCCACGCATTTCAGGTCACCTCTGGTGCTCTACCAAGTCTAAAATGTCCTCCACAACCATTCTGTAATGGTGACCACCCATAGCAGAGATGCATATGTGAAAGGGTGTACAATGGAGTAACATATGGTTATAACAACTTACCCAAACGAGCAAAGGAAAAAAATGCACTCCATAAACATATTCATGGAATCCATATACAAGTATCACAGTGTTGGCATGCAGGACTGCATGCACTCCATAAACATATTTGTGGAATCCATATGCCAGTATCACAGTGTTGGCATGCATGGCTGCATTACGTTGGAGGTGGGTGTGGCCAAGGCCTAGCCTCTTGGGTGCATGCGGAGGCCTGCGGCCTACGGCTATGCAGCCATGCAGCTAGGCCTTGGCCACAACCACTGCAACACAATGTTGCCATGCATGGGAACATGTGGCCACTTACCCCAACCCACAAACGTAACACATCCACCAGCTCCCCTACCCAACCCCACAACACAATTGAAGTATCTTGATATAATCTACAATGCAACCCCCACCCCCCATTGAGGCTCTGTGTAGTCACCACAGAAGCAAGTAGTATGAGGAGGTACCCGCAAATTGCTGCAGTACTCGTGGACACCGCTCGCACATCACTGTTTTTTCTTCCACCTAAGCAAATATATCACATGAACCGCTTTTCACTCCCCCACGCTTTCCATCCCCTCTTCCACCCACCGGATGCCGCAAACCATGTTTTACAGCCCTTTTCGGCACCACACTACCCTTTGAGACAACATGGTGGTACCTCCCAAAATTGTGACGTACATCACGCTTCCCTCCAGCCAACCACCGGGCACGTCCAATGTTCGCCGACATCACGGCACACTCCAGGCCAATGAGACTTTTGACCACAGAGCGAACAGGGAAATGGGGCTGCGGAGTGGAGCCAGATATCACTAATCTTTTGAGATGTACTTTTTCGTTGGTTCTAAAAAAAAGTACTGGATAGATTTTCACCGAATTTACAAAAGCACGCTTTCGAAACCAAGCCCCCACTCCTACCACAAATTTGGTTAAAATCCGTCCAGCGGTTTAGAGGCATGCGCAAAGTTTTTGCCCATTCAGTCTATGGAAAAAAAAGATTGGAATGCCCCCTATAACTTTGCCACCCTCCACGAAACCCCGGCCAAGTTCCAAAAAACATTCAGAATGGGCCATATACTTTATTTGCAAAGTTTTATGAAAATTCGTCCAGGGGGAGCGGAGATATAAGCCTAACAAAAAGTGGTCTTCCTCTGAGATCAGCAACTTAACCAATGACTACATGGCCGCTACCGCGGGCTGTGTAATATATGTGTATATGTATAAATTCAGTAAAAAAACTTTGTTAAAGCGACGTTATGGTTAAGTTGCGCTGCTAAAAACCAATGAAATTCAGTAAAAAACGTTGTTAAAGGGACGTTATGGTTCCAAGCAAAACCGAAAAACTCCTGAAATTCGCTAGTTATGGTAAACTAAGCAACCGTAACTCGTGCCACCACTGTGCATTGCTAAGATTAACACCCAGGACAACAAAGATGACATCACAAATGTCATTGATGACATCACTGATGACATCACATGTCTGGCACCCTCTTTTTTCCTTTAATGATATATCTTAGCCAGTAATACTTAGGAACAAAAAAATCAAAAAGTACTATATTTGTAGACTTATACTTCAAATATGTTCTTACAGTAATTCATTTGGGGTTCACTCACAGCATATGAAACATATACATAGGGAGAATACACACTTGAAAGATAGCAATGCTTTCTGTGTATGAAGACAATCAGTAAGGTTATCAACACTTTCTTATTGTTCTGCTGTTTTTTTATTACTGTACTTTCTCTGGATATTCTCATATTTGTATTCACATTACTTTTTTTAGGGTGCAGTCACATCATGTGATCATTTCTGTGCATCAAGATAATCAGTTAGGTTATGAACACTTTCTGGTTCTACTGCTGCTTTTCTTGCATACTTCACTTTCCCTGAATACTCATATTTGTATGTGTTGTTGTGTCTTTGTGTTTTGTATGTAATAATGAAATTCTATAGTAAGTGGGTTTCATTAGCTACTTATTACATGTTGCACAGTACACAAAACTCTAATAAGAAAGCATTTATCATTTCACTATTCAACATGGGAAGCTTATGAATATTGCACCTCCATCATGTATGCTGCACACAATGCTTATGTTTATACATGAGTAGCGTATTATACTGTAAAGAAATTCATAATACAATGATATTTATATCAATGCATTGCTTAATGCACTACATAGCTCATGACATCTATTCCAAGGATCCTTGACTCATTTTTGTCCACTTATAATAAGAATCCCTTGTAAAGACTTTTCATGAAAAGTAAATGCACATGTGATGTCATCAGTGATGTCATCAATGACATTTCTGATGTCATCTTTGATGTCCTGGTTGTTAGTCTTAGCAATGCACGGTGGTGGCACACATTTCAGGGGTTTTTTGGTTTTACTTGGAACCATAACGTCCCTTTAACAAAGTATTTTTACTGAATTTCATAGGTTTTTAGTAGCGCAACTTAACCATAACGTCCCTTTAACAACTTTTTTTACTGAATTTCATAGATTTTTAATAGCACAACTTAACCATAACCTCCCTTTACCAAAGTTTTTTTTTTTACTGAATATAGATATACATAGTGTGAATTTGATAGATGTTTACTAGGATTCCCTTACTTTATATACATGTAACATAGAATATACTGAACCCGCTGCTAGTGATTTTGATGTCCGCGGACAGATGCGCACAACATCAACACTACCAAAAAACTCACAGGGTATCTTAGATTGTTCTGTCATGCAATACAAACACTGAACAAGTTCAGAAAGCAGCACATGAACACATTATATGTAATAATAAATAAGAAGTGGAACCTATATAACACATCAACCGTCCATTTAAATAGAATATGTACTAAGATGGAATATACCAAAACAAAAAAGATATGCCTCCAACATAATTACCTCACAGAAACTGCACAGCAATAAGCAACAGCAGAACTACACAACAGCAACAACAAAACTTACCAGAAACTAGTAAGTAAACTTCATTTTTCTTACATATTTCTAAACTTTCTGTATTAGGTACACTAAAATTAATTAAACATTTTTTTACACTGAAATGTCCGATACTTTGAATGGCTTGAAGAACATTTCCTACGTGATGAAATGAGTGAAGACAATGATACTAATGGTAGACACTTCTCTATATAAGCAAATTAATAATCATTACTTTATGTGCACTTAACACATTTTTTTTTTGACAGACCATACAAACAGTGTAAATAATGTAGCAAAAGAGACATTAGAAAATGCTCTGCAGCGCATGGAACAAAAAATGGATATGATTATGTAAAATTTCAATCTTTTGAAACATTTTGTGGAGGACCACATAAAAACAAAATTAAATATCATTGTGCCACATGTACCTGTTCCCCCTCTCCATGTCCCAGTCAACTATCCCTAAACCCTCACTACCAAGAAGAACATTATGATGAGACTTCCATCCCTTCATCCCCTCCCATCCATCCTCTCCACCCCCTAACTCCCCTGTATTTGTGTCAGTTTCTGCTTCCCCCTCTCTTTCATAAATGTTATATTTGTAGATAATAAAACAAATATTATGTGTGTTTTAATTCAGTCCTCTGTGTCTTTCTTTTTTTTTAAAAGGCAGCTAGGGTGTCCGCGGGCAGTGCAGGTGTCCGGAATGTCCGGAATTACCCAAAATGGAGGTGTCCTAAGGACACTATACCTGCCCGTACTGTCCGCAATTAAGATGAAACTGTTCTTAGAACACACTCGGTGTCCGGAATGTCCGCAATTAACAAAAACGGAGGTGTCCTAAGGACACAATAACTGTTTGTACTGTTCATAATTAAAATGGGAGTGTCCGTACTGTCCGTAGAACATCTAAGCACATGCACACCACACCCTTAGGTCCTACGAACATCGCGCCTGTCCGTAACTGTCCGTCGCACATGTGTCACAGTTTTAATTATTTTGAGGACCCGAACACTGTCCGTATGAAAAAACCCATGTGCATGCGCACAACCGTCCCTGCACATTTGGTGTCCTGCAGACACCCGTCCCATTCGCGAACATATTCACAACGTCATCATGTGACCGCACTCACGCTGAGCGTGTGTCCTGATTTGCGGACACTGTCCGGGTCCCGGAACATTTTAAAAGTACTTCTTTGGACAATCCAAAGTATTTTACAGTAAAAGTTCACAATTGCACATCTCCCAGACAATGTCCCTGGCGATCTACCTACTTTTTGGAACTTTTTGAGCCTTTTTTTGGTGTTCGAAGTGTCCACGTACAGCGCGGGTGTTCGCGGAGCGCACAACTGCACCACTACAAAAAGCCACACCGCAGAGCTCATCCTCATTCTGTCTTTCTACTATTGCAGATTGACCTGCTTTTGCTGCCTTTGCTGCTCTTGCTGCGATTGCTTCACGAAACCTGATGGCATCCATGGCTGCTGCTGCTCCTGTTGGTGCTACTTCTGCCTTACCACCACCCCCACCCCCTCCACCACCACCACCTCCCCAAGGGTCTGCAGAGGGGAACAGGCATGAGGATGTAGAGGAAACGGATGAAGAGGATGAAGAGGATGAGGTAGTGGAAGTCCCTACTACCAGCACTCGCCGCAAGTCTTGGGTGAGGCAGTTGTTTACCACTCTTGATGGAGTGCCAAAAGCATGTGCAAATAAGGTCACCTGCAATCAGTGCCACATGGTGCCGAGTCATGGGAGGCCTGGTTCATACAGCTTTTTTACGACATCAATGAAGCGACACCTAAAGTCGTTCCACGGTGGGGCTATTCGCAAGATTGTACCTTGCAATAACCGTAGTAGGTTGAGTTCCTCTAAAACATCCTTTGTTTCCGCTCCTGTCACCACAAGAGACACTCCTGTGGGACAGCACATCCCACCAGCTGCCTCACAGGCCATTCATGAAGCTGTTGACCCTTACCTTTCGATGGTCACAATATTGTGTATGTACTGCGATGCAGTACTCTGCAGGGCGAGAATCTTCTGAGTGCTTTCGAGACTGCGGTCAAGGAGCATGAGAAGATCTGCGACCTACCTAAATAAGGCCCACCCTACTGTCATGCGCCGCCAACTTTGGGGAATTTGGTCGCGGTGGAGACTAGGTGGCCATTAGCCACCCCTTCACGTCCCACCACGCACTGTGTTCAGCGGTCTAGTTGTTTCCGCGGCGTCTGCCGCGGTACGCCTATTTCTTCCCGTCACACCCGGAAGTCTGCGCGTTGCAACCCTCTCGAGTCAGGCTCCGGGTGAGACGCTAGTATTCTCCGTTCCCGTTTTCTGTCCTTTGATTTGTCTGCCTGCCCTTTTATCCAGTTCATCTCCCGCTCCCTCCTTTTGTTCCTTGCTACTCTACTGGTCCCCCTTTGATTCCCCACTCTGTCTGTTACTCTCTCTCCTCCTGGCCTCCCTTAGTTTTTCGTCATACTCCAGTGCTTCGGACTCTCCGCTTTGGCAGCTCTTGATTCATCAGTCCTCCTTACCTAATCATTGGACCTACTTACCACCGCGTCGCTAGGGGTTTTTTTATGCCATCAGGCTTTTTCCCCCATTTAGCTTGCTCCGGCAGAGAGGCCCCCTCTAGACCTTATTGTACCAGGTCAGGGTGGCTTCCTCCCGGGGTAGGCCCTATCCTCCGTCAAAAAAAACTGCTTGGTGGAAGAAGAGATTGGAACCGCCCCAGGAAACCATCGCCACAGGTGAGGAGGAGGTTGGAGGGTTGGAGTTAGAAGAGGAAGAGGGAAATTTGGAGTTTGACTCTGACAGTTTGCAACGCCATAAAGAAACCATGGCTACCCCAGAACAGCTGCAAGAGCTGATTCAAGCCGTACAAGGAATGAACGTCGAACTACAGAATGTCAAAGCTGAAAATGCAGCATTAAGACAAATGATTACGACTCGAGAATCTAGGGAGACTGATCTCCCCCCCCCATGTCCTTGTCTTCTGGTAAATATGACGGATCTACGAAACGTCTCAAGGAATTTCTCGAATCTTGTGCCATTTATTTTGCCTTTCGCCCACATACTTTTGCCAGCGCTCACACCAAGGTGGGGTTCGTTATTTCAAATCTAATAGGAAACGCCCTGGCCTGGGCCTCCCCACTAGTAACCGGCAACAATCCGGTACTCCAGGACTATGGCACTTTTGTCACCTTGTTGAAACAGACCTTCGAACAGGCTGAGATAACTCATATTGCCGCAGAAGAACTGCTAGACGTTCAGCAGGGCAGCAGCGATCTCAGGACCTATATCTCGTCCTTCAAACGCCTAGCGACCGAGGCCGGGTGGCCGGAACACGCCCAATTTACAATATTTCGCCGTGGTCTAAAGGAAGAATTAAAGGACGAACTGGCTCGTCTGGCACTTCCCACCTCTCTTTCAGATTTGATGTCCATAGCACTCCAGATAGAATTTCGCCTCAGTGAGCGGCGGGCTGAAAGACGGAAGCTGCGCACACCAGTCAACTCACCCTCTTCAGGAACTCCTTCTCACCTGTTACCCTCAGCATCAAGCAAGGAAGAACCCATGCAGATAGGAGCCGCAAGAGCCCCATTAACACCTGAAGAACGTAGAAGACGGCGAGACACTGGTCTCTGTATGTATTGCGGGTCAGATGCGCATCTACTACGAAATTGTCCAGCGGTTCCCCCCCGTAAACCGGGAAACGACAGACCTCGGAACTGAAGGGGACAGGTTTCCGAGGTATATCTTCTCGTCCCTATGTAACCTTAGCAGTCACTCCCCAAGGAGACACTATGGACTCTCGTTTGATGGTAGTATCCTTACAGATACAAACGTCTACCAAAAAGCTAACTACTCTAGCCCTCATTGATTGTGGTGCCGCTGGAGTTTTTATGGACACCGTTTGGGCCGATCAACAAGGTCTTCCTTTAGTTCAACGCGAGGATGCCCAGAAGGTAGAAGGCGTTGATGGGACCCCGCTTTCCTCTGGTCCCATCACTCACACTACAGAACCACTCACTGTGGTTATCCAACATCATACTGAACGTATGACATTCGATCTTATTCGAGCAGCCCACTTTCCAGTCATACTGGGTATCCCATGGCTGAGAAGGCACAACCCCTCCATAGATTGGTTCAGGAATACCATTACCTTTGAGTCTGGATTCTGTAAGGAAGTCTGTATGCCACACCGGTCACAGGAAATAGTGAAGGTTCTCGCGCCCGAATCTACCGCCACGTGTGACATCTGTTGCATTCCATCTGAATTAGAGGAGTTCTATGAGGTCTTTGTTGACAGAATGATACTAGAGCTGCCCCCACATCGTCCAGAGGACTGCGCCATAGAACTCGCCCAAGACGCATTAGTCCCCTTCGGGCGGATGTTTCCACTGTCTCTCACAGAGAAGGTAGCTCTACGAAAATACTTGGATGCCCACCTGACCAACGGATTGATCCGACCTTCAAGATCTCCCGCAGGGGCCCCATTGTTTTTCATCCCCAAGCGCGATTCTGCAGAATTGAGGCCTTGTATCGATTACCGGGGTCTCAATAAGGTCACAATAAGAGATAGATATCCTATGCCGCTTATCGCCGACATACTGGAGGCAGTGCAGGGGGCTACCATTTTTTCTAAACTGGACCTACGAAGTGCCTATCATCTTCTCCGAATACGCGAGGGTGATGAATGGAAGACGGCATTCCGTACACCTTTTGGGCTCTATGAGTATCGGGTTATGCCCTTTGGCTTAGTGAATGCCCCAGCTGTTTTTCAGCGCTTCATGGATCGACTATTCTCTGAAGTCCTTTTTATCTTTGCGGTTGTGTACTTAGATGACATCCTGATTTTTTCTCGATCCCCACAAGAACACGACCAGCATCTACGAAGCATACTAGATCGCCTTCGGGCCAACTGCCTCATGGTGAAACCAGAGAAGTCTGTTTTCAAGACCAACACAATTTCCTATCTGGGATTTATCCTATCCAAGGAAGGTGTTTCTATGGATCCCGGAAAGGTATCTGCCATACTGCAATGGCCCACACCCACCTCACTGAAGGACGTTCAACGATTCCTAGGTTTGACGAATTTCTATAGGAAATTTATCAGTCACTTTTCTCAAACAGTATTACCTATCACGGCTTTACTCAAGAAGGAAGCTGGCTCTTTTGTTTGGACTGACCAGGCTGACAACGCTTTTGAGCAATACAAGAAGTTGTTTTGCTCTGCTCCAGTGCTTCGCCAGCCCGATCAGACTATACCATTTGTAGTTGAGGCCGATGCCTCCGCCGAAGCTTTGGGAGCCGTGTTATTACAAGAACATCAGGGGATTGAGCACCCAGTGGCCTATCTCTCTAAGACCTTGTCGGTGAGTCAGAAGAATTATTCGGTTATAGAGAAGGAACTATTAGCGCTCAAAACGGCTTGTGAGGAGTGGAGACACTTGCTACAGGGTAGCGCATCACCCTTCACTCTGCGTACTGATCATAAGAATTTGAAGGTTCTCAGGGGGATGGAATGCATTAATTCCAGACAAGCACGATGGGCACACTTCTTTAGTCAATATGACTTCGTCATAACTTACATCCCTGGCTCCCAGAACGGTCTCGCCGACGCCCTTTCCCGGCGAAATTCCCCAGGGATGGGTGCCTCCTCTCCGGCAGAAGTTCTTATTCCCCGCAACAGGATAGTGGGTATCATATCTACATTCCTTCAAGAAGTGAAGTCCGCAACCACGGAGGGTATGGAAGACATACTACCTCCAAAAAAGAGACAAGAGTTAACAAGGACAGGGGGGCTCCTTTGGTACAAACAGAAGTTGTTCGTTCCCACTCAAGCTTTGCGCATGAAGGTTATGGGATGGTGTCACGACCATGTGACGGTCGGTCACCGAGGACAGAAGGGCACTTTGGAGCTAGTATCTCATACGTTCTTTTGGCCCTCTATGTCTAAGGATGTCAGGATGTACTGTAAGGCCTGCCCAGTCTGTGCGCAAAGCAAGGTTTCTGTATGTAAACCATTGGGGTTATTAGAACAACCTGAAATACCATCACGTCCTTGGTCTCTTGTCTTGATGGATTTTATCGTGGAATTACCCGTGTCCCAGGGCTATACTTGTCTCATGGTCACCGTTGACTCCTTCTCAAAATTAGCCCATTTCTCCCCTTTAGTTGGGGTCCCCACTGCCCTGGAATTGGCCGAGGTGTTTCTCAGGGACATATTCCGACTACATGGACTCCCTGATAGGATCATTTCTGATAGGGGGAGTCAGTTCACTTCTCGATTTTGGACAGCCTTGTGTCATCGCATAGAGATTAACAGAGCACTGTCCTCGGGGTTTCATCCCCAGACCAATGGCCAAACCGAACGGCTCAATGCCACTCTAGAACAATATCTGAGGTGTTACATAAATCGCCACCAGGACAACTGGGTATCCCTTCTGCCCACTTCAGAATTTGCCTATAACAATTCCGTACACTCGGCTACCAACCTTAGACCTTTTTTTTGTACCTACGGTCTCCATCCCCGAGGAATTCTTCCCTTCCTCGGTTCCCCGACCAACATACCCTCTATCGAGTCTACATTAGCCGACATTTCCACTGCCCATAAGAGCGCCCTGGTCAGTTTAACCTCAGCTAGGGAAAGGTATAAGTCGCAAGCCGACCGACATCGCCAGCCGTGTCCCCTGTGGAAGGAAGGGGATCGCGTATGGCTATCCACTAAATACCTGCCTCGTTGGTTGCATCCTACAAAATTGTCTCCCCGTTTCGTGGGGCCGTTTAAGGTCACACAGAGGATAAATCCTGTAGCCTTTAGGTTCAGTCTTCCCAAAGATATGCGACGCATACATCCGGTCTTCCATTCTTCTCTTCTACGCTCGGCTGATCCCAATACCCCCAGAAATAGAAACTTACATCTCCCTTCGGATCCCGACCCTATTCCTAAAGAATATGAAGTTTCCCACATTAGAGATTCCAGATTTAGAAGAGGAAGACTGGAATATCTGGTGGCTTGGAAGGGTTATCCCCGTTCAGAGGACTCCTGGGAACTGGGGTCTTTTGTTCATGCCCCCCTCCTTACCCAGAGGTACCATCATTTTCACCCAGGCAAGCCTGGGTGGTCCAGGTATAGAAGGGGGCATACTGTCATGCGCCGCCAACGTTGGGGAATTTGGTCGCGGTGGAGACTAGGCGGCCATTAGCCACCCCTTCACGTCCCACCACGCACTGTGTTCAGCGGTCTAGTTGTTTCCGCGGCGTCTGCCGCGGTACGCCTATTTCTTCCCGTCACACCCGGAAGTCCGCGCGTTGCAACCCTCTCGAGCCAGGCTCCGGGTGAGACGCTAGTATTCTCCGTTCCCGTTTTCTGTCCTTCGATTTGTCTGCCTGCCATTTTATCCAGTTCATCTCCCGCTCCCTCCTTTTGTTCCTTGCTACTCTACTGGTCCCCCTTTGATTCCCCACTCTGTCTGTTACTCTCTCTCCTCCTGGCCTCCCTTAGTTTTTCGTCATACTCCAGTGCTTCGGACTCTCCGCTTTGGCAGCTCTCGATTCATCAGTCCTCCTTACCTAATCATTGGACCTACTTACCACCGCGTCGCTAGGGTTTTTTTTATGCCATCAGGCTTTTTCCCCCATTTAGCTTGCTCCGGCAGAGAGGCCCCCTCTAGACCTTATTGTACCAGGTCAGGGTGGCTTCCTCCCGGGGTAGGCCCTATCCTCCGTCAAAAAAAACTGCTTGGTGGAAGAAGAGATTGGAACCGCCCCAGGAAACCATCGCCACAGGTGAGGAGGAGGTTGGAGGGTTGGGGTTAGAAGAGGAAGAGGGAAATTTGGAGTTTGACTCTGACACCTACATCTTCCTCTCTCCGCCTTCCCTTTCTTATCCCCATGGTTGGTGTCCCTTCCTTACCATCCTTTCCCCTCCTTTCCTTGTTTGTAGTGTTTAAAAAACCAAAGAAAATGTAAAACAACAAAACCCCCTCAAAAAAAGGCTCTTTTCAGAGCTGTCTTTCACAGTTTAAACAAATAAGTGGCAAATAAATAGTGCAGGGCCCTGTGCATTTGATGGTGTTTTTTTGTATTTCAAAAACTTCAATGATTAACACCTACTACAAAATGTATTAATGTAATTACAAAAAAGGTTGCAATGCATTTTGTATATTTCGCAGAAAAATCTGATTGCCAGTATAAGTAAGATGTACTCCATCTCTTCGAAAAATGTATGTGCTACGAAACTTAATATTTTCATTGTGAAAAGAGGACATGCCAACATCTCATAAAAAGGCACAAACAGCCTTATTGATATTGTGCCTCACTTCCTCCATTTGTGCACCAAATGAAGAAGAACGCAGCCACATTTGTCTCTGCGCAATACGAGAAAAGATTACTTGGGAATTTGGAAACATGTCCATGACCTTCCCAAGTCCTTGTTTCATTGCAAATTGCAAAGAAATTCCAGACACATGTCCTAAACTGTTCCCTCCACAATGAATAATAATTATGTCTGGATGATGCTCTGTCTCCAAACTAGCACAGGGAGGTACCAAGGCCAGCCACTTCATTCCACGCACTCCATGCCAGTACACTTCCACATGAGGGAATCCAAGATCTGCAGCTACTCTACAGCGTTCTGCATGCACCTCCAACCAATGAATCCATGAGTCTCCCAAAGTCCAGATAATCTTTTTTCTGAAACACACAGCCATAGCCATATCTGTTCTTCTCTCAGGTAAAAGGCTTTCTGACAAAATCTCTCCTTACACAACACACCCAGTAAACTTTATTGACCAATCCCTTGCTCTACTCTTTCTCATTTGCATGCCTCTCCACCCCAAAATCCCTGTATGTAACACACGATGTCCACAGATATATCGAAAATCTGAGTGTAATGAATTTAAATTTAACTAATGTACCACATTTCAACTTTGAGGTTGGCTCTGAAAAGAGCAGGTTCTTTTGTTTTTTTGCAGATACTTGACAGACACATTTTATTTTGTATTTTCTTTTGTTTGTTTTTTCTTACTTTACTCCTAAAATCTTCACATAAGCTTCTCCAAAGCAACCCTTACCTTCCAAAACAGCATGGCATGTCCCATAAAAGATAAAGAAATGCCATTTTCCCTTAAAATAAACAGCATTACTGGAATCAATATTCTAATTATTACAGAAAAACAGCTCTAAGCATGAAAGCAAACACGCCTCCATTGATTGCACACCTAGCAATGTTTTGCTGAGGACAAAAAACAGAACTATTGTCCCATATTGCATAAGGTACTAAAACAGAAGAAATTACTTTGGCATTTGGAAGGATGTTCATTACTGCTTGAACCAAGTGTTCCAAATCTGCCAACAAAGTAGGGGCACTGACATAGCCCAAATGCAAAGCACCACAGTGCAAAACTACCACATGGGGACTTTTCATCCTACCCATATGTTCACAAACTTGTACAATTCCCTGTACATTGCAATCAGGCACAGTGCTCCACACCACCTCCACTCCTTTGACATCAAAATTGTTTGCCACATACCTGTATTTAGCATACTGTTGTAAACCATGGCCAAACATAGCTCCAACCACCAACACCCTGACTTTCTCCACCTCTGTCATCTTCACTACACACAGCCTCTTTCAACACAAATCCACAAACTCAACACCTGATTTTTTAATCCCCACAGTCCCCTTTCCATGCTGGATTTGCTGTAAACCCCTGGATGTGGCACGCCCTGTCCACAGACAGCTGCGGTGTCCGCAGAGCCTGTAACTGTTACACAGCCCTTCTACCCTTTCCACTTCGCTCTCTGTGCCATTTCTTCATTGGATACAGCTATGCAGTCACACAACATTCCACCAATCACATCCAAGACCTCTACATCTAACTCCATCATCATAGTTCAGCACTTCAAATGTACTGTTGATCACTCTGAGTACAAGTCTCATATCATTGGAAAGCAGCTACTACAAAAACTACTGTACAAGTCTCCAAGATTTCTACTTGCAGCTGCATGCATATCCACATGCATGAATACAAACTACATGTATGCATATTTTCTGCACAGTACATGTACATCTCTTATAAATGCATATAAACATAGCAACTGCCACTTAACCTGTATATATAACCTATAAAATGAACTTACTGTTATTTTCCCATCTGCTGTAATCAACTGTCACTTCCAAACCTGTCTACTATTTAAATTCTTTATTTACACAAACAGCTATCTAAAAAAGTCTAATTTAATATTAAAAGATGGGAGAAATAACAGTATAATTGTAGAAAAACACTTAGTAGTGTATTATAAAATTACACACCGCCAGGATAAGTTCATGCATCTTTATACACTCACACAGATAGACACAATCATTAAAAAGCTCCCAGCTGAAATAACACCACTGCCTCTACATCACATCCTTCTGCTTTATTACCCACACCTTCACAAATGCATACATTCCATGCTTTTCTATACAGTTTCTGCCATTTACACTATAAAAATGGAAAATAATGATATGATTATTTCTTCTATCTTCTAAAATCCAATAACAAAGCCTTAAGAAATCAAGTGAGTTTCATACGCTTAATATTATACTCATTTGCAAAGCATGTTGAACTAACAGATTGTAAGTAAAATATAAAGGCTGCACATAGTCAAAGGAAACTGCATGCACATACTATGTTCAGTTATCAAACAACAATACTACTACAAAAACATAATCATCAACGTCTAAATTGATAACAGTGCTATAAAAACACAGAATTACTAACTTCTTTCTTTTTCAATTGCAGTGAAGACCACTCTCCTAAAAAGCAGCGGAATCTGAAGTACAAACAACAACTCAGAAGAAACCTGCTCATTCCAAAGAAAAAAAGTAAGTACAATAATACCATAATGTTCTAACTGTTACTCAAACACACTGTGGGGTTGATTCATGGAAATTGTGCGCTGAAAAACGGGGATTTGTTTGCCATCCTGCCCACAAATCGCCATTTGTTAAACAGGGATTTGCGGGCAGAATGGCACACAAATCCCTGTTTTTCAGTGCACAAATTCCATAAATCAGCCCCTAGAATGTTAGTATTGCAGAACAAAGAACTGTTTTAATTCTATACCATTAGATTTAGTATTAGTGCTTCTCCCCATCACTAGCTTACTTTGTATTGTCCTCTGAACCCCAGTATAGTAGCACACAAATACAAGAATAGCCTTCCCAACTAGTTGTAGGTTCCCATTGCACATTCACTCACCTCCACAAACATCCTTACCATCATACTCAGGCACTCATGCACACAGCAAACATACATTGCAGAACAGCCCAACACATATCTTCTTTATTTCCAACAGACCCCATAGAATGCCTGCCAAAAAGGAAGTCTGTAGAAAGCAACACAGAAGTAGAGAAAATCAAAATAAAAGTGTCCAAAATAAGCATGCATCTCTAGCAGAACTTGTACAAAAAGTTCAAACGAAAGATCTAGTAGAGTCATTGAGCAAAACAAAACAAGCTTCCAGTACAAAAATGTTGCCTCCTCTATCAAAAAGTAAAGTGAAACAGAAAGTGATTAACAAGAATTCAGCTACCACTACTGCTAACACTGCTCCTATAAATCTTGATGTAGTGGCAAGAAAACAATACCAAAACAAGTATTTTACAACAACAAAATATCCACCACAGAATCTTATAAAAACAGGAGAGAAATCATGCACAAACCTTAAAACCTACCGTAGAAAATTAATCTTAGAAGCTCTCATAGAATGTGCAATCCTTCTCAAAAGGAAGTTATTTATTTTAGTGTTAAACAGAAAGAAACCACTAACCAAACTAACCACTAAACTACAAAATGACTTCTCAATAAACAGAATGTCAACAAAAACAACTTCTTAAATATCTGTGGAGTTGATTGGAGTCACAACACGAGCACAGAACCATATTTCAATGAAGAAGCATACAAACAAAAGCAAACACAATTGCCATACATAGCAGTGGACGAGGGTATGAAAAACCTATATACATATAATACCATAATGGAACAAGCCATGTTGCTTACAAAAATATCCCCAGAAAACTCAGTATCACCTCTCCATCCGATGGAACCAAAACGTCCAGTGTTCAAATGGCCGTGCACAGGAACAAATCCCTAATGAACGGTTTGTGTATGTATCAATACCAAACTGTGAATCCATTCCATTTCAGCAACTTATACAAAATGCAAACCAAGGCAGATTATGTACTACCTGCCATTCAGACAATCGCTCCAACTTACAAATACAGACACATAGTAAATACGTAATACTAATGCTTTTACGTTACAATGCAGATGGTACCAAAAACAACCTCAAGCTGACTGGATTCACACATGGTCAAGTATCACTTGGTAAGAAAACCTTCACAACAATAGGTATAATCTACCACGAAGGAGCCACAACCAATGCAGGTCACTACAATGCATACATAAAAAAGAATTGTGGATGGTTCGAATGTAATGATAGTACCATTACTCTAAAGCAGAGATTACCAGCAAATCCTATAAACGCTTATTTAATATTCTTAAAACCAACATTTTATAACTAATCTGTGCATAAACACTAACAAAACTTCAATTCGAAAACTATAAACAGTTAGAATACACTAACAGGTATCTAACTGCCCCAAGATTCTGCAATAACCAAACCGATAAATCAATACCACTAAAATATAAGAAGAAATAAACAGTTAGAATACGCCAACAGGTATCTAACTGCCCCAAAAATCTGCAACAACCCAACAGATAGATGAGTAACTAGAAAATATAAATAAAAAACCTTAACCAGTTAGAATATGCCAACAGGTATCTAACTGCCCCAAAAAATCTGCAACAAGCCAACAGAACATTAGCCAGAAACAACAAATAAACACTGAAAACAAAGAAATAAATATATTGTACCATAACAAAAAAAGTTTTTTTTTTAATCCAGCAAGGATTTTTTTTTCCACAGACCCAATGATTTATTAAACAACCACAGAAACTGAGCAAATTGCACAGTACACTGGTTTGTAAACTACTAAATATGAGGGTCAAAATAATGCAGAAATTATGAACTGCCTACACTAACATGATCTTTTCTTTGAAAAAGAATATCTGCTCCAGTTACCATTTGGCCATGCACCCAAGACTCCAGGCCATGGCCACAACCACCGCAGCATAACACACCCATAGAATCTAACATTTTAACTATGCTATATTGGCTACTTATACAGGATATTAAATACAATCAACACTGTACTAACAACCCAAAACCAATATCATACTAAAGTAAAGTAGCCAGAAGTGCATTTTTGATGTCCGCAGACGGCCGCAGTGACCGTGGCCATGACAAACACATCAGGGGCACCTGCCACCTAAACAAATACAGCATTTGACCCATCTCTTACTCTCCCACCCTCCCCAAGCACTTTTACACACCAACACACTCTCCAAAGTTGTATTTTTCCCCGTTCGTCGCCGCGCTGTCCGCGGATGTCCATGGATCCAAGATGGAGGACTCATCAAAACAATACGACACACCTCATGCTTCAACCCAGCCAATCAGCGAACATGTCATATGTCCGCGGACATGACGCAAGCCGATTAGCCAATCGGTATCCTGTCCGCAGAGCGAACAGGGAAATGTGTCCACAGAGCGGGCATAGATATCACTAATGTTTTGAGACCTACTTTTTGGTTGTTTTAAAAAAAATTACTGGACGGATTTACACCAGATTTTCAGAAGCCCGCTTTCGGGACCAAGCTGCTGCTCCTGCCGCAAATTTGGTGGAAATCCATCCAGCGGTTTGAGCTATAGGCATGAGCAAAGTTTTTTCCCCATTCACTTTATGGGAAAAAAAGAAATTTTGGGACCCCCTTATAACTTTGCCCCCCACTGCACCAAACCTCACTAAACTTTGCAACAGAATTCAGAGTGGGCCATACACTTTATTTGCAAAGTTTGGTGAAAATGCATCCAGGGAGAGCAAAGTTATAAGCCACCCAAAAAGTGTTCTTCCTATGCGATTAGCAACTTAACCATAACTACACGGACACTACTGTATATTTTATATATATATATATATATGTGAAAGAGTTGAAGAAAACATTTCTTTTAAATATAAGCATATAAGAATACCTGTACTATTTTCTGTTAGATGCAGATCTTGATGAATCTGGAAATAGAAATCTTGAGCACCTGCACAGTACCTTTTTAATGCACATGTCTTTCATTAACAGGAGATATGTACTCTGAGAGTTCAAGTGTACATCTGAAGAGTTGAAGTAGCTGGCAGTGTTAGATGTAGAGGTGTTGGATATGATTGGTGGATGGAAGTGTTACTCTTTGAAAACAGCCAATGAGGGAGTGATGATAACATGGAAGTGGAAAGGGTAGAAGGGCTGCCCCTATGCTATGAGGACCATGGGCACCACGATAGTCCACAGGTGGCCCATGCCACATCCGGGTCTTTTGACATGGAAAGGGGACAGTAGGGATTAGCCAATCAGGTTTGCTGGGTGTGGCGTACAGGAAGAGAGGGTAGTAGGAGGTTTGTTTGCAAGAGTTGTGAGAGCAGTGACAATGACTGTGTTTGAGAAAGCAGACTATCTGGATTCTGGGTGACTCTTCTATTCAGTCATTAAAGGTGTATGCTGAAAATCATAGCATCCTTGGAAATATTTGATTGGCAGAAGTGGAATTTTTCTGGCATGCAGTTTGTGGCTTAAACTGGGCAGGCTTGCTTTCATTTTGTGAGAGTATGGCACACTTGTCCAGACACTGTGATTATGCATTGTGGAGGGAACCGTTTAGGGTTTGTCACTCCAGTACCTTTGCAAGTTGCACTGAAGGATTTCTTTAAAAGCCTAATGCAACTGTTTCCTGCTGCTCAGATTATTTTTTCAGAAATAAATCAGAGGCGAACATGGAGATGTCCATCAAACTTTTTCTGTCCACAAATTAAAGAATCAAGGCAGCTTGTCAATAAAGGTGTATCTGTTTTTTATATGCTACAGGAATGTCATCTTTTGAGAATGATAATATAAGTTCTGATGGTGTGAATCTTTTTGTCAAGATGGAGTTCACTTCAAAGATGTCGGAAATGCAATTTTCATTTACAATCTTAGGAATGCATTGAAGAAGTTCCTGTAAGGAAATTGTAAAGGAAGATGTAGAGTCTACAGTAGTAGTGTACATAGAATAAAAAAGCAAAAAAAAAGGTATTTGTTAACAAACCGCCTAAAAAAGTTTCTTTTCAGAGCCACCACTAAAGATTAAATAACTTAAAGTGTGTTTCATTTAACCCTTTCCACCCCTTTGAGTGGCCACGATGTCCGCAGACTAGTGCACTGTCCACGGATGGCACTTGCCACATCCGGGTCTTTCAAGGATGCCTGGCATGGAAAGGGGACTGTGAGGATAAGTCAATGAGCTGTTCTGGTTGTGGTTTACAGGAAGAGAGAATAGTAGGTGTTTTGATTGTGTGTAGGGAAAATAGATGTGGCTAGTGCTCAAATAAAGCTCATTCTGTATGGCAATGTTGGAACCCGGTGCTGGCCGTGTTGCCAGCCCTGCGCCTGTTCGTAAAATTACATACAATTATTTTGCAGAGCTCAGTATTAGACATCTTAACATAGTTCTTAGAATCTTTTCTATATTTTCAGCATACAACATAGTGGCTGCTTTTTCAATCACTGTACGCCGATACCTTTTATTTTTATTTTTATTTTTAATTTTGTACTTAGTTTTGTTCTATGCACCTGCAGTGCTATCCCTTATGTTCTAGTCTCAATAAATAAGTTCAAGTACCATACATTTCAGAGGATGCACGTTAAAACCTTTTCTCTTACTTGAATTTCTTTTCGAACCTGCAGTCACGTGATCGCAAAATAGCACGTGACACGTCACGCACTAGGCACGTATCAGGTGTTTTTCTCTACCGGTACGGGTTTGCACTGTTTTAGCATTCTGAGATGTAGCAGAAACCCGATGCTGCAGCACCGACGACAGAATATTCCAGGTATGAAACACTTGCGTGCGGGATTAGACTCGCATTTAGAGTGAGAATTCCCTTTAATGTATTTTACTGTGGAGAGAGAGTATGGAAAGTGGAACTGCATACCACTTCACCCTTCACATTTTGGCTTTTCTTTTCTTTTTGTTTACTGCCCAGACCACTCCATCTATGGACACTTTTTTGGCAATCAGAACTGATGCTTCATATTAACTCTACGTTAAACATCTATCCGTATTAGTCATAACAGGATAAGGAACTGGTAATCACATAATTGTGTACCGAGTATTCACGATTGGCTGTTGGGCTCTTTAACCTCACGGGTTTATGTATTTTCTCGCTAATATTCGTAACAGGCAAACTTGACCATATATTTCTATTGCTTAAATCAGCAGTAGTTCACCACGAGACCCTGGACGATGGGACAATTAGCTTGGTAATATACTTTTAATTCAGCAGCTGCATAGATTTGCCGTGATTGATTCACTAATACAATCTCAAATCTAGATTCACACGCTGAACACAAGTGTCATTTCATTGCACCACATAGTGAAATCAATATTCGGTCTCTCCACGTCACAAAGGTATACGAACAGGTGCAGTTGGCTGCATGGCAGGCGGTGGCACGGGGCTTTGGCTATTGCTGCACATGAAGTAATAAAGCTTGCATGCTACATTAGAAATACACCAAATGGTGATACATTGATCGCTTGGTATAACACAAACAAGTATTGGCCATTTGCAGTACTAGGTCTCAAACTGTATTTAATGATGACGGTATTACATAATGAGGCTCATTGTGCCTCTTGAATTTGTTTTTTGTTTTTGTCTTTGTCTCGCGCTTGGGCATTCAACACGTGATCATATGATGACATGTTCCTGAACACATAATTTCACACATTTGCGTTATGGTATTGTATTGATTTAATACTGGTTCTTTAAATATGTTGGATGTCACCTCTGGTATCTATGCCTTTGACCTCCCATGCATGGTGACTTTATTCAATGTACTCTTGTGTAATTCAATAAATGCCACTTTGACAAATGTTTTGTACAATAAGATTGCGGTCCATATTATTTGTTGCTTGTTATACACAGAGGTTTGCCTTGAGAAAGACCGTTGAAGGTCGAAACACGTGTCGGCAAATGTCTCTGGCACCTTAAACAGAAAAATTCCAATACAAGAATCCTTTGACAACCATCTTTGTTCCGCAAGATGATTTATTGACACCGACATTGTAATAGATGTGTTGTTTGTTATGCATTCTGGATCTAGCAGCGCAATCAACCAGTGGAACTAAACCCCTCCCTGTTTTCCAAAATAAAAAAAAATATATATATATTATATATATATATATATATATATAGATGCCAAAAACACACAAAAAAAGGTTATTTTAAGAACCACCCTTTTGGAATGCAAAACAATTAAAATGATTTGACTGGTCCCACGCCTGGAGTCTATTACATTTCTGTGGACTACTGAGCTGTCAGTGGCTGCACAGGGACCTGTGACTTTTTTCTAACTTCTATGTTTTAACTGTGAAAGGTGGCTCCTAAAAGAAACTTTTTTTGCATTTTTTAAATTTTGTATTTTTTGGCATTTTTTCTCAGGAGAGGCAAGGTAAGGGAGGGGGGCAAGGGGCACCAAACACAGGGAAAAAGGGCCAGGTGGAGAGAGGAAGATGTTGGGCGGGCCTTAATCTGGTAGGTGGCAGTGTTCCTCATGCTCTTTCACCGCTGCCTCGAAAGCACTCTGAAACTGCTCCCCACTACAGATCAGTGCTTCACAGTACATGCATAGCACTGTGACCCTACAAAAGTAAGGGTCAACAGCTTTCTGTATGAAATGTGAAGCTGCCGCGGGGATCCTTTGCCACAAAAAAGTATCCTTTGTGGTGACAGGAGCAGATGAAGAGTATGGGGTGGAGGAAGTCAACCTTCTCTTACCTGAGAAAGGAATCGCCTTTCTCAGAGAAGTTGGGTGGGTCAATTTGGTGTGCAGCCTCATGGAAGTAGTCCCGTAGGAATGCAAGCCAGGTTTCCCAAGACTGAGCACAAGTTTGCACTCAGTGCATCAAACCTTGCTTGCACGAGCCTTTGGGACATTTCCAACGGTCGTAAAAAATTGACACACCCAGGACTCTCTCCAAGTACTGGTGACAGAGACTTCCTCCACTTCATCCTCTTCTTCCTCTTGATCTTCCTCTTCTGTATCACTGTGCCTGTTCCCCTCTCCAGGCCCTCCAGATGACGATGGTGATGGTGGTGGAGGTGGGTTGGCAGATCAATAGCCAAAACAGATGCCATGGTCTCCAATATGCACAGCAGTGAGGAAGCAGGTGCTGTCTACAAAACAGATCTGCAAAACATCAGAGAGGAACTTGTAAACTGCAAGTAGGTGCTCTCTCCTGGACAGCCAGATTGAGAATGAGGACAAGTAATGGGTGGGTCACTTTAGAGGAACCATCCGCAGACAGACTACTGAGTCAACAATAGGCCTTGAAAAGTTGTAAAAAATTGCCAGATCAACGTACAATGGGTCTGGGAACTTTTTTCATTGAATATCAGAGGTTTATATTAGTGCAACTTAACCATCACATCCCTTTAACAAAGGTTTTTCCATGAATTTCATGGGTTTTTACCAGTACACGCTAATTTCCGACAACTTACTAGTATCAGACTGACCCCAATATAGTAACAATTTTGTCCAATTTACAAAGTTTGACCTTAAATCTCTGTCATTTCACAACTTCAAGCATTTTTAACACTTCTATAAATGTTTTGCAACTTTTCCACTGTTTTTGTGTGTCAACGTTTGTAAACGTCTGACATCATCGCAGACTTTTCAGACAGTGTCAAGTGATCACGCGATTGCATGCAGCATGATGATATCTCTGCAAACTTGTCTGCACTTCACAAACAGGTCTGTGCTTTGCGAACAATTCGGATGTGCATTTTCAGCTGATCCAGAACCTTTGAAGCTCAAAGCACAGCACCTAAATGTATTCTAACTCTTACATTCTTACTCTGGTGGATAGCTCAGGGGCACCACACTCACCTTGGGAGCAAGACGACGCTGAGCAACAGAGGTTCAATCCTCGGGTCAGCACTTAGAAACTTGTGGGTATTAAGCGAGTTATAAATAACCAATATTACATTGTCCATTAACAATCTAGCACACAGCACATACTTAGAAGAATATTAGAAAAACTGCTATTTATCTTAAAAATGGCATCAGCTATTGCCATCCTACCACCAGCTGGATGACCTACACAACAAAAAAAGCACAGTACTTCAAAAGGCAATGAAGAGGACGAAGTAGAGGATGTGCCTACCTCTAGCACCCAGAGAGAATCATGGGTGTGGTAGTTCTTTACCACTGTTGGGAATGTACCAAAGGCTAAAGCTACCAAAGTGAAATGCACTGAGTGCAATGTTGTACTCAGTCGCAGACTAGCAGGACAGTATTCCTACAGGACCACCTCCATGAGCCACCACACCAACGAGCCGATTCATGGAATTAATGTGCGCTGACATTTTCAGCGCAAGCGTGCGAAAGCGTGCGAATCGCAGTGCCAGTGCGAAAATCGCAGCGAAACCCACGCACAGCGATTCATGGAAGTCCATGCACGAGGAAATTCCAGGATGTGCGCCAAAATTCTGCATGGCGCATGCTGGCGCACACATCTCCAAACAGCGCGCACTAAGCGAACAGCGAAATCGCACATAGTGCGGCACACACAACAAAAGTAGGAGGAACAGGGGGCGTGACATGCGGAATGGGGAACAACTCGTGAAAATGTGGGCGTCATGGGGGAAGTACAGGAGGCAAGTGCGCGGAACGCCCACACACACGTTCAAAACACGTATTCATGGAATCAAACGGGGCTAACGTCTCCGCCAAAAAAGACGCGCTAATCCGGAAACACGTACGCCAGCAGGAAGCAGGCGTACGTGGACCCGCGCAGCATAAAAGTGCGCGCAAACAACAAACAAGCACAGACGCCAGGATGAATATACCGTTCCTAGCAGCAGTGGTCGTGGGATACCGCAGGAGGAGGATAGTCAGGCCCAGAATTTTTACACCCAGAACCAGCCTTTTTGGGATGCCAGGTGTATGGGAGGTACAGGTTTCCACCTCACATAATACTCGACCTGGTCAGTGAGTGGGAGGATGACCTCACATCACCCACCCTGTGCTCCCAAGCACTCAGCCCCCTGAAGAAGGTCCTCAATGTACTGCACTTCTTGGCCACTGGATCATTTCAATGGACAACTGCTATAGGGGGGGGGGTCACAGGCCACACAGTCACGCTGCCTACACCAGGTCTTGGCCATCATGACTGCAGGCCCATCAGTCCGCAGGCACATATAGCTGCCCAGAACACCTGCAGAAAGGCAGGCTGTCATCCAGGATTTTTACGGGGTGGCACACTTCCCCAAAGTGCTAGGTGCCATTGACTGCACCCATGTGGCTCTACAACCCCCCAGGGCATCAGAGCACATCTACAGAAACCGCAAGCACTGGCATTCCATCAACGTCCAGGTAGTATGTGATGCCAAGGGAATCATCACCTCAGTATATGCCAACTATCCAGGGTCCACCCACGACAGTTTTATTTACAGAATATCAACCCTAAACCGGGACCTAGAAGCTGGGCGGCATGGCGATACATGGCTGCTCGGTGAGTATAAATGCCACAGCACATCCATGCATGTCAGATACTGAGCAATGTCACAACCCCACTAATGATACCCATCACCACCTCCCCAGGGGACAGTGCCTACCCTCTGAGCACCCACATGATGACGCCAATTCGGAACCCCACCACGCCACCCGAGGCAAGATACAACACAGCCCACATTGCAACCCGGGGCATAGTAGAGCGCACATTCGGAGTGCTTAAGTCACGCTTTCGCTCCCTTGACCGTTCTGGTGGGCAGCTGTTATACGCTCCCCCAGAAGTGTGCAGGATCATAGTGGCAGCATGTGTCCTGCACAACGTTGTAACACGCCGAGGCCTGCCCGTGGACATGGTGGTGCCCCCACATCCCCAACCACAAGCACGGCCGCTGGGCATGGGAGGGGAAAGGGCACAGGGTGAGGCAGCCCGTACACAGCTGGTGGATAATTACTTCACCTAAAATCACACCCATGTGGAGTGCACAAAGCCCTGGCACATGCCAGCTGACAATCAATGATGATGACATAAGGGACAGTCAACTGTCACAACCATACCAGCCTGAGATTGGTCATCTGGAAGTGTTACATTGTGTGCCCTACCTACACAAACACCACCAATGCTGTGTCATCAAAAGACACACTTCTATGCTGCAAAAATCATTACCCCCTTGCAAAATACAACATGACAACAGTGCCATGTCACCCAACCCCTCCCCAGCACCGCCACCCAACACACCATGGCATGTCATGCTATGTGAGAGCAAACAAAGCAATCCCCAAAATATCACACAAGTGTCAAAGTAGAGTAGCCTCAATGGAAACTGCCCACACACAATATGCTCCCAGTAATGTAGAACTAACAACACACATGATCGAATACTTACCAACAATACAATGCAGCTACACAACCTCAAACATAGCATAAACATGACAGTACTAAGTTAAAGTAGTGGTAGTCTTACAACCTGATCATGCCAGCACATCGTCCACTTCCAACTGTACAGTGATGTTGCCACGCAAATGTCCAAGTGCACTGCTTACAACATGAACTCCATCTCCAAAGTAGACGGCCTTGTGAAGACATGAGGAATTAACCTGAAAATTAGGCGAAAGACATGGATGCACAAGCACATAGCAATACACCATGCAGGGTACAATTCAACAACAATATCCACTAGGCATGTATACACAGTATTGACTACAGACTGCCCACACAGCTCATGGGAGTCCTATGTCACCGTGTAAGTCAATGTCACTTGGGCACACCCTTTGCAAGCCCATGGAAACGGGAAGCAGGAGGGGTGTGTGTCTCACGAACCCAAGCATCTAACCCAAACTCAGAACAAGCCTCCATTTGCCCAGCCGGAATACAGTGGATGCCCACGGGAGCCACAAAAGGCAACGCACTGCAAAAAAAAAAAATCAAAAATCAAAAATGGCCATGAAAATCTTATAGACTTCATCTACTTTGCATTTCTTTGCATTTCTCAGTAAAGTAGATAGACTCAATAAGATTCTCCAACATCTCCATTTGCATTTTGTGTTATGCTAATGGGAATAATGGACAATTGTGTATTGGAGAAAAATATAAAAGGCCAGAAACACACTTTCTCTAGCATACAATAAGGAGCAGAATCGATGGACCTTTATAACTATTTGCGGCTTCCACAGTCCCCTTTCCAGGCGATGGATCATTGAAAGACCCGGATGGCACGTGCACACCATGATATGATATGAAATGATAGTTTATTTATATAGTTCCTATACACAATGGGCCTCATTATAACGAGTGCGGTAGAGTGATAACGGCGCTGGTAGAGCTGCCGGCACCGTTATCACTCTACCGCCTCATTACGAGGTCTGCTCGCGGGTGCCGCTAAGGACGTCTGGTCAGACCAGATGTCCTTAGCGGGACCCGCTAGCAGACCAGGATGCTAACAACGGGCCCGTCATTAATGGGCCCATTGTTAGCATCCTCCACATTCCCATTGAGCCCTATGGGGGCTAAAATAGGAATGGGGATGTACCGGGTCCGGGTCCCAAGAATGGGAATTACTGGGCCCGCCAAAGTCTGCATGGCCCATTAATTCCCTGTTTCTGGAACCTGGACCCGGTACCCGGTTTGGGGGTAGCCATACCACTAAAAACGGCATGGCTACCTCCAAACTCGTAATGAGGCCCAATGTGTTTCAAAGCGCTTCAAGGCAAGGAAGGGAGCAAGGGAAAATACAATGACATTCTTACAGCCATGAACAGTAAGGATGTGTAATTAACTATCGTACTCACACAGGGAAGTCCTTCTACCCTTTTTAATTGAATATATGCAACACTCCCTCAATGCCTGCTTTCAAACAGTCACACATCCATCCACCAATCACTTCCAAAAACTGTACATACAACCCTTTGACCATATTAAGCATCCACACACCAACTGTCACTTACAAATCATTTACAAATCTGTGCATCTGCATTTCCCTGACTTATACAAGAATATTTTACACAGTGCTCCTATAAATGAATATATGCATTTTGTAGTGATAGAGTGCAGAAATAGAAGGGACAGTATGGATGGCAAGTGTTCATGAGAACCCAGGAAGGAAATGGCAAGGGATGCCAAGGTGGGACGCCACTGGGTAACTACTGGGGCAGAGGAGTCCCAAGGGTGGGATGCATCTTGTCTGTAACATCCCTTTAACAACGTTTTTTTCTGTCAATTGAATGGGTTTTTATAAGTGAAAATGTTTCATGGTGTTACATCACTGTATGTAAGTTATTAATAATTCCTCCTTTCATATATATGAAAGAACTATAAACTTCCTTTAAGAAACATAATTTTTGCAACACATACTTGCGTCTGTCATTATCAGCAGTGCATGCTGGGGATGCAAATCACCGTACAATTGCCTATCGCATAAGGCTCAACCATGACCCCAGTCAAACCAAAACACCCTTATTATTCACAGCACCTACACTGCATCCTAGCTTAGTGTCCACTATACCCTAATAATGTAACCAATGGCCAATGCTCATGGCTTGCAGCCATGACCAGTCTCCAAATTGATGGGGCATAGGATTCAGCCATGCTGCATTCCCGAATAAGCAAATCAGAGTACACATTTGCGTTTGTCGAGGGACAGGCCCACTACACTGACACCAAATGTATATCACTAGTTTTTCTACTTACATTCCTACACTTTTGAAAAATTAAAAGACATATTTCCAAAAACATGCTTTCAGGTCCTTGCTAATGATCGTCGGTCAAGTTTGTTGTAATATAGTCCACCACTTCAGTTTGTAACCGCAAGCAGAATATTTTTTCCCATTCAAACCTACCGCTTCGGCTATGCTGCATGCCACAATAAGCAATTTGCAGTACACATTTCTCCATGTCCATGCCCAGGCCCGTTGCCCAGACACCAATGTTATATCACTGTGCTGTGTACATACATTTTCACACTTTAAAAATAAATAAAACATAGGACATATTTGCAAAACCATGCTTTAAAATTCTTGCTGACGTTCCTTGTGCGTATTTGCTTCAATCCCATATAGCACTTCAAACCGTACCCGCAAGCCGATTTTTTCCCCCATTCAAACCTATCCCAATTGAAAAAAACTTTACCACATAGCCGGTCCACATAGCCAGATTGTCTGGGTCGTGACCTTAGGCCATGACCCAGACAATCTGCCACTGCCCATTGCCACAGGCTATACCAAAGGTATATCACTATTTTTTGTACCTACATTATGACACTTTTCAGAAAATAAAACACAGACACATTTGCAAAACCATGCTTTCATGTCCTTGCCAACACTCCATACACGAGTTTGTTGCACATCCACCCATGTTTTATTTATCATATAACTTAGCCCTCACTTGACAAAATCCATTCAGACGTTGCACAAACATTCAAGGTTGGGTCTATAATCTTTCTGAAAACTTGTCTCCATAGTTGTCAAATGGCAACAAAGTAATTAGCCGTATAAAAATGTTATGTTATTTGTTATGTTATTTGGCATTTATATAGCGCTCTATATATCATTGGTATGACCTAAAAGCATTGGTAGGTTAAACCCCTCAGTGGACCGTAGTCCAGGTCAGTTGAAAGAGTAGGGTGACATAGGGTGCTTGGGTGCACTGGTTATGTGTGCAGCTGATCCATTTGCCTGATGGTAGCTGCATCCTAGCATTAGGTGTGGTGCTATTGATGTCGGTTGAATGTATGCCGTCTGGCTGGTGGACACCAAGACTGGGTTCTGGCTGCCTTAGCCTGTAGGGCGCTTATTTGTGCAGCTAGACCGGTTTGTCGTGGCATATAGCTGCGCTTTATTAGAATGATGGGGTGTTCACTGGGTAATGTTCGTATGTGAGCAGCTAGGCCAAATTGATCGAGGGGTGTAGCTGCACTCTAATTGTGTGATGGTGTAGATTAGAGAGTATGCATAGTGATATGGGATTGAGAGTGTTTGCGTGGAGTTATGATCTAAGGAGATCAATATTCTGCATTTCAGGCACGTGGTTGCTTAATAGCGGATTAATAAGCCTAGTCAGTGATGACATTGTTCAGGATCTGATTGATTATTAGTCATCGGGTTGCTGGGGTTCAATTGCTTCAGATGGTCATGGTTGGTATTACGAAAAGAGCCACTTTTTTAGAGCTTTGCAGAAGGTCATATAGTCTTCGGTGTGTTGAATATGAGGGGGGGCGAGTTCCATAGAGTTAGGGCCAAGGTTGAGAAGGCGGATCCACCAATCCAGATAGAGTAAGAGGTCAGAATCACTAGAAGGAGGGCAGTGCTTGATCTTAGGGTGCGGGATGGGGGGTATGGTTTTATCTTTTCTTGTATGTATATTGGGCCGGTCTTTTGCACTGCTCGCTGAGTGATGCATAGGGTCTTGAAGGTGAACCTTTGTCCAACTGGGAGCCAGTGGAGGGTTCGGACAGCTGGCGAGATGTGGTCTCTTTGTTCCAGGGCAAGGAGCAGTTTTGCATCAGCATTTTGGGCTCTTTGGAGTTTGGTGAGTTGGTATGCCGGGGCTCCTGGGTATAGGCAGTTGGCATAGTCCAGTCTCGAATCCATAATTTAGTGCCTAGTTGGTCTCATGTTTAAAGTGGCATTATTTTACACTTACTGGAGGGAAAGTCCAAGTTTGTGTATTCTCAATAGAGCCATTTCAAAAGCTTCAGTGCCACATAACCAGGATTGGGTGTAAGTGTGCGTTGCTAAATGACCTTTTTACCTTTATATCACAATGTTTCCTTATTTTCAGTGCTGATGATTTCCGGTGACCCCATTGAGAGTAAAGGAGTGAACAATGAGGTGGTTTCAACCCATTTGAACATGAGACCAACTTGGCAATAAATGATGGATTCTGCCTAAAATGCACCCTCATTGGTTATGCAGGAAACGACTCACAGGCCGATTCATGGAATTAATGTGCGCCGAAAATTCCGGCGCAGAGGTGCCAAAACGTGCGAATCGCAGTACAAGTGCGAAAATCGCAGGGAAACCAGCGCACATCGATTCATGGAAGTCCCTCAACAAGGCCCGGCGCCTCTTGAAGGCAGCGAATGCTAAGGGGCGCCGGGGCCACTTGTCGGACGATCAGATGAGGGTCCTGGAACGCATATCCCCAGCGCTCCACGTCCAGGTCTTTGAGAGACAGACCCGTCTGGAGTCGAGCGGTAAGTGTACATGCATCATGATTGTAAGCTGTGCGGGTGGTGGTGTGCCAGTATGTTGCAGGTTGCACACGTGTTTTTATGGGGCCAAGTATGGGGGGGTGTACAGGGCCGTGAGGCTAACACATGCGAGGGCTCTCATGTGTGAGACATGGATGGTGCTTGTGTGTGTAGGCTTGCATGCCAAATGCAGATGTGTGGGCACACATGTTTGGATGAATGTGTATGTAAGTAGGCATGTTCGTGATGTCACACATGGATGTTGGTTTCAGCTGCATGTATCAGCACTGTGTATATGTGCATGTGTGTGTATTTGACAAGGGTGCAACAGTGATGCAAAATGGATGCATGTGACAGCGGGATGTGGAAGCCTGATTAGCAGATGTGACACGGATGCCAATCTGAACACTGCGACAGTTGGCAGAGGTGTACACATGCATGCAAGTGTGGTGTGTGTGTGCATGTGTAGTGCACTCCCTGTGTTGCATGTGATGTCTGGCTCACCTTTGCCTGCTCATGCTGTTGTATGTGTATGGATGGTGCTGGCTGTTGCAATATGGCTGTGTATGGCTCATGTGTGTGAGTTTAAATGACATGTGTGTTGGCGAATGTGATGCCATGTCTGAGGTTTCAAAATGCCACTCATGTACAACTGTCATGTGTGTATGTGTCCATTGTACAGTGCCCTGATGCCTGTGTTTTATTTCTCCCTGTCTGCAGCGTCAACTGATGAAGAGGGCGGAGAAGGTGCTGTGGAGCACAGCGGCAGGGATTGCACCGCCAGCCGGAGACGCAAGGCCTGGCTCCCCTCCCAGGTTGTCATCTCGTCGGGGAGTGAGGAGTCCGGTGCCGCGTCCCAGGCCGCAGCTGCCGGGGGGAGGTCCAAGAGGCGGAGGTCGGAGTTGGACTCCTCGGCAGCAGAAGGGGCAGCTGGTACCCCACAGGGCCCAATGGGGGAAGATGGCACGGAGTCATCCAGGTTGGTGGGGTGTTTGGTGGAGGAGGAGGCTGTGCAAGCGACAGAGACGGGGTCTGGAGGTGGGGATTCCACTGGTGCTAGTGGTGCAGTGCAGGACCAGGGACAGGAGGCAGCACAGGCCGTCGCGGAGGTACCTGTGTGCAATCCTGTCCCTGATCCTGTCACTGCATCATCTTGCACCAGCAGGGATGCCTACGTCCAGACCCGTTTTCAGGAAGGGGATGAGCTTACAACAACTGGCCTCCCTCTGCCTGTAGATGTGGCTATCCAGGTACGGGTTGAGCCTGTCCTGACTGGTGTGGCATTGCGTCAACGGGCCATGCGAGGTGTCCTGCAGTCTTTTCATGAGGAGACTGCACGTCATCGCGAATGGCTCGTTGACCGCGTCGGCCTACTGGGACAGGTCACCCAGGCCGGATTCCTCCATTTGCTGGAGCTTGTTCCGACCCCCTCCTCAACTGAACACCCTATGCGCCAGTCGTCCTCCGTGCCATCTTTCCACCCATTTGTCACCTGGGTGCCCTGTGGAGCTGCCTCTGACGGTGCGGCCAGGCTGGTGGAGGACACATCCCTGCCACAGTCGGGAGTCGGACGTCCAGCAGGGGTGGCCACATCAACGACTGCACCCCAGCCGGTGGAGGATGTGCAGGCAGCAGGAGCCAGGGCACGGGCACAGGCACAGCAGCAGCAGCAACGAGGTGGGATCCATGATGGCTCGGGGCCTTCGACATCGGAGGAGCAGGCATCGGCCGGAGGTAAGGAGGACTCAGGACGGGAAGTGTCTTCCGTGTGGCAGCGGTTGGGCCACGCCATAGATGCAGAGCGGCAGCGGGCGGAAGAGGCACGGCTCACGATGATCAGGGCAGAGAACTCCATGCGGAGGGCCCTGAGGCGGGCTGAGTGCCTCGAGGCAATCCGCAGGGAGTTGGAGGAGAACATGTCGTCGGCCCTGCGGACCCTCGGGCCATGGAGGAGGACCGCCTCCGGGACATTGAGCAGGAGTTCGATGATGCCCTGGCCCGGAACATCTCGAAGTGAGCCGTCGGACTAGCCCGCTGCCCTTGTAAATAGTTATGTAGTTAGTGTTAGGTTTCCTTTGTTTTTTTTTTTGGGACCTTTTGGACAATGGACCACATTTTTTTGTATATTTATTTAATTAGGTAGTATTATTAGATAGGTTTCATTTCTTCTGTTGGGATCATGGACCCTGGATTGGTTAAGCTGTATATAGTTGACTGTTGGATTTTATTTTTTTATTTGGAATTTACCCATGGAGCAACGGTTTTCGGTTATGATTTTCCTTTGGATTTACTTTTTTGAACTGTGACTTTGGACACCTTTCCTTTGGATTCTGATTTGTGGTTTTACATTATTTTACGGACATGCTGCTTTTTGTTTTTAATTCCCATTGTCGTTTGTTTATTTTTTAATCCATTTATGTTGCTTTTAATACATTTTCTTCAACAAACTTCAATGTGTAGTAGCATCTCATTGGTTTCGTGCATGTCATAATATGGGTTTTGACATTCACTGACACCCATTGTGTGTATGTGAGGGACATGTGTTCATTTACATACTTGCCATTGGGGTTGTATAATGTAATTGGCATTTCTAAGTGGGTGGATGAAATACTTGCGTGGGTGTTTGGCATGTGGAGGCAGCCCATAAGGGCCAGTGATCTAGATTCTATTGACGTGTTGGCTGGGGGACATGAGTCGGGGCCTGGTGGAGGGTGCCCCTGCACTACTGGGGGGTGGGGGTGCTGGGAGACATGAGTGGGGGCATGGTGGAGGGTGCCCTGCACAGCTGGGGGTTGGGGGTGCTGGGAGACATGAGTGGGGGCCTGGTCGAGGGTGCCCTGCACTGCTGGGGGGTGGGGGTGCTGGGAGACATGAGTGGGGGCATGGTGGAGGGTGCCCTGCACTGCGGGGGGGTTGGGGGTGCTGGGAGACATGAGTTGGACATGAGTGGGGGCCTGGTGAAGGGTGCCCAGCACTGCTGGGGGTGGGGGTGCTGGGAGACATGAGTGGGGGCCTGGTGGAGGGTGCACCTCGATGCTGGGGGGGGTGCAGAGGGACATGAGTTGGACATGAGTGGGGGCCTGCTGGCAGGTGCCCCACAGTGCTGGGGGGTGGGGGTGCTGGGAGACCTGAGTGGGGGCATGGTGGAGGGTGCCCTGCACTGCTGGGGGGTAGGGGTGCTGGGAGACATGAGTGGGGGCATGGTGGAGGGTGCCCTGCACTGCTGGGGGGTGGGGGTGCTGGGAGACATGAGTGGGGGCCTGGTGGAGGGTGCCGTGCACTGCTGGGGGGTGGGGGTGATGGGAGACATGAGTGGGGGCCTGGTGGAGGGTGCCCCTGCGCTGCTGGGGGGTGGGGGTGCAGGGGGACATGAGTTGGACATGAGTGGGGGCCTGGTGGAGGGTGCCCCTGCACTGCTGGGGGGTGGGGGTGCAGGGAGACATGAGTGGGGGCTTGGTGGAGGGTGCCCTGCACTGCTGGGGGGTGGGGGTGCTGGGAGACATGAGTGGGGGCATGGTGGAGGGTGCCCTGCACTGCTGGGGGTTGGGGGTGCTGGGAGACATGAGTGGGGGCCTGGTGGAGGGTGCCCCTGGATGCTGGGGGGGTGCAGAGGGACATGAGTTGGACATGAGTGGGGCCTGCTGGCAGGTGCCCCACAGTGCTGGGGGGTGGGGGTGCTGGGAGACATGAGTGGGGGCATGGTGGAGGGTGCCCTGCACTGCTGGGGGGTGGGGGTGCTGGGAGACATGAGTGGGGGCATGGTGGAGGGTGCCCTGCACTGCTGGGGGGTAGGTGTGCTGGGAGACATGAGTGGGGGCCTGGTGGAGGGTGCCCCTGCACTGCTCGGGGGTGGGGGTGTAGGGGGACATGAGTTGGACATGAGTGGGGGCCTGGTGGAGGGTGCCCTGCACTGCTGGGGGGTGGGGGTGGAGGGAGACATGCGTTGTTGATCAGTAGTGCAAGGTGACATGTGGCTGGGATGGGGGGCATGCCCATGGTGGATGGGCTTCCTGCGGGACGTGAGCAGGGGTGCAGGGTAGTCCCCTGTGGTGTGGGCTGCCTGCAGGGGCCGTGGAGGGTGTAGAGGGAACACCTGGGAGGACCCACACGGCCAATTCCCGTGTACTACTCCCTGCGCACCCCTGAAATACACGTACCCTGCTGGATTTGTGTGTGATAATTCCTGCGCACCCCTGGAATACATGTACCCAGGACGATCGCGTGTGGAACTTCCCGCACACCCCTGAAAGACACGTACCCTGCTGAAATCGCGTGTGAAACTTCACATGCACCCCTGAAATACACGTGCCCTGATGGAATCGCGTGTGAAACTTCCCACGCACCCCTGAAATACACGTACCCTGCTGAATTTGCATGTGATACTTCCCGCACACCTCTGGAATACACGTACCCAGGACAATCGCGTGTGGAACTTCCCGCGCACCCCTGAAATACACGTACCCTGCTGAATTCGCATGTGAAACTTCTCGCACACCCCTGGAATACACGTACCCAGGACGATCGCGTGTGGAACTTCCCGCGCACCCCTGAAATACACGTACCCTGCTGAATTCGCGTGTGAAACTTCCCGCGCACCCCTGGAACACACGTACCCAGGACAATCGCATGTGGAACTTCCCGCACACCCCTGAAATACACGTTCCCCGCTTGGCGTTTGCTGTTTGGCAGCCCTGTGAACTGGTCCAGGGTTAGCGCAGACATTTGCGATGAATTGGGGATTTTGATGGCTTTTCCTTGCACAAGGGCGTTCTTGGGGGCATAACTGGTGCTGCTGCAGGGTCGCTGCGCCACTCTGCGCCACGGCTGGTTTTGGAGGCTAAAATCCATGAATACGCTGTGCGATGAAATGGATTTTATCGCACGCGGCTGGTGCAGTGTATCGCACGGGGACACTGTGCGCCAGTCGCGTGCGCCACTTTTGTGCGAAATTCTATGAATTACCCTGTACTGACGGTCGTGGGAACCAATTGAACGGCAACAACAGGTCTCAATCCCTGCTTTGGGAAACGGATGGAAAAACAACATTGAATGCAATGCTGTGATCATTAAGGTAATGTCACGTGATTCCTAACTGTTGGGGTAAACTACTGCTAGTAATCGCCCATGCTCTAACGCTTTTGAAATTAATTACAATGGTTGAATGCTCGCCTGCGCATGTAATACTTCAATGCAGACTCCAATAGGAGATGGACTATGCGATAATAAGATGTGCCTGGTTAGTGAACATAAAGAAGGAACGACCAAGCGCAGTCGATATCATCATTTGGGTTTTGCACAATACCCTTGTCATAATACATCATATGGCCCAGAATAGGATGAAATATGACAAAGTGCATTAACTATGCGCCAATAAACCAACTGTGCAAATAATAAAAACAAACATTGACATTGTTTTCCCTGTAGTTTTCAAAAAAGTGCCTAAGATTGGTTAACTGCAGCAATCAAATACCAAGTTGTTTCCTCACACACTGAAAATAAATGAAAGGTCAGTTTGATATATCCATTATGCAGAACATAGTGACAATAGCATTTCTAAGTAACAAACATCATGTATGTTTTGGTTTTAGGTTATGTCATGAAAATCGGAAGTCATGTCAAACGTCCACTGCAACCACGTTGTACGATTAACAAGTGTCCTGAAAACGGGTTCAATGGAACACGTTAATTATCTTATCCATGCACACGTGTTTCCTCGTTGAACCCAGAAATACGTTCAAGTGTTGACACATTAGTTTTCGTAAAGAAATGAGAGAGAAAATACAACTATACCTCTCACCCTTTCACTAATAACCTCACCTATACCTCTATGAATTGATAAGCGTAGCACAAAAAGAGAAGGGGGAGGAATTAACCTTAGCTTCTTTGGAGGTGGAGGTTAGAAACTGCTCTTGAGTATGTCTAATCTAATGGAAACCATCATCTACAACATTATTTTGTTGACCGTATTCAAGCAGCTTCACTTAGAGAAACTTGGCAGGTCAGACTATGGTGCAGAGAATGTTCACTCGCCCCAGCCATTACCTTTCTGGCGAATGCACAGTAAATGTGTGAGTCTGAGGAGATATGCAGAAAGGTGTCCGATCTAGAAATTTATGGGCTGTCTGCCCCAGTTTGGAGGCTTTGGACAATTCACTTGCTTGCTTCAGATGTAGTGGTAGTGGGCACAAAAGACCCAGGTCGCTGCTCAGAAACATATCCTAGGTCAACGTCTCAAGTCTAAGGGCCTCATTACACGGACGGCGGTAAGGGTTAACGGTCACCGTTAATGGCAACGGTGACCGTTAACCCTTACCGCCGTACTACGAGGTCCCTTAGCGGGTTGGTGCTTTAACGCCTGCTTTTTGCAGGCGTTAAAAACCAACCCGCTAAGGGACCTCGGAGCTAATTACGGCACCGCAAAATTGCGGTGCCGTAATTAGCGCCTTCCCCATTCCCATAGAGCCCTATGGGGCAGAAATGGGAATGGGGAAGGGCAATGGCGGAAGGGGGATTTACCGCCCCACCAACCTTGGAATGGGGCGGTAAATCCCCTTTCCGCCAAGGCGGTGCCGGTATTTTACCGGCATGAGCCATGGCGCTAATAGCGCCATGGCTCACCGCCTTCCGTGTAATGAGGCCCTAAGAACTTAATGGAACCCAGAAAAAGGGATCTACCTTAGCTAATGCATTCAGAGTGCCTGCATTCTAGAGGAAACTGAACTGGAAGGTGAGGCTCCCACTTCAGACTCAGAGGGTCTGCCCATGGGTGGCTGAATAGAGCCAGATCCCAAAAACGGGTGGTCTTCTTTAGGCCACATGATAATTGTAGTGAGGGCCAGACAGCTGCACAAGAAAAGGGTGGGGAAAATTGTCTGTTCGCGATTTACTGCAAACATGGGCTCCTGTACACGAAAGCAAAGGATTTTGAGCCTCACAACACCGAAAGGTTAAAGGTGCCTCAGTTGTACAGGAAGTTCTTGATTCAACAGGCCAATTGAACTTATATGAAACTGGGACAACCAAAATATCATGAACCTACTTTTCTGGCCCTAGATCAAGGTACACATTAAAGAATACTTCAGATCCTCCCTGACTAGCAGATGAAGTGGGAAGTCTTGAAAAACTGGCATAGGCACTGGGTTACCATTGCCAGTAATTAACCAATTTCAAAATGGCAGGTGTACAGATCACTGAATTTGTGTACTCAAATGTAGCTCAAGAAACTGATTTATTTATTTTGTTGGGTGTGAAACACGACACCCTGAGAGAATGCCAGCATGCGTCACTGATGCAAGGGCTCGGATGTGCATGTCCATTGCTGATGAGCTGCTAAACGATGCTGCTTCAAGCTAGGTCAAAGGTCCTCAACTGGCAATTATCTGGTGCGATCCTGTGAAGGTCTCCACAAACCAGTCACTTTATGTTCAAATAGATGTTCACATTGCACTCCTTCCTGATAGTGACTGAGAACTCATGTCAGTGCGTTTCACGGTGATGATGGTTACGTGAATTGTTTGGTTGGTAGAAAGCACGATTTTAAAGGTCAGATAGCTACAGCAAGTCTTTCAGCATAAACTAATCTCCTTGAAACTTAATCTCCACACAACAATCACTCCCTTTATGTGCACTTCTATTGCACAGATTTTCTGCCAGGCATCAGCCGGGTCAAAAATAGCTTTGGCCATGAAAAAGGAAAAATAATAATAATTATGGTACCTCTCCTGACCTTTCCCATAGTTGTATGTGTGAATTTACAGAAGGCAGTAGATCTGCATGACAAAGTAATTTCCGTAGCACCAGATACGAGACACATGGAATGCCTCTCTCTCTCTCTCTCTCTCTCGTTCTCTCTCTCTCTCTCTCTCTCTCTCTCTTTCTCTCTATACATAGGGCCTCAATATGAGTATGGCGGTAAGGCAACAATGGCGCCGGTATCGCTACCGGCACCTTGTTACCATACCACCATACTACGAGTTCTGCCCTATGGGGCCGAATGGGGATGGGGAGTCTCTTATTACCGGCACCCGCGAATGGGCAATTACCGGGGCCGCCAAACTCAGCATTACCCAGTATTTGCCCATTCGCGGGAGCCGGAAAAAAATGGATACCGGCAGCCGCCGTGCCTGTACTACAGGCACGGCTACCACCAGCCTCGTAATGAGGCCCATAGAGAGGACAAAGGCAGGGGATTGTAGGGTTACAGATACAACCCCTAAGTGCGCAGAGGCCTGCAGGCAGTGCAGGTGCTTAAAGGTCGTGGAGGATCCTGGCTCCCATTGGGTTCTGAAAGTAGCCAGGCGACCAGTCAGCGCAGCAGACAGGGGGGTCAGCAAGGGAGAGAAAGAGAGAAAGCGAGAAAGCAGAAGCAAAAAGGAAGGTCTTGAGCTGCTTCCGGAATCTCAGGTGGTACTGCTCAAGTTTGAGATGGGCAGGGTGGCTATTCCAAAGGGAGGCCTCTGCAGAGGTAAAAGATCTACCTCCCACTTTTTGCCTGGAGAAGCATCCTAGCATTAGAGAGTTGAAAGTAGCTGAGCGAAGGGCTTGAGAAAGAAGATATTTAAGAAGAGAGAGTTGGATGTAGTGCAGACCTTAGCACCAGAAAGCCTTGTGAACAATGCAAGGGGTCATGAACTTGATCTTTGCAGCCACCGGGAGCCACTGGAGAGATTTCAAGGTTGGCAGATACAATCCCTGAGCTTGAGGCCAAAGACAAGTCTTGCCGTCCTGTTCTGGATTAGTTACAGAGGGCTGAGAGTAGAGGAATGCAGGTTGAGTAAGAGACTGTTGCAGTAGTGCAGTCTAGAAAGAACCATGGCTCTAGAGCTGTTGAGCTTCTGTGGAAAAGTGAGAAAAGGAAGAATACCTCTGAGGAGGTGCAGCTGGTAGTGGGACTTCTTATAGAAGTCTGTGATGTGAGGAAAGAAGGAGAGAGTGGAGTTGAAGATGACCCAGGGTTTTTTGCCTCACAGGAAGGTGCAGGGAGAGGGCCCAAGGTGGGCAGCCAGAGTGAAAGAGGGAAATCAGGAGCAGGGGACCCAATGAGGAGGATCTCAGTCTTGATGGCATTGAGGCAGAGATTGTTGAAGGTGCATGTTAGACAGAATCACCTACAGTACCCTTTGGGAACACTACAGGCAATTGGGACTACAAGTTTAAGCACAATTCCACCTTTGGTACAAGCCTGTACTACACAGTAAAGTGGTAGCGATGGCTGAGCAGCCAGACTTATCTCAAGAGTTTAAGTGAGCAGTAGGACAAGTTACACAAAGGACAAACAAATACAGTGATTCAAATATACACTTACTCAAGGTTTCTTGGTAAAAGAATATACATTTATTTACTCAGTCAGTTAGAAAACATTACACTAGCATAAGCAGCTCAATATCACACACTAATAAACCACAAAAATACAACTGGTAAGTAAATGAACAAGTTTAGCTCCAATGAAGTGGGAGCAAAATGGTACTTCAGATACTTATTAAAGGAGTAAAATGACAAGGTTGTAAGAATAGACAGCCCAAATACGTTCATAGGCAGGACAAAGGGTTTCAGTTAAATACAACCAGAAATTCTTCTCAATAGGCCTGGGCCAAAGTCAATGGGCCTCATTACACGGTAGGCGGTAACCATGGCGCTATTAGTGCCATGGTTGCCGCCGGTATTTTACCGTGTCCGCCTTGGTGGATGGCGGAATTACCGCCCTACTCCAAGGTGAGTGGGGGCGGTAATTCCCCATTCACCAAGGCACTTCCCCATTCCCATTTTTGCCCCCATAGGGCATAATGGGAATGGGGAAGGCGCTAATTACGGTACCGCAAATTGCGGTACCGTAATTAGCTCCAAGGTCCCTTTGCGGCACCCTACTTTAACGGCTGGTAAAACCAGCCGTTAAGGTCGGGTCCCGCAAAGGGAATTCGTAGTAAGGCGGTAAGGGTTTACCGGTACCTGTGCCCTTACCGGTACCGGTAAACCCTTACTGCCTAACGTGTAATGAGGCCCATTCGGAGTCTCTTGTATAGGATAGCACAGTTCTGGTAGATAGCAGTCAAGTCTTTGCCACGGAGATTAGAAGAATTTGGCTAGGCGAAAAGTTTGACGAATGTTAAGGGAAGGACAAGCCTTTGTAGTTGAGAAAAGTTTCACACACTTTCTCGATGGCTAAAAAGTTTTCCAGACCGCGTTTGCACAGTAACTTGTTAATGAAGAAGAGCTGGCGCTGAGGCAGTTGTTCCTGGCAGTTTGAGCAGATCTCGCTGTTCCTGAGCTTCAGTCGTGGGGACAAGAAGGAGGACTTCGGAAGGTTTCTTCACTGCCCAGGGATGAGGCCAAAAGCTTTAGCAACACGTCGGTTTAAGGTGTGAGTACCTTAAAGTCCACAAGCTGGTTTCATTCCCTCTAGCTATGCAGTTTTCAACAGCACTCTGATGTAAATTCGACCAGATGGCGATGGTGTCCAGGTGGCTTGCAAGTTGCTTGTTCCCACCAAACTCAAGGGAAGAAGTTGACCTTGAAGGGCTTCTCTGTCGATGGAGTTTCAGGCGATTCAGACCTGCAGCAGGGCTTCACTGGTCATCCTGGAGTTGCAGCAGTCCTCTTCCTTCAGCTCGTCTTCGGTTCTTTCTTTCCAGTGGTCGACTCTGCTTTCCAAGTCCCAGAGACCTGCTTTTAAACAATTTTCCCCCATTCATTCTAGCCTGGCTGTCACTCACACAGCAGGGTGGCTGTCCTTGCCAGATAGCCAGCTGGCCAATCACGCCAGAGTGCATTTGGGTCTCAGAGGAGACTAAGCACAGGGAGTTTCGGGCACCTCCCTCACATCCTGTCCACCCCAGACACTCAGGCACCAGAGGAGGGCTTCAGCACTGAAGCCTGCCAAAGGCCAACAGACAAAGGGACCAAACCTGGTTTGGCGCACAGAGACAAACACAAGAAGGACCTTTCCTAAAAGAAATGGTGAAAAAAGATGACCAGAGTCTGTTTTTACAGATAGGTCTTGGGCGCAATATTGAAAAACATGGCTGGCCTGATTTTTAGCTACTGTTGTTAGCGGTTGTGAAAAATCATGGTAGTTTGATCTAAACCACTGCCACCAGCTATTTAAAGTAGGAAAGGGTAACATTTTACTGTTACATGAGTGTTTTGACTCAGGGGACGCTAAGCAACCCCCCCAGCACTCTATAGGAAGATAGGGTGTGCTGGGTCAGTAAATTTAAAGAGACTAGTAAAGTCAATTTAACTTTACATGCTCTGGGAGATGGTAGTCAGTCCCAGAGAAGGTATTTAAACCTTGGGAAGTCTGAAAGACAAACCTGTGCCACTGCACTGAAGGTGCTGTGAGGCACACAGCAAAAGATGATGCCTATGGAGTTGTTTTAAAACTCCATAACAAAAGAACACACAAGTAAAACACACATCAAAATGCATGAAAGAGTGGGAAAAAAGGCTCACTCTATTTCCAGGTAAAAACATCAAATCCTAGAAATCCAGCAAAGTTGCTAGGGGTCTCAAAAGGTAAGGGAAATTAGCACATATTGAGAATCCTCCCTAACAGTGCACCATTCCTGAATCGTGGATACAGTCAGAATAAGTGAAAGAGGAAAGGAGACAGAGGGGGGACTGAAGGAGAGCTGAGTGTCATCTGCATAAGACTGAAAGTTAGAGGAGAATGTAGAGATGAGGTGGGCCCAAGGGGCCATGTAGACGTTGAAAAGCCAGGGTGAGAAGTTGGTGCCCTGGGGAACACCACATGTGGAGAGAGAGGTGGTGGAGAGAAAGGAACACAGTTGGACCTGAGAGGGATGGTCGAAGGGGAAGGAGGTCAACAATGCTAGGGCCTGATCTGTGATGCCCAGGTTCTCACAGAAATGATTGATCAGGATGGCACGATTGACAGTTTCAAAAGCAGAGGAAAGATCAAGGAGGATGAGGACAGAAGGAAGGCTACAGTCGAGATTAGTGAGCAGATCTTCACAGGTGTTCAGGAGAGCAGTATCCATGCCACTGGCTGCTCTGAAGCCAGACTGATGATCAAGGACAACCAACAGATTCAGAATGGAGTGTAAGCTGTAAAATGGCCAGCTTTTCCAAGAGTTTGACCAGGAAAGAAGTGATAGAGATCGGGCGGTAGTTTGGCAGACAGGAAGGATTGGCGGAAGGTTTTTTTCAGGAGGTGGTGCACAAGGGAGTCCTTAAGGGGAGAGGGGAAAGTTCTAGTGGCAAAAGAGTGATTGCGGAAATTGGCCAAAGCTAGAGCGAGGGTGTCAATGTGGTCCTTGATGGTTATGGAGGAACAGGTGAGCAGCTGCTTGGATGACACTTTCATAGATCAAACTTGTCTAGAAAGGTTGTCTGGAGTAATCAGAGAAAAAGAGGAGAAAGGAAGAGGAGAGGGAGAGGCAGCAAGAAGGGGGGAAGAGAGATAGAGGTATAGGAAGGGGAAAGAGAGGAGGAGAGAAAGGACAGGATGTCCTGGGTTTTAGAGGTGAAAAGAGAAGTCAGAGCCATGCAAAGTCGCTGGGAGGGAACAGGAGAGGTGGAAACTGAAGCAGGATTGGCCAGCTCCTTGCAGATATTGAAGAGTTTGGCCTTTGTTGTTAAAGGCCACAGAGACACAGGCCTGGATGTGGGCTCTCTTCTTAGACAGGACAGAAGGCCTCATTATGAGTGTCCGGTCACAACGGTTCCGGTAAATTTACCGCCACCGTTGTTACCAGACCGGCACACTACGAGTCTGCCTGCCGGAGTCGATGTGCCCTGCAGGTCTGCCCTTCCGGGCACATCGATCACGGTAATCAGACCGTACTGGAGTCTGGTATTACCGGCACAGTTACCGCCGGACTTGTAATGAGGCCCAGAGAGTCTTCATTGCCTTTGGAGTAGGCAACAGGCCAGTTTGTCAGAGGATGAGCTTGATGCCATCCACTTCCTCTCAGCCACCCTACACTTGTGTTTTAGAGTGGCGAGGTCAGAGTCATACCAAGAGTTGCACTTGAGGTAGGCTTCAGGCATATTCTCACGACAGGGGCAAGGACATGAATAGTGTTAGTGATAGAAAGATGCAGGATAGAGATAGCTGTGTCCAAGTGTGAGTCTGTTTCAGGCCTAGGAGGAAGAGAGAAAGTAGCAGCAAAGGCCTCCACTGAATACACACTTCATGGGTCGCATGACCGAAAAGGTTGGTGGCAGTGCTGGAGTAAGCTTCACCTCGGGGACAGAGAGCTTCAGGTTGGAGGAGAGCAGAAAGTCATCAGTCCAAGAGAGAGGAGAGATGAGAGGGTTAGAGAGTGGGATGCCAGAAGAGATGAGAACATCCAAGGTGTGCTCGGCAGAGTGTATTAGGCCGGAAGGTAGAATAATAAGAGAGAGAGTGTTGCAGAGATTGCAGAAGAGCCCAGAGGAGGGATTGGATGCATTCAGATGGATTTTTAGATCTCTGAGTCAGAGAAGTTGGGAGGTAGAGACACAGAGAGGAGGGCAATGCATTCTGAGAGGAAGAGGGCGAACTGGCCAGGCAGCCTGTAAATGGTGGCCACAGTTAGAGAGAGGCCAGGAGAACAACCTGGCCAACAGAAGTGCACATAAAGGGAGATGCTGTTGTGTGGAGATTAAGTTTCAAGGAGATTTGTTTATGCTGAAAGACTTGCTGTAGCTATCTGACTTTTAAAGTTTTGCTTTCTACCAACAATATTGGGCTGAAACCTGAAACAATGTTGCCTTTCCAGCTCAGGAGTTTTAGCTGTTTGGCTGCGTAAGGATTTCTCAGATCACAATAAACAGCTATCATAGGATTGTGTTTAGAATAGGATTCAGTTTAAAGGTCATTTAGCCAAAGCTGACATGTTAGACACAGCTTCCCAAGTTCTAAGAGTTTAATGTGACAGAGAGAGGATAGGAAATTCAATCTGGCTGCTCCTGTGGCCCATGTTTGCAAAGGTACTACACTGTATGGTATAGCATGTGGGATTATGATTTCTTCTGCAGGTATTACATGTTTAGCCTTAAAGAAAGGCAGACTTCATAGGCTGCATGCACTTCAACGGCTTACACAGCCAACCTTCCGTTCCCCTCCAACGGTAGGTACATTTACTTTATTTATTTATTTTATTTTATTGGATATTTGTAAGGCGACTATACAACAAATTGGGCCTCATTACGAGTTTGGAGGCAGCCATGCCCTTAATAAGGGCATGGCTGCCTCCAAACTCGAGTCCGGTTCCAGGTTCCTTGAATGAGGAATTACTGGGCCATTCCAACCTTGGAGGACCCGGTAATTCCTCATTCAATGTACCCATCTCCATTCCCATTTGAGCCCCTATAGGGCTCAATGGGAAGGGGAGGGAGCTAACAACGGGCCCATTAATATCGGGCCCGTTGTTAGCTCCCTGGTCCCCTCGCGGGGCCCGCAAAGGACGTCTGGTCTGACCAGATGCCAGAGCGGGTCCCGCAAGGGGACCACGTAATAGGGCAGAATGGTTTAATGGCACCGGCAACTTTGCCGGCGCCGTTAAATACATTCCGCCAGGGTCGTAATGAGGCCCATGGTGTTTCAAGGCACCACAAGACAAAAAATGGGGACCAGGAAGAAACATACAATAATGGTCCTACTAGGCCTTGTGACATTCAGATCATGCAAGTGCGGAATAAAAAGTGTGATGGAGGGGGCAGAGTGCTGGTCTGTGCAAAAATGCAGTGCTAAAATGGGAAGGGGAAAAGGGTGAAGAGGCAAGGTTCAAGTGCTAAGGAATTCAAGTAAGTGCAGGAAATGTGGGGTGGACTGGGAAAGGGGCCTGGAGCCCTATAGTACTCAGAGGGAGCCGGGCAGCAAGTTACTGAGGCAAAAGAAGGTGTTAGCAGGGTGGGAGAGTGAAGGAGTAGGAGAAAAGGATGATCTTGAGGAGCTTCTGGAACTTAAGCAGATCTGGCTCATGCCTGAGAGGGCCAGTGAGACCATTCCAGAGGGGGGCTCCTGCAGAGATCTACCTCCTACCCCTACTCTTTGCATAGAGACGCGTCTGATTTGCAGAGAGTTGGATCTAGCAGCAAGGAATTTAGGGAAAAAGAATTGGATGTAGCGGCGACCCAGACCCCAGAACGCCTTGTGAATGATGCAGAGGGTCTTGAATATGATCCTAGCAGCAACTGGGAGCCAGTGGAGAGAAATAAGGGCTCTGGAGATGTGGTCCCTTGGCTTGAGGCCAAGGATAAGTCTTGCAGTCCTATTCTGGATTAGTTGAAGGGGACAAAGGCAGGAAGAGGGAAGATTGAGGAAGAGGCATTTACAGTAGTCGAGACTAGAGAGGACCAGAGCTCTAGAGACATTGAGTTTCTGTGGGAAAGTGAGGAAAGGGAGAATACCTCTGAGAAGGTGCAGCTGATAGTGGGCCTTCTTGGCAAGGTATGTGATGTCAGGAGAGAAGGAGAGAGAGGAATCAAAGATTATACCAACGTTTTTTGTCACAAAAGAGGGGGAGAGGAGGGGACCCATAGAGGGGGGGGGCAGAGGGAGGGAGAGAAGGAGGGAGCTGGGGTGCCAATGAAAAGGATCTCAGTATTACTGGCACTATGGCAGAGATCATTGGCAGAGAACCATGCCTGAATAGCAGTCAGCCACTCAGGGATCAGAGAGAAGGAAGAGGAGGGAAGCTTGAAGGAGAGCTGTGTGTCGTTTGTATAACACTGGAAGTGAGGAGAGAAGGAAGAGATCAAGTGAGCCAAAGGGGCAAGACAGATGTTGAAAAGTCAGGGTGAGAGAATAGAGCCTTGAGGGACACTGCAGGTGGAGAGTGTGATAGGGGAGAGAAAAGTCCCCGTTGAACCTGGGAAGGTCGGTTGGAGAGGAAGGAGGTCAACCAATACAGTGTCTGGCCTGTGATTCCAAGGGTATAACAGAGCCGATTTGTCAGGGTGGCATGATTGACTGTGTTATAGGCAGAGTAAATATCCAGGAGGATAAGAACGGATGGAGATTTAAAGTCAAGATTAGAGAGTAAGTCATCACATGGGTTAAGTAGAGCAGTTTCCATGCCTCTGGAAGCTCTGAAGCCAGACTGGTGGTCGTGAAGGCAGCTGACAGATTTGGTGTGTTGGGTCAGTTGCAAGATGGCCAGCTTCTCCAGGAGGTTGCCCAGGAAGGGGGTAATAGAGATAAGGTGATAGTTAGCAGGGCAGGAGGAGTCAGCAGGTTGCTGTTTATGGAGGGGATGCACAAGGGAGTACTTGAGGGGTAAAGGGAAGGAGCTGGCGGCAAATGAGCAGTTCGGAAATCAGCAGTGGAAGGCACAAGGGAGGCAGGCAATGCTGTCCTTGATAGTTTTGGAGGAGCAGGGGAGCCCCTGTTTGGAGGAGACTTTAATAGAGAGGACTAGTCTAGAAACCTCATCCAGTGCTATGTGTGAGAAGGAAGAGAGAAATAGGGATGGGGAGAGGAGAGTCAATGGAGGCATGACAGCAGGGGAGAGAGGAGGAATGGGGTAGAAGAGAGTGAGGACAGAATGTCCTGGGTTTTGGAAAGGAAGTGGGAGGCCAGATAGGAACAGAGGGTCAGGGAAGGCAGAATAGATGTAGAGACTGCAGAAGGCTTAGAGAGGTCTTTGCAGATTTTAAACAGTTTGCCAGAGTTTTTAGAGGCCCCACAGGTGCCGGCTTGGGGAGTCTGTATTGCCTTTGGAGCAGGTGACAGGCCAGTTTGTCAGAGGATGTGTCTGATGCCCGCCACTTCCAGTCAGCCACGCTACACTTGCTTTTCAGAGAGGCTAGGTCAGAGTCATACCAGGTGTTGCACTTAGAGACAGGCTTCATTCGGATCCATGTATCAGGGGCAAGGATATCCAGGGTGTTGGTGATAGATAGTGTCAGGAATCAGGATGGAGGCATTCCACCTCGTGGGAAAGACGTTCCAAGAAGATCAGTCAGCAGTTATGCACGTTCACTGCTTTTATGCCGCTCGCCATTCCTGTCAAAATACAGGTTGCCGGGGTGACGGGGAACGCCCACAAGCCTGTCTCAGTCACCCGGAAGCACTCAAGCAGCTGTGTGCCGTGTTATGCACAAGCACACATACGGAAGTAATAAAACACACCCTCTTTCATTAGCGTGCACATCTGACTGAAGTTCTGACCCGTTTGTATCTTGCTACGTTCTTGGACTTGTTCTTGGATTTTGTTGCTGCCCTTGCCTGTTTCCTTGTTCCTATCTGCTTAGTGATCCCTTGTCTTTTGCCCTTCCCTTTGCTTTCCTGTTTTTGTTTTATTTCGAACTGTCTCTCCAACGCCAACCCGGAATGTCCCTGTTTTTGCCTCTGCTTTCTGTTACAATCGATCATCGCCCAAACGTTGCCATACCCGGAAAAAGTTACATAGACCGCACTGCGACTCGATTTGGAATTGGATATTGCCCGCACGTTGACAGACACAGAAAGAAAAACAGACTGCTATTGCTCCCAACTGGATGGAACTATTCCTTTGCTATAACCAAGGATATTCTACTTGTTCTCTGCTAGCAACAGAACTAGAGACGCTTGCTGAAGGTGCTCTGCTAGGCGTCCTTGTGCCGTTGGGTTAGGTTTTGGACTTTCTCTGGATTCTAGGTGTCCTCATTTCGTCGGGGCTAGTCTTGAGGATCTGCACATCATCTTTCCATTTTCTACCCTGCCAAAAGACTGCCAGAACAATAAGGAGAACATTACATCTTCCTTCACATGGGTATTGTGGTGGACTATTCCTTACCCTTTGCATTTGAGCTTATACACTGTTCATAGTATTAGTTTCACTTATCTTGGGTTATTTTCCTTAGACTCCAGTATTGGGATCCTGGGGACTTTTTTCACCACCCTAGACTGACCAGATATTTTTCTGTAGACATCAAGGTTAGTCTCTTGCATATAGAGAGCAGGGTGGTTTGGTATTCACGTTACAGTACTGACCTGTTTTGTTTGTGTTTTCCTACAGCCGGTGAGTCATGGGCGTGCCTCCTCTTCCGACTGCTAGACCCATCTGTCAGTCTTATTTACACAGCAGATAGATACAACAGTAGGGAGAATTCTTCGGCTACAGTGCAGGCTCTCTGGACCTTGCCCCACTAATAGGGGTTATCTTGTGTTGTGGGTCACAAAAAAAGGTGAACATTAGCAAGGGTAGAATCAGTGTGGGAGTCTGTGGCAGCATTGGGAGGGGGAATGAAAGTGGCAGCAAATGCAGCAACTAACATTCGCTTCATCAGTCGAATGACAGAGAAGGAGACAGGCAGTGCAGGCAGAGGCTTAGCAGGGGGACCTAAGAGATCCAGATTAGAGGACAGGAGGGAATGTCAGACCAGGAGAGAGGTGTAGTGAGAAGTTTGGAGATAGATATAAAGTACTGATAGTTGTTACGTCCCACTGACCTGTTTTTTTAGTGCAGTAGATCCCAATACTTCCCATTAGAAGCATATCCTTTGAGCTAGAACATGATGGGACTATTGCGTGTTTACCACTTTCTTCAGTCCCGAAGAGCCCCTTACATTCCAACGTCTGCATATCCCTGTCTTTTACAGGGGTGTGTTATTATTTCTATCTGTGCTTTTGCAATTACAGTTTAATTAAAAACACTGATTATTTTATATAATCTTGGCTGGACATTATTTGTCACCACAGTACTATTATTGTTTGGATGCCTCTGCCCAAGATACCTCAAGAGGGCAAGGAGGTATGCTGATCGGGTTGTGCCTGTTTCACCTTTATGATTGGCCACTGCTGGCTTAATAGTAGGGTGCGGCGGAGTAGGAGTTTGATCCACTACTCATCCCTGAACTCCACCAGAGCATCAGTCATTTTGTCATAGGTGGCCAAGCTTAGGAGGCACATGGAAATCATTACTCTTTTCTCCTTGAGCGGGTGGTTGAAGGGGCAAGGAATAATTCAATTCTAGGGAATGTGTGGTCTTACAGGGAGACGCCACACCCACAAAATTGGCAGCAGTCTGTGGGAGATCTAGAGAACATTAGGACATTATTTTGGTGACATCTTGAGAACTTTAGTGGGTGTATGATCCCTGTGAAGGAGCCTGAGAATTGTAGTGTGCAGCTAGTCCCTCTGAAATAGATTGACAACTTTACTGGTGGGCCGTGCACTTTGGAAGAACCTGAGAATGTCATTGGGTTGCTGCACCCTGTGAGAAAACCTGAGAACCTCAAAGTGTAACTGTGCCCTGTGGAAGAACCTGAGAATGTTAGTGGTGGCTGTCCTCTGTGAAAAGGCCTGAGACATTTTGTGGGTATTTGTGCACAGGGAACACAATACAGGAGTGGCTGTGTCTATTGAGAGAACTTGAGAATTGTAGTCGGTGGATGCAACAAGAAAGATAACCTGACAACCTCAAGGGGTGACTGCAAGAAAACATGACAACCTTTGACAGGTGGTTTGATCATTAGCCATGACAAAGTTTGAAAAGCATTACTCACAAAACAGGCAACAGCATTTATATGACAGAAGCTGGTCAAAGCCTACTAGTCACCATAAGAGCTATCCATTCCCAAACACGTGTACTTTAAGCAGCCCGCTTCACTGTTCAGAGTCTAACATTTACTAGGTAACAAATCATAGTCATCATCCAAGCTTGTAATAGATCATTGACCCTCCGCAAGATTGAAGTTGCCAGTAGATATGCATCAAGCATCTGTGTTGCTGATGGTCTGCTGTCTGGTCCTGTTGATGACCCATTTATATTTAACTTTCCCAAAGCATTTGGAAGGGTGTTCTACAGATTTCCCTAAACCCACAGCTCCCACACAACTTTAGGCAGGTGTCAGTGATGTACTGCTGTTGATGCTTCCAATCTTTAGCTTCACAATCCTGGTGACCTTTGTAAAGTTTTGTCTGGTGGGTTTTCTACCTACTGCATGCACTCTTTCCCAAGTAGATATTGCAAGCACTGTGGCAAAGCACCGTTGTCCATTTGCAAAAGGTCTCTTCCTTGTGGTGCTCGCTAGAAGTCCTCACCCCATAGACATGCAGATGTAAAAAGGTACTTTTAATTTCAAGTGCAGTTCCATAAAAAAGCCAACAGGTACTGTAAGGATTGCATGCTATCAAGAATAGACAGACACACGTGATCACAGTTCAAGGGTGTTTATTAAACTGTATAGGTAGGGTGGAAAAATGCCTAATCGAAACCTAAATCTAAGATGGGAGCAAGCTATGACCATCAAATCAAAATAAGGCAGTCATAGTGGCATCTTGTCAAATAAAAGGGCCTTTACTAAGAAAAACCTATTGCCAATCCTTACACTAAATACAAAAGAGTGTGGGATAGGATTCACTGGAAAGAAAGAAGTGTTCACAAATAATAAGTCAGAATGTGGTAATCGTGGTCTCCCTTCCCCAAGTTTTGAGCATGGGAAAAGGTGGGACGAGACAACAGTTCCATTCTTAATTATCAGGACCGTTGATAACCAAGTCTCTTTCTCTGTAAAAAATCTCTTGCCTTCGAGGACCTGATGTGTTCAAAATAACAACAACAATTCCCTTCGTAATGGTTCTTTGAGTGATGCCTTTTCACCCCTTGGTCCCCTTCTTCCGGGTTCAGATCCCAAAACAGTTCTTGGCGATATTAGGACCTTCGGAGGTTAGCTTTCCTGCTTCCCATGGCCTGATAGATTCAAAATTATCAAACAAAAATGTCCTTTTTGGTTGCACTTGAGGTGATGATTCTCCACCGTTGGGTTCTAAAATATCTGCCTCTCTCTGTCGGGTTCACCCTGGCTTGTATTCAAAAACGATTTCTCGGCCGCATTCACGTGCTGTTGGGATGATGATTTCTCATCCTTGGATCCCACTATTCTGGGCGCCCTTCCCTTTCAACAGTTTGCCTCCCTCCGTCGGATTCACTACGGCTTTGTACAAAATCTCCTTTGATATTCACAAATCTTAATGTCTTTAACAGTTCACTGTGGACAACCCTCTGAGGTTTCATGTAATAATGTCCCTTCAAAAATAAGGCCATGCAAAATAATCACTGAAAAATTGCTGTTTTTTTGTGGGACATTTTTCATGGAGACCGGGGGACACCCCTGCCTCCCCCGCTTCCCCTGTCCCTATATATAAGTACATCTATATAATGTCACCACTACCTTTTCCCCACGACATTATATACGGCGACCATATATATAGGGATATTATTACCTGATACCCCCTCTGCCAGGTTCACTCTTGTCAACACACTGTTCTTTTCACTTTGTTATGTTGTGGGATTCACTTCCCTTAGCTTTACGATAATCTGCTGGTCAAAGAATTTTGACTGTACAGAGGATTTTACTAGACTCCCGTATGACCACTTTGAACCTCTTTGCGCCTCACCCAAAGCCTTCTGGTATCAGTATTTTCAACAATTGGGTAGTCGCCCAGAGTTTCTCGAGTGAGCACTACGTGGTGCCAGGCTCATCTGCAGCTGGCCTTCCGCTTTCACATTAACAGTTCTTTATGCTTTCCGCAATCAGCCGTTTGCTACTTGTGTTCAACACAGTTCGGTTTCTATATCAGTTCTCCCTCCAACTCACCGGCTGTGATGAACTGCTTGGCTTTCTTTGTATTGGAATTCAGGGCCAGTACCACAGTAGTAGGCGTCTCCCTCTGTCCTGCTTATCACCATCGACACACTCTGAGTACCATTGACATCTGCTGCAAAACACTTGGGCTATTGTTTGCAGCCTTATGATTCCTCCTGCAGAGGTTTCGTGGGTCTGGGTTGGAGTCCTCTTGAACGCCTGTTTCTGGATAGCTGTTTCGTTGTGCTGTCTGCCCTGCTCGTATTATGCTCTCATGCTCCACCTTTTATCCCTGTAGGGAAGGGAAAGGGCCGTCAGGTGTGTGTGATTCTGGCAAATGGCCTGACTTTGCCTGACCCTTGTATTGGTAGACGTCAGGTAGACGGCTTGGGTGTTTGTCCATCATCTTTCATGGTGTGTGAAAGTGTTTGTGTCAGAAAGGGGGGATAGAGTGTTTGAATATCATACATGGTAATATGGGGAATAGATGTTACATTGAATTAGATTTTTCGTATTGGGGCAGGTGTTTTCAGAAGGGTAAGTTTGGTAGGGTTTGTGAAATGAATGTGGGGTGGTGTTCTGTCAAAGCATATTGTGAGTTTTGAAAATAATAATTAGAGGGACATAGAAACGAATGATCAGGAGTATTCGGGTATGTAAATGAAAAACAGGGATCCTGTGAGATGTAGTTTCCCACGGCACTGGAGTTTGGGTTCCTAAAGGGTTTACCGTAGGCAGATGGTTTGTTGACTTTGGATGAGGAAGATTCATTGGGAGGAAGGGGGGTAGATCTGGAACAGCCTACAAAAGCTCCATAGACTACACTCTCATCACCTTGTTCCCCGGTGCAATACTGCATCTCCCCTGGGTTATTTCCCCAAGCACAACCCCAGGCTCCCCTACCTCTCCGCTCGTCTGTCTTTAGGGTTGGGATAAGAGAGGGCCAATTCTTCCTTGTCCAACTGAATAAGGGATTCCCGGGATCTACTTGGGAGAATACCCTCAGGTTTCTCACAGTACCCACTGCTACCTTTGAAACCAACTACCAATCAATTGCCAGACAAGGTTGAAAGTATGTCCCTCTCCAGCTGTGCCATATAATAGTACCATACCAAGACATTGGCCCTCGCCATGATGGTCAGGTCTAGCTCAAGCTGATAAATCTGAGGAAGAACCTCGCTCAGGGATGCATTGTTATGACTAACCTGCTTTGGGCATCCTTGAAAGTGTGTAGTGTGTAGTAGGCATTATAAATAAGTTGCCACTGACACAGAATTACAAATGCCACATTAAGATGCATAGATGAGAGAGTTGCATCCATCTGTGATGACATTGCTCTGCTCCTATAGCCTGTCCAACATTTGCAATGTAAAGTTCCAATAGCTGGCCACTGTGAGGTCCTAAGGTTGTGCAGCTGCACACTGGTAGGCACCTAGAATGGGTACTGTACATTTTTGGTGTGGCAACCGGACTAAAATAGAAGGTGATCTTCTTCGGGCCACAATGCCCATTTATTTCACAGGCTCCCAATTTCTGACAAAGCATGCGACCACTAGGTGGAGGGGATTCAAAAAGCAAGTAAGTGCATTATCTTGCCATGTCATAAGGTATCAAGGACATTCAATCCATTTTATCCATTGACTATTACAAAAATAAATTAATGCAAACTGCAAGGCCGTAGCCACTGTGCTTCGACCTGCTCCACCTTCTGACACACGTCAACTTTCTTGTAGCTTCTGCCATGAAACTCTTGCATTGCCAACCTTGACTGGTGCAGCACTGCAAACACCTACTGCCCCCTTGTATTGCTTCAGGGACCCACATGTGCTTTTAGAGGAAGAAAGAAAAGCCCACCCAGTGTTCTGTGCCAGTTACGCAGTGAGTAGGAGTGGGTGAAAACAGCTAATTCTGTCCTGCAGGAAAATTGGCGGCATCCTTGGAAACGTTGCCCAATCCACCAGTTTCGCCCAAGGAGAGGACGGGTGCTTCATTTTCTCACCCAACACTTTGTTTCCTGAAATATCATTTAAACATTGACATTTAAGCTCAGAAATGGTGTTTCGCCAATTAAATTTCGTTTTTTTCTGACAAAACATTGTTTTTTTTGTTGTGTTTTTTGGACGACACAAAAAACAACATTTTGTCAATTAACAAAGTTTTCACCACGAAAAACCCCATCAACATTTCATTATGGCAGGTGGTAATTCACCCAGCCGGCAGTGTTTTGGCAGTGGAGTTTTCGCCCACCCCTAGTAGTGAATCCTCTGACCACTGATAGACATGTTCGTGGTAAAATTGACCTTTTGTCCCACTGAATACTGTAATGCCCACCACACTGTAGCCATAATCTCATTGTACAATTTCAGGCTGCTTTTTCAGCGAACAAATATCACCCGTGGACTCTCCAAAGGTGACTTCCTTTGGTTTTTCCCATATGACACTGGGATCTAGGGTTTTCCACAAAAGATTAGGGCAAGGGATCTATTTCCAACATTAGAGCCAGTTTAGTATTGTGAAGGAGTTGTCTGTCATGGTATTTGCAATAAAAGACTGTCCGGATGAAATGGAGTTCACTCCTGTATGCCGCTGGGCACAAGATGATTAAACTTGGTGTCTCACTCCCAAGCACTAACTGCAGAATTATTTTCAGGTGTAGTTGTGTGGAGACGAGTATAGGTATTCTGCATGCCTAATGGCATGCGGGTGGATACATCTCAGAACTTTTTATATGTTCCCATGTCTCTGCATGGTGCTGCCGCATGTGAAACTTCATAGATGGGATATATAAGTTGGTCCTTGCACTCTATTGGCCCACTGTTTTCTGGCAGAGTTTACAAGGGGTTGGATTTGGTTCCATTTCATTCTGTGGGAAGTACTGCCACACTTTTTGACTTTAGTTGTGGTATAAGACACAGGCTGGGCTCACATGGGCACAATGGCGCTGGCAGTGGTTGTGCTGTAGGTATTCTGGATGCTATAAAATAATGTGATGTACTTTCAAACCTGCTACTGGTAGACTGTTTCTCGTAGAGACTGTAAACCTGTGGGGGATGAACTTCTATCAATACTTCAGCCTGTGAATGTGGTGTCATTCATTTTTTTTCATCAGTGGGCCTCATTACGACCCAGGTGGTAAGGGGTTAATGGCGCTGTAAAAGGTGGCAGCGTTAACCCCTTACCGCCTAATTACGAGGTCCCTTTGCGGGTCCCCACCTTAACGGCTGGTCTTACCAGCCATTAAGGAAGGAACCCGCAAAGGGACTTTTGAGACAATTAGGCTACCGCAATTTGTGGTACCGTAATTACCGCCTTCCCCATTCCCATTGAGCCCTATGGGGACAAAAATGGGAATGGGGAAGGGCCAATGGTGAATGGGGAATTACCGCCACGCCAACCGTGGAATGGGACTGTAATTCCGCCATCCACCATGGCTCAATCAGTAAAATACCGGCGTCAACCATGGCGCTAATAGCGGCATGGTTAACGCCTGGGTCGTTATCAGCAGCAACGCTTGGCCCCGTGTGGGCGCCAAAGGATCATATTTTTTCTCTTGATCACCATTAATTCAATAATTTCTTACTTATCATTAGATGCATGCTGTGAAAATAGAGACCTGAGGTTTCCATAGTCATCCCACTGTTCAACTACTTTATGATGTGTTCTTCCCTGATGTTTGGTAGATATGATACACACATTTTACCCTTCTGCCTCTGTGTTGCTGGATACGACTGAATGTGAAACCTCCTTTGCTGGCCCCAGTGGATGTTTATCGTTGTGTTTCAGTACCTGTGTACTTACACGTTCTAGTGTATATACAATGGAGAGACTTGTGACGGGGTGTGGAACATGTGTTGGGTGCTATATTCAACAGGCTACTTGAAATTCAGATCTCTCTAGAGCACTTCTTTAGGAGCAAAAAGACAACCAGCAGCAGGCCTCCTCCTGCTGTAACTTGTTTGGATGCAGACCTGTTGTTCCAAATGAGACATGCACTCACTGACTAGTTTGTCTCCCTGAGCCACTTCCTCAAATCTCAGCTGCCCCCCCCACCCCAACAGGGGAGCGTGTCCCTCCCAAAAGCTGTTACCAATTATTCTCAGTTCCTCCCCCACTAAGGTGTCACTCGATGGCACATCTTGCCCAATCACTTCATAAAACAGGTACTGCCAGGTGTGTCAGCCACCTCGCCATATCTCATCTGCTCCCCTACCACCAAAACAGGTGAACATATCTTTTCCACAAATTGCTCTCAGGAATTCCCAGCTGTAGTTAATCCTCATGGAACCCCTGAGGCTCCCACTCATCCATCCTTTTATTACCCAATGGTAAATCAGGCACTGCTGTCTCTCCCACAAACTGCCCTCAGAGATGTGTATCTCCTCTCACTCCTTCTCTCAGGTGTCACCCAATGGCATGTGCCTCATTCTCTTTCTTCAAGTCAGATAGAAAATATTATGTCAGTCACTTGCCTGATTAAGATGCTACCTACCAGCATAGTAAGGCATGCATTACTCTCTCAGAAGTTGCACTCAGGGACTCTAGGGTCCTCACTCTCCTCCTCCCAGGTGTCACTAAATAGCTGGTGTCTCATCCTCTTAATTCAAGAGATGGACAATGATCGGTGTGATACCAACCAATCCCAATATCCAAAGCTCATTCCCACCAAAATGAGATAAGTGCGTCTCTGCCAAGAGCTGGGATTCCTGGCTTCTTTAGTTCCTCCTCCCAAATGCCACCAAATGCCATTTGCCCTTTTCACTCACTTTAAGAGACAACACAGACTAATATGCCACCAGCCTCACCAATTCTCAGCTGCACCCTTTGAACAAAATCATGCAAGGTTGTATCTCCTTCAAGCTGCTCACAGGGAAACCTGGCTTCTCCGGCACCATGTTCCACCTTTCCCCCAAGGGCACATGTCTCTTCCACGTTATTCAAGAGACAGACACAGAATTATGTGTCACCTGTCTCCCAGAATGTCAGTTGCAGCTTCTCCTCCCATTCCTCATAAGAGGTGTCAAAAGATAGCATGACCTTCACATGTTTCAGCTGCTCCCTCACAATTAGGCGATTGTGTCTCTCCTAGAACCTTTATGCCAGATTCTCAGATCATCCTGCTTCTTCACCGAGGTGCCACTGACGGTCATGGTTCTCATACACTCACTTCAAGATATGCATACTGACTGGTGTGTCAACCACATCACAGAATCTCAGACAAGTGCATCTCTCCCAAACTGCCCTCAAAGAATTCCTGCTCCTCCAACTACTGGACCCAGTAATCACGCAAAGGAATCTGTCTCATCCACTTGTATCAAGAGACGAGCACCGACTAGTGTGTCAACTGCCACTCTGAATATGGCTGCACCCTTATAGAAACTTCAGACAAGTGAGTCTCTCCACCAATCTGCTTGCATCTTCCTTCTCCTCCCTTGTGTCTCCTAATGGCATGTATCCTGTCCACTCACTTCAATAGGCGAACACTGACTGGTTTGTCACTCACCTCTCTAAATGCCAGCTGCTCCTACCCATCAAAATCTAATCAGGCCAGTGTGTCTTTTCCAGTAGATGCCCTGAGGGATTACTGGTACCTCCTTCGCCGCTGCAGAGGTGTCAGATGACAAAAGGTGGCTCTTATCTACTTACTACAAGGAAAGGATACTGTTTGTTGTGTGACACCCCTCTTCAAAGCTTAGCTGTTCCTTCCCGGCAGCATGTCTCTCCCGCAAACTGCTTTCAGGAATTCACAGTTTCTCTTGTTCCTCATCCCAAATGACATTTGGTAGCATGTGTCTCATCCACTTGCTTCAAGAGGCTGATACTGACGGGTGCGCCACCTGCCTCCCCAAATCTCAGCTGCTCCCTTCAAGCAAAATCATGCAAATGTTTCATTCCGATAGGTTGGCCTCAGGGATGACTGGCTTCTTGTGCTTCTCTTCCCAGGTGTCTCACCTGATGGAACATGTATTGCTCGCTCACCTCAATTGAAAGACAATCATTGGTGTGTCACCCACCTCCCTGATCTCAGCTGCTCTCACGTAGCAAAGCCAATGTGCCGCAAACTTCCCTCTGGGATTTCCGGGTCCTCCCGCAAATCATCCCAGTTGCCAACCTATGGCATGTATCTGGCACTGAATGCTGTGTCTCCCACTTCACCAATCCTCAGCTCATACCACCCAGCAAACTCGGGTTAGCATGTCTCTCCCCCAAGTTGTTCTCAGAAATTCCTTGCTACTCCTCCCTGGTGACAGTTGATGGAGTGCGTCTCATACACTAACCTAAAAAGACAGACAGTGGCTGTTTTGTCACCATCCTCTCCAAATCTCATCTCCCCCCTGCCAGGAAATCAGACAATCCCGTTCCTTCCATCAGACACTCTCAGCAGTTTTCAGCTCATCCCACTCCACCTTCCAAGTGTCAACTAAAGGCAAGTGTCTCATCCGCTAGATTTAACAGACGGCCGCTGACTGGTTTGTCACCCACCTCCCCAAATCTTAGTTACTCCCTCTTAATAAAATCAGGCAAGTGAGTCTCTATCACAAGATGCCATCATGTTTTCTGCTCTACTCCCTCCTCTCCTATGTGTCACCCAACGACACATGTTTTATCCACTCACTTGAAGAGACGGGCACTGTCTTATTTGTCACCGGCCTCCCCAATTCTCAGATGCACCCCCATCAAAATCAGGCTAGCTGTCTCTCCAACAAGCTACACTCTCAGGGATTCCAAGCTTCTTCTGCTCCTCTATGCAGGTGTTATGTCATGTTATGTTATTTTATAGTGTTCTTGTTATGCGTTGACTGACCATCATAGTAGTTTCAATGCACCCTGTCCTTGTCCATTATTAGCGTACAGTCGCCTCACCAAGAGAAAAACAAACCTTAGCCTGGTAGATGGAGATCATGATAAAATTACAGGTAGAGGGAGATAAAGAGTGTCAGGTAATGGACAAAACATCAGGGTGGTAAGATGGTCTTTTGTGTTAGTCTGCGTGCATGTCGGTCCACAGAAATAGACTGTGCTCAAATGAGACACCAATGGAGTAGAAGATAGGTGTTTTAATATGTAGGGTTGTGTTTCAGGAGTAGCATCAGATAGTAAACATTAGTTTCATATGTGCTGTTGGGTGCACGAGGGGCTAGAGAATGTGCGTGGGCAATCTTAAGAGCTGTATGGGCATAGTCTGTGGTTCACCTATGGCAATAACAAAGGTGATTTCCAAAATTGTAATTCGGGTTTACAAAGCCAGCACTGAAGATTGCCAGAACCAAGAGATGGAAATGTCAAGGAATATGTAAATGGTAACACAGAGAAGGAACTTTGGTAGAGGTGATGTCATCCATTTTGTCAGCCCAGGTTTGTAGATGTGTAGGTAGCTGTTGCTTAACATCACTTTATTTGTCAGGCAAGGAAACCTTATACTCACTTAAAAGAGTGATGCCATAGGGTGAAGGAGCATCACTAGCTAGTCTGCTGATTATAACACATTTAGAGGTAGCTATACGTCACTGAAGTCTTGACCTTTCAATATAATAGTATGGTGTCTGTTGATGAAAGGGGAATACCAATTCATGGACCTTTCCATAGCTAGGAGAACCTCTATCCAAGAAGAGTAATTTCAATAGAGTAATTATTCTTGTTCTACTGCCTTGAAAAGCAAGGCCGTGTCCGTGTACAGATCCTGTCTTCTGAAGGTGTGGTCCCCAAACAATGGTGCAGCCCAATAACCAGAAGCAAGTGTGTCCTGTGGCTGTAAAAATATCCTTATATATACATTGTTACACCATTCCCCACGGATCAGTACCTCTGGTAGACACGTTGACCACTACTGGGATGTCGGCACATCATCAACGCTGCTGTGGTTAGAATAGCTCCAAAGCCAAAGAGATTGGGGTCGCCTAACTATTGTGTTTTAGTGCAACACAGCAACTCACTAAGTTGAGAAAAACATTGATACTTTGAAGCATTGAGAGAACTTTATTTGCAAAGATTCTTGCTAGTGTGTGACTTCTAATCTTGATGTAGAGACTTACAGGGTAATTCATAGAATTCGGTGCACAAGTGGCGCACGCGGCTGGTGCACAGTGTGCACAGTGAAACCCATTTCAGCGCAGAGCGTATTCAGGGATTTCAACATCCATAAGCAGCCGTGGCGCAGCGACCCTGCAGCAGTGCCAGTTACGCCCCCAACCCCGCCCCGTGCGCCATGACCAGCGCACAAATCCAGTACATGGCGCAAAAGCCAGTGGACCAGCATACAACCCCCAACCACGAAAAAGTGTGTAAACCTCCCAGCGCACCCCTCAGAATATTACATGTAAAACTTCCCGTGCACCCCCAGAATACACATACCCCTCCCGCGGCAGTGAAAACACCTGTAAAACTCCCCACGCACCCCTCTGAATACACGTACCCTGCTCGTGCCAGGTAAATAGCATAGAAAAATCACCCCCCCTGTGGCGTGGGCTGCCTGTGGGGCATGCCCAGGGTGGATGGGGTGCCTGCGTGTATTTGGGGTGTGTGCGTGAAGTATCACACGGAATAGACCTTGTGCGAGCGGGGTACGTGTATTCTGGGGGTGCGCGGGGGAGTTTCACATGCGTTTTCCCTTCTGCGGGAGGAGTACGTGTATTCTGGGGGTGCGCGGGACGTTTTACACTCGATAGGCCTAGTGCGAGCGGGGTACGTGTATTCTGATGGGTGCACAGGAGTATTACACGCGTTTCCGCTGCCGCGGGAGGGCTACATGTATTCTGGGGGTGCGCAGGACATGTTACACGCGATAGGCCTAGTGCGTGTGGGGTACTTGTATTCTGAGGGGTGCGCTGAGAGTTTTATATGCGTTTTTGCTGCCGCGGGGGGGGGGGTATGTGTATTCTGAGGGGTGCGCAGGGAGTTTAACATGCATTTTCGCTGCCGCAGGGGGGGTATGTGTATTCCTGGGGTGCCCCAACGTGAATTGGCAGTGTGTGTCCTCCCAGGTGTGCCCTCTCCCGCCTCCTGAGGCCCTGCAGGCAGCCCACAATACAGAGGATTACCCTGCACCCCTGGCCATGCCCTGCAGGCAGCCCATCCACCCTGGCCATGCCCCCCAGCCAGCCCACATGTCACCATGCACAAGTGAGCACCGACACACGTCCCCCTGCATCCCCACCCACCCAGCAGTGACAGGCACGTGCCAGCAGGCCCCAACTTATGTCCTCTCACCCACTCTCCCACCCAGGAGTGACAGGCACCTGCCAGCAGGCTCCGACTCATGTCCCTGCACTCCCACCCACCCAGCAGTGACAGGCACCTGCCAGCAGGCCCTGACTCATGTCCCCCTCACCCACTCACCCACCCAGCAGTGACAGGCACCTGCCAGCAGGCCCCAACTCATGTCCCCCCACCCAAAGCAGTGACAGGCACCTGCCAGCAGGCCCCGACTCATGTCCCCCCACCCACCAAGCAATGACAGGCACCTGCCAGCAGGCCCCGACTCATGTCCCCCCCAACACGTCATGACAATCCACAACCATGGGCCTCATGGCCACCCAAATCAAACCCCACTCCAACCCAGTCCAAACACACAACCAGGTATTGCATCCACCCTACATTGAAATCCCCATCACATGATTTATCCCAAATTCAAGTATGCACATCAACACATTTCCGTCTCACACACACACAATGGGTGCATGTGATAGAGAAAACACACATTGTGACATGCATGAAACCAAAGAGAGAATACCACACATTGAAGTATGAAATAAAAAGCAAGGGAATGAAATGAAACACACAATAATGAAAATAATGAAGAAAAAGCTGCATGTCCAAAATATAAAATAAAAATGTGTGAAAGCAGAATTCAAATCAATCCAAAAGCACATGGGTCCAAAGTGTCTGTCCGTCAAAACAAATCCAAAGTGAAAAAACAAGAAAAAACCATTGATCCAGGGAACAAAAAAAAAGAAGAAGTGAAATCCAGTGTTGAACTATATACAAAGTACAAATCCAGGGTCCATGAGCCCAACCATTGAAAGGAAACCTCCAAAAAACCCTACCTAATGAACAACTATATACAAAAATGTGGGGCATTGTCCAAGCGCCCCAAAATAAATAAAAACAGAAAGGAAACCTAACACTAACTAACTATCTACAATGGCGGCGGGCAAGTTCTACGGCTCGCTCTGTGATGTTCCGGGCCATGGCATCATCGAACTCCATGTCGATGTCCCGGAGGTGTGCCTCTCCCATGGCCCCGAGGTCTCACAGTGATGCAGTTATGGCCGATTCCAACTCCCTGAGGGTTGCCTCGAGGCACTCAGCCCACCTCAACACCCTGCGCAAGGAGAACTCCGCCCTGACCATGGTGAGCCGTGTCTCTTCTGCCCGCCGCCACTCCGCATCTATCCACTGGCCCAACCGCTGCCACACGGAAGACACTCCCATTCCAGGGTTCTCCTGCCCTCCAGCCGATGCCTGCCCCAATGATGTTGATGGCCCCGAGCCATCATCGCTCCTACCTTGAGCCTGCTGCTGCTATCCATGTGCCCTGCCCGATGATGCCGGCACACCCCTGCTGGACCTCCGGCTCCTGACTGTGGCAGGGATGTGTTCTCCACCAAGCTGGCTGCGTTGGTCGGGCCAGGTCCACAGGGGGCCCTGGTGGAATCTGGGCCGGAAGACAGCAGGGAGAACGACTGGCGCATAGTCTCCACAGAGGAGGAGAGGGCCGCCAGAATGCCTGACACATGTAGGAACCCTCCGACCAGGGCCCCTCCCAACTGTGCCACGTTGGCACGCAGCTCTTCATGATGGAGTGCGTAGTGCCCCCAGGAAGCACGCACGTCATCACAAATGACACGCATGTGCAACGCAACACCAATCAGGGCGGACCCCATACTGTCATGGATCTCCTCGTCCGCAGGTAGTTGAATGCCAGATGACGTGAGCCTCCCCCTACCTGCAGATGGGCCTGCCTGGGACTGGGCATCCCTGCTGGTGCATGGTGGTGCAGACACAGGGTCAGGGACAGTGACATTCACAGGCCCCTCAGCAGCGACCTGTGCTGATCCTGCCCCTGCCCCTGGACTGCACCACTTGCACCAGTGGTACCACCCCCATCAGGCCCCATGTGTGTCTCAGTAGCGGCCTCCTCCTCCTCTGTGTAGACCACCAACCTGGATGGATCTGCACCGTCTTCTGCCTTCGCAAGCCCCTGTGGGGGCTCACCCGGCCCTTCCGCTGCAGCTGTAGTGGCAGACGCGGCACCAGTCCCCTCGCTCCCGGATGATGGTAATTCCTGGGAGGGAGACATAGAACACAAGCATAAGGGTACTGTACAATAGTCCCCTAGACAGGAAGCAATAGCACTTGAGTGGCACTGTCAAATGTCACTTCCATCCTGTCCCTCCACAACACATGGGTCAGTGCAGGCAACACACATGCAGAAAAAGGGATGGCGCATGCAATCAACATTAGCATCCATGTACAAGGGCCTCCATTGACATAAATGCTGTCTTCAAAATCACAGGCATCATGGGTCATACTGATCCCATGCACGCACATCACCGGAGGCTCATGCTTCTGGCCTCGTACACCACAGAAACAGTGGATACAAGGATGACTAGACTGCGTCAGTGAATCAACACATCGTCACAGGCATGTATCATGCATCCATGGTGTTCCAAAGTCACACACATGCTACTCAGACACACAGGCATGTACACCATACATATCCATGACAGCAGCACCCATCTCCCACACCCCATAAATGTCCAAGAACAGTGACAGGCATGCATTCATGTGTGCATTCCGCATGCTGCTCCCCATGTTGCATTGTAACATGACACACACGGGCGTTCCCCTGGCACAGGTTGAAGATCCCATGTGGGTTTCCAACGCTCTGTACATGCTTTTCATGGAAAGCGGTGCGTGTGTTTTCCAGGCGTTGGGGTTCACATGCGATTACTTCACAGCGCGTGGGAATTGGCTACATGTTCTCTTCTGCACGCAAGGCAGACGGTGAGTCGTGCACGCTATTTTTCCCACTGGAGGTGTCCATGTTTGTCGCGTACCCCTTTTTTACGGCCATGCTAGCCTGCATGTTGATCGTGTATGTATTTTTTGTGTTCCTGGCTGCCACAACATACTGTGTGTGTTTTTTTACACGCACGTGGGAACCAGGGGTCGCTTATCTCTTTGTCTTCCTTTTCTGGGATGCACGTGCGTTGCGTGACATGTAATTTCTCCTAGGGGGGCCACAGAATGGGACATTCATCGTAGCTGTATATATGTGTTTTTTCTTTGCGCACACTTTTGTAATGCGCAGGGACGCTACCGTCTGCCTTCGTGTGGCAGACGTGTTTAGGCCTGTGCGTGTCTTTGGCCGTGTGTGGGTTTCCCCTATTCTATTCCTTGAATAAGTGTGGTTCGCGTGCGTGTGGGCGTTCCATGTTGCTTCACAGCAGTATATCCCCAGTTACGCCTTCTTTTTCACGCGTTTTTCCCATTCCGTGTGTTACGCCCTGTGTCCCGCCCCTTTTTGGTGTGTGCGCCAACGTTGTGTGCTTTCTCTGGGTGTGTCACACACAGCGTTCGGGATGTTGCAATGACGTGTGCGCCACGCACGGATTTGGTGCACATCCAGGGGAAAACATACGCAGGCCCTTCCTTGAATCGCACGCGTGCCCGTGTGCTTGCTTTTTCACGCTTGCGCCAGCTTGTGCTGAGATTTTCGGCACACATTTGTTCCATGAATCGGCCCCTTAGTGAAGCACAGATGTTAACCTGGAAGTTAGCTAAACTCTGAACATTCTCCAGATTAATGGGTAACATAGACAATACTGTTCTTTTATATCTCGTTAGTCCAACCTAAAGTGGACACAAACCACCATTGCTGCTGTGTGTTTTAGAATCAATTCACATCAAATCTGTAAATACTCTGTAAGAGATTTCATCTTGACTAAAATCCAATGTAGAGTATGCAATTGTGGTATTTACTGTGAGGAACCTCCATGTATTCAAGGAAATGCAATGTTTCCTGATATCCAACATAACTTCATGAGAGTTGTGGATTCGCAAGTCAACCCAGGCTACTCTTTGTGATTTGATGACACTTAAGGACCATGCTTGCTTAACTTAGTGAGGTGTCTCCTTGGAGACTGAGCTCAGTTCCAGAGCGATTCCTTCAAATAATTGCTTAGAGTTTGATTCAACTTAAAATCCCTTTTAGTTTGATGTGAATTAGTTGAACAGAATGTTTTAAATCTGAAAAAAAGATCTCTGATTATTTTCAAATCGAGCCGTACCATTAAAATGTGTATTATGTTATTATTTATTAGCCTTTGATGATTCTGAAGATGGTCTGATGACCACAATGCATTAAGCAATATTGTATATGCTTTGGTAAATTCTGAATCTTGAAGATTGATAAGTGAATTGATGTGTATAACTGATATGGAAAACACTATGTATAACTTTAGTAACTAAAATACTACTGATCTTTACTTTTAAAGTTGTTTTTCTATGTGATGTTTGAGCATTGTATTAAAAGTCTTTACTGATGAAAATGTGCTGACTTCAGCATTGGTGGCCCTCCTAAGGATAGGAGAGCTGTCTTGATATGTTGTCATTAAGCAGAATGTCAGTGTATGTTTCACATTTAGCTCCTCATGACTTATTGTTAATTTGCGAATTCGGTGTGCAGCCCACCTATTTGTTTATTTTTAACCTGAAAAAGTAGCTTTAGAGATGTTGTGACATGTTAACCAAGTATTAGTGCACCTATTAGTACAGAATAATTAAACAATAGTTAAAGACTGTTACCAACAAATTGATAACTTTTTAACACATTACTCTTAGCTACTCACTCACCATTTATCATTTATTCTTAGCTACTCACCATTCATCATGATCAAATGTGATCTATTTTCGAATCAAATAACGCAGTGTTTGGCATTTTCTTTTTGTTTGATAATCTGCATGCATTAACATGGTGTCATGACTAAATTTTAGTTACCTTTAGTAAACTTCTGTTTAGATACCTTTGCTAAAAACATATTTTTTTCTTTTTGAATTTTATTTTTGTCTCTCACCTTACGTTTACAATAATGTGGTTACTATTTCTGCATGCCCTGTTAAAACATCAAACTTTGTGGTTCCATCTTTTTCTCTGGAACTGCTTATCATTATTTGTGTGATGCTTATTATTTGCTGAATCACTGATTTATCTCATCAATCTATAGAAATATCTAAATAATGTTCGGATTAACCTATACAACTATAAAAAGGGCATTTTTCTCATTAAAATATTTGCTTACGCTAAGTAATCTACCTATTTGTGCACCACTTTAACATTTTCGTTACCAAAGGCTGTCTAGTCCTTTAGATTCTCTAATTCTGCAATACTTTCACATAAATAAAAGGGCAAGATGCCTTCTCATTGGCAAGTCTTGCAGCACACACCCAATGTTTAGGATTGGAGCACAGCGCTGAGAATCTATTTGCCTGAAAGGTAAATGTCATGCCCCTTGAATGGACAGATTAGACAGCATTTTACCATAGGATCAGCGTGATGATTCTTGTACGTTTAAATGTCAATGTTTGTAACACAATGCTGGTGAATCACACAAAACATAACATTCAGTGCATGTTAGTGTGTTGGAGTTTGTGACAATGTTAAAAGGGCTATATCAAAACAAAATGTTCCTGTTTAAATATCTATTGCTTCTGGATGTGTTTCATGACATACTCTGAGTGGAAGCACCAAATCTTTGAAAGCAGTACAGAATGTAACCTCTGAAAGAATGATAATGGAGCCCCGGGAGAGTTATCTTTTCTTTGTGAAATGCAGGGCACCCTGGAATGGGTTCGCCCCGAGAGTGCAGCCCGAACCTTGGAAAGTGTCCGCGGCATCCAGTGTGTTAACGCAAACGATCCCGGAGAAGAATAACTTCATGGCTTTCTTGAAGCAAAACGAACATTACTTTTTTTATGTTTTAAGCATTAGCAGGTAAAAAGATTCCTTTCAGAATCTCAAAGGGAGTTAACTTACATCGTATTGTAATGTACTTGTCATTTGTAGAACGTCAATTTTACCATTGCTCTAGTTTCAATTTGCTGTTGGTGGGACCGCCCTCAAGGCACCAAAGTCCAGAGTGTTTGATGTGCTGGAGCACGATTATGATGCATGTGCATTCGGCTGAGAAAGGCGTGCCAGGGCTGGCCATGCTCCTGGTAGAAAGGCAACCCATACGGTCAGGCATGTCGATAGGTGCCGAGAAGAGTAGGGGTGACGTCAGTTCTAAATACTTGCTATGTGATGAGTGTGTTCGAATTTATCGAAATACAATGCTAAATTCTGCTGTCAGGGGCGTTGAGGTGCAGTCAGGTGTAAGTAGGCAGAGAATTTATGTGAACACCACAACGAAAATGTTGCCGTTGTCCTTGCTGTATCTTGGTATGTGTGGTTAACCGTGCCTGCCGCCGTTGCATTAGTGTATTATACGTACCTTGCCACCATTGGTGGCGCTTTGATGTTAGGATGCCCGCTGAAGAATTGGCTGTTATTGTTGGCTCTTGTAGGCTGTGATAAAAAACGGTTAGCAGCTAAAACAGTCTATGCTCCAACTAATCGCCACAGGATGCTTACAGGTTGTGCTTCCAAATTCTTCTAGGTGGGTTGGTGTTTGATTCTGGAGGAGGTGGTGTAGGTTCTATCAGACCACTGTGCTTCTGCTACTATTGTTGTGATTAGCCAGTTTCTGTATGTGTCTGGTGCATCCATTCCCCAGTCCTGTGATTTTAGATATATGAATGCTGTGGTGGTGGAGGGAAGCAGAGTCATATTAGGTGTGAGGAAGTTAGTGTGATCGAGGCAGCAGCGAACACAATCAGCACTGTCAAGTTTTGGGAAAAGGTCGATGGCGCCACAAACGCAGCTGGCACCGCCTGCGGAAATAGTTTATATAAGGGCTTTCCATGCTAATGCGGTAAAGAGCTATGTTTTGAGGACTTTTTTGAAGAAGATGTAGTTTTCGGTGCAGCGGATGTGCAGAGGAAGAATGTTCCAGATAGTGGGCATTCGGAAAGAGAAAGCTGATCCTCCAACTCTGGTGGAGTGATGCAGTGGGTTAGCCAGGAGGAGATCTGAGTCTGATCAGAGGATTCTGTGCAGCTGGTAGTGAATGATTTTGTTCTGAAGGAACTCAAGTCCCGTATGATGAAGTGCTCAGTGAGTGATGCACATGGCTTTGAAGGTTTCTCTGAGGCTAACTTGGAGTCAGTGCAGGATACTGAGTACGGGGGTGATTTGTTCTCTGGGCGAGTCGGCAAGGAGCAGTCTGGCTGCTGCATTTTGGATACAGTGAAGTTTCCTTAGCCATCCTGCTTGGACGGCCAGATAGAGGGAGTTGGCGTAGTTCAGGCATGAGTTCATAATGGGCAGTATTGCGCAAGAGACGTAAGGAAAGATTTGTTTTAGGATGCGTAGGTGGAAGGGGCAGGTTCTTGATATGAAGTTGATGTGCTTGGAGAGGGATAGGTCTGTGTCCATCGTTCATCCAAGATGTTTGACCGAGGAGGAGAGCAGCCACACTAGAGGTTGGTGAATCAGAGATGTTTTGCAACATAATAGGAACTCTGTTTTGCCTGGGTTGAGAATAAGGTGGTTGAAGGTCATTCACTGGTCGATGTCCAAGAGACAAAAGGCAAGGTCGGGATTTTAGGAATTTTGAAAATGATCTTTGTAGTGTCTGCATAGTTATAGTAGGTAAGGTTGTGTGAGCAGATGAGAGCTGGAAAAAGGGCTTAGGTAGAGTTTGAAGAGGAGTGGTGAAAGGGGCGCTCCTTGCGGCACTCCTTTTGTGACAGGCCGGGGGGGGCGGAGGAGAAAGGGGGAAGGAGACTGATTTGTGAGCAGTTGGAAATGAAGGAGGAGATGCAATTATGGGTGGAATCTTGGATGCCTAGGGCAAGGAGCCTGTTGTTCCTCAGTATTGTGTGGTTGATTGTATCAAAGGCCATGGAAAGATCCAGAAGGATGAGAGTGGCACACGCTTCTGAGTCGACAGTTCTTTTTAGGTCATCGTAGATGGAGATCAGGGAGGATTCCATTCAACAGAGGGATCGGAACCCTGATTGGGCAGGGTAAAGGAGACTATTGACTTCTATGAAGAGGCCAAGTTGCTTATATGCCACGCGGTCAATTTGTTTGGCAATAAAGTGGGTGTTGGAGATTAGGCGGTAGCTTGATGTAGATAGAGGGTTGAGGCTGGGTTTTTTGAGAAGCGGTTTTATGTGGGGGGTTTGAAGCCTCTGGGAAATGCCTGATGCGAGCAAGTCATTTACATGGAGTAGGCTATGATGCCAGCTCAGGTGGAGGTGATGATCTTTTTTAGCGGAGGAGGTGTACAGGGATCTCCAGGTGAGCCAGAGGGTCAGCTAAGTGATAGTCGGTTGCTGAAATCGGACTGGGAAAGAGGGGTGAAAGAGGTGAAGGTGGGTCAGTAGGGTGAGTGAGGCTTCAGGCTTATACAGGGTCCAATATTCGTTAATGGGATCAGAGCTAGTTTTGTGATGATGTATGGTGTCTTTTCACGCACGAAGTTATGAAATGATTGAAAAGTTCATTGCATAGAGCTTGTGAGTTCGGAGATGGTGAGGGTTAGGCAGCTCGGGAATTGAATTCCCCTAGAATTTTCTGAAGTTCCCTGCATTGATTTTTGGAGTTGGATGTTTGGTTACCATCATGTTTTTGTTTTTCTTGGTTTAGTACAACAATGCGTTGTTCAGTCTTGCAAGGGCCATTTTGTTAGTCGGACTGGGGGTGGTCCTACAAGCATGCTCTAGGCGATGCCTGAGGGTTTTGAGCACTTTGAGGTAGTGGGTGTACCCCTTGTGGTGTGGGGTCAATCCTTGGGAGGAGTGATGGGATGGTGTGAGGGGTGTAATTACTTTGCTGAGCCATAGGTCAAATAGTTTGATGGACGCGGGTCCTTCCTTGCGGGAGAAATCTGGAAGTGTATGAAGAAGGGAATTGGCCAGGTCTGGATTGATGATGATTTTATTCCAAAGAGGGATGGGGGCTTGGGAGGAAGAGGGATTGATTGGTGCAAGGGGCGAGGAGGGAGAAAGGTATTGAAATGAGAAAGGGATAACATGGTGATCAGACCAGGTGAGTGGGAGCTGTGTAAGGGGGGGAATGTGTGTCTATGTCTCCTAAGTGTATTATTGCATATAACTTCTAAACCCTCTTAAAAGCAGTGTTGAAATTGTTGTATATACTCTCGACATTGCTGTTTATACATTCAGGTGGGGACATCTTTGTTGAGGGGAAATCAAGACATAGATCCATTTGAAAGTGCCCACCTGATTCTCAGGAGTGCCATTTCCTCTAGAGTTAACCCAGTGACCGACACGCAGATTTGCATCCATGTATAAACTTAGGTTGATGGCATTGTACTTAGCAAGATACTAATACAAATTGTGAGGAATTGATGTCTGGCCAGGGTGTGAAAGACTTGTTTTTTTCATTTTTATTAATTAATAAAATGATGCAAGTAATTCCATCTCTGAACAAGTAATCTGCTGATCAGATCCCCCTTTCAAAATCTCCATGTCAACGGCATAGTGTTTATATGTGCCCGGCTTTCATCATTCTCCTGATCAGCAGTGCCTGCTCTCCCAGTGGCACAGAGCAGGTGTAGAGGTCAGAGTTGCCCATAATACAGCTGCAGTGACAGCCAAGCCTATGCAGCTCAGGGGCTGCATTAAAATATGCACCCCTGTACCACAACTATGATGATCATATAATAGTGGTGGCAGGGTAAACTCTAAATATAACCGCTATGCCTAAGTGTAGGCATGGTGCATGACCCTACTCATGATTCAATGCAGTCACATCCAATTTGATCCCACATGTGTGTCAGCTCCTGGGAGCCAGCTCAGGTGTGGAAAGTGTTGTGTATTTGGCTAGACACACTGGTCCTGCCAAATGACAGAGCAAGAATCTGAATGGCCAGGCTTCTTCTGTGATCTCTTTCTGAGGGTAGGTAACACGGTCCACCAGAGATAGCCACTATACAGGAAGCTGTCCTGAGCCCAGGTTCAAAGGTGCACACCCCTTCAAAGGGAGCAGCCTCACAACAGGGTGCTGCATTTCTAAAGGCCTTTAATTCCAGGGAGAAGGGAAGAGCGGGGTTAGAGTATACAGATAGGCTTTGTACAGTGGTAGAAGACTTCCACCATCTTTTTTTCTCTCTGCCTCTCTCTCTCTCCTTCCTGTCCCCTGCACTTCCTCTAGAGAAAAGCACTTTGGGTGTGATGTCAGAAGGGCAAAGTCCACTTTTTTCAATGCAGGGATTGGACCCCTAAAGCAGGCTAGCTTTATTTTAATTGTTCAGATGCAGGTGCAACACCCCCGATGTAAGCGCAGGTACCGTCTGAGATAGATCATCTAACAGGGCATCAGGACCTCAACAGTGACGTAATGATAGCGTGCCACGAGGACAGTATCAGGGTCCATAGGTTTAGGCTAACAGTCAATATGTATTTTATTTATTTATTGGACATTTGCATGGCGCCTATACACAAGTGTTTCCAGGCCGCACAAGACAGAAAAGGTGGGGTGGCAGAGGACAACACAACTTTAACAGTCATACAAGGCCTGGTGACATTCTGACCATGCAAGTGCAGTGAAAAAAAGTGCAAGGGGCGGGTGAAGGGCTAGTCGGAATGGCTGGGATGAGGGAAGGGCGGTGGGGGTAAGTGCAAGAGGCAGGGGCCCAAAGGGCTGAGCAGTTACTAAGGGGAGCCACGGAGGGAAAGTGCCAGGGGAAAAACAACGGAAAAGGGAAAACTAGTGCAATAGATGGGGTTGACCAGAATCAGGGAAGTATGAAAAGAGTTCCCAAGGGCAAGTGCTGGTTAGGGGTGCTGGGATAGACTGGTTGAGGAGGGCCTGGCCCCTGTAAGACTCATAAGGGATCAGGCACCAGGTGCAGCGGCAGGAAGACATTAGTACAGGAAGGGGAGAGGGAAGGAGAATTAGAAAAGGAAAGTCTTTAGAAGTTTCCAGAACTTAAGGAGATCAGGCTCAAGTCATAGGGGGGCATGGGGGCGATTCCAGAGGGAGGCTCCTGCCAGAGAAAGTGATCTACCTCCCACTCTCAGCTTGGAGAAACGTCTGATCTGCAGAAAGTTGGAGCAAGAGGACAAAAGAACTCTAGCAGGGAGGTATTTAGGGAGATAAAATTGGATGTAGCGAGGTCCCACGTCGCAGACTTACTTGTGGATAATGCAAAGGGTCTTGAATTTGATTCTTGCAGTCACCAGGAGCCAGTGAGGAGATTTTAGGGCTGGAGAGATGTGGTCCCTGGGCTTGAGGCCAAGGATACGTCTTGCAGCCCTATTCTGGATTAATTTGAGAGGCAGAAGGGAGGAAAGAGGCAGAATTAGGAAGATACTTTTACAGTGGTCCAGACTAGAGAGAACCAGTGCTCTGGAAAAGTGAGCTTCTGGGGACTGGTGAGGAAAGGGAGAATGCCTCTGAGGAGGTGGAGCTGAAAGTTGGACTTCTTGGCAAGGTCTATGATGTGCAGAGAGAAGGAGAAAAAGGAGTCAGAGATGACCCCAAGGTTTTTTGCCTCACAACAGGGTGAGGGGAGGGGACCCAAGGGGGGTGGCCAGAGAGTGGGAGGGAAACACGCAGCAGGCATCCCAATGGGAAGGATATCTGTCTTACTGGCGTGGAGGCAGAGTTTGTTATCAGAGCACCACTCCTGAATAGCAATCAAACAGGAAGAAGAGGAGGAAGAGAATGGAAGCTTAAAGGAGAGCTGTGTGTCGTCAGCATATCACTGGAAGTGTGAAGAGCACATGGAGATCAAGTAGGCAGGGGCAAGGTAGATATTTAAATGTCACAGCAATAGGATAGAGACATGAGGGACGCTGCACATAGAGAGTGAGCTGGAGGGGAAGAAAGGGCACAATTGCACTTGGGAGGGCCAGTTAGATAGGGAGGGTGTCATCCAGGCCAGTGCCCAGTTGTGATTCCTCAGGTATCACAGAGACAATTTATGAGGATGGCATGATTTTCTGTGTCAAATGCAGAATAAAGATCGAGAAGGATCAGTATAGAGGAAGAGTTGGAATCCAGATTTGAGAGCAGGTCTTCATGGGTGTTCAGGAGAGCAGTTTCCATGCCTCTGGATGCTCTGAAGTCAGACTGGTGGTTGTGGAGGCAGCCAGCTTATTCGGTGTGGTAGGTCAGTTGGGGGATGACCAACATCTGCATGAGTTTGCCCAAGAAAGGGGTGATAGGAGGTAGGGTTGATAGTTAGCCGGGCAGGAAGGCTCATCAGATGTTTTCTTTAGGAGAGGGTGCACGAGAGTGCTTGAGGGATTGTGGGAAAGAGCCAGTCAGTGGCAATGGAATGCTTACAGAAATCAGCCAAGGAGAGGGGAGATGTTGTCTGCCATAGTTCTGGTGGAGCAGAGGAGCACCTGTTTGGAGGAGACTTTCACAGAGTGGACTACTCTAGAGACCTCATCCGGTGCAATGGGAGATAAGGAGGAAAGTAAGTTGGGATGAAAGGGGGGCCATGGGTGGCAAGAGAGAAGGGCGGAAGGGAGGGGGGTAGATGAAAGTGACAATAGGATGTCCTGTGTTTTGGTGGAAAAGTGGGTTGCCAGTGCAGAGGGAAGAGGAGAAGAGGAGACTGCAGTAGGATTTGCAAGTTCCTAGAGATTTTGAAATGTTTAGCAGTGTTATTGTGGCCCCAGTGATACGTGCTTGGACATGAGCCCTCTTCTCAGAGCAGATGGAGTCGATATTTCCTTTGGAGAAGGTAGCAGGCCAGTTTGTCAGAGGGTGTACTTGAGGCCTGCCACTTCCACTCTGCAGCTTTTCAATTGCGCCAAAGTCGGAGTCATACCAAGAGTTGCACTTGGAGGCAGGCTTCATGCAGATCCTGATGACAGGGTCAAGGATGTCCAGAGTGTTGGAGATGGAGAGAAGGAGGTTATGAGAGTCCATATCAGGGGAGGGAGGTGAGATGAAGGTTTCAGCGAATGCAGCGACTGCAACGCACTTCATCGGTCGAATGACGTAGAAGGAGACTGGCAGTGTGGGCGGAGGCATTGCCGGCGGGCCCAGGAGCTCAAGATGGGATGAGAAGAGAGAGTGGTCAGACTAGGAGAGAGGAGTAGTTCGAAGGTTGGAAAGAGTTATGTCTGCTGAGATGAATGCATACAATGTGTGTCCGGCAGAGTGGGTTGGACCGGAGGGATGAATTGTGAGGGAAAGCATGTAGCACACTTTTCCCAGAACACAGGCAGGGTTGCATTGTGATTTTTCTTTTGCCAGCATTGTGGCACATAACATTGCATTGCTTGCATGCACTGCACTTCATAGAGAGGGTGCAGCACATAATTTTTCATGTAGCACATTGCCCCACATCTGAGTACGACCCACAGCACACTTCATGCCACTATATTTATCACCCCTTGCCTGTACAACATGATTACAGAAAGTATCTGGTCCATGGCACCACATTCCTGCATCCATCATACTTAATAGAAAATACACAGCACATTGTGTGACACGCCTGTCCACAGCCCAGCTCATGACACCACAGCTTTCAGTTATATGACAGCTAGATAGAAGATGCATAACACATAAGAACACTCATCATCTGGGGTAGCACACATGAGCACGCTTTGAAGGCATCACGAAGTAGACACAGACAACTGAATAAAATGTGGGCTCAAAAGGAGGGTTGGAAAAAGCCACGTCCTGCCCTATGCTAAGGTGGGATTTCATTACCAAAATAAAACAAAGGATAGTTTGTGTTAGGTGGGGTGTCAGGTGGGTCATCGGCCTCCTTGAAGACTTGGGTACTTGTTTCTTCTTTCAAGGATTCTTCCTTAACCCTAAGAAACTTTGCTCTGTGCGGGTACCACCTGTGCAATTGCATTCCCCTGATGGATCTGAAAGGACTTTTCTCATGGTTCTGTAGTAACACCTTTATATCTCCCCTGAAGTCTGGATCTATAACCCCTGCCAATACAACAATTCCAAACCTCCATGCTATCTCCGACTTGGGATCCAATCTGATGTAGGTATTTGGGGGTGGAATCAAAACCATATCAGTGGGTATTATTCTTCTTTCACCAGTGGGATTTATTTCTTTCCTATTGCTACAGATATCAAAACCAATAGAGCCTTCTATGGTGACTGAGGGATATGACGCGTTGGGACTCAACTTCACAAACTTTAGGGTTCGCCAACTTGTATCAGATGAGCCAAATCCAACTCTGACACCAGTTGTTAAGGCATTACAAAGTTGACATAGACAACTCAATAAAGTTTGGGCTGTAAACTTAAACTAAATCAAAAGGATGGTTGGAAAATGCCCAACTTGCCTTCTGTTTTACCTAAATAAAACAAATATTAGTCTGTGTCAAGAAGTCGAAACAAATGTCTGTCTGTGTGCAAAACCAATACTTGCCCTCACATCTAATTGTATACAATGTGTAGGGATGTCAGTTTCAAAATAAGTAGTGTTCAAATAAATGTTCAGAGCTTCTGCCAGCTCTTGGTTTCCCTTCCCCAAGTTCAAAATAGTTCTCAATGCAAAGGGGTTCCCTTCCCCAAGCTTTCAAGTCTTTCACCTTTCTAAAACAGCACAATTCCTTGGGACACTTCCCAGCTCTTCTGGTCTGGTTACTTTTCACCAATTTCATATAGTTCAGTTCTTTAATTTCATATCATACAGGATTCCCTTTCTATTCAAACACAAGCTGCTTTTTGGGTGTTTTCAGTGACTTTTCTATAGATGGGTGCACTAGGTCTAGGCGCAGTTGTCGTACAACACTGTCCACCCATTACAGATCACGCAACCGACACACCATACTTGCTTCTTCTTCATATACACATTGCCACTACTTCAGAATAACAATGGTGTTTGGTTGATCTCATTTCACATCCTCATGATGCTTTATCATTACTTATTTTGCCACCATTCACTTGTTGCACGTTCACATACTCTCCTGGCTCTTGTCAATGCTTGTTCATTCAATGTTCACAGTTCCTTAAACTATCGTGGCTCTTGCCAATGCTTGTTCATTCAAGTTACACAGTTCCTTATGCTCTTGTGGTTCTTGCCAACACTTGGTGCGTTTTTTCTAAAAATACACAGTTGATTGTATCACAAAGGTCCACCAACTTGTTTTCAATCAGATTGGTATTGAAAATGTGCTTCCATTCATTTTCATTCGGTTCGGTACTCAAAGGACAGTTATTTTCATTCAAATCAGCATTCATTAAATGCTTTGCATGTTTGCTTGTGGTCCCAGTGTCCCCCTTCCCCATGTTGACTCACCGGTCGGAGTTTACGGCGTTCCAGCAAGGCTTCCAGCCACCACAAGCTCTCTCTCGCTTGTGAGGTGCCTTGCTCTGTCTCCCCAGTGTTTCTCAATAGCTTCACTGTCACCTGTTATGCTTCTCTCGCAGCTTGGGCCTCACACTGCTGCTTCACCTGGTCACACTGGGTCCCTTTCCACTGTCCGGCACCGGCCTCCAGCTTCCTTTAACCTTACTTCATGCTGCATACACTTTGCATCTTCCAAGGGGTCTCAAGGACTCTGTCTGCCTTTCTGCCTTCCAGGGGACATCTGTTCTCGCACTGCAGTCCAGAGACCTGCTTTCACAGTGAACACAGCTGCCACAGCTGACTCAACTACCACAGCTGATCTGGCTTCCACAGCTGACTCCATTTTCACTGTATCTCCTGCTTTTAAACCTCCCACCAGGCTGATTGGTCCAGAAACTACAAGACTGCTCACTGCTGACTGGGGAGGTCTGGATTGCTCTTGCTGGCCACCTCCTCATCCCAGTACCTAACTGTTGTTTGGATGTGTGTGTCAATAAAGAGAAGATGCATTTATTTAGCTGGTCTCTTCCTCATTCCAGCACCAACCCAATGTTTTGTGGGGAGAGGTTTAGGGGAAAAATCAGGAACGGATTGACAATAGCCTATAAAGGCTTTGGGGAGAATGGACTCATGGTGAAAGGGGAAAGGAAGATACTGTGCCTCACCTAATGGTGCCTCATCCAGCTCCGCAAGTCTCCTCCACCCAGGTGATCCTCCCTCACATATCCACTCCAAGGGTCAGAATCCGATAGTGACAGCCTTTCCCTGGCACCCTGGGGGAGGATAAAAAGGGGGAAAGAAGTGAGGATGCGCTCAAATTCCTCACAGCACAGCTCACCACGTTACATGTTCTCACATGATGGGCATTTGCACATTTTGCTTTTTGTGGTTTATGAATACATAGTGTGAAGTACATGACACAGCATTATTGGTACTTGTGACTTTAGGGATACTAGGTGCTAAGAGGAAGAGCTCCACCATTTTGAGTAGGCCTCAGTTAGAGGCACTAATCTGATATTATAGTGTATTAGACCATAGTTGTTAGATGAGAACACTTGATTGAATTTCGTTTTGTCCTGCAAACAGGCTGAGAGCTCAAGAGCAGGTTTGGAGGGGTGTGAGATAGTTGCTAGCTCTTTATTGCAATGGGCGTGTTTCTCAAGGAACGGACTGCCTTCTCCCAGACAATAAGTACTGACTCCTCAAATTGAGAAAGAATACATAATATTTGTGATGGCCACAGCGAGGGTACTCAGGAAGCCACATAATGAAATGTTCTGAATAATATGGAAAAATATGCAAAGAATATGGTCAAGGGGAGTGTTTAGCAGTGTACCAGTCACATTTTGTCTAGAAGGCCATTCATTGCAATATGCACCAGGACTGGCAATATGTTATAATATAGGGAGTTACATAGTGAGCAGGTGAAGATGCTGGGAATGGGGAAATGAATAGAGTAGGTGTGTTCCATGTTGGTTTGCTATTTATTGGTCTACCTCGGTAGGTGTGTTCCATGTTGGTTTGTTATTTATTGGTCCACCTCGGTGGGAGGTTGCGGCCCCAAGTGCCTGAGGTGGCATGGTGCAATTGAAATGAAGCCCTTTATAGAACTGCTTTCCCCAGATAAGAATGGCAATTTTGTGGGCTGATCAAGGGGGGTGTGAACATGTTGGGTGGGTGATGTTCTTGTTGTGATGAAATATTAACTGCCAGGGTTGTATTGTATTGGGTTGTTAAGGTGGCCGGTGATGTCCAGCCAATGATAATGCTACAATTATGTTTTTGTTGCATTTCTCCTTTTATATGTTAATTTTCTGTTTGTGGCTAATAAATGTTGAGTCCGCAAGGGACGGACTGAAGTTGGCTTGTTCTGTTCATCTTCCTGGCCGTGCTGTACGAAAATACATTTTGTGTTTTTTTCCTGCATGTGATGCTCTCCTTTTTTTGGTGTTTGTGGATTGTCTTCTCCCAGCTTTTGGACCTATGCTGGGAGCACCCCTAGCTCTACACAATCATCTATGGGCTTTTGCCTATAAAAGAAGGAGTCTTCCTCCACTTCTTCAAATCATCGTTTAGACTACTACCATAAAAGATTATTTCATTGCACCTCTTCCGGGAGTGTTGGCTTTCCAGAGCCCTCTACCAGTGAGGTGAAGACAGAGCATCCAAAGCACAGGTGAGCTCTGTTCCCTACCAGTCCCCAGGGCACATTGGGGGAGAACCTGCTGCTTGCACAAAGCCTGTCTCTCTGCCAGCCACACTGCTTTCAGGATTTAACTTGGTGAAGGACCCCTGAAGTTGTGTATAAACCTCCCTTGCTGACAGCCAGAGAACAAGGACTGAAAGTGTCCCTGAGAGACCTCAGCAAGACCCGCAGCAGCCAAGACAGCTGGCTCGGTCCTCTGCTGCCTGGCATCAAACCATTTGAACTGTGGTAGAGCCAGGATCACCGCATTTGGAACCAGCAGGACTCTCCGGAGCTGTCTTTGATACTCACCAACCTTTTTAAATTCAGACAGCTCCTTTGAACCTGCTTGCAGCTGCATCACACTGGCTGAATGTGTTGCTGCAACGGCTCAGACTATAAGCTCCTTTGATGCATCTACCATCAAAAAACTGCTTTTTGTTCCACCAGCAGTTGCTGCTGATCGTCATCACAAGTCAAACCGACCCTTGTGGATTTTTGCGTCCTGACCATCAGATGCTGAATCGAATCACTCTAATCAAAACTGCCCATTCAGTGGGCAGAGTCTTTGCCGTCTACTCGACCATCGAACTGATCCGGTGGCCCTCACAATCTGCATTGCCCCAAGTGCTTCATCAAACCCATCCGCAGGAGCAGGTTATCCAGTCACCAGCTTATTCGAACTGAGTGTCCAACCAACTCTGGTGGCTCTCACGATCCGTTCATATCCCCACATGGCCTTCGAATCGCAACAAGCTCTGTTTGACTCCTGCTTGACACCACTTCCCGTCTAGGACCCCGCAAACACTGCATTTGAACAGCCTCAAATTGCATGAACAGCACCGAAACGCCTGGCTTGTAGTAGAAGTACTGTTGGCCCATAACGGCCCCCTTGGTCCTAGAGACTGGTTAGGTCACCTGTGCACCATTTTCTCAAGACATATACTTTTACAAAAAAACATTGTGATAGTTACAATTGCCTTTTAGCCCGTGTATTCTCACCTAGAGTGTTGCAGTATCTCTATTCTTGCATACTATCTCCTTTTCACTGGGGTGGGTTTTTGTGCAGTTTTTCTATTTTAGTTGTCTTGGTGTGTTTAATGAGAGTATATATATATATATATATATATTACACAGCTATGATAGTGGCTGTGTAGTTATGGTTATGTTGCTAATCCCAGAGGAAGAGCACTTTTTGGGCGGCTTATAACTTTGCTCCTCCTGGACGAATCGACACCAAAATTTGCAAATATGCAAATTTGCAAATTTGGCCCACTCTGATGTTTTTGCAAAGTTTGGTGAGGTTTGGTCCAGGGTGGGCAAAGTTATACAGGGGTCTAAAAATGTATTTTTTTCCCATAGACTGAATGGAGAACAAACTTTGCTCACGCCTACAGGCCAAACTGCTGGATGGATTTTCACCAAATTTGCAGCAGGAGCAGCGGCTTCGTCCGAAAGCGTGCTTTTGTAAATTTGGTGAAAATCCGTCCAGTAGTTTTTTTTTAAATGACCAAAAAGTAGGTCACAAAAAATTAGTGATATCTATGTCCGCTTAGCGGACACACTTCCCTGTTCGCTCTGCGGACAGGACACCGATTGGTTAATCGGCTTGCGTCATGTCCGCGGACATGCGACGTGTCCGCTGATTGGTGGAATGAAACGTGAGGTGCGTCGTATTGTTTCAATGCGCCCGCCATCTTGGGTCCATGGACATCCGCGGACAGCGCGGCGACGAACTGGGGTGAAATACAAGTTTGGCAAGTGTGTTGGTGTGTAAGAGTGCTTGGGAAAGTTGGGGGAGTAAGAGATGGGTCAAATGCTGTGTTTGTTTAGGTGGCAGGCACCCCTGATGTGTTTGTCATGTCCACGGTCACCGCGGACATAAACAATGCATTGCAGTAGCCCATATAGCACAGTTACAATGTTTGATTCTAAGGGTGTGTTATGCTGCAGTGGTTGTGGCCAGGGTCTAGAGTCTTGGGTGTATGGCTGGACGCCGTAGGCCGTAGGCCATGCACCCAAGACTCTAGGCCCTGGCCACAACCACCACAGCATAACACACCCATAGAATCAAACATCTATCAAATATCCACAAATCTACAGTTGGTGTACTGTTTGATTTGTATAGTTTGTATCTGAAGTTTTGGCTACGTCATGTCATTAAGATTGTATAGTTTGGTACCAAGCACTGCAGTATAACATATCCATGGAAGTAAACATTTTGTATTGTGGTGTATGGTTAGATGTTTGCTTCAATGGTTGCGTTATAGAGCAGTATTTATGTGTTGTATTTATTATAATATACTTACTGTTTGATTTTTTGTGATTGGATATATTTTTTTCATGACGTGGGTAACTGGAGTAGATATATTCTTTGTCAATTTCTGTGATAAAAGAAAAGATCATGTTAGTTTAGGTAGTTTATAAAGACTTATTACATTGCATAATAGACATTTCTGCTTTATTTCAACCCTCTTATTTAGTAGTTTACAAACCAGTGTACTGAGCAATTTGCTCAGTTTCTGTGTTTGTTGCTTAAATCATTGTGTCTGTGGGGAAAAAAAATCCATATTGGATTAAACCTTTTTTTGCTATGGTACAGCACATTTGTATTTTGTTTTCAGTGTTTACTTGTTGTTTCTGGCTAATGTTCTATCTGTTGGCTTGTTGCAGATTGTTAGATACCTGTTGTCGAATTGTAACTGGTTATAGTTTTTTATTTATATTCTCAAATTGCTAATCTATCTGTTGGGTTGTTGCAGATTCTTGGGGCAGTTAGATACATGTTGGCATATTCTAACTGTTTATTTCTTTTTATAATTTAGTGGTATTGATTTATATGTTTGGTTGTTGCAGAATTTTGGGGCAGTTAAATACCCGTTGGCATATTGTAGCTGTTTATAGTTTTCTAATTGAAGTTTTATTAACGTTTATGCACAGATTAGTTATTGGTGGTATTTATTTATGTGTTTGGTTGTTGCAAAATCTTAGGGCAGTTAGATACCTGTTGGCATATTCTAACTGTTTATTTCTTCTTATAATTTAGTGGTATTGATTTATCTGTTTGGTTGTTGCAGAATATTGGGGCAGTTAGATACCTGTTGGCATATTCTAACTGTTTATAATTTTTTAATTGAAGTTTTATTAATGTTTATGCACAGATTAGTTATTGGTGGTATTGATTTATTTGTATGGTTGTTGCAAAATCTTGGGGCAGTTATATACCTGTTGGCGTATTCTAACTGTTTATAATTTTCTAATTGAAGTTTTATTAATGTTTATGCACAGATTAGTTATTACATTTTGGTTTTAATAATATTAAATAAGCGTTTATAAGATTAGCTGGTACACTTTGCTTTAGAGTAATGTTACTATCATTACATTCAAACCATCCACAATTCTTTTTTATATATGCAGTGTAGTGACCTGCATTGGTTGTGGCTCCTGCACGTTAGATTATACCTATTGTTGTGAAAGTTTTCTTACCAAGTGATCCTTGACCATATGTGAATCCAGTCAGCTTGCAGTTGTTTTTGGTACCATCTGCATTGTAACGTAAAAGCATTAGTATTAGGTATTTACTATGTGTTTGTATTTGTAAGGTGGAGCGATTATCTGAATTGCAGGTAGTACATAATCTGCCATGGTTTGCATTTTGTACAAGTTGCTGAAATGGAACAGATTCACAGTTAGGTATGGATACATACACAAAATGATCATTAGGGATTTGTTCCTGTTCCATATTGTTGCTCAGAGTGCGTGTATGTTTCCACATGTATGAAATCTAGAAGATTTTATTTACAGGTATGTTTTAGTTTTCCAGTACTTGTAGTAAGTACATTAGAAATTATTGTGGATCTTCTTGTGAGTTTATAGTGAATTTCACCATTCCAGCATAGTAGTCCAATTCTTGTCTTATTCCATGAACACTATATGTGTTGTCAGGATTGTTGCTTGCATTTCTATGAAGGACTAACATTTGCAAACACAATTGGTCTGTATTGTGTAAGTAAATGTCAACAATTGGTGGCAATTGAAATAGAATATTTATTGCTACATTTGCGTAGCAATTTACACCACTTATATTTGAAAATTTGAATGGACCAGATAGTTCTGTGTCCAAGTCATTTCTTCGGAGTGTGTGTTGCTTCTTTGAAGAAGTACCTCAGTTACTTTGAGTAGTACATTCTTCTTTGGTTGTAGTAATTGATGCAGTATTAGCTTCTTTTATTCTCTTTGGTGGATTTGCAGTGAGATCCTGTTGCATTTCTGTTTGAAGTAGTTTTCTTTTACATCCTTTTGGTTTTTGTGTAACAGGATATGATTTTATATGGGTGTGTATAGTGTACGTAGTCTATTGTATTCTAAAATGCAAGGAATATCAGCGAAATAGACCGTCAAGTGTACGTAAGCATGATAGTGCTACGTAGTTCATGCCTTCTTTAAAGACTGTGTTCCCAGGATCTATCAATGCTTTATCTAGGGTAAGACCTTGTGATTTGTGAATGGTGACTGCATATGCTAGAGTTAGAGAAAACTGTTCTGTGCGTACATACATGTCTTCGAAAAGAAGGAATGGAGCTGTTGAGTGTCCTATTCTTTTTACTTCTGATAGTTTGTCAAAGAGAATATTGACAAACTGAATGTTGTCACGCGGGTATGTTTGAAAACCAACAACTGTACCAAGTGCTCTATTAACTAGTCCTTGCTCCACATTAAGGTGACGTTTAAGCATTACTCTACAGTTTAAAGACAATTTTAAATATTTTCTCCAAACCAGCTGTAGGTAGTTAGTCTTGTTGTGGCTTGTTGACACATGGGTAGTGCCATACCATGTACGTCCAGTTTGTCTGTAGAGCAAATTTCAATTACTGGTTGCATTTCTTTTTTCAACATTGTTTCATTGAATTTAGAACAGCTTGCAAGAGTTGGCATCAAGGACACACAATTGACATTTTTGTGTGCTAATTGTTCCATGACATCAGTAGCACATGAGTTATCGCCATAGATTGCATGGATGTGCCGGTTTTTAATATTCCTTGTGCTTCTTGAGATAGTTCACCAACTCCAATACTTTTTAAAATGTTGGCGTATGTGAGGTCTGCAGACTAGTGCATGTTTTCTGTTAATTCTCTGTGTTGAATATGTTGCCAAAGGTTAACATTTCCTATGCTGCCAACAGTTTTACGGCAGAATTTGTGTCCTAAGGTTTTAAAAATAGGTTCACCTTTCACTGGTGTCAATTGAAGAAGATCTCCGAAAACAATAATGTGTTTTTCCCCAAAGAGCTCTTCATAGTTTGTTTTGAGTACTTCTTGTAATCTGAGGTGAATCAAAGCCAACATTAAGTTAGAGACCATGCTCACTTCATCTGTTAGTAGCATTTTCATTTGTTTTAACACTCTGCGTATTTCCATTGCAGCTTCTGTAGAAAATGTGTAATATTCTGATTTGTTTTGGTGTTCTACTGGAGGGAGTAGTAATCGGTGTAAAGTGACACCGCCTATGTTGTAGCCAGCTAAACCAGTGGAGCCAGTTACAACAGCTAACAGTTGGTTGTTTGTCATTTGTTGAAAGAACTTGCTGATGATTTTGATTAAGAATGTTTTGCCTGAACCAGCTTAATCACTGACGTATAGTAGTATAGGTTTGTAATTTTGGCAGGTAAATTCTTTATTTTCATGTTGTACACCATGTGCAATTTATTTTGTTACTTCTTGAAAAATGTTACGCTGCTCTTTGTTCAGTATTGATTGTAGTACAGTTAAGTCTTCTGTATCTTCTTCATAGTGACACATGGTGTTTTCTACTTCTGTCATAAGTAATTCTGCCTCATTTGTTATCAGTGGCTGTCCCAGTGGTTCTTGGCTTCCTGACTACTGTCAGGAGTGTCCTTATCTAGTTGGGCCTGGAGTTCTTCTTCGTGTTGCTATTCATTGTGCTGTTCATTGTGCAACATTGTTGTGAACTGTGTAAAGTTGACATTGGTTATAGTGCTTTCATTTGCTTTGAAAGTGTATTCATAGGAGTCATAGATAACTAGTATCTCTTCTTCTTTTCTCCATGGTTTAAACAGTTGTAGCAGGGACATGTAATATATCTCTTTATGTTGAGGAGTTTTTAATGACAATTTGATATGACTAATTAAGCTTCATTTGTAAGTTTCACTAAGCTGCCTTCACAATTTGTCACTCTGTATCTACCTTTTTTTTCATCGGGTTTTATATTATTTTTGTATGTCAAGTTTTGGGCTATGTGGTATAGACACATGGTTTCCCAAGCGGTACTCCTGTTTGGGTAGTATGTGTCTAGTATATTGATTTTCAAAATGTCTTCGCTGTTGGGATCATTTTTGGCTATTGTTTCTATATTGTCGTATGATTTGAGAACTCTTTTTCTAGATTTAGCAGGACCAAGACTTAGCCATACTATATTTTCAGATTTTCCATACAAAGCAGTACCGGTTAAATGATCTGCAGCTTCATAGCAGCCACATTCTCTATGAGAGAGCTTAAGCTGTACAATTTCTGAGACAGTGTTTTGTCCGATGATAGGTCATTCCAGAGGACTTGAAGCTCTGTTTTTTCTGCTTTGGTTAAGTAGGCTGTAAAATATCATGTAACTGCAGTGGAATTGTCTGCAATGTACTACACATCTATGTTTGCATTCCAAAAGAGGGCAATTATTGCATTGTAATCATTGATCTATTTTGCTTCTTCTGTTCTTTTTATGTAATATGTGTTCTTACGTGATTTTTCATTTAACATTATGTCCTACGTGAAGAAATGAAGTTGTTCACTTCACCTGTTTCTGTAACTGTACTACGGAAACCAATGCGGCATTTGGTGTAGTATTTCCCTTTGTATTTGTATTTGCGACAACAATATTTCCCACATTTGTGTCTTTCAAATTGTACATTTGCGCATGAAGATCACTATTTGTTGCTTCTGATGGAATTTCACAAGTGACATATTTTTCGATAAACTGTAAAAGAGTGGCATCACTGTCTTCACCAAATTAAGGAGCATCATTAATCCATAAAAGCATGTGGATATGCGGTGCTCTTCTGGCTTGGTTTTCTTTTCTCCAAAAGAAGTGTTGCGCTTCTCTGAGGAGAGGAACAGTTTTATTGGAAATAAACTGTAGCATAGCAATGAAGTGATGATGGAAATATCTTGAAACATTAATAGTATCTAGAGAGCAAAGTTCTCCAGGTGTTAGTATATCTATGTCTGTTTTGTTTTTGTTTGATATGCGTAGGAAATCATGTAAATCTTCCTAAGCATATTCTGCACAACTAAATGTAACAAACCAAGTGGGTGGTGTAGGATATTTTGTGTAGATTTGGGGCCTCGCAGTATTTTCTTACAGCCAAAAATAATGGTAATTTGGCAATACTACTCCTTCCATTTAGATTGGGTTTGGCCTTAGTTCCTTATTACAATACACAGGATCATTTAGTGGTATATATTTTTGTTGGTGGTATTTTGGTGAGCATAATTTTTCTGTTTTATTTGTGGCCCAACATACAAAATCCATCTTTTTCTTAGGCTGTTCGTGTGATCTATAGAGGCCTCGGACCTACATTCAGAAATACCGCAATTTCACGCATAGAATTCTCAATAACCTGTGGTACTATCACTAGTTTATATACATTAGTGATCTATGTTCCATAGGCCTCTTTGCTGATTCATTTGCGCCCAGCAAAATCTATTGTATTATATTCCACTCAGAAACCACACACACTGAGTGGAAACACACACAGATATTTTGCATTGCTAGTGATATTATTCCATCTGTATATGAAACATGCCACATGTATTACCTAAAAATATTATTCTAAATGCACCAAAGAAAAAGACAAAAGCAAGAACACTGTACACAATTTGTGTATATTACACTTGTATTATAAACAGTTGTATTTCAACATCTTACCCTCTTTTCTTTTACAGTCTTCTCTGTAATAAACAGAAGAAAAATACACGGCAACAGAACGAAATTCACTTTGCATCATCTGTAACAAGGAGAAGATAAAAATACAGCGACAGCATGGCATTCACTTTGCAATATTATAACATGGAAATTAAACACAGGGATTCCCTATTGCTATTCTCCCTGCCTGGTATTTATAGAAGGACATCCATACCACACAACCTCAATTCACTTGGATAATTACCAGCTATCTGTAGCTCTCCCACACATGACCTCCACGCAGTCGCCTCCTCAGAGGAATGGCCCAGGGTCGTCCTTGTAATCTTGAAGTTTGAAGCGTACAGTGAGAACATGCATAATCTGCAGTTCTCAATCCAGTGCCAAGTGAGACTGGACCTGCCTCACAGCAGCTCAGCCAAAGCAATCTGAATTTAGTTCTGTCAGAGCTTGTCCAACAGAACTCTGTTGCATCCCCCTTTGCTTACTTGTAATCACTGCAGACACTCTGCACCAATCAAATTCAAAAGACTGTATCCTCCTTCCTTCTACAATAGCTCAACATGTACAGTAAGAAACTGTATCTAAACTCATGTCCTGGCATGCAGATTTTGCTTCCTGCAAACACAGTGAACAGAGAGAGCAAGAAAAAAAAAGAAAATCTAAATGCATGTTTAAAATGACTCTCATAGCATGTCTTTTCTGCCTCTTTTTCCACATGGAGAGCACATTATAATGTTATTGAGTTAGTACTAGTGTTAGTATTTGTTAATTAAGTCAGTCAATTAGACAGCTAATGTAGTCTCCTGTAAATGAGGCATTTCAAATAAGAGAAAAAAGAAAAAAAATATATGCATATATTCTGGTGCTTTTAAATCTGCAGCCTGTCCCCATTTGCATACCCATAAGTTACACTAGCGACATAGGGCTGGCTATGTGTGCCACATTATTGCTGGCAATAATGTTATTATATTCAGGGGCGCTGTACTCCAAAACACAATAAGTTATACTACAGTGGGCCAAGGTTTCTTATCATACAACGTACATCTCCGTGGCGTCGGAACCAATATTCTTTAGTACCACGCCTGTTTACTAACAGATTTTTAATGCTTGTTTGTAAAATCTCATCTTTTTCTTGCCCTTTTTGTAGTAATTGCATAGCTGACATATTTTGAAAGTGGGTTCCTGATTTCAATGTGTGTGCAACTCCGTAGCATAGAGTTGCTAGTTCACTTTCAAAGAGTAGGTGGAATATGGATTCCACATTTTGTCTAAATCTGGGATCTTCAGAATACATTTGTAACGAGTGGTATTCTGATGCCGTTATCTGAATGGGTCTATCATCGTACCTTCCTAGTTTCCTAGTAGGAAAGAGTAGAGGAAAAGCACATGCTTCAATACTTTTTTTCCCACATGCTGATTGGTGATCATTTGGTGTGTCGCATTTGGTACGTTTCTAGTGCATCATCTGTGGTGTCATTAGAGTGTAATGGATGTATTGCATAATGGTCTAAAATATTGGATACTGTAGCAGGATCTAGAAGTTCAAATTGACCAGTTTATGGTGACTCCTGAATTATTTCAGTTGTTTCCCTTAAGTTTTCTTTAATATTCATTTCTTTGTAGTATTCATTATTGTCTTTTAGATATTGCAAGGCTTGTCTTACTTTATGTAAGTCTACGAGTTGTTGCCACATTTTTTTTGTTTTTATAGTTACACCATTTACTAAGACAATTAAAGATTGCTCTATTGGATGTTGCACTCTCAGAGTGTGAACATTTTATTTTAGATCTAATGGTAAATAAACTACTTGGCCACAAATGCCTTTCACTAGTACAGAGGGGGGTAATTTTGCTATTTTTGGTTGAAGGCGTATTATTGCTTGAAATTGAATTATGATGTTCTCATATAAATTGAGTTGTTGCAGGGGTTTTGGTAGTGTGGAATAATTTTAAGTTCTTTGTGATAGCATGTGAAGGAGTTTGGTTTTCAAGTTTTGTAGTGCAGTAACTGCAAAGTATTAAGGGGTCAGTTATTTCGTATTTGTTTTCTGCTTTAAGGTAGAGAGCTAATTCGAACCATTTGGAATCTTCATTGTCTTTTATTTTGTATGTTACGTCTATAGTTTTTGTGTTACTTTTATAAAAGGTACTGCAGCAACACACACACACATGGTTTGGTACTTCAGCGGATGTACTTTTACATTTTAGTATTTCTTTTTTGTATGTGTGTAGTAGAAGGTTGCCATCTGTACAATTGTTGCTAGTCTTTTGTAAAGCTATTCTATTTTGTAAGTGGCTTGCACATCCAAAATATTTTCTCTGGATATGCTCTATTTCTTCTAGTAGGTCTTTAGCTGTACCATGTAGAAGATTTTTATTTAAATGGGCTAGTGCTAGAGCAGGACTTTTAGCATAGTACAGTTTATAGACTAGATTTCTTATAGTTGAATGATGTGTTGATATCAGTTTGATATGATGGAAGGTGCTTTTGCAAATAGGTCCTGAAATGCAGGCTAATGAATATCCTTTTAGTCCTGTGTATTTGCGCACTGGACAGATATCCATATTTTGTAGCAGTTTCATTTTGATTTTGTCTTTGCCTTTCACATACTGATTGAGAAACTGGCATAAAGATTTGAAAGATTTTTTGGCAATGTTACACATTGACGTCCATGGCCATTTGTATACTGGACGTTCTGGTTCAGTCGAATGGAGAGGTGATAATGAGTTTTCTGGGGATATTTTTGTAAGCAGTATTTTTGTTGCATTATGGCATTATTACGTTTTTCATACCCTCGTCCACTGCTATGTATGGCAATTGTGTTTGTTTGCTTTTGTTTGTATGCTTCTTCATTGAAATATGGTTCTGTGCTCGTGGTGTGACTCCATTCACATCCACAGATATTTAAGAAATTATTTTTGTTTAAATTCCGTTTATTGAGAAGTTTTTTTTTGTAATTTCGTAGTTAGTTTTGTTAGTGGTTTCATTCTGTTTAACACTAAAATAAGTAACTTCCTTTTGAGAAGGATTGCACTGTCTACCAAAGCTTCAAAGATTAATTTTCTATGGTAGATTTTAAGGGTTGTGCATGATTTGTCTCCTGTTTTTATAAGATTCTGAAGGACTCTGTGGTGGAACATTTTTGCTAAAATACTTTTTTGGTATGTTTACTTGCCACTACATCAAGATTTATACGAGCAGTGTTATCAGTAGTCATAGCTGAATTCTTGTTAATCACGTTCTGTTTCATTTTACATTTTGATAGAGGAGGCAAAGTTTCTGTACTGGAAGCTTGTTTTGTTTCGCTTAATGACTGTATTATCTATTGTGTTTGAACTTTTTATACACATTCTGCCAGAGATGGATGCTTATTTTGGACACTTATTTTCATTTGTTCTACTTCTGCGTTGCTTTCTACGGACTTGCTTTTTGGTAGGCATTCTTTGGGGTCTGTTGAAAAAAAAAGAAGGTATAGGTTGGGCTGTTCTGCAATGTATGTGTGCTGTGTGCATGAGTGTATGAGTATGATGGTAAGGATTTATGTGGTGGTGTGTGATTGTGCATTGGGCAGCTACAACTAGTTGGGAAGGCTATTCTATTTATGCGTTACTATACTGGGGTTCCGATGACAGTAGAAAGTAAGCTAGTGGTGAGGAGAAGCACTAATACTAAATCTAATGGTATAGAATTAAAACAGTTCTTTGTTCTGTAATACCAACATTCTAGGGGCTTAGTTATATCATTTGTGTGCCGAAAAACAGGGATTTGTGAGCCATTCTGCCTGCTAATCCCTGTTGAACAAATGGGGATTTGTGGGCAGAATGGTGCACAAATCTATGTTTTTCGGTGCACAAATTCCATGAATCAACCCCACAGTATGTTTGAGTAACAGTAAGAATATTATGGTAGTATTGTACTTACTCTTTTTGTGTGGAATGAGCTGGTTTCTTCTGAGTAGTTGTTTATACTTCAGATGGTGCTGCTTTTCAGCAGAGTGGTCTTCACTGCAATTGTAAAAGAAAGAAGTTAGTATGTTTGTGTGTTTATAGCACTGATGTTAATTTAGACATTGGTTTTTATGTTTTTGTAGTAGTATTCTTGTTTGATATCTGAACATAGTGTGTACATGCAGTTTCCTTTGACTATGTGCAGCCTTTATATTTTACTTACAATATGTTAGTTCAATATGCCTTGCAAATGAGTAGAATACTAAGTGTATGAAACTCACTTGGTTTTTTAAGGCTGTGTTATTGAATGTTAGGAGAAAGAAGAAATAATGATATACTTATTTTGCTATTTTTATAAGGTAAATGGCAGATACTGTATAGAAAAGCATGGAATGTATGCATTTGTGAAGGTGTGGGTAATAAATCAGAAGGATGTGATTTACAGGCAGTGGTGTTATTGCAGCTGGGAGATTTTCAATTATAGTGTCTATCTGTGTCGGTGTATGAAGATGCATGACCTTATCCTGGCTGTGTGTAATTTTATAATACACTACTAAGTGTTTTTCTACAAATATACTGTTATTTCTCCCATCTTCTAATATTATAATTTTTTAGATAGTTGTGTATGTAGAACACAATTTAGATAGCAGACAGGTTTGGAAGTGATAGTTTTGATTATAGCAGATGGGAAAAATGACAGTGGGCCTCATTACATGGACGGCTATTAGCACCTTGGTCCATGCTGGTAAAATACCGGCACCGCCTTGGAGGAAAGGGGAATTACCGCCCTATTCCAAGGTTGGTGGGGCGGTAATTCCCCCTTCCCCCATTGCCCTTCACAATTCCCATTTTTGCCCCATAGGGCATGATGGGAATGGGGAAGGTGCTAATTACGGCACCGCAAATTGCGGTACCGTAATTAGCTCCCTGGTCCCTTTGCGGGTTGGTTTTTAATGCCTGCAAAAAGCAGGCGTTAAAGTATCCAACCCACAAAGGGACCTCATAGTAAGGCGGTAAGGGCTAACGGTCACCGGTACCATTAACGGTGACCGTTAACCCTTACCGCCATCCGTGTAATGAGGCCCAGTAAGTTCATTTTATAGGTTAAACAGGTTAAGTGGCAGTTACTCTGTTTATATGCCTTCATAGGAGTTGTACATGTAGTGTGCAGAAAATATGCATACCTGTAGTTTGTATTCATGCATGTGGTTTTGCATGCAGCTGCAAGTAGAAATCTTGGAGACTTGTAGAGTAGTTTTTGTAGTAGGTGCTTTACAATGATATGAGACTTGTGCTCAGAGTGATCAACAGTACATTTGAAGTGCTGAACTCTGATGATGGAGTTAGATGTAGAGGTCTTGGATGTGATTGGTGGATGGTTGTGTGACTGCTTAGCTGTATCCAATGAGGGAATGGCAAAGAGAGTGAAGTGGAAAGGGTAGAAGGGCTCCCTAAGAGTTACGCGCTCTGGAGGTGGTGTGGAGCACTGTGCCCGATTGCAATGTACAGGGAATTGTACAAGTGTGTGAAGATATGGGCAGGATGAACAGTCCCCATGTGGTAGTTTTTGACTATGGTGCTTTCCATTTGGGTTATGTCAGTGCCCCTACTTTTTGGCAGATTTAGAACACTTGGTTCAAGCAGTAATGAACATCCTTCCAAATGACAGTCATTTTTTCTGGATTAGTACGGAGGGCAATGTGGGACAATAGTTTGTCCTCAGCAAAACATTGCTAGGTGTGCAATCAACCGAGGGATCTGTGCTTTCATGCTTAGAGCTGGTATGCTCTTCTGTAATAATGAGAATATTGATTCCAGTAATGCTGTTTATTTTAAAGAAGATGGCATTTCCTTATCTTTTATGGGAAATGCCATTCTGTTTTGGAATGTAAGGGTTGCTTTGGAGAAGGTTATGTGAAGGTTTTAGGAGTAAAGTAAGAATAAGAAAAAAAATTGAAAATAACAGGTGTCTGTCAAGCATCTGCAAAAAAAAAAAAAAAAAGTCTCTTTCCAGAGCCAACCTCAAAGGGGAAATGGGGCACACTATTTAAATTTACATTCACCACGCTCAGATTTTTGATATGTCCACGGACATGGCGGTAGTCTGCGGACAGCGCATATTACATACAGGGATTTTGGGGTGGGGAGGCATGCAAATGAGAATAAGCAGAGCAAGGGATTGGTCAGTAAAGTTTACTGGGGGTGTTGTGCAAGGAGAGAGTTTGTCAGAAAGTCTTTTTCCTAAGAGAAGAACAGATAGCTATGGCTGTGTGTTTCAGAAAACAGATTATCTGGATTTTGGGAGACTCATGGATACATTGGTTGGAGGTGCATGCAGAACACTGTGGAGTAGCTGTAGATCTTGGATTCCCACATGTGGAAGAGCACTGGCATCGAGTGCATGGAATGAAGTGGCTGGGCTTGGTACCTCTCTGTCCTACTTTGGAGACCGAGCATCATCCAGACATAATTATAATTCATTGTGGAGGGAACAGTTTAGGACATGCGTCTGGAATTTCATTGCAATTTGCAATGAAAGAAGGATTTGGGAAGGTCATGGACATGTTTCCAAATTTGCAAGTAATTTTTTCTCGTATTGTGCAGAGACAAATGTTGCTGCGTTCTTCTTCATTTGGTCCACAAATGGAGAAAGTGAGGCGCAATGTCAATAAGGCTGTTTGTGCCTTTCTAAGAGATGTTGGCATGTCCTCTTTTCACAATGAAAATATTATGTTTCGTAGCAAATACATTGTTTTGCAAAGATAGATTCCATCTTACTTATGCTGGCAATCAGATTTTTCTGAGAAATGTACAAAATGCATTGCAACCTTTTTGGGAATTACAGCTATCTATTTTGCAGTAGATGTTGACCATTTCAAGTTTTTCAAACACACAAAAAAACCACAAAAAGGCTTTTTTCAGAGCCATCACTTCCTCCCAGAGAAAAGTGCAATGGTTTTTATAGGGCAGCACCCTAACATTTTAGATGTCCGCTGACTTCTAAAAAATGCACAGGGCCCTGCACCATTTATTTGCCACTTCTATTTTTAAACTATGAAAGGCCGCTCTGAAAAGAGCCTTTTTTTGGGGGGCATTTTTGTTGTTTTATATTTTTTGTTTTTTTTTACACACGACACACTAGGAGAGTAGGGGAAAGGAGGGTAAGGAAGGGACACCAACCACTGGGATAAGAAAGGGCAGATGGAGAGAGGAAGATGTAGGGTGGGCCTTATTTAGGTAAGTAGCAGACCTTCTGTTGGTCCTTGACCGCAGTCTCGAAACCACATTGAAAATTCTCCCCCCTGCAGAGTACTCTATTGCAGTACATACACAATATTGTGACCCTCGAAAGGTAAGGGTCAACAGCATCGTGAATGGCTTGTGAGGCAGCTGGAGGGATGCTCTCTCCCACAGGAGTGTCTCTTCTGGTGAGAGGAGCGTAAATGGACGATGTGGTAGAGGAACTCAACCTACTACATTGATCACAAGGTACAACCTTGCGAATGGCCCCACCATGGAACGACCTTAGGTGTCGCTTCATGGATGTCATACCAAAGCTGTACGAACCACACCTCCCAGGACTCAGCATCATTTTGCACTGGTTGCAGGTGACCTTGTTCTCACATGCTTTTGGTACGTCACCATGAATGGTAAACAACCACCACACCCAAGACTCACGGCTAGTGCTGGCGGTAGGGACTTCCACTACCTCATCCACTTTATCCTCCTCCTCTACATCCTCACGCCTGTTCCCCTCTGCTGCCCCTTGGGGAGGTGGTGTTGGTGGAGGGGTTGGAGTGGTTCTGCGGCAGATGTAGCACCAGCTGGAGCAGCAGCAGCCATGGATGCCATCAAGGTTGATGAGATAATCTCAGCAAGAGCAGCAAAGGCAGCAAAAGTCAATCTGCAATCGCCAGAAGCACAATGAAGATCAGCTCTGGTGTGTGGCCTTTTATAGGGGTGCTGGTGCACTCTCTGCGCTGTCCGCAGATAGATCAAACACCCCAAAAAGGCTCAAAAAGTTCAAAAAATTATGTAGAAAGCCAAGGTCATTGTCCGGGACATGTGCAATGGTGAATTTTGACTGTAAAATACTTTTGATTGTCTAAAAAAGTACTTTTAAAATGTTCTGGGACCCGGACAGTGTCCGCAAATCAGGACACATGCTCAGCATGGGTGCGGTCACATGATGATGTCTCGAACAGGTACACGAAGGGAACGGGTGCCTGCAACACAAAATGCACAGGACAGTTACGGACAGGCGTGATGCTCGTAGGACTTATGGTTGTGGTGCGCATGTGCATAGATGTTCTACAGACTGTACGGACCGGTATAGTGCCCTTAGAACACCCTCATTTGGGTTAATTGTGAACATTCTGGACACCGGATGTGTTCTAAGAACAGTTCCATTTTGCTTGCGTACAGTACAGACAGGTATATTGTCCTTATGACACCTCCATTTTGTTTAATTACAGACATCCCAGACACTGCACGCGTTCTAAGAACAGTTCCTTTTTGCTTGCGTACAGTACGGACAGGTATAGTGTCCTTAGGATACCTTCATTTTGTTTACTTACGGACATCCCGGACACCGGGTGTGTTCTAAGAACAGTTTCATTTTGCTTGCAAACGGTACGGACAGGTATAGTGTCCTTAGGACACCCCCATTTTGGTTAATTACGTACATCCTGGACACCCGCGCTGTCCATGGACATCCCAACTGCCTTTTAAAAAAAAAATAAGACACAAAAGACTGAATTAAAAGACACAATTACAGATACAAAATTTATGAAAGAGAGGGGGAAGCAGAAACTGACACAAATGTAGGGGAAATAGGGGTTTGGAGAGGATGGATGGGAGGGGATGAAGGGATGGAAGTCTCATCAAAACGTTTTTCTTGGTATTGAGGGTTTGGGGATAGTTGACTGGGACATGGAGAGGGGGTACAGGTGCATGTGGGACAATGATATTTAATTCTTTCTTTTATGTGGTCCTCCACAAAATGTTACAAAAGATTAAAATTGTCCATAAGCATGTCCATTTTTTGTTCCATGCGCTGCAGAGTATTTTCTAATGTCTCTTTTGGTGTATTATTTGCAATGCTTGTATGGTTTGTTAAAACATATATATCTATGTTAAGTGCACATAAAGTAATGATTATTAATTTGCTCATAAAGAGAAGTGACTACAATTAGTATCACGGTTTTCAGACATTTCCTCACGTGGGAAAATTTTCCACAAGCCATTCCAAAGTACTGGACATTTCTGTGTAAAAAAAAATATATTACTTTTAGTGTACCTAATACAGAAAGTTTAGAAATATATAAGAAAAATTAAGTTTACTTACTAGTTTTTAGTAATTTGTGTTCTTACTGTTGCTCCTAGCTGTGCAGTTTCTGTGAGGTAATTATGTTGGAAGCATATCTTTTTTGTTTTGGTATATTCCATTTTAGTACATGTCGTATTTAAATGGATGGTTGATGTGTTATATATATAGGTTTCACTTCTTATTTATTATTACATATAATATGTTTATATGCTGCTTTTTGAACTTGTTTATATAGCATGATAGAACAATCTAAGAAATCCCCTAAGTTTGTGGGTAGTGTTGCTGTTGTTCGCGTCCGTCTGCGGACATACATACAGTCCGCGGACATCAAAATCATTATGTTCTATGTTACATGTATATAAAGTAAGGGAATGCTAGTAAACATCTATCAAATTCACACTATGTATATGTGTATTCAGTCAAATAAAATTGATACACAGAGATTATGGTTAAGTTGCACAACTAAAAACCTATGAAATTCAGATTCACACTATGGTTCAAAGTAAAACCGAAAAACCCCTGAACTTCGCTAGTTATGGTAAGCTAAGCAACCATATCTCGCGCCACCAACGTGCATTTCTAAGACTAAAACCCAGGACATCAAAGATGACATCACAAATGTCATTGATGACATCACTGATGACATCACATGTGCATGTACTTTTCATGAAAAGTCTGTACAAGGGATTCTTATTATAATGTTGACAAAAAAGTGTCAAGGATCATTGGAATAGATGTCATGAGCTATGTGGTGCATTAAGAAATGCATTGATATAAATAGCATTCTATTATGAAGTTAATAATGTACTCATGTATAAACATAAGCATTGTGTGCAACATACATGATGGAGGTGCAATATTCATAATCTTCCCATGTTAAATAGTGAAATGCTAAATGCTAAATGCTTTATTATTAGAGTTTTGTGTACTGTGTACTGTGCAACAAGTAGCTAATGTAACCCACGTCATATATAAGTTCATTATTACATACAAACCACAGAAACACAACAACACATACAAATATGAGTATATACAGGGAAAGTGAAGTATGCAAAAAAGCAGCAGTAGAACCAGAAATTGTTCATAACCTACCTGATTATCTTTATGCACAGAAATGATTGTTCTGCTTCAAACCTACTACTTCCCTATGTATACCTATCACATGATGTGACTGCACCCTAACGATAGTAATGCAAATAGAAATATGGCCATATCCAGAGAAAGTACAGTAATAAAAAACAGCAGAACAATAAAAAAGTGTTCACAACCTTACTGATTGTCTTCACACACAGAAAGCATTGGTATCTTTCAAGTGTGTCTTCTCTCTATATATGTTTGTTATGCAGTGAGTGAACTCCAAATGAATTACTGTAAGAACATATTTGAAGTGTAAGTCTACAAATATAGTATTTTTCTATGTTTTTGTTTCTAAGTATTACTGGCTAAGATATATTACTAAAGAAAAAAAGAGGCAGCCAGACATGTGATGTCATCAGTGATGTCATCAATGACATTTGTGATTTCATCTTTGATGTCCTGGATGTTAGTCTTAGCAATGCAAGTTGGTGGCGCGAGTTGTGGTTGCTTAGCTTACCATAATTAGTGAATTTCAGCGGGTTTTCGGTTTTACTTTGAACCATAACGTCCCTTTAACGTTTTTTTACTGAATTTCATAGGTTTTTAGTAGCACAACTTAACCATGACATCCCTTTATATATATATATATATATATATATATTTGTATTGAACCTTGATTAGACATTCACTTTATTTTGAGCTGTTATCCTTTGCTATTTGGATCACTACTGAAACACATACACGCCTCCCTTAAGTGCATAGCCTTCCCTCTGCCCACATGGCAAGGGAGGTATATATCTCGGCTGTGCCTATTTTACCTTTATGGCTGTGTTGGTCCATGGTTTGTAGAAGTGTGAGGGCTGAGTAGGTGCTTTAGCCTCTACTCATTCTTGTACTCCTGCAGTACAGAAGTCAATTTGTCACACAAATCTGTAAGGCAAGTGACCAAAATCTTGTCTAACATGATAAAGTTATACAGCCCAACAAATGTGTTAAACTTGTGTGCATAAAGGTACCCATTCAAATGTATCATCGACACACTCACCCAGGTTTTCCAACTTAAAGTATAATTTTTCAGGAATTGAACTATGTGTATGTTGTTTTTTCTCAAATGTTCCGAGGATTGCATCAAGTCCACTCTCAGGCAGGGGACCCAAAGGGCAAGCAACTTTATACTCCTCACTTAATTTGTGTATGTTGCACATCAAATTAGTCTAATCTGCATTAACTTGCCTACCCTTCCACATACACACCAAACTAAAATGTTGGTGAGGTGTTCCTTGGGGTGCTTATCCTAGCCACCACAAGCTCCAACATTTCAGTTTAACTTGTTTCCATCTCTGTTAACTTGGCTGCTAAGATCAGTTCCTCAAAAGCCAGCTTCACAACTAGATGTGATGCCTACAACACCAGACCACGCCTCTCAAGGTAACCGAGAGCCTTCTATTCTGCCAGCTGTGCCCGTTGAATTTCCAGTTCAAGAACTTTCTGCCAAGTTCCCCCACTTCACGTCACACCAGAGTTCCATTGACACTGACTGCTTTTGAAAGGGCCATTCCAGAGGCGTTCAGGAGAAGATCGCTCAGAGTTATTGTCCATGTCTTTATCCCCGCCTCCCAGACCACTTGTTTGCCCAATTTTGTATTACCTGAAGGCTGTCAGATCAGCTATCTTGTCAAACTCTGGCACTTGTTTCAACCCTATAAAGCTCTGGTGGCATTTCATGGTTCAGTGATATTAGGATGCTGTACTGCTGTGTGAATGATGAACGGTTTCTCTGCAGTAACAGGGTGTGTTGTTCCTGAGTATTGAGACTCATTATTCTACCTCCATCAGGTGTTTGAAGGAATCTCACTGGGGCTGTATTCTGTGTTTAAAGTGATTCTGCATTATTCAAAACTTTTGTTTCTTCACACACCCTCCACTCATTTCGGGATGCGAGGGTACAGAGACAGGACACAAGTCGCAGGAGGTTATGTTTGACTTCAGAAAAGAGAAATAAATAGAAGGTCCATGCATTTATTCACCCACACATACATATACATACATTTTAAGGCATGATGAAATATCTTAAAGCGTGTAGAACTTTTGTGTTAAAATGATGAAGAGAGAAGAGAGAAATTTTAAGTTCAGATTCGGGTTAGATCGGGTTAAGAAGCGTTCTAGTCTCAGTACAGGTGATGCTAACACAATCTCATATCTGGGCTCCACGAATATGGAGAAGCTCTCCTCTAGGTTAGCGGCTTATTGGTGTGAACTGTTGAAGTTTCAACAGTACTTAGTAACAATGTTGCTTTTGTGCTAGAAATGATCAGCGTGTCCCTCAACCTGGAGACCATTCTGCAAGCGAGCACAACCGTTAGGATCTTTCTGGATCCATGCACGCCTTCAGCTTCAGAGATTTTCTCACCCCTGCAATGGCGATGATTCTCCATGAAGCCAGGTGCAGATTTCCTGTCATGCCAGTGATGGTGAAGATATTTGCCAGAGGGTCCAGGTACCAGAGAATGGTGAAACAAGTAACAGTATTGAAAGGACTTTGGGACAGTGACCGGTCACAGCAACTGCTGGCTGCTAGTGCTCATTCTGTGTCCTCGCCTTCGCAGAACAGTATCCATTCAAGGCCCATGGACCATGTCCACGCATTCCAGAGCAGCTGGATGGGATCACATATGGCTCTGTTGGTGCTGAAAGGTCAAGGTGCAAAGGTCTCAGATGGATCCAAAGCTGGTCATCCAAGAAGTCCAGAGTCCACAGATACCAGCAGAGGTTCACCCTCAGAAACGGATCTATGGGAGGTTCAGGTTTCTGTGGGAAATGTCCTACTGTTCAGCATGTTCAATTGGGATTTCAGTGTTTGAAACCATCCATTAAGTTTGGTTTCACACTGAGAGACAGTGCAAACAATAATAACAAAATTTACACTTGACTGAACTTTATCTGTAAAGTTTTATGAAGGTTCATCCAAAGACGACACCATTACAGCATTAGTATCTCAAACAATGGCCTTACCATGGGAGAAACAATTGCATAACTACAGCAGCTAGAGACAGAATGTGACGTACAGCCTATGCAAAACATTTAATTATGTCGGTCTTTTGCAATGGGCTGAAGAGATTTGCTTTACAAACCACGAAGGGCGGGGGCGGGTGGAGGAGAGAGCCCAAAGGGAAAAGTCTTCATTCGCTGCCAAACCATGTGTCGCCTTCATATTGTCATTGCACACTTTGGTTAATACATTATCCTTGACACTCAGACCTCGTGGTTTACATTTTACGCTTGTATTTAAAGATTACATTGTACGGTTAAGTGCCCGTTCCGTGGTCTTGCCAAAACGTGGGAGCAGACAGAAGTGCTGCCAAATACAAGCCTGGCTGCGGATTTGCGGGTGCAGGACAGCGTTATTTCAGGGTAAGTACGACGTGGGCCTGGGCCCTCGTAAACTAAACAGCTACTAAACACGGTGGTATCGCTGTGGCTTTTTGTGTTTATTGTTTAAACGTGTATTTGTCATGTCTAAAAATGTACGAAAAATGCATGTCGCAACCATTTAAAGAAATACAATAGCACAACCTGGTAACCAGTGTTGTTTTAGACGCCCTCTCATACACCCCAACGGTATATTTCAAGAATGAACGAGTGCCTGTGTTTAACGGTTCAGTACATCAGGCTGTAACTTACTGGGGAGCGATGCAAAGGTCCATCAAACGAAACGATACAGTGCGAAAACCAGGGTGGCGCAGAGGGCAAAGCAAACAGGACCCCGTACGCTCCGAATATTAAGCATGGCAACGTGTGGCAGCCCGAACAATGTCACAAAGGCGGCTGTGTAGCTGGAGTTTGGATATCACATGCACGTTCAGCCAGTCAACCTCGGCCACCGTGGGTTGGCCGCTGCCTGACCGTATGCAGCAGGTCAGGACTAGCACGATAGCATCATTCGCCGCATAGTCGGCGCATTGTACGTGCCCTGGGATCCTGTTACTCGGGCCAGCCAGACAGGGCTGAGTGCAAGCTGGGAATAGCCAAGAAAAAGCAAGAAATTGTATTGTTCTTGAAATCCAATACAGCGCTCTCTTCACTTGCAGCGAAGGTGCTTCAAAGCTGGTTAGCCAAATTTATATAATTAAAGTCTAAGAAACATCAAAGACGCTGCGGAAGGGAGTTTCGCATTTTTGTTGTGAACTTTTTGACCTGTTGTGTCTAGTGGCATGTGGAAGATTCTAATTGATAAAAGTGACAAGTCTCCTTTTTGGCAGATACCCAATCACTTAAAAGAATGGTGATTTTTAAGAATGGCCGAAAACATTTTCCGATACCATTCTTTGTGTCAATAATTGTTCATTAAGCGCGCGCGCGCGCGCGCGCGCGCACGCACACACACACACACACACACACACACGGAACACACACACACGGAACACAAACGCACATACACACACTTTTGGACACATGCAAGCATTGTCATGAATTCCCCATCAATCAGCAGTACATTCAGACGGTAAGACCAGTTTTGCAGTTGTGTCCCATCTAACATTTTCATGTGTCAGAAGGGAGTCTGGATTACTCAGAATTGCAATGCAGCAGTATGCCAAATATAGCGACTCGTAAATATGCATCAACAGACAGAAATACTTGTTCACCTGTCTCTAGATCCTAAGGTCAAGGTCAGGCCAGGTGTCTTCCCAGTAGCCTCCTACAAAATGAGTTCAGATAAACCCGTACTTAGAAAAAAAACCAACCATCTGTAAATCTGCACAACTGACCCTATCCTACACCTTCTCTCCAAAATACTTACAAGATTATTCTTCTTTTTTTTAAACTTGGTTTTATTACCATTTTTAAAGAAAACAAGACATTTAACAATGTAACAGAAGAAACAACTATAAGTCACGTAAACATCAACAGTCTCCCAACTACCCCCCCAAACCGCCACTGTCCCCCCCCAAAATGCCCCTCCCGCCACCCCCCCTCTTCTGACTAACCCCTCGTTCAGTGGTGCAGGTTCCTTTTTTTTCCATGTCTCAGAGGCCAAAGTTCACATTGTGTCTGTCTATACCCACTGTCCGCTCCCCACCGGGCCTTCTCTCCCCTCCCCCATGTTAGACCATTCACTTGCTTTGTCAATTCAAATGGTTCCCCTACTCCAGACCCCATTTGAGCAGCAGAGCGTACCACTCTACCTGAAACTCCTCCATCCTATCATTCACCAGTGCGTCATCCTCTCCATTATCATCATGTTTTGTACTTTACCTTCCCAAACCTCTTTTGAGGGGAGCTTTTCACATTTCCAACACCGGGCTATGGCCAATCTCCCCACCCTTAACATTGCTTCCCACATCTTCGGGAGTCTATGTTCTTCCCTGTCTCTTTGCAGGAGACCTAGTAGTGATTGCAGCAGGTCTAGGCCCAGCCCTATTCCTGTGATCTCTTCCATCCAACTCAATACTTCCTTCCAAAACACTTGACCATAGGACATCACCACCACATGTGGGCCAGGCTCCCCCAGCTACCTCAACCGTTGGGGCACATAGAGGAAGCTCCCGCAAACATTTTGGACAATGTCATAAGGTCTCTGTGCCATTCCATTAGCATTTTTAAGTTGTGTTATATTGTGGAGGTGAACAATCCACCCTGGAAGACCAACTTGGATATTAGTGCCCACTCCTCCTCATTAATCTCTTCCCCCACCAACTCCACCCAGTGCCTCTTGAAGGTTTGTCTCCCCTCTAGACAGCTCCCTTTCATCACTTTGTATAGCTTGGACAGTATGCCCTTTCTTGTTGTGGACTAATCTAGTACATTTTCCACTGCTGTAAATCCTCTGACCACCCCTTCCCCCCCATTCTGGGTTTGTCAGGATACTCTTGATGCAGAGGTATTAGAATATTGTAATCGGGTCACCTCCCAGTAGTCCCGCACCTTGAGCCATTCCTAGAAACTTCCCCCCTCAAACAGTTGTCCCACCTTTACGAGGCCTGCATTCGACCACCTCTGTGAGCGGGCAAGCCCCTGTTGTCCCAAGTTGAATGGTGGCCCCTATACTGCGGACATAGGCCACGATGTATAGCTCTCTCTATCTCTACATTCCCACCAGACTGACAGAAAGACTCCCAATGTGGGGTGGGACCGGCGACGTTCCCGTATTGATCTAAGTGGGGACCAAAAGTAATCTCTGACCTTCAGTTGGTGTGCAGCAAGGTCTTCCAGATAAGTCCAATAGGTCCTCAAACACTCCCTCATGTGTTCCATCATCCCCCTAACTTCTGCCGCCTTGTAATATAATCGAATATCCAGGAATTCAAATGCCCCTTCATCCCTTGGAAGAGTCAGGGTTGCCATTTTCACACCTGGGGTCTTGTTCTCCCATATGAACCTACGGAGCTTCCCCGTAACCTCCAGGATGAACTTCTCCGGGAGCTGTCTCGGAATGTCTTCAAATAAGTGTAAAAGTCTGGGGAGCACATTCATTTTTATAGAGGTCATCCTGCCATACCATGTCAGCACCAATGGTTGCCACCTCTTCAATTCAGCCATCAACTGAGCTTGGAAGGGATTTTAGGGATCCTTCCAGACCAGTGATATCTTGTTTTCCGGCCTCGTTCTCCCTTGGATGTGGGGGGGGGGGGTCCTCTGGGTGCCCTGATCGACCTTCCCCTATGATAATAGGCACTTTCTTTTGTTATGTTCACCTTCTTCCAAAATTACTCACAAGCAATCTGGTTCTGTCTTGGGAAAGACATCTGCATTCAGTCTCATTCGCAAAAAAGGACATCCATCTTAAGTAGAAATTCCATTAGCTACTTCCACTTTGATGCCCAACATTTCACTTTCTTCCTATGTGTTTGGGTATAAGAACCCAGCAAACTCCACCCAGACAGCATCAATAGATACAACAATTTTGGATTGGGCAGAGCATGTGATAGGTTGCCTTCACATACTCATTTCCACTAGGGTGCTCCACCTTGCTTCGATTAGACAACAGAATTCCAAATGAGATGTGTTATAAGGAGACGTGTTAGCCCTCCCCTTTAATTTGGAATTAAAATTGGAGGAGAATATTTGTTTTTCTTATAATTTCCGCTGTGGACATGTGCCATTAATAAAATAATATATATAATCAGATTTGTTAGAATATTCTGAATCCAGAGAGTTGTTTTATGTTTTTGTGACTTCATGCATAATAGTATCATAAGCATATGCACAAGTATTAATACATCATACATTTTAATACACCCTTTTTGTATGCATGTGGTTGTCTTTGTTCCACTGAATTCAGATCTAATATTTTTCAAACAGGACAAACTGATCTAAAAATATGGTTATCTATTTCACATGGACACTTATCTCTTTGGTTACACAGTTTTAAGCTGACACTGTGTCCTTTTATATTAATTGATTCACAGTTGGGTATTGTCCTGCCCCTTGTAGCAACAGAGCAATCTGCTGTCTTTAAACAAGGAACCGTTTTTATATTCTGCTTTAATGGAACAGAAACATTCTTCATTAAGCCATATTGCTTTACCAAGGGCGCAGGTTGGGGCCTGTGTAGACATCTGCTATTTTGACATGCAATTGAAGACTGATAAAGCACTCATCAACATCTTACAAGGTAGCCTTCCAAATAGGTTTACTAAAAAGAAATCCCCAAAATCCTGATTTTGGAATTCATGTTGGCATGTTCTTTTTTCAGATTTTGAACACAGGCTTTTGTCCTTGGTAAATGCAGATGTATTCTTTAGCTCAGATCAAAGTGACTGTTGATGAATCGGTGCATTCCTGGTTTCAAGAAAGCAGACTCTTGCGTGAACATACAGTATAGAGTTCAAACTAAGATAACAAGTTTGATGTTACATTTTTATTGATAATGTCAATCAAATAAAGTATAGGCCTAGAAACAGATTTAACCTGATCTTTTGGATTTTTTGTAAAACACATTGGGGCCGATTCATGGAACAAACGTGCGCCGAAAATCTTCGCGCAAGCAGGCGCAAGCGGAAAAAAACAGGCGCACGCGCGCGATTCATGGAAGTCCCTGCGCGTGTACACCTCGGGATGTGCGCCAAACCCGTGCATGGCGCACAAGTCATTGCAACATCCCGAAAGGCGTGCGCGACGCGCACAGTGAAAGCGCACAACCTCGGCGCATACACCAGAAAGTGGGTGGGACACGGGGCGTAACGCGTGGAATGGGGAACAACGCGCGAAAATAAGGGCGTAACTGGGGATGTACTGCAGGGAAGCAGCCGGAACGTCCACACGCACTCGAAACACACGTATTCATGGAATCGAATAGGGCAAAGCCACGCACAGCCAAAGACACGCACAAGCTGAAACACGTCCGCCACACGAAGGCAGGCGGTAGAGTCCCAGCGCATCACAAAAGTGGCAACATACAGCAATTGGGCCTGTGCGAGCGGGGTACGTGTATTTCGGGGGCGCGCAGGAAGTTACACACGCGATTGAGCGGGGTACGTGTATTTCGGGGGTGCGCGGGAAGTTACACACGCGATTGAGCGGGGTATGTGTATTTCGGGGGCGCGCGGGAAGTCACACACGCGATTGAGCGGGGTACGTCTTTTTCGGGGGCGTGCGGGAAGTTACACACGCGATTGAGCGGGGTACGTGTATTTCGGGGGTGCGCGGGAGCAGCACACGTGAATTGCACATGTGGGTCCTCCCAGGTGTTCCCTCTACACCCTCCACGGCCCCTGCAGGTGGCTCACACCATAGGGGCCTACCCAGCACATGTCCTGCAGGCACCCCATCCACCATGGCCATGCCCACCAGCCAACCCACATGTCAACTTGCACTACTGCCCACCAACGCATGTCCCCCTGCACCCCCAGCCACCAGGGGCACCCACCACCAGGCCCCCACCCATGTCCAACTCATGTTCCCCACCACCCCCACCCCCCAGCACTGTGGGGCACCTGCCAGCAGGCCCCCACCCATGTACAACTCATGTTCCCCACCACCCCCAGCACTGTGGGGCACCTGCCAGCAGGCCCCCACCCATGTCCAACTCATGTTCCCCACCACCCCCACCCCCCAGCAGTGCAAGGGCACCCACCACCAGGCCCCCACCCATCTCTCCCACCACCCCCACCCCCCAGCAGTGCAGGGGCAGCCTCCACCAGGCCCCCACCCATGTCCCCCAACACCCCCACCCCCCAGCACTGCTGGGGGGTGGGGGTGGTGGGGAACATGCGTTGGACATGGGTGGGGCCTGCTGGCAGGTGCCCCACAGTGCTGGGGGGTGGGGGGGTGGGAGACATGGGTGGGGGCCTGCTGGCAGGTGCCCCCACAGTGCTGGGGGGGTGGGGGTGGTGGGGAACATGCGTTGGACATGGGTGGGGTCTGCTGGCAGGTGCCCCACAGTGCTGGGGGGTGGGGGTGGTGGGGAACATGAGTTGGACATGGGTGGGGGCCTGGTGGAGGGTGCCCCTGGTGACTGGGGGTGCAGGGGGACATGCGTTGGTAGGCAGTAGTGCAAGTTGACATGTGGGTTGGCTGGGGGTCATGGCCATGGTGGATGGTGTGCCTGCAGGACATGTGCAGGGTAGGCCCCTGTGGTGTGAGCCACCTGCAGGGGCCGTGGAGGGTGTAGAGGGAACACCTGGGAGGACCCACACGTGCAATTCACGTGTGGTGCTCCCCGCGCACCCCTGTAATACACATACCCTGATGGAATCACGTGTGGAACTTCAAGCGCACCCCTGGAATACACGTACCCTGCTGAAATTGTGTGTGGCACTTCCTGTGCACCCCTGAGATACGCGTACCCTGCTCACACGGGCCCAATCGCGTGTGGAAATTCCCGTGCACCCCTGAGATACGCGTACCCTCAATCGCGTGTGGAAATTCCCGCGCACCCCTGAAATACACGTACCCTGCTGAAATCGCGTGTGGCACTTCCTGCGCACCCCTGAGATACGCGTACCCCCAATCGCGTGTGGAAATTCTTGCGCACCCCTGAAATACACGTACCCTGCTGAAATCGCATGTGGCACTTCCTGCGCACCCATGAGATACGCGTACCCTGCTCGCACGGGCCCAATCGCGTGTGGAAATTCCCGCGCACCCCTGAGATACGCGTACCCTACGGAAATCGCGTGTGGAACTTCCCGCGCACCCCTGAAATACGCGTACCCTGCTCGCACGGGGCCAATCGCGTGAGGTACTTCCCGCGCACCCCAGTGATACACGTAGCCCGCTTGCCGGGCTGGTACAGGGTTAGCGCAGCCCTTTGCGCTGGATTGGGTATATTGATGGCTTTTCCCTGCGCGAGAGGCGTTCTTGGGGGCGTAACTGGCGCTGCAGCAGGGTCACTGCGCCACTGTGCGCCACGGCTGGTTTTGGTGGCTGAATCCATGAATACGCTGTGCGCGGAAATGGATTTTAGCGCACGCGGCTGGCGCAGGGATTCGCAGGCGCACACTGTGCGCCAGCCGCGTGCGCCACTTGTGCGCTGAATTCTATGAATTACCCCCATTCTGTCTTTCATTTCCTTGTATAATACTAAGATGCAAGTCGTGTAAGTTTGCAAGTTTCATTTCACATGACAGTATAAATACAGAAGCACATTTTCCTTGAATTACAGTCTACAAAATAGCAAGCTTTCTGTATGTTTTGTTTTGTCTGTTTCAGATTAATTACATGATATGGCAGTGTAAAGTTACTTTGAATTTGCATTATTAAACTTAAACATTAGATTTAATAAGAAAATATTTTACATAGGCAAGCAGTAGATAAGATTATTATCAGTGGCTGCCATGTTTGAATGCACAGCCAAATACTTAGCAGTTGCAAAGTTGTGAACAGCACATTTTAGAATTATTTTACTTTGCCCTAGCCACATGAAAAAATATTCAGTACCAATTGACAAATCTCTCAACAAACCCTTTATAAGGATTTTTACAAATGTTGGCAATGCAAAATGTGTCCATTTGCCTCAGACAAAACACTGGTCTTCAAAAATCTATTTGAAATAAGTTATCCTATAAATTAATCTATCTATTACAACTTCACTATGGTGGTACACATTATTGTTTTCGCTTGCAACATGAAATAGGTAGATTGCATAAAAGATAGTTGATAATATGTCTATACAAACATATCAAAGACATCTAGATGCAGGATTGAGGAATCCATTGGCAGTATACTAAAATGAAGAACATCTACACAAAGAATTAAAGATAGGATATTCCTTGGATTGGAAAGAATTATACCCAATGATTGAGGTGGCAAAATTTAACATAAATTATGTCAGGAAGAAGCAATGCTGTTCTTTTACTTCAGAGCATTAACACAAGGTTTGAATAAGGATCACAAGTCCTTCTCTTTTTCACAGCTTGCTGGACCATTACATGCAAATACGTTTTAGGCTTTTTTTAAAGTTTATATTTCTTTAATATTACCTATAGATTAAGGCTTACTCACACATTTAATGTCTATATACAATGGATTTCTTAATTCGGCTACAATCATCAAAGAAGCAATACAAATACATCAGAAAAAAACTAATGTAAAACCCACAATCCACTAAGAACATCAGTTAACTCAGCCTAAAATACAAATTTGCATCTGAAAACATGAAAACACCAATGCAATCATAAAATCATATAAAGTGTGTAGGACACATAGAGAACCTATTGACAATAAACATTGACTAGCTATTTCCTAAAACGTGTACCATGATTTATTTTTCAAAGGTCCCTCTAATTTTAGAAGAGAGAAGAGCCCATGCAATGTATATAGAGTCTGCTTTCAGCAAAAACTATAAGGCAGGCCTGAATTGAGTAAAGGAATATTGCCTTAAAACAGGCAAACTGGTTTGACTCACACTATATGCCGGACAGAAGATGATACAATGTAAACGAATCCTCCCTCTCTGCCCCACATGCTGGACAACTAGGGACAGTTAAATAGCCCTGCCACTAACACATAATGGCCCTAAGCCTCAAACAGTTGACTGAGGCCTCGTAATCAGCCAACACTCTTTGGTATAGTGGCTGAATATAAGGTAATTTTGTAGCATGCCTTCTATTAAAATGCAACCTGCATTAATTTGTTTCTTTCTCTATCTTCCATGATTCTAGATTTAAGACTTTCCCATTAAAACTGAGTTTGGACTTTATGTAGAAGTGCTTCAGTTGGTAAAAGTACCAGTACATTAACGCTAGCTAAGCTCCCTTTAAGATTTTGAACAAGAGAATGTGATTAGCTCCATCAAAGTTCAGAACCTCCTTGATCAAAAAATGTGTTTGGGAGGCATTAGCATTTGACAAGATTCAGAACCACACTGGGGCCAAGCACCATATGCCTTCTACAATGCCTATGCCCAGTTCATCTTGAACCACAAAATGTGCAGCCAAGCTTGGCAAATCCAACAAATTCTTGAGAAATATATTTCCAACCATCTGTAACCCTGTATTTCCAACCATCTGTAACCCTGTAATTTTGCTGTGCCCCCACAAACTAGCACCATAGATGGTTGCAGCCACAACGTGGGTATTGTAAACCCTAAGGATCGTCTCTAATTGTTTATCACTACACATGCCCTAAAGCGGGATACCCCACCCAAACTTTGAATCATTCATGGTTTTTGTTTATACACATGAGCCGCCCCTGTCAGGCTGCGGGAAAAGCGCATAGGTAAATAGTCACTTTCTGTAGCGTTTGGACTGACTGCTCCTAAACACTCCATTCATCACATCTTTAGAGCCTTCTTGCTCGGTGGACACATCATGACAGACAATTTAACAGAATTCTCTTTCAAATCCCGGTCAGACATAAATTGTGTATATGCAGTGATTAGCTGTTGAAAGGCTCCAGATGTTAGCGCAATGAGGACAGTATCATCTGCATAGGCAAGAACCAGTGGAGCTCTATTCCCCTGTCTTGGATAATCAGTATAAGTGTTCACTGGACCTTGTTCAAGACCATTAACGTAGAGCTCTATTATCTACATGGATAGCCTCCAGAAGTGAATTTAAACCCACCAAGCAATTTATGGACCTGAACACACACAAATTTGGCCTGGTGACTTTGTCAAAGGTAGTGCTCAGATCCATGAATATATGGATTCCCTCCTGATATTGATCGAATGGGCCAGTATTAGATATACATTTAGTGCCTATTTACAAGTTCCCAGCCCCAGCCTAAAACCCAATTGAATATCAGATAAGTTGGAGTTAGTCAGAATCCACGCTTCAAGGTGTTGCAAACTTGCAAACCCACTCTTCCAAAGACCTTGAAGGTTGTGTCCAAAAGGGATATAGGACGGTAAGATGCTGTACTCGCACAGTCACGGTTTTTAAAAATAGGATAAATAATGGCGTCCTGTCATGATGAAGGAATATCTCCCGAAGACAAGATGGCATTAAAGGAGATGGTCAACAAGGGTGCCAAAGATCAAAAGACTTTTTGGAAAAGTTTATATTTCTTTAATGTTACCTATGGATTAATGCTTACTCACACATTTAATTACTATATATTTGAACTGCTACTATATTAATTTACAATATATATTACTATTATTCATATGATTAACTGAAACTGTAAACAATGATTTTGGGAATGATATGCACGTCTAATGAAATGAGTTGCTTAAACACGCTATTTTAATTTATTTGTTTGCATTTTTAGTTTACATAACATTTTTAGCAAAATCCAGAGGAACGAATCCAACATATTCTTCTCCTGACATATATTTCACTAATCAGTCCTGATTGTGGTGGATAATTTGGTTATCGCAAGCTCGAAGAGGTTCCTCCAAACAGTTCCTAAAATAACTAACCATTGCAATTGTCACAGGAGTTTGCCCTCCTCTAAGCAGGAGACTCCACCAGTCCTCAGCTGACATGGTTCTAAAACTTTCCAAGAAATGATGTTTTTTACATTCTCTCACATCTTACTGCTTTATGTTAATTTCACCTGAAAAATACTCTTTGTTGTGTTTTTTAAAAAAAAATGTAATTCTTGCAGGTCAATTTACCACACATCAGTATGGTATAAAAGAGTTCCTCTCAAGAGAGCACTATTCAATCATTGATATCACCTTGACTATATCAGTAATCAGACAGAGTTTGGATGCTTACATACTGTCTTTATATACTTTTGGCGGCTACATCTATTCTAATCTATTGCTTTCTTGTTTTAATCTTTTTTATATTTTCAAATCTTTTCTACTAGAAATGTGCAGTTTCTATCATTTTAAATATTGGTGTTTATATACCTTTTCATTTTTGGATTTTTTGATCCATGGAGAAGCATGCACCTCAATCTATCTTTTTTGATTCGAGTAGTCTGAAACATGCGCTGGCCTTAGATTTGGTTTTTATCATATCTATTCAGAGACATCCTTTGTCAAACTTGGCCTTAGATTTCGTGTTTGCCATGTCTATGCACTGAAATGTTATTGATACTCTGGCCTCTACATAGTGTTGTTATAACAGGAGGATAAAAACATATCCCCTTGAGGTACTTGTAATTATATGCAGTTAAAATTATCTCTCGAGACTTACATTTTTGTTTTATACTTAGCTGGTCAAGAAATACAATTTTGAAATTCAATTGAACCAGACCTAAATAGGATATAATAGGATATATGTGCCTAGAGGATTGGGGTCATGTTTCTGCCAGTGCTCTTCCCATGGAACATGGCCCTGCTTCATGTCTCCCCACTCATGTCTGCTCACTGTACCTGCCATCAGGCTTCATCTTCAAAGAGGCATGCCTGCAGACCATGTCCCCATCTTTTGGCCTCCATATCATTCTCCTCTCCTTACTTGATGTTCAGTAGCTCACTCTGTCTTATTATGCTCTTGCCATATGCTTCGTTTCTGCAGCTGTAGGGGACGCATACGCCTTGGTTCCTCCTAGCTGGCTTGTTTGCACACAGGGGACACACAGATTCCCCCACTCCCCAAATGCCCTTTCCCCTCTTCCACTTCCATGGCCCAGCCAGCTCCCATCCATTCCAAACAGAATGGGCCTCATTCCGAGTAGGGCGGTAAGGAGACCGGTGCCGTTAAACCCTTAGCGCCCTACTACGAGTTCCCTTTGCAGGTCCTTCCTCAGCAGACGTTAAGGACGGGACCCGCAAAGGGACTCTGGGGTCAATAACGGTACCGTAATTTATGGTACCGTTATTGCCGCCTTCCCCCTTCCCATTGAGCCCTATGGGGGCTCAAATGGGAATGGGGAATGGCCCTGGTGAATGGGGAATTACCGGTCCCTCCGACCTCGGATTGGACCAGTAATTACTCCAATCATCAGGCCGGAGTTTGGACGAGTTCGGAGGCAGCCATGCCGCAAATAGCAGCGTGGTTACCTCCAAACTCGGAATGAGGCCCAATATGTGTGAAATGGAAGGAAAACCCGATCCTATGACAGGTTGCAGTTTTCCGGGATGTGTACCTATTATGCACCATTTATCATTAACTGTCCCTTGGTACATCACATCATATTGATTGATTGATTGATATTTTATTTCTATCGCGCTCGTACACAAGTGTTTCAGAGCGCGACAAGGCAAGGGAGGGGAACAGGGGAGAACAAAACAGCAATCTTACTAGGCCCAGTGACATTGAGAACGCACAAGTGCATGGGAGAGGGAGGAGAGGTGGAAAGTGCGAAGCAGAGGAGAAACAGATCAATAACAATAAATAAATAATAAAGGCAACAAACAGTGGTAATGCAGCCAGCAATTTGCAAGTGCTAGGTTTAAGGCAGCAGACAGGGTAGGTCTGATAAGTGCAGGAAGAAAAAGGGGGGGCTTTATGGGTACAGATACAGACCCCAGTGCAAGGGGTGGCCCGGAGGCAGTGCGGGAGGGTGGCAGGATGAGCAGGTACCTGGGCCCAAAAGACAGAGGGTGGCCAGGTGCACGGTGCCAACAGAGAACAGATCAGCAGGGGAGAGGGGGAGCGAAGGCAGAAGAAAAGAGGAAGGTCTTGAGGTGCTTCCGGAACCGGAGATGGTTCTCCTCAAGTTTTAGAGTGGCAGGGAGGCTGTTCCAGAGGGAGGCCCCAGCCGAAGACAGAGATCTGCCCCCAGATCATTTCTTAGAAAAACGACTGACCCTGAGTAAGTTGGAGGTAGAGGAGCGAAGAGCTCGAGAGGGGAGGTATTTGCGGAGGGATAGCTGAAAGTATTTTGGACCCAGGCCCCAGAAAGCCTTGTGGACAATGCAGAGGGTTTTGAATTTAATCCTTGCATCCACTGGGAGCCATTGGAGAGATTTCAGAGCTGGAGAGATACGATCCCAGGGCTTGAGGCCAAGGACAAGTCTCGCAGTCCTGTTCTGGATTAGTTGCAGAGGGCAGAGAGTAGAGGCAGGTAGATTTAGAAAGAGGCTGTTACAATAGTCCAAGCTAGAGAGAACCAGAGCTTGAGATACCATGAGCTCTGGGGGAACGAGAGGAAAGGCAGAGTACCTCTGAGGAGGTGCAGTCGGAAATTTGACTTTTTAGAGACCTCAGAGATGTGGGCAGAGAAGGAAAGGGTGGAGTCAAAGATGACCCCGAGGTTCTTAGCCTCGCAGGTGGGAGTAGGAGGAGGGCCAAGGGAAGCCGGCCAGAGAGTGAGGGGAAAGGATGTTGAAGGTGTGCCAATGAGGAGGATCTCCGTCTTGCTGGCATTCAGACAAAGATCATTGGCGGCACACCAATCTTGAATGGCAGTTAGGGAATCAGAGATGGGAGAGGAGGTGGCAGAGGGCAGCTTGAAAATGAGTTGAGTGTCATCAGCGTAGCACTGGAAATTTGAGCAGAAAATGTCAATGCAGTGGGCGAGAGTTGCCAGGTATTGGTTGAAAATCCAGGGTGAGAGGTTAGACCCCTGGGGAACACCACAGGTAGAGAGGAAGATAGATGAAAGGAAGGACCCAAGTTGGACCTGGGAGGGTCGATCTGAGAGGAAAGAGGTCAGCCAGGTCAGAGCCTGATCAATGATACCCAGGTTTTCACAGAGACAGTTGAGCAGGATGGTATGGTTGATCGTGTTGAAGGTAGAAGAGAGATCGAGGAGGATGAGGACAGATGGAATGTTAGTGTCAAGGTTGGTGAGCAGATCTTCACGGATGTTTAGGAGAGCAGTTTCCATGCTTCTGGCAGCTCTGAAGCAGACTGGTGGTCATGGAGACAGCCAATAGAGTTGGAATGAAGGTTCAGCTGAGAGATGGCCAACTTTTCCAGGAGTTTGCTAAGAAAGGGAGTAATGGAAATTGGGCGATAGTTAGCTGGACAAGAAGGATCAGCTCTGGGTTTCTTGAGAAGAGGATGTACAAAGGAGTGCTTCAGAGGGGAAGGGAAGGATCCAGAGGCAAAGGAGTGGTTGCAAAAATCAGCAAGGGCCGGAGTGAGGGTGTCAATGTGGTCCTTGATGGTTTTAGAGGAACAGGGATGAACCTGTTTTGAAGAGGCTTCCATAGATCGGACTTGTCTAGCAACCTTGTCAGGGGGGAAAAGAGGAAAGGACGAGAAGGATGGTGGGAGGGTGTCAAGACTTGATGGTCGTGTAGCCGATGAAAGCTCCGTCCCCAAGTACCACTCGAGAAAACAAGAAATGACTGCCCGAGCATTCCTTGAGGCCACAGGTGGTGAATTTCGTCAGCCGGAACCAGGAATGCCGGAAGATGCCCCCTATGACCACTGTAAGGCAAACACGAAGTTAGGTCATAAACACAGAACCCTAGACTTGTATATGAATATGTAAGAAGTCTACAATAGGGCTTACCCTTAGGAGCTGTTCGGGACCCGATGTTGGTGTAAGGATGTTATCGGGGGCAGCCGGCAAGGGTGACGACAAGATGACAGCTTGCTAATGCACTTAGTAGGATGAAATCACCACCTGACGTAGAAGCCAGAAGCTGTGAGTCAATCAGTTGAAAGGTACGTGATCCAAGAACAAAGTTCATAACAAAAGGGCAATCCAATAGCAGTCCGGGGACAAAAAACGTGGTTGAGTCCAGGAGAGAACAGTTCCAGCAGGGTATAGCAAAAGGAGTAAGTTCCAGGCAAAGGTACCATGAAGGAAGAAGCCAAATCAGAGTCCAAGAATCAATCCGAGGTCAGTGGTAGTCTGTAATCCGTAATCCGTAATGCGCCCAACAGGATCAGCTGTGAAGCGCTGGAGGGCAGTCAGCGCGTCGCTTTTGAATGCTGACTAATGATCACGTGACTCTCATCATCCGTAACGTGATCGAACGTACTGAAGGAGGAGCTCCCAGGTGCCGGCAACGGAGGCATTGTAGAATGCCCGTGGCACGTCTCCATGGCAGCTGCCAACGCCGGAATGGAAACCAACGCCGGGATGGGAAATGAGGCAAAAATCGGCGTTGCTGACCCTGTCCCACACTTTGCCGGCAGGCCTGCAGGGGAGAGTATGTCCTGGCATGTATTTTGGTGGTGATAGTGGGGGCTGGATTCTGGGATGTGTCCACGCAACGCGTGGATGAAGATGGAGGCGTGACAGAGGATGGCTAAAGGAGGGTCAGCAAGCACAGATGGAGAGGGAAGAGGAGTGTAGGTGGAGAGGGTGGACAGGATATGGCAAGGGGGGGTAGGTGGGGTGGTGCTCAGATCATTTTAAATTTCTAAACGGGACTGGGGATCGAACGTCCAAGACGAACACGTTGCTATTGAGACAATGCACTGAAACTGTGTGCCCCATGAAATAGACTATCCCTATTCATTCTAGAAATTCAACTTCTCAGGAGAAGCCGCAGCTCTCTCCTCTCATCGATTGCAAGACTCCTTGCTTGTATCACAGAAATGTAGTTTACGTATAAGGGCAACTAGGTTCTGTTAGATGTTAAACCGTGACCTGATGATTGATTTTGGGATTTTGGGGTGCATTTTATTGGTTTGCGTGTTGTGTCTAAAGTTGCATCCATTGAATTTCTCACAGTGAGAATCTGAGTGGCTGATCGATCACTGCTCTTGCCTGAACACTAACACCATTCTGCATTTTGTGTGCAGACAGCCCTGGCTTACACCTTCTCTCATTTGTCCATCTCTAATATGGGTTTCTCCATCATACACCCGTAAACCATTCACCCACTACACTCATTGGCCCACCACATTCTCCAACCCGTGTTTGCTTGAAATTTTGTGTGCAGTACTTTTGCCCTTCTCCCCATATCCCCCTTTTCCATTCCCTTCTCTCGTGCCCCATCTTGCCACTCACCTTGTTTGTGGCTCATGCTCTCGCACCACTGCCTCTTACTGCAGTTCTACCCTTTCGCAGAACCATTCCTTTCAAACCCTAGCAGTAACGATTGCAAGCATGCACTTTCCTTTAAGGCTGCACCATGTCAGGCGTATGCAGCTTTCCGAGCTGCGGATGAGCATATGAAAATTCCCTCCTGTTTCCCCACCAACCAGCCATCTCCCCACTAAGAACATCCTACCACCTTACACTTCACACACAAATCCTGCATAGATAGCCGCCACATGCCTAGCAGTTAGCACATCAACACTAACTGAGCCAGGACTCAGCTCCCCTCCTTAGCCCTATAACACTCTCCCAGTCCAGTGTCTAACTGGACCCAATGTGCTGTAGTCTGTCAGATATATGGCTTTTACCTATGAACAACATAATGCCATATCTCTCTGCCAAACCCATAGATAGCAGAGGGTAATTCACACTTGCACCCATCAACAATACAGGCTTCAAATCTGCCTCTCCTGCTGTCCCACTAATGACTTCCCCCTTTTCTTTACAGAGACACGTGCAGCAAAGCCCCCAAAAGTGGCTAAAGTCTGCTATACAAGAGCACTTCCATTACATTACCATTCAGTCAGTTGGGACTCAAATAAGGTGAGTAAAAGCCCCGTTTTGCCTGTACTGCTGATTTCCATTACCTGGGATGGAGAATTATAGTTTTCAATTTGCTGGGACTTGAAGCTAGTTTCCATTTTTATCAGCGACCTGTGAATATTTCTCACAACACATTTTGTATGACATACATTTTCTGAGTGAAATATATCACAAATCTGCATACTTCACATTGATCCCTCTGTTAGAATTTGTTGGGATGGGGGCGTGGCTAAGCAACCTAGCAACCACCAGTTTCGCAAACCAGTCATTTGCATTTGGATTCTGGTGTCATTGCTCCTCATTAGCAACAGTGCAAAAGTGTCAGACACACATGCTACCTCCTTGGGTGGCGGTTCGCTTATTGCACTTTCGCTAGTGTGAATGAGTGTGAACAGATTGCAGAGGTAAGGGCACGCACTTCCCTCCAGGCACAACCTACGATCCACATCTTTTATTTTATGTTTCTACATGTTTTAAGCCAAGTGAAGCCTCTAATTTCCCTTACGTACTGTCCATTTGCACTCTATTATGTTTCCTTGTAACTTATGTCTTCTTTACTCCCTTTTGTGCTTTACCTTAGTACTTCTTATGCCATGTCTTTTTTGTTGCTGCTTAAATTAGTCGTACTTACCTATTACCTTTGTTTTTAAATGTTCTACACCTTCATCATTCGTACTTGCATCGACCATACTAATGTACCTACTTTTACCGCTTTTATTTACTTATTTCCTTTTTAGTGCTGCTTTACACTTTATTCTAATGTTTACTCCTTCAGTATGTGTATCTGCTTCCATTATTGTTAAAATTTACATTGTCCGCTTCTATGTTACCTGCATTTTCTCTTTCTTGCATGTTGTTTAATCTGATTTACATCTTTATCATTCCTTTCATTTGTTTTACACATAGCATATTACTCCTTTAATGTTTCATACTTTCTCTTTAACGCTTTTGCAATTCTTTTGCATATGACATACACTGATATTGGGGTTAATGCAATCATAGAAACTATGATGTAGCAAAAAAGACGCGGGTATGTGGTTCTGTTGACACTTCAGTTCTTGCAATGGAGGACTAGTCATTTGCCTTACCTCCTACTCTCTGGTTTGTAGGTGTAAAATACACACACTCAAGAAATGAACAGACACTGGCCACTGTGAGAACTTTCCACAGGTTTTACTTAGGAGTACTTGCACGGCACTGAAGGCTACTGTAGTTGTGGCATATTCCTTGAGTCAGCCTAAGCATGCAAACAACAAAGGACAACATCATCCGCAACCACCAGTGAACAATGCACCAAACCAACTGCTAAAGGACAGACATGCGAGAAGACACCCAAGCAAGTAGTGCATTTACTGTACTAGGGTGAATTTGTTAAACATATCACCAGAGCACATTCTTCACCTTTACCGATTGTATGCTGACTCCATTCTATATTGGGCCAGGCTGATCAAAGATGACTAGTAACTCGACTGCCATTCCACTTCATTTGTGTGCTACTGTATCTTACCAGGGTACTGCAGCCATGGCAGCAGGAATATCAAGGTCAGCATTTGGTAAATTATTGAAGGTGGTACTGCCCGCAATGCTCAAACACATGACCAAATTCATCATGCTCCCACGTAGTGCTGGGGATTTGGCCTCTGTGAAGGCTGGGTTCTTTGGAAAAGCCAGTTTCCCAAATGCTGTAGAGGCCATTGGCCTGCACATGGCCGTATCATACCAACTTGGAAAAAGGAGCACATTTTTCAAAATCGTAAAATGCATTACTTCTTTAACATCCAGATGACGTGCAGTGCCGGCTTGTAAATTGCACAATGCTATGCAAACTTTTCTGGGTTTGCACATTATTCATACATCCTTAGCACTAGCAACCTACCTGCGGTGATGGGTAGCATGATTCAAGAGAGAAGTTGGCTGCTTTGAGATGGGGCATACCCACTGAAACCATGGCTTCTTACACCATTCCAGAATCTGCGTAATGCAGTACAACAGAAATATTATGTATCACATGTCGAGACACAATTGAACATATTTTTAGACTGTTGAAAAGTCCCATTCACAAGTGTAAGGGGAGGACCTTATGTATGCTGCAGGCAACACAGGGAATAGTATAGTGTTGTGCTGTATGCTACACAATTTAGCCCTTCATCAGGGGCTAACAGAACCTGAGCATGGATTATTTGAGGAGGAGGTTGTAAGTGACTCCGATCAAGCAATCCCACTAAGTCAGTGCCTTGTCTGGGATGCCCAAGGGAAGCCCTTATTTATGTATTTTCATGGCAAGTTATAATCTGGATGATGAACCCTTGTATAACACCCCTCTCTTAGAATCCCCCTTGACCCCACTGAGCCAAGAAGTAGGCTTGTTTTGCAAATTTAAAAGGTTTATTTGAAAAATTAAACAATATATATATATATATATAATCACACTTCAATAAATAAATTGATAATGGATAGTACACTTGTGAATATGAGCAGTAATCAGCAAGAGGTAATCCTACAGTAGCACAGTTCTTGGTTACTTAGGAATAGGAACAGAAGAATAATGTGGGAAAGAATGTTTTATATGGTTCAAGGAAACGCAATGATGAATGAAATGCAGTACAGAAATAACTTGATAAGGCTTCAACGAAAGACGAAAGACTTTTCCTTGACAATTCACTCCCCCCCCTTTATGCAATATAAGGAGATGGAAAGGAGAGCACATAGGTCTCAGGAATGCAATCAAATACAATACGAAATTCAGTCCCCCCCTAGCAAGCTTAGAGAAAAACAGGTATGATTTTAAAACACAGGCCCAAAATGCTTTGAATGTGGTGGCAATGAAGTGAAATGATGCCAAAATTGATTTTAATTCCCTGTAGAGGTTCAGGGTGAGTGATAGCTAGTCGGTATTAGTTCAGGCTCACTTTAGCGATGCTCTATGAGTAATTAGCAGGTTAAAAACGGATTTCAAGGATGGAAGCAAAGGCAAATATTTTCACACGTGGCTGGAATGATTGCAAATGTCAAATCGCGGCAAATTAGTCGCGCGCGTCGATTGTAATTACGGAGGCACTATAAGGAGTAGGAAGTCGGTTCTAGGTTCTTGGAAAGCTTCGATCCTAAGCTCTAAAATGATAGTTAAATTCTGTTCCTAGGACAAACGGTCCCAGAGATACGGACTATTTTGTGAAGGTAGTTTTTCGGATTTGAAATTTAAAAGTTCAAAATGGCAGATGACAGTTTTCAGCTTTAAAAAGGACAGAATGACACACACGATTCCTATAAGGTAGTTGTAAATAGGTTAAAATAGTTTTAATTAGATTATTTTACACTAAGAGATTGGTTTTGGCACAGTGCTAGCTGGGTACTCACACTAGATTTTGGACAGGAATGGGCCTCGTCACGGATCTGGTCAACAGGTTGAACGGGACTTCTGGCGGTTCTGCTCACAGCGTCTGGTCTCTGGTTCTCTCTGGTTCCTGATACAGCACTGCTTTATGGATACTGCTACAGTTTCTTGCAAAAGTGCTTGGCAAAGAATTCAAATAGCTCGCCCGGCTGTTGAATAGTTTGGTTGGTTTTGAGGCCTGCTGAATAGGATTCAGCTTGTGGATTCAGGCCTCCCTGCTACAAATTCTGGAGTTAATTTCTGGTCTCTGGAGATTGATGGATTTGAAGTCTGGATCTCTGGATGTGAAGTCTGAAGTCTCCCGGCAAAGCGTCCCGCAAGAAAGTGGAAACTGAATGTCTCTACCTGGGTTTCAATGTTCCTTTTATGTGTTTTGAAAATGGGTGTGTGCCTGGGCCTAGCTAAGCCTGCCCCTCTCACTTATCATTGGCCAATCTTTCCTCTCTCCCTTGATTGGGGGGAAGAAATGGAGTGTCAGAGTGATGCTGTAGGTTTTATGGTCATAGGAACCTCCCCTTGTAAAATTGCACACAAATCTATTTCTGACCCAAATACATATTTCCTAGATACACAATTTGTTGAAATTACATGTACATATTACAGATTCCTTATGGTCCATGCTTGTCCGACTCTGATCTTACTGGGGGCTTGCATTAAAGAATTACAACTTAATTTTGTTTTTAATTGCTTTACCAATGTTAAATCTGTATCAAAAATTACACCAATGTACACCCACCTTCTACACACATTCCAGCTATTTACTAGGTTTCTAGCATAAACCCGGTGTCTGTAATATCAATAAATAGTGGGGTTTAGTCCTAGAACACCGTAGAAATTGGAGTTTGGACTCAAATCGTGAGGGCATTTTTCATACTAAGAATCTCAAAGTTGTACCTTCCTGTCATTTGGTTACAATAAGTTATCAATGTTTCTATAAAATATACATTTGCTGCAATAGGAATCCACACTCAAGTCTGGCCCGCCCCTTGAAGCTGGGTGGGTCAGGGATCACATGTCTCTGCTCCCAGGCAGAGCTCTGTTTGCAGTCAACATTCAAAATTAACATACCCCATTCAACTGAAAGGGGCTGTTGTCTCTCTCCTCCAGGCTGAAGGGGAAATCCCCTGCCTCTCACTCAGAAGGGCCATGTGATATCCTGCCTCCTGTTGTGAGTTTCTGGGGTGTTAAGAGTTCTTAGCCTCTTAGCCTCTGGGAACAGCAGGTGGCTAAGATTTTTAATTAACCACCAGGCTTTGAAGTCCCAGTTAGGCTGGATCCTCTTGCACTCCTGAGATACAGTCCTACTGTCAGAGTTTAGACCGCTAGCGCCGGTTTGTGGACAAAGCTGGTACTGCTCCCATTTTTGGGATCTGTCTTGAATTCATGCATTTCAATAGAGTGGTCTTTTGCTTGATAGTATAGGACCCTTGCTTAACATTGTTTTGATGGCATCCTTACAGTAGAGTGGTGATGTGGAACCCCCCACAAGAAGGTTGTATCTTTAGAGTGGTCTTGTGCCCATGATTTTAGCAACTTTTTGACATAAAAAAACGGATTTTGAACAGAACCACCTTTCTTTGCACTGGTGGGTGGCAGATTAGGTGACCAATTTGGTGTGCGCAAACTGTGCAGTTCTCCTGGATTCTGGCATGAATGTGGGCGGCGACAGCTCATCCCCACATCTACCCAGTCTATTGATTCAACATGGGTCAAAACCCTTGACAAGGTGGATGTACTGTAAATGAAATTAAATGAAATGATATTTTATTTATATCACGTTCGTACACAAGTGTTTCAGTGTGCGACCAGGCAAAAAGGGAGGGGAACAAAGGAGAGAGAAAAAAAAAACAGAAAAAACTGAAATCTTACTAGGCCCAGTGACATTTAAGAAAGCTCAAGTGCATGGGAAGGGAAAATGGGGGGAAAGTGCAAGGAATGGGGGGAGGGGAAAGTGCGAAGCAGAGGAGAGAAAACATAAATAAATATTAAATAGAATAAATAATAAATAAGGGCTTTAAACCATGGTAGTGCAGCCAGCAAGTCGCCCATGAAAGTTAGTCAGAAAGGTATATCTGATAAGTGCAGAAGAAACGTGGGAGGGGGGCTGTATGGGTACAGATACAGAACCCTAGTGCAGATGGTGGCCTGGAGGCAGTGCAGGAGGGTGGCAGGGTGAGCAGGTACCTGGGCCCGAAAGAACAGAGGGTGGCCAGGTACACAATGCCATGAGAAGAAACAGATCAGCAGGGGAGAAGGGGGGCAAAGGCAGAGGCAAAGAGGAAGTCTTGTGAAGTTTCCGGAACCGAAGATGTGTTTCCTCAAGTTTCAAGATAGCCGGGAGGCTGTTCCAAAGGGAGGCACCAGCCGGAGACAGGGACCTACCCCCAACTCGTTTTTTTGCAAAACGACTAACCCTGAGGGAGTGTAGGCGATGTTGGTATGGCAAATTGTTTTAGATAAATAACTTCTCCAAGGAGAGGTTATTGGTAGCGTGGTGAGAGTGTCTCGGATACCAGCAGCATTTATGAACTGATATTATTCATGCGTGCGTGCGTCAGAGCAACGTGAGAAGGAACAGTGTACACAGTCCATTCAATGTTGTAGTTACTGAACATTGTTGATTGCCAACAGCACATCTCCACAAGACTAATAAAGTGTCTATTGTATGCATTATTTTTTATTCAGAGAGATGGTATAGCTTCACATGCCACTGTAAATACTTATATTGTTACATAGGTCTTATGCAATTATTTCAGAACAGAAAATGAAAGCTTGGTACAACATTGCAAGCAACATGTGTTGTGGAGATTTTAACTCTTACGTTCACCATCAAATATATTGACTGATATGAAAATATAGTCACAACATGTCCCCATCATAGCTCTGAAAACAAAAGATAAAGCCCAACTGGTCTATGAACCACAAAACGATAATTCTTCTCTTCCACAGGGAGGCTTACTTATTGCCCTTTTTGGCCTATTGTTTCCTGCAGGCTCCCTAAGGTCTCTGCATTTCTGTTTTTTCCTCTGGGGCCTCAGAGACATCAGAAGTACATAGAGCAATGCTAGACAGAACTGTAGACCTTCCATCATGGGTCAGCAGGCCTAGCCATACTGCCAGTAAGTAGGGCCATCAAGCTGCTTTATTCCAACAATGAGGCCATAGTAAGGTGGGATCTGGAGTAGAGGGGCAACTATAACAGCGTTCGAAGTGGAAAAAGGTGTAAGACAGGTAAGACAGGAGTGCATCCTCTCACCAACACTATTCAACCTTTATATTAACTGTTCCATTAGGGATCTATTAAATGAGGCAACAGATGCTCCTCTTGGCAGAGATAAGTATCCAGTACTATTCTTTGCCGATTACTCTGGATTGATTTCACTGACCCTGGCAGGACTTGCAAAACAAGTAGAGCGTTCTAACTCATTTTGTGACAAGACTAGATTGAGTATGAGGAAAATCAATGGTTTTTAAGCGAGGCTTAACTAAGCACCTACATTTGAAGCTAACAATCAGGGACAATCTAATTGACCAAGTCTGCTCGCTTGATTATCTAGGTAATAGACTTGTACGAGATTTGTAGACTCGGGTAATTGGTATAGACATGTGGACAAGTCCAATGTCATATTGAGCAGGTATAGTGCCAAGTTCATGAGAGACCACGCTAGTGGTGTCATTAAACATGCGCTGAACATCTATACATTTCAAGTCCACTGGGTGGATGGTTTTGGTGCTGAGATTTGGGGCAATTACTTTGTAAAACACCTAGTGGTTACTGAACTATCTTTGTTACACATATTCTGGATTTGCCTAAAAGTACAATACAATCCAATTACACAAGGAATTGGGTTTGAATTATTGGTTGTGTAATTGTGAACAAACCAATCATGTACTGTTCCGCCAATGGAGCTCAGCTTCCCTGGTGCAGTACAAAGGTGCTGTCTCAGATGTTTTGAGGCAGGAAGGTGGGTGTAGTTTGCCATGGAGTAATCACATAAGATTCTCTCTACTTAACCTAGGATTTGAAAACTACTGACAATCTCCAGAATTGATTAATAGACAGTCCACAACCCTAATAACAACTGAAACTATATCGGGTACATTTACCCACCCAGCAGAATTCCCCTCCATCACCAATCTGCACATCAGCAGTTACCAGCAAAATGGCTGCGCTGGCACTGTTCAGCACTATCAACTTGCCTTAAAAACTGTATTTTGCAGTCATGAACATAATGTCTGCGCTGTCTTTGCCAAGCACATATGGGGCAAGATGGAACCGGGAAAACACCATGAAAGGCTGCCAGTGTGTTTCTCGATGTGCACCAAAGACGAGAATGAAAAGCAGTGCTGGTTTGCTGCTAGCTCAGAGTTTCCCATTGAAAAAGGAAATATTTTACATTTAAAATGATGGTGCCTTGATGCCCTTTTTCATCTGGTCAACAATACACAGTCCTGTTCCAGTGAGACCCAGCTATGCCCAGCCATATCCAGGTTGTGCCCCAGCTAAAGAAAGCATTTCTCACTGAATGACAGGCTGTGTCAGGAAAAATCTGTGAAATTACAAACAACTTTACTCCTAGTCGTATGGAAAAACGCTTGACTTTTTGTTACAAAATACCTCAGATAAACTCTTCAAAGGAAACACTATCTCTCTGTGCATATATCAGTTTCAAGGGATATTTATTTGGACAGATGCCTGTGTATTAGAAACATGACTGGGGCTTTGGAAAGATTCTGAAAATAAATGTAAGAAGGCCGCATTTGAAAGTGACATCCCAGCAGAATGAACCATGAGTAAAAATGGTTGCTTTTGCAAACAAGAACAATGTCTGGTTTAAAAGTGTAATGTTGAATAAGGCCCTGTCCTTGCCTAGAAATCTAAGGGGGGGGGGTGAAATCTAATATAATCTTGTATTCCAACAGCCTTGCTTTTTGGCTCAGAAAAAAAATAATAATAATTAAATGCATTTGCTGTACTGGAGAACTAGCAAAACAGGTTTTCCTACTTGGCTTCAACGGACATTTTCATGCTGGCAACAGGAAGGGCCTTCCCCCAAAAGGTGCCCCCCCCTTGGAAACTTTAATGGACCAAGAGGAAGCATATCACACACTCGTCAGACTTTGTGTCTGTGCTTGGGCCGGTTACAATAGAGTTCCAGGACACTTAGGTGTGAAATTGGAAATAACACCTCCCCTCAACTTCAACTGGTGAGCTTCAAAGCCAGCTCCAGAACAGCCTTGGAAGTTATTCCCTTATTTGGGAGACAATGCTGGCCATCTGGCTAAATAATTACAAAAAAAAAGGTAGCAGGCGCTCCTCTCCATCTGGCTCAAAAGACTATTTTATTAATAAAATCTAAGACTTTTTATCTCTGTAACTGGACCACAGCGGAATGTAAAGGTTTTACAGTTTAAATGCAATTTCTGTGGCTTTAATTTAAATTAAGGTGTGGTAGCCTTAGCATGTTGGGGACTGAAATGACAGAAAATTGTATATTCGGAGGAAAGTGTATATGGTGCCACTTTGAAATTCAATACTAAAATTCCTTATGATAATAGGGATGCATCTATAAAGTTATAGAATTTTTAGGTAAATATTTCTCACTGAAAATGATAAATAAATATTAAAAAGACAAAACAAAGTCCTACAGACTTGGGAATGGGAGTATTATGCTCTGTGTGGAATTTGAAATTTGAATTCCGCCTGAAAAGCTACTTTGACCCATTCACACAAAATTCCATGCTTAATATATTCATAAAAATGGAAATGAAGGATCTTGAAAGGATTAACTACCAGAAGAATACTGTCAGATCCTCAATCCTCTTGACAGGCGCAGAAGCAGCACAAACGCCTCCCTTCCCATTGGGTTTTGGCACCTGGGAAATAGACACCACAGGCCTCCGCAACCCTCTGGGGAAAGAGGGTTAGGGTCCGTGGAGTGGATAAGTAGAGGGAGTTCAGGATGACCGGAAAGAGGTTTAGGAACTAACAGTGGATGGGTTGGGGGGAAATAGGGATAACATACTCCTCGACTCCTGTGCCGATCTTGCAGGTATTCAGTTGAGATACACCGCCCTCTCATACGTGCACATCTAGCACCACCTATTCAACTCAGAGATTATTTCTTGGAAGGCTTTTGTATTGGAGCCTCTAACCAATAATCAGCTTGTGCTCTGGTGTCACTTTTGTAATGCTTGCCCAAGATATCATAAACGATGTGCAATCACAAGTACCCCACGTTTACCCCATGTGTAGGCAACAAACAATAACATGCAAACAAGTACTAAACACTTAGCTCTGGCTTCTGCGCGAGTTCGAGGTCCTTGTGCCTTTCTGTGTTGATGGGCTGTGAGACTTCTCACCAGATCCGATTCAACTACGGGCTGTGAACAGTAAAACAAAGTCAATGCACGTGCGTGCGAAAAGCCGTTCCTTTAGAACGTTCCCTGCGTGATTTCAAGATTGTTAATTAGTACGGTTACTTCACCGCCTAGCCCACTCCAACTTAGGGTTAGTATTCATGCTCTGCATGCAACTAGTAATCAAGTTTCCTGTGCTTCGATTCAGCCTAGGAACTTAGATCCAGCCGCGCGTAGCGCGTCTCACTCCGACAGAAGTTAAAAGTGTACTTAGCTTTTCTTGTACGCGGGGCCGGGGATGTGGCAGGCGGGCGGTGCCCCGTGTAGGCGTGCCTCCTGGAGCTCGGGAAGAACACGTCCTCTCTTGCCGGTGTCCAGGATTGCGAGCGGAGCTCCTTGGGCGCGGCTCGCGCATGCGCAGTAGTGAAGCACACGGCCTGCTGGGAGATGTAGTTTCCGGGCGGTTCTCCATCCTTGAGCCTTCTTTCTGAAAAAAGGATGGAGAACTCGCCTGGACAAGCTGCTGGCACAACCCCAAGCCTCCTTAACTCCTCCTACAACTCTACCAATGACTCCAGCCCTGACAAATACACCAAGCAATGTGAAGCGGTGTCAATTGGAACATATTGAAACACTCGCCAAAGACGAAGATCTAACCATCAAACCCGCCGACAAAGGGGGTGCAATTGTCATAATGGACACAAAAGACTACACTACAAAATGCCTTACACTGTTAGATGATACCAACACTTATTCCAAACTGGATGGCGATCCTATCAACACAATTAAGATTCTTATTAAGAAGACCATTGAAGAAGCATTATATCTCAACATGATTGATGTTAAGGCAAGTGAATTTCTACTTAATTTACATCCCATTACTCCCGTATTCTATGGTCTTCCGAAAATCCACAAGGACCCTTCCAATCCTCCACTGTGACCCATAGTAGCTGGCACCGACAGCATTTTCGATCCTCTGGCTATCTACGTGGATAAATCTCTTCAGAAATTGGTACAGGATACCCCCACTTACCTGAGAGATACAACAGACTTCTTGAACTGTATTAATGACATCACGGTTCTAAGCACAGAGTGCATAATTTTCAGTATGGATGTGTGTAGTCTATACACCTCCATCCCTCACACCGAAGGCCTAGATGCAGTCCAATGGCTCATCTCCAATGGTAACATCAGTATGTCCAACAACAATCTGGTCATGAAATTTCTTGAAATTATACTCTTTAACAGTTATTTCAGATTCAAAGGCAAATTCTACCTACAAACTACTGGTACTTCTATGGGCTCATCCATGGCCCCAGTCTACGCAAACACATTAATGTACAGATTTGAACACTGACATGTACTGGACCACCCGGAATGGTCCTACAAGATACTGATGTGGAAACGCTACATAGATGACATTTTTGGCATTTGGTGTGGGACACGCGAAGAACTGGACGCTTTCCTCACCTATATGAATTCCATTCACAACACCATCAAGTTCACCATGGAGATAGGTGAACCCCGCCTACACTTCTTAGATGTGGACATGGAAAATAAAGAACATCGGATCTGGACCACGGTTTTCCACAAACCTACTGACGCAAACAACCTACTACACTTCACAAGCCATCGCCCTAAATCCATGCTTAAAAGTCTACCGTACAGTCAAGTCCTGAGACTAAAACGCATAATCTCGGATCCAGCAGGTTTAGACACAGAAAGCAACACACTATTGGAAAAAATTTCAGTCAGAGGCTATTCCAACACCATCCTAGAGGAAGCCAAAGAAAAATCTGGACTGATTAATAAAGAACAACTGGTACCTAAAACCAAATCAAAGGATACACCATTACTTCATGCCAGCAAATATTCTAGACAAAGCTTCCAGATAAGCAAATCCATCAGGAAACATTGGAGTATTCTCCATAACGACCAGACACTGAAGGAACTTTTCCCTAAAGCTCCCATGATGGCCTTCAGACGTGGTAGGAACCTTAGGGACACTTTGGTCAGAGCAGAAATGCCACCAAAAGACAAATGCAGGGTCCTACAAAGCAAAGAAATGGGTACCTTCCCATGCCTCTGTTGTACCCACTGTAACAACGTCATAAAAGGTGACAAGCTTGTCCACCCATATACTGGGAAAAACATTAAGTTACGACACTATGCCACTTGTATGTCATCTGGGGTAATCTATACGATTAAATGCCCTTGTGGCAAATTATATGTTGGCCAAACCACAAGACCTGTCAAAGAACGCATTGCGGAACATAAATCGAACATTAGATGCAAAAACACTAAATCCCCCCTCTCCAGACATTTCATGGAAAACAATCATACAATTGCACAACTAAAATTCCAAATCCTTGAAATAGTCAAAAAACCCTACAGAGGAGGTGACTATGTATCGATGCTCTCACGGAGAGAGAAATATTGGATTCACACACAACACATTATTACCAAAGGGTCTTAATGATGAATTTTCTTTGAAATGCTTTATCTGATATGTTTTACTGTTGTCCCTCAATATACTTTAGCTCTGTATGCACCTCATGGATCTCTTTATATTGTTCCAGTTCCAATATTGAACATTGATCTTTGTTCTCCCTGCATCATTACATGATTGTACTTCCTTCATTTGATACCGCTATCACATGGTGTCCATTTCGGAAAAACACTGTCACCATACGTAAATTAAGTACTATCCCAAGTACACTTATTTGTTCATTAAATACTGTAAATCCAGAGTCACCACATCATAACCCAGATGGCTGGTCTCCCTTCCGAATTGATTTATTCCAATTTGTCCAACTTGAGACCATTTCAGTCCGCACCTACACTAAGCGTGTCTTCATCTGCATTCATACATTTTTCATCTTCTAAGATGGCCGCCTCTTTTTACCAACAGTCTACTATTTAGATTCACTCCACTAGTCCTACAACTATTGTGACGCACATCGGCCTCGCTTCACGGACCGACGCTGCATTGAGGGTCCTGCATTGGTGAATGAGCGTCTCACGCATAGCAACAATCTCCGGTGACGTCTCTTCTCTTGGATGGGCTTGGACGACCTCCATTCACTCCGCACTCTACGTTTCGTCTCCCGATGGCACACTAATTGCAAGCACAAGTAAGCAGCATTTAATAATACGAGGCGATTTTTGCCGTGATACTGCAGTGCTGTCTGCATACGTGTCACACAGACACCAATTTACAGCGGCCGCTATTTCTCTTATAGGCCCGGACACCAGTTTGTCTAGAACTCTAAAAGTTAGACTGCGAGCCACTCGTGCATCGCCACGCGAAATCACTGGTCATGGTTTGAGCCTGCTGGGCATCCCTCAGCGGTGAGTGTTTTCCCTTTTACTGTTTCACTATCCTCGACATGCCGCTTATGGCATTTTACACTTATCGTTGCACTTATTATTTATCTTCTATAGTGTACCTGTCTTCCTTACTCTCCGTTGGACGAATCTCATTGGAATTCCACTCAGAGTTTTTTTTCTCCGCACATATGAAGCGGTTTTCCTTATCCATTGAAGTACGGGACTTTTCTAGTCTTGGTAAGCAATTCATTTTATTTTTTATTTTTTCTGGAAATACACCAGTGCCCTTGTAATCTACTATGTATTCCTAATGGATCTTTGGATTAGCGGCCATCCCTCGTTTCGATTGTTTGTGACTCTGGATACAATTAAATCATAACTGCTGGTCATGTTGACCCTTTTGTTTTCTTATCAAATAAGTTTGAAGACTTTGTTGATCATATTTCTCTGGGAACACACTATTAGCTCAACACTAACTCCAAATGTATGATGCAGGTAACTGGAGAGCTCTAAAATATCTGATTGTATATATTTCTCTATTTTCAGTGATTGATTCATTGTTCTGGGCTCTTGATGAAGAGAATGAATTTCTCGAAACGCGTCAGCCACTATCAAATGAATTGAATCCACCCTGGACTCTGCGTTTGGAATAAAGAATCTTTTACTCTTTATACTGGATGTCATTACTGCATTTACCCAAAATTGCGTTACCATTTGAAATTTGTTTGAATATATATCTAATTCTCTTTTTGTATGAATCTGAATTTTAAGGCGTCACACTGACGCAACCCTAAGGTGTGCAGGGGACGGGAGGGTTCCGTTTTGGATCCTCTTTTCTCTCCTTTTGTATTTTTAGTATCCTTGTGCCAGGGCTACTTTTCCTCCCCCGCACCCTAAAAATCCTTAATTGTTGTTAAATTGGTATATGTAAGCAATTACGCTAAATCTTAGTGTGTGCACCTTCCATCCTTTCTCTTGGAATTTGAAATTTGCCAATGTGATGTGGAAACTCCACTACTGAAAAAATGTGCGATTTATGTCCTAACCTGATTTTGGCAAAGGTAAATGTGGGATGGATTTATACCTTATAAAAACACATCCCATAAAACTCAGTCCCCTCCTTTAATTCAAACTGCCCCTAAGGAGGAGGTGACCTAACATAGGCGACCTATCCGGTTCTTAGTTGTAGGTCTAGCTTAGTTCTGCCCAACAGTAAATTCTGTGATGTCACCCGCCTTATAATAGGTAGATGTTCACAGAGACAGGGAACACATTCTTTTGAATTTTCTAGCACCTGCATATCCAGACTTTTCATATTCATCCTGCTGATTCCAGATCCACCCTGCAGATTCTAGACTCCACTGCCAGGAAAGGGATGGTTGGTTCAGGCCCTCCTATTCAGGCAGAACCAACCTTCAGAACTAAACCACATAATAAAATCCCACTAAATTCAGGGAGAAAGGGGAAAGGTGGCTGAGCTCGCTTTGGGATTCTCCAGTGCCGCCTGCTTGCCCTGCTACCCGCCCATCCAACTGAGGTGCTGATGTGCCGTGACCAGACCTTTGCTCAGCTGTCTTCTTCCAGGAGATTCCGCCACGGTGACCAGATCCTTTGAGTCCAGAAACCTGGTTGGCTGTCCCAAATCCCAAACCTAAGCACTGATTGTGAGCATTTCCCCATCCCATAGCATCACATAGTATACCCGATCTTGATACCTTGTCTTTGTTCCACTCTCTTAGTAATCCCATCAATACCTTGATAACTTGTTTAAATCTGTTGAAATACTCTGTGCTTCCAGTCCTTGATCTCCCAGTGTTAGCTCCATTCTTTCACTCATTTCTGTCTTGCATAAATCCTTAGTCATATTTTGAATAATTTAAATTAATTCCCACATAGAGCTGAACACTGGATGAAAAGGTTAACCTTGCAAATTAACCTTGGAGCGTAGCGTGTCTTTCTTTATCAATCTAGCCATTAAATCTAGTTTAAGTGAAAGGTGTCCTTTCCTCTTAAACCGATTTTCTCTTCTAACTGCTTTATTTTCCTAAAACCAAACTTCCCTTCACTTTGAAAATCTCATCCACTTCTCCAGCTAGAGTCCCTCTTTCACATTCCTATTATCCCTGTGATGTGCATCTATCACCCAGCCTAAAAACCACATTCCGATTCTGTCTATTTCACCAGTTTTTCAAACCGTTTTTGACATTTAAACCTGTGTAATTTAGCAAATGCAAATTCTGTGCATGTGATTCTGGCTGCACTGTGTTGTCACTTCAAAATGGATTTTTGAACTGTATGCCCTTTGTTGATACTTTGCCTTGTAGTTGCTAGTATTATTACATCCCTGATACTGTGATAAATCATATTTATCTCATTTATTCAATTGCACATTTAAATTAATTATTTACCAATAATTAAGGTGTCATTTATGCAATTGCCTAATATCCCTGACTCATTGCTGCCCCTTTCTATCCACTCAGAATTCAATTAACTGGGGCTTGAGAGAGCATGGCAGGGAGAAATCTTAACTCGGGTGCTATCTACCCAAACAGTAAAATTGCTCCTATTCATCTGTGCTTTGGATATGTTCTATTAGAAGGTCAACCAAGTGTATTTCATCAGTTTACATTGTAATTATCACCCCATTAGTGATTGCTGCCCAATATTAAAACTGTGATTTTATTTGAATTTAAAATAAATAAATATTGCATTCCCACCAACCAGCCTGGTTCATGGTCCATTGTGACCCGGGGTATTTGTAAAAGGGGGGTGAGACGGAATGGGTGCCAGCTCAATCTGAATTATAGGAAATAAAGAAAACGCATTCTAAATCAGCACTACATCCTAGGCTAAGGGCAAGGGTCCTGGTCCGGTGTGTGACACCCAAATAGAATCCTTAACAATTCGGAACAGGGCAATAGAGGACATCATTCCCCAGAGCCATAATCTCCCAACTGCCATTTCCTATTGGACTCATAAGCCATTACCTGGCTATGAAGCATACCTGGACTACTTAAAACCTTAAGCGGCACAAACACCTTTTCCAAACTAAGAAGTGACACTCTGTATTTAGCTACTCACACGTTCAAAAGGGGTCTCAGGCCAACTTATTTCTGCCCATATAGTACTTCCACTTGTGAAACTGCAATATTTTTTTGTTGCTCTGCCCTACATATAAAAAGCAGTGAACCCAATATTTGAAACTAAGACTGAATGCAGCCAGGATCCGTAATGTTAAGGCAGCAGTGTCTGCATGTAAAAGAACAGAAAACGCAGCATTTGTCCTTGCTGTGGCAACTTATGTATAAATAAATCGATTAATTAGGTCCTCCAATGATCTTATATGATCATATTTTAACAAAAATTATCTTTTATTGTGATGACAGATTACATAATGGCTTACTAATGTAGAGATTTATTATTACTCTGAACTGTACAACATTTGTCATATATTCTTGTAGTATTATTAACTGATAATGTCATACACATTTTAACTGTACTTTATGATGTTTACTCAATTGAACAAACGTGATGGCCTCATTACAAGGTTGGCGGTCCGATAATAATGATACCGGAAAGGGAATACCAGCATCGTTTACCAGACCGGGACATCACGACTTGCAATGCCGGTCTTACCGGCATCAACACGGACCCGCTGTGACCGTGCACCACCATACCGGATTGTGCGTGGACACATGGCCGCGTGCCAGTAATATCGGCATGCCGCAAGGAATAGAACATTACAAGTTGCACAGACATGAACTTACCGGCATCCAGATGCCGGTAAGAAGGGTCACCAAGATGCCGGTAACAGCGACATTGCGAGACAGCCGTTAATGGCAATATGCTGTGCTCAGACCTGCCACAGGTGCACAAAATCAGCACAGGTGGAGGCAATGGAGTCTGGCCCAGCACAAAAGGTGCACACCCACACACCACACCCCTTCCAAGACCAAAATGATTCCACTAGCTGTTGCGATACAGGAGCTGGAGGACATTCCTGCACTGCTACTCTTTGAGCAGGCAGTACACCAGGGATTACAGAGGAGATGCAGGAGGGTGAGACTGGCCCAGCAAATACCACCAGTGTAGGCAGTGCTTCCCCACATGCAGCCACCAATCCCTCGCATAAGGGCCAGTCCATTCGACTTAACCTCAGCACAGTTCCACACCCTGTACTGCCTGGGCAGGGACACCATCACCACCATCGTGGACCTCTTTCATGATGACCTGGTCAGCCTGATCAACATCCACACCGCTATCCCCGCTGTGCTGAAGGTAGTGTCTGTGCTCCACTTCCTGGCCACAGGCACCCACCAGCACACAGTGGGGCAGCTGCATGGCTTCTTGCAGCCATGTTTTTCTGGTGTGCTGAACCAGGTGCTGGATGCACTCCTAAAGTACGCATGTGCCTACATATCTCTACCACGGACTGCACAGGAGGTGAATGACACCAAAATTGCATTTCATGCACTGGCAGGCATGCATAACATCATTGGTGCCCTCGACTGCACCAACGTGGAGTTGGTAGTACGGCATGCCGTGGAGGTGGTGTACCGCAAATGGAAGCAATACCACTCCATCGATGTCCAGATGGTGTGTAATGCAAGCAACATGATAACACATTGCTATGCCAGATAACCAGGATTCACACATGATGCAGTGGTGCTGCGGAACTCCACGCTCCCCCGCTACATGGAACGATATGCTGCAGAACATGCCTGGCTGTTGGGAAAGTCTGACCACAGGGCCATGGGGTTCATTTTAGGGAGTGGGGATCACATGCATATGCAACCTGTCTGCTTCCACGGCCATGGGGTTCATTTTGGGGGTGGGTATCACATGCATTTGCAACCTGTCTGCTTCCTGGGCCATGGAGGTTCATTTGGGTGTTCGGACACTGTCCTTGGTGGAAAACAATGTGACCCTAATCATCCCAACCTGTTGCATGACACTGACAATGGATGCAGACGTACCATGGCTGCACATCAATGTGCAAATGTCAGACTCCAATTCAGCACCCACCCATGCACATGTTCACTGGACATCATCAGACCGCACCCACAGGTACACGATGCACCATCCTGGAGTCACAAAGCTGAATCCACATTAGCGCATCAAAGCACATCACAGGTCATGCATCCATGACTGTGCAATGTAAAATGCCACTCAGGGAATCCTCTGTCACTGCCCCACCCAACAGGAACACTCCATAACAGCATGCCAACATGTGCAGATGAGGGCAAACTCAAGAATCCCATGTCACAAGGATGCTGAAAATAGATGTCATAAAGTAGTGAACATCACCACATCAGTGCGATTGGTGCGGGAACAATCCACAGTACATAAGTACCAGCATGCCAATTGACACCCTGCAAGGGTCGTATCCCTACAATGGCGGACCATACCACCAATCACATTGTGCCATGGTTACATGGGTGAAGGTGTTGGGGGACATGTGCATGGCGTCATCAATTATTTGAAAGCATGACGGTCAAACCCACCTGTATCATGTTGAACATCAGCCAAATGCATCATACATTGTTCAACATGCATTTGGTTTCATTCCCTGCCACACACCCCTCACATGTGAGTACATCATGGACCTTCACACTTCATCTGGGTGAGTGGTGTATCTCATGTCAAGGTCCCTAAGTGATGTGTACATCACCCATGCCCCCACCATGGCTTGCCGATTAGTACACAGGCTTGATATTTGTGCAGATATGATGGCAATAGCTGACATTGGAAATGTAGTGCATATGAACATGAAAAATGTACAGGCAGTGCACACATGGAATGGCATAAATACTCACAATCACGCTTAATTTTGCTCCCATGCAGGTGATGCTGGCTATCCCCTGAAGCCGTGGCTCCTCACCCCTGTCAGGCATCCACTGAATAGGCATGAAGAGGACTACAATCGTGCACATACACGCACTTGTGTAGTGATGGAGCAGACTTTTGGCCTGTTGAAGGCACGGTTTCGCTGCCTCAGCAGGTTGGGTGGGGCACAAATTTATGGGTCGAGAAGGTGGGCAAGTTTGTATTGGTATATGCCATGCTGCAGAAAATGTGCATCCTACGCAACATACCTCTGCCACCTGACATGGACCAGACACCACCGGTTGAAGATGATGATTATGAAGCGGATGCTGCACATCGGCCACGTCGCAACGTGCATGAGCGACGTACTGTACGCCAAACATTGATAGCACAATATTTTTGATGCACTGGGTCACAGAAGGTGCCGGTAATGTGTAACACTGGGCACTGGGATTGGGGGACTCTGGGCACTGGTCACTGTTGAACAAAAAATTGACAAACACTCAAGAAGCAATGTCCAGTCATGTTATTTTTTTCACACAACAGGTGTATTAATTAAATGGTAATGTGTACATGAATTAACCCTCCACCCCATTACGTTACAGACTGCCCACCCCCCAATACCCTCACACACCCACGCCACCCATCTGCCAAAACCCCCACACACCCATGGCCAAAGTTGCCTTTAAGCTGTGCGCATGGGCACTTGCCCACCTTCCTTCTGGGTGCTGCTCAGAAGATTTTTAGTAGCGCACACGGACAATTCTCACCTATTCAAAAGGATTTAATTAGGCACAAGCCACAGCAAATACCTGAAATGTTCTTTTTTCTTAAAATAAGCAATTAATCTTGATATTCTACTCACTTGCATTACACTACTACGCAAAGGACATCTGAAATCCCTAACTGTAAAATACACACACAAGAGGTTAAACACCAATATGAAAAACTGGATCCATGAACAGAAGAATCTAACCAAGATAGGCCTGCACGCACTAACCAAAATAATGTTCCCTCCCCACCAGTGACTCATAAACCTGACTCTACCACACTTTTACCTTATGACCAACTTCTGCCCCAGAAAAAATGAAGATACTACAACTACGGATAATGTTGACTCTTCCTCTCTTGGCTCTGCAAAAGGTTAGCAGACCTGTTCCTACATCCACTGTTTTCTGTTTGTTGCAACATGAATAACGTTCACGTGCCAGAATTTCTGTTACTCATTGTGCCATACCAAAAACCTCACCCACACTATATAATCGAACTACCAGCTCAAATATCGGATACTGATTGTAAGTAAGTAGGCTACTTGGATGTGTACCCTTATGCCATATTTCCTCTCTTTGTACATATGTCACGCAAGTGCTTTGAAGCGCCCCCCTTGCAAGTTAATGCATTATAAAACTCAAATATAAATTTGCCCTCTAAAGATTTTGAGAAGACAAATGTGATGCTCACTGTCTCCTACTTTAGCATTACTAACATTACCCTATAAGTGGAGAGCAACATTGCAATACCATTTACTCAGCCAACAAGGGATAATGGGTATGGACCGTGCCTGGGATTTCTCGTCCAACATATCAGGGCACCGGATATTCAGACAGTAGAATGCTTTTCAAACAATCTGCATCATTTGCAGGTGTTCAGAGTTCCTTTTGGAATGGACCTTCACATGTTGTATGGTAACTCACTTCTCTACAAAAAATGGTGTCACTGAGCACTTGTGTAATCTGGCACAGTGATATAAGGGTGGGGTACGTTGCAAACAATCTTGTATGCACTGCAAACGAATTGTGTTCATGCAGAGTCATGACATTCTTAAAATGCACATATCTTAGGGCATTAAATATGCCTTGCTTGCAAAGTATTGCGGGTCTGCAAATATCCCAGTGAGTGTTTACTACTGCAATCGCACACTTTTTACAGTGCTCTATCAACTAGTATTGTAGGCTAGTGCAGGGGCTGGGGAAGGGTATGGGTGGAAGAGCACAGGGCATCACTCCTTGCGGGTGATGAACAAAGCAGCACATTTCAAAAACCAAGTCAGTCATTTCGGCAGTTCACTGAAGGAAATGTGTTGCTTGTTTGCTAACGGATAGGAAATTCTAGTACCCATCTAGTACAGCACTTCCTTTTCTTTCTATGCTCATCTGCTGAGGGCTTTTCAATATAACCACGTGTTCTGTGTGTATTGTCTCTAGCATCTCCTTGCATCTTATTTAACTGATCACAAAGAATTACCGAATAGGGGTCCATTGTTACAGAATGCACTCAATCAGTTCTATCTCTGATGAATTGATGCTATTAACTTAAAAGGCATTTATGTGATTTTCTTCAACAGGGCTCCATAGTAAACCTCAATAAGAATCTGGTTTAATTTTATTTAGGTTGTGGTGCGGAAGAGTGGGGAAAACTATACACTTTATTATGTGCCCTGTGATTTCACTTCCTGTCGGGGGTGCAAGCATGGCTCGAATCAGATGTTGCTCCCTATTTGGAGTCAAATGATTTTTCAGGGAGTAAAAAAGTGATTAGCTTTGCCATTAGGGATTCTTTCTACTTATTCAAAGAGGTTCTTTCCCCGTAAAATTCCTCTTTAGATTGGGCATTAATATTATTAGAATTCCTTCCTATGCCACTGCTCTACTGGTCACTAATTCAAAAAAATAGCAGTGGAGCAAAGTGGGTTGAAGCAATCATATGTTCATTGTTTCTCGTTTTTCCTTTTTATTCGGAGTAAAAATGGATGGGGCATATGTCTCTCAGCTGTAAGGCTGATGTTATCACTACCCACAGGAGAATGTAATGTGGATAGTAAGTAGAAGCACAGGAATTTTTGATAATCATATTCTGAGGTGCAGTTATTCTGATGCAATTATCATCCATGCACAAATGATTAGAAGCATGTTCTCCTGGACCTTGAATTACTTCATTAAGGTGGCAGATGAACTCCTATCAGCATGTTTTTGATACCTTGCTTTTAATTGCCATTAATCCATCGACAAATGTTGTATTTTGTCTGAATTTCTTGACACCACATCAGATATGACCAGAGATATTTGTGTTTTGTAATACACAGGTGTTTTTCCAGTGGCATAAAACATAAATTTTTCTCTGCACAGAAGTACGTTTGCAAGGTACTGTGGAAGATGTTGAACTCTTGGACTCGTTGATTTTTTTCTGTATAATCACAATTGACATATTTTATTTTAGCCTACATGTTTGGAAAATGTTTTGTAAGATTTGTAAAGAATTGCAGTGGCCGGCAAGAGGAAATTCCTTTCAAAATCTCTTCTGCGACAGTAGCTCACAAAGTGGCTTACCTCATTAGTCAGTTGCACACATGGAAAATAATTTGCGCACAGCAGCCAACTGGTTGCGCACATTGAGAAAAATAATTAGAGGGAACATTGCCCACGGCCCCCACAAACCCACGCACCCACGCCCCCACCCCCCAAAACCCCCACAAACCCCCGCCCCCTCAGGCCAAATTGAGTTCAACAGGACTGCCACATAACATATCCCAGTGTCCGTGGCTATTGTTGCCCCCTTTTGGATGGTGGGGTTTGTAGCTCCTCCAGACAGCGCACACTACGCAGGGACCTGCGCACAGGGCCCATCTGCGTCAAGCTTGCAGATGTTGTGCTCAATGATGGTGGTTGTGTGTCAGGACATTGTTGCGCCATGTTGCCAGCCAAACGGTCGACAGCCTGTGTCAAGGCTATAATGCCCTCAATGATTGCCTGTGTGTTCTCCGTGTTAGCTCGGTGTGTGGCCTCCTCTTCGGCCAAGTGCTCTTTCACCATGTCATGCATGGCTTGCTGTCTCGCCTCCACGCGGCTCAGCCGCCCCTTGATGTCCCGTATGGATGTGCTTCCAGATGGTTGTACGGGAGGTGGTATGGGATGTGGTGATATACTCCTCACGGGGCTGAAGCCATGTTCAGCCATCTCCTCCTCAGGGCTGTGGTCACCAGCCACATGTTCGGGGGAGCACTGTGGTGTGTCCTGCATGCTTGGGGTGTGTTGGCCATCCCCCAACATGCTAGGTCCTGCAGTGTGTTCATCTTCAGACCCATCGTCCTCCTCAGCGCTATGTTGTGCTGAGGCTGCCACCTCGCCCATGGAACTTGTGGCCATTGAATGTGTACCCTCGACATCACTGGTCACTGTGGTTGGTTCATCATCATCAAGAGGTGTCTGCTGGGGGGTCCGTTTTCTCATTGGTGCGACCTTTCTGGCCACTGCATCTTTTTGCAAGTGTGCCTTGATGGCATAAATGTGTCTGGCATGGTGCTCCTGAGTGACTGTTGCAGGTGGCTGCTCCTCCTGGTCTTGGGGGTGTGCATCCTGTTGGGCACTGGTGTGTGATTTAGGTGGGCCTGTCTTACGCGTTGCAGGCCTAGAAGTTGATGGCCTGGTGGTGTCATCCTCACCCCTGCACATGCGTGCAGGTGTCTTTCCTGTTGATGTGGTGTGTTTGGCGTCGCTGTCTGGATTCACATCTGTGGGGGATGGAGAGGCAGGGCATCAGTCATGGGATAACTTAGATCCTGCATGCATCAATGTTGATACAATTTGGGTCATGTACATCATTGTGTGCATGTTTGAGGGGCACACATGGTGCTTGCGGGATTGGGGGGAATTGTATTGGCATCCTTCTGGTGCTGCCATAATGTTCATGGTGTCTGTTGGGTGGCCTACAGGTGCGTCGTGGCTTACGTGCTGTAGTCATGGCTCAGGGGCTGTGTGCCAAGTGCTGTATGGTTGTGTATCAAGTGTGTCTTCAGTAGTGGAGAGGCGTGTGGCATGCCTTTTAATGGGACAGTGGTGATGCCAGCATCTCAACAGGGATGTGTGTGCATTTGTGTGATCATTTTGTTTGTGGCATTGGGTTTGCTTGTGGGTTTTTGTGGCCAGGATGTGGTGTTTGGTTTAGGGATGTGTTTAGGTGGGGCTGATGGGCCATGTATTTGCTCTCATCTACTTCCCATTTGGAGAACAACTGTGTGGTGACTTCTGTATTGCAAAAAGGGTCACTCACCGTCATCGTCCCATCTCTCAATGGCCAACTCCATTGATCGCCTCCATATCCATCATGGAGCTACATGTCTCCTCCCAACGTGCCAACTTCATGGGTGAGACAGGTCCACCACCTGTGGCCTGCCCCTGGCTGCGGTTGGCGGACAGGATGTTTCTCACTCGCAGCTGCAGGTCATTCCATCTCTTGTGACAGTCCTTCACACTGCATGGGGTTGTCCCCACAGCAGAAACCTTCCTGGCCACCTCCTCCCATATATTTTTGTTCCTTATTTGCACAGCACAGCGCAGGTCAGCGCAAAACACAATGTCCACATGCTCGATGAGTGTGTCAGTGAGCATGTTAAGTTCATCATCGCTGAACCTGGGTTTTCACATGCGAGGGGTACCTTTTCTGGTTGCCTTTGGCATGTTCTCGCATGCAGGGTGGTGTGTTTTCTGAAACAGGTCCTGTCTGCAGTGGATGGCAATGTATTGTGTTCTCCTAGAGGGCCGCCGGCGCATTTCCCGTTCCAGCGCAATGACGTTGCTTCCTGTGGCTGTATTACCAGTGCCAGTATTAACGGTACCGGTGTCAACGGTGCCGCTCTTAGCGGAAACAGTGATGCCGGTGGAGGTCTCTGCGCATTCAATGATGCCGCTATCGGGGGCGGTAAGGACCTTACAGCCATGGCGGTGCTGCCATTACCGGCATGCCAGTATGCACGTGCATGTTGACTCGTAATCAACCGTTGATTACGGGGGCAGTGCAACACGGACACGTTTGTACCGGCATGCCGGTAATTGCTATTTCTTAATGCCAAACTCGTAATGAGGCCCAATGTCTTACATAGTATCTTTACTCAGTTGAAGGTATTGTCATTTTATTATTGTTGCTGACTTTTATAGCTTATTGCCAAATAAAGAACAGTAAAGTACATAGGGGGTCATTACAATCCCGGCGTTGAGGGGTTAACGGCGCCGTAAAAGGCTGCGGCGCCGTTAACCCCTTAACGCCTTACTACGAGGTCCCTTTGCGGCTCCTGACCTTAACGGCTGGTCTGGACCAACCGTTAAAGTAGGGACACACAAAGGGACCTTGATGGCAATTACGGTACCGCAATTTGCGGTAGCGTAATTGCCGCCTTCCCCATTCCCATTGAGCCATATAGAGCAAAAATGGGAATGGGGAAGGGCCATGGAGAAAGGGGGAATTACCGCCCCACCAACCGTGGAATGGGGTGGTAATTCCCCTTTTCTACATGGCGGACTCCGGCATGGACCATGGTGCTAATAGCACCATGATTTAGTGCCGGAGTCCTAATGAGGGCCATAGTGTGTACTCTTTTTCCTGAACATGCAGTACATCTTAAGCGCTCTCCAGCATAAGTCTGTTTCAGCTGCACAGCAGCAGAGAGAAAAGTGTACGGACCACATATGTTGATACAATTTTACCCCTGAACTCCCAGCATGTGCCCTTGCAGGAAAAGTACACATAGGTGTTTTCGGCAGCACTTTCATTACCGAAAAACAGGCAGAATGCAGGCAAGTTGCAACACTGCCGTGTCATCCTCTGCACCAACGCACAGGACCACCTGAGAATAAGGGCGGTACCTGGGCATCAAGAAAAGGCGCAGTGAGGCATTGTGTTTACCATACTCACTGAGCCTTGAACTGAATCTGGCCATACGTTGAAAGAGTCATCTTTACAACAGATGGCTGCGATTAACTGAGCAATTACAAATTAACGTACAGCATATATTGCCTAGCAAATTTCCAACCTGCAATAGATCATTTAAATATTGTAATGTCTTCCGAGGCGTACCAATGTGCAGAAATACAAATCTGCCCAGCATAGCATCCTCGTTTCAAATGGGATTGTGCTGCACTTGTTAACTATATGGAATGGTCATGGGAAAATGTTTATGATGGTGAGTCTCAAGATAAACATGGGGTTTATGCCCCGCTTTCCAGTTCCTAGGTGTTCATAACTGGTCAGATGGCTGAGGGGATCCACTGAAGAATTGCCCTCAGGTTTCCCCTTTGGCCTCCCTTCCACTTTGCGACTTATAGCTGAAAGAGCAAGTGCCTGATTCATGGAATTTTTCTGCACGGTTCAAAGTGACTTTGCACTGCTGAAAAGTGACTTTGCACTGCCGACACAAACCTTTATTCATGGAACTGTGCAAAGTGTATTTTTGCGGTGTAAAATCAGTGCATAGTCATTTTTGCAGTACAAAGTCATTTTTGGAGTTTTGTGTTGGCAGTGCAAAGTCACTTTTCAGTAGTGCAAAGTCACTTTGAACTGTGCAAAACGTGCAAAAAAATTCCATGACTCGGGTCCCACCAGTCAGCACTGATTGATTGATATATATCTGTCTAGGATTTGTTTTATATCATTTGTCTGTATACACAACAGAGGCCAGATTACAGAAACTTTGCCCCGGGGCAAATGCACAGTTGCACAGTATTAGCACTAGGGCCAAGTTTGCCCTCGTGCAAAAAAACATTGGCTCCGTGTTCGAAAACATCTGCATAATGACACGTGCAGTTTTTCATGGTGTAAGCACAACCGCAAACATTTCCCTAGTGCAAAAAATATGCACGTCCAATGCATTTTTGCACCACGGCAAACTTGGCCCCAGTGCTAATACGGTGCAACTTTGCACTTGCACTGGTGCAACATTTCTGGTTTTCTTTGTCTAAAGAAATGGCAATGCAACAACAAGATTTAAAGGAGTTCTACTCTCTGCACATAGCCATAAAAAATGTGCAATGCATATAATGGGCAAATCATGAATCTAAGAACAGTTAATGTTACAAGACTCGACTTGGCCTTGCAACACCCTTAACTGTGTGTGCTAATTGTACCCATTCCTAGATGTATATATCTGATCATGTTGCTACTTAAAACTAGTTAGGAAGGATTGGTTTCGACACTTTGTTGCGCATTGTCACGAATGCAGCTTAAAGGTAATGCTGGTGCTTCAGTAAAAAACTAGAAAGAAGCTGGCAACTGACATATGAACGACATGAATTCAACAGTAACAAAACCTTACAGATCAAAAATCCATCACCATTCATGGCACGCTCCGTATTTTGTCAAATTAAAATAGCTGACATTCTTGACCCTGCTTAGGTGGGTGCAGGTGCACAGGGGATGTGTCCGTATTCACCTCTATCGGCAGAGCAATACGCCTTCGATGGCAGGGCTGACAGGCAGACAAGCCGCCTATTGTGCTGCGTGCTGCCATTAGAAATCCGTATTAAAGGCTACTTAGGCCCCATAATGCGCTCTGTTTACAACTGGAAGGTTGTGCCTTAAAGAGAAGATGGTGGTGTCAATGACCTCACTTTGCATCATCCCCCCTACACGGAGGGACAGAACGCAAATACATTTCTGACTGGGGAGCCAGTCGGGAAAACGTTTGTGACAAAAATATTTCATTTTTCCAAGATCATTTATTTCTCTACCGCCTTCTCGTTTTTCCTTTCACGCTTCAGATTTGGGGACTACCTTTGGCATCAAACATCTGTCAAGAAGGATTAGATGCGTGCTGATGGATTTATACCTGGGTTCGTTGAACTTTTAATATCCCATCTCAACCATGTTTTGAGTAAGCTTGGGCATTTTCTCTGTGCAGTCTGAAGTCCAGCCTACTTCATCTTTTCGAAAGTTTGTTATAACTTTTACTAACATGGACATGTCCCTGCACAAGAACTCCCCACTCCTGACACACAATGTATCAATTTCTACTCTTCTCCTGTTATCCGGTCTGTTATTCCCCTCATAACAACAGTCCCAATAAATACCATAGATTCAGATGACATCATCCCACCGTTAGCCTTTGCTTCAAGAAAATGAATAACCAATCATCCAAAGCTAAGGTTCAGCTAACTAGACGCCATTGTGTTAGGGCAGAACTCCCACCTCTTCAGTGAGAATCATTGGACTTATTTTGATAACTTTTCAGGGTTTGTTTTATGAGAAATGCGGGTTTGGAGTTTGCGTTCAGTGCTGCAGGCAGATGGACAGACAGGAGGTTGGTAGGGTAGTTTATGGAGAAGTAGAATAAATTAGATGTTTTGGTTATTTTTTAAATCACAGACAGGAAATTACCATCCATTGATTGGAACTAACGGCCCGATTCTGGACGAGATGTTAATTTCCGAAAAAGTCGTATTAAGGCTTACCGACGAATTCAGTAATTAACACATATTTACGTGATGTCTGATCTTTGCGAAGTAGCACAAAAAGCGCCAGTTTATAAACCTATTTGCGGGTTGCTAGGATTGGCAGGAAACCAATCTGGCAATCAGCATTTTCGGAAACTGTTACTTTGCATGCTCATTCTGGTGTGATTCCTCCACATTGGTGACAGTGAAAAATTGTCACATATATACAGCACCTCCTTTGGTGCCGGTCTGCTCACAGAAGTTTTGCTGTAGTGAAGGACTGAAATCAGGTAAGGGCACTGTACTCCCTCGTCACACATACAAAATATTTGAAACACCCTGGGTCGCAACACCATTGAGCAGATCGGGTTCTATCCCCACCTGCCCCCCCACATTTTGGGCCATGTTGAATTGACTTGGCTGATCTACAGAGCCATGGCCATACATAATAGTGAAAGACCAAAGAAATATCGAGGCTTAGTACCACAAAATGAAATACGCCAATCACGGGTCAAAAAGATACAAGTATCTTTTATTCTGTACAGTTTCAAAGCAAACAGCTATCTGGCTCCCAACACCTTGCAGTGTGCAACAGCAAACACAGTGAGAGGTGAGGGTGCTGGACATCTCAACACGAACGCTTTCATACAATTCCAAAACATTGTTCATCCCCTCTCCAAACTAATAAGTGACATGCTAGGGTTTGTGCCAAGTTCACATGTCAAATATTACAATATTGTACAACGGATTAAACAAGTTAGCATGTCCATGAAGTTACAATGGTGCCGTTGGTTCTCCGATCCACAGTAAGCCTTGTTTCAAGAGTCGCTACAATGCAGTTCAGCAAAAGCACACAATCTGAGTTTGTTCTGCATTGTCTCGTTGTTTATATGAGAATGAGGCTTGTGAGCGCAGCCAACACTTGGATTGCAGTTCATTCGAGCCACAAGGTTTCTTTGCATTGAACAAACAGTGTGCTCTTGGTCAGCCTAAACATTAACAAGACTCAAAGGTCGTTCGGCTCGGCTGCAAGTTGAAAACAGTCCACTGTTTTAGAACCCAAAGCAGGAGTCGAAATCGAAATGGCGGATGATTCTTAAAATTGGGCCGAAGTTGAACAAAAATCGGTACATTACGAACACGGTTTTCTGTGGAACGTGAATGGGTTTAGGACAATATTCATAACAAGGCAGTATTATACGAATACGGTTTAACAAACCCTCCTTTTGGCCTAAGCCAAGAACATTACTCAATCGCTTTACCCAAAACCCCACGTCTCAATGTCCGTACATCCTGAATCACATTCTTCAGAAATATCAATCGCTACAAGTTCCTTGATAGTGATATCTTTCATTACAAAAGTGTTAGCAGTTTTTTTTGGCGCATGTACTTTTGGTCCCAATGTACCTATCGTTTGTACACAACATCCTCCTAACATCGAACATATGGCAGGAAGACATTGTATACAGCAACAACAAAACAGTAGAACACCAAGAATTATCATTAGGACTGCAAAGAGCTTCCAACACCATGAACGTAACACGTCCCAGAACCAAGCGCTAAGAACCCAGTTTCCCTCTGAGACATGTACTTCCTTACTCAAGGTATGCAGATTTTGTATTGCCTTGAATATGGTAGGGGAGGAGTCAGGTACGAAAACACAGCATGCAGATCCCCACCAATTTACATACCCCACCACGCTCAGCTAGGATGATGTCTACAACCATCCTATTTTGGAGGGCCACTAATCTAATGGCCATTTGCTCTAGCGTCATGTTGTACAGAATATCGGTGTTTCTGTTGATGGTTTTCTCCAGTACCCTTGCTAGTCTTCTTATATCGTCAGAGTTCTTTATTTGTCCCCAAAAATGGCACAAACGATTTTGCTACATCACCCGTGACTTGTGAAGGAGTATCACCATTCCCATCCCGCCTTGGACGAGCTCTAGAGACTTCTGAGGTGCTTGCCATATATACCCCTGGTAACAAGATACCCAAATAACAAGTACCCTGCCAATCTCTAGGTAACCAAGGATAAGCTTCAGTGCCACAAACAAAATAAACAGATCTCCTACATACAAAGGCCTGTCCTCAATAGTCATATTTGCAATGTTTGTGCAACCCTCAAATGTACCCATTGGCTGAGAACCATTCCTTTGTATACAGAAGGAAACAGAGTTGGGGCTATGATTGATAGTATAGGAAGGAGGCATGGCATCCCGGTTGCCTACAGGAGCCATCATGAAAGAAATCAATGATTGAAAAGGTCTAGAGAGTCTATCAGAAGGCCTGATAGAAGCAACATTGAGTTTGCTTCTATTTGCAAAGAGGGAACATCCCAAAGGTATTAGGACTCGTTTTTCGAATTCATTCAGATTAGTCCCATCAAAGTTCCCAGAAATACTGTCATTCCAACGACCAAAGAATAGTGCCCTTAGCGAGGCGTGGCATACAGTAGTTAAAGGAAGAGGTTGAATATACCAGCCCAACCTCTTTTCCCTGTGTTGTGGCAAGTGTGAACACACCCAGCAATTTGCACTGTTTAGAATCACATGGGTCACATTCATGATCAATAAAAGAGTGTTATTATGATAACCCTGTCTATGTTCGGAGTCTCGAGGAGGAAGAGTGTGCAGATGCATGAAAGGTGGAGACACAGTGGAAGTAATTTCAGTGGGTAACAAAGTTTCAAGCGGACGCACCCCTTCCATATACCAAAACCCAAGCAAAAATACAATTACCAAACAGACCAATACTGTGATTAGAAAACAATGGGTCTTCAAGGACCATGATCTCTGATGAACAGATTCTTTGTCAGCCCCAAGACCAACAGCTTGTTCTGCATGAGTAGATTTAGGAAAGGACATTGTTTCTCAGAGTCCATTTAGAAGCCTCTCTGTTAGGATCTTTTAGTTCATCCATCGGTGGCTCCTGACCACGTGGCCTATCTTGCTTGAAGGTAACTCTTCTGTCTCTTATTTATTTTTTCCCAGCGAAAGAGTGACAGGGACTGGCTCAACAATGATTCCTTGTGGGCACAGCCGATGCTGTGCTGTAAGTCTGATTCCTTGGACGCAGATCGTACTTCGAGACTCCAGGTACCGTGTGATCTGCGAACAGAGTGTCGTCGCTTCCTGAAGGAAGTGATGGAGCAGAAGATTGCCCAATGGTGCAGAAAGATCTGAAGAAGAACTTGAAGGCAAAGCAGCAGTTTCCCCAGGCCCCACAGGCTCATGAAGGATTCCCAGGAGACCCTTGGTGTTGGTTAGAACAGATTTGTGATGCGGAACAGAGTGAACAAATTCCTGCTCTTCTCCATCGTGAGTCAGAGGAAAAGGTATCTTCTTGATGTGAGTTGCGTGAAACAGTGTTGTTTTCCTTCTACTCGTACAGAGGTCAGTGTGGGCAATAGGACTTGAAACGGTCCTTTCCAGTGAGGTGTAAGACAGGATGCTCTTTCAAATGTCTTGGTGAGCACTCAGTCGCCGGGTCGGAGTCGATTACCTGGCCGCTCATATTTTACTGCGAGAGCTTCTCGCACCTGTTGATAAATCAAATACAAGTTTTGAGTTAACTGGTCACAATACTCAGAAAGGAGCAAATGCTCTACATCTTTTAACCGCTTAGGCTTAGGTACATTCCAAATATTGGCTGGTCTCCCCATGATTATCTCATAGGGAGAGAGCCCAGTCTTTGTTTATGGGTCGTCCGCATGGACAATAGAGCTATCGGTAAAGCATCAGGCCATTTCAAATTGCTACTGGCACACATTTGTGCCAATTTGTTCTTCAATATACCGTTGTGGCATTCTACAAGTCCAGCATGTCTGGCCGAATGGAACCATTTATTGATCTGTAATCCCGCACATACTTGCAGGATAACAGCAGCGATAAAATGTGGACCATTGTCCGACCATATGACCCTCGGCAAACCAAACCTAGGAAAATATTCCTTCGACATGGTTTTCACTGTCATCATGCAGTGGCATCTTTTAAAGGGAAAGTTTCGACCCATTTGCTGAAAGCACAAATAACTACCAGAACATATTCATAATTCTGACATCGCTCCATTGCAATGAAATCAAAATGTATAACCTCAAAAACACAGAGAGGGGACCAAAACTACCCCCTGGTGTCGATGTACCCTTCCCCACATTATGCTGTAAGCATACCATGCAGATTTGGACCGAACACTCAGCAGTTTGAGATATTTACATTCACCCAGACAGGTTCTAACAGTTTACAAATCTTCCTAGCACCTATATAAGTTGGATCATGAGCCATCGTAACCATAGCGGTGACATAAGCATCGGGTAGCATCCATCTTTGTTGTGCATTATCTACCCAACAACCTTCATCGTCTAAACTTGCTAAACCCTCAGCCCATTTGTTAAGCTCTTCTGGAGTAGCATCAGCCTGAATGTCTTTTATGCAATCAATTCCTTTGTCTAATATACAAGTGTTAGTGACTTCTCTCGTTATATACATTTCGAAATGCAAATCGGTGGCAGTCTGTTTGGCTATCCTGTCAGCAAAAGTGTTTCCTCTCCCCACATCATCTGTTACTTTCTGGTGTGCTGCGTACTTCATTATCACTAGTTGAGTAGGAAGCGCAAGTGCTGAGAGTAGCCGAACTATCAAAGTGCCATGTTGCATCTTCGTTCCATGTGAGGTCAAGAAACCTCTCTCTGCCCTTAATCTACCAAAGTTGTGAACCATCCCAAAGGCATACTGACTATCTGTAAATATATTCACACTAAGCCCTTCAGAAAGTACACAAGCTCGAGTGAATGCAATAATCTCTGCTGCCTGCGCTGAGTTATGCAGAATTCTCTTGGTCTCCATAATAGTGCTTAATGTAGTTATGGCATAAGCAGCAGTGGATGTACCATCTAGAAGTTTGAAGCAGGCGCCATCGCAAAACAACTCCCCTTGTGGGTCTTTTAACGGTGTATCACTTAAGCCAAGTTTGCCTTTAGTTTCTTGGTCTGTGGTATAGAAGCAGTCATGCGACGTCTTGTCACTGCAAGACATTTCTTGCGGAAGAGACAATAGTTAGGCCGGATTTTATGCGCAACATCTCTTAATTTCAATATGCAGTGCCAATATAATCAGCTCGTATCTTGTTCATCGTGCTGATGTGAGATGTTTGCGTTTTGTTTAATAGAATGTCTACAGAGTGAGGTACCATCACGGTTAAGGAGTGACCCAGAACCATACCCTCCCTTTGTTTGACAGATGCAGCGGCAGCAGCAACAGCTATCAAACAGCTCGGCAAAGCACATGCAACATGGTCAAGTGTGGAGGAAAAATAACCGCACAGTCTATTCTTTCCATCATGTTCCTGCATTAACACAGTCAAAGCGCATCCATCACATTCATGCACATACAACACTAAATTGAGTAGCTGAGGCTGGAATCATCGTTAATATTGTAGTCACATCAGGCACACTTGTAAATTGTGGAGCAACAATCTTATTGATAGCACGTAAATCAATAATAAAACAGAAAGGGATCACATTATTCCCTTTCTTATACACCAGTAAAATTGGACTATTACACAAACTTCCTGAATTTCCTCAATCACTCCTCGATTTACAAAATCCGAAACTATACTCTTTAAAACTTGCTCACCATCAACTGAAATCTGATACTGTGGAATATGTGGTAGTTTAACACCTGGTTTCAACACAATTGTAACAGGTTCAATTAGTAAAATACCAACGTCATTATCATCAACCACCCATAAACATGCCGGAACTTTATTAAATTCAGTCGGTAAAGCCTAGTCAAGAATTGTGAAACAGAAGTTTGCTGACGTGAAATCATCAAATGCACTCCATCTGAGAACAATAAATTACTGCATTCAATTCTTTCAACAGATTCAACCCCAACAAATTTTCCCCACAATTTGTCGTCAAAAGAAATGGACATGAATTGGTGAATGTCCCCAGTGAAATCGGTACACTTTCCTTTGCATAGCCGGAGTATACTTACTAAACGCGTCATATACTTGAATGGGAGAAATTGAAACATCCGAAATCCATCTAAGCACGTCTCTTGTGCAAATATGCATTTCTTCACTCATTGGTTTACAAGAAGGAAGAAATTGTTTCTGCACATACGAAGCATCCAATCTATCGCCATCCATATCATCATTCTGTAGTCGATCTAACTCCCTCTTAAGCTCAAAAACCCTCTCAACATGCTCATGTACTTTCTCTACAGTATCCCTTGAGCAAGCTCCATCTGGAGAACAATAAATTACTGCATTCAATTCTTTCAACAGATTCAACCCCAACAAATTTTCACCACAATTCGTCATCAAAAGAAATGGACAAGAATCGGTGAATGGCCCCAGTGAAATCGGTACCGGCTGAGAAACCGGACTGACCACTGGTGTACCAGAGAACCCTACAGAAATGTTGTTCTGCCCTGACAGCGGAATATCTGGAACCCGCGAATGATCAACAGAACACTTCTGTGCTCCTGTATCTATCAAAAATAGATGCTTCCTATTCCCCACCTTCATTTCTACATAGGGCCCTTTCTGATCGATGGGAATAGGTACTGGTTCCAGACCCTGCTTCGGGCTGTCCTAGCGGAACAGTACATCAACAAATGCAAGATCCTCAGAAAGATAGACAGCGAAGGATTATCAAAAATGTTTCTATTATCAACACTATCCTGTGAATATGACTGTTGATTCTGAGTGAACTGACTCCTAGCAGGACCCCCTAACCCAGGACGGCCTCTGGATCGTCTACACATGGTACCATATGTGTTATTTGATCGCTGCTGAAGGATCAGGCATTATGCTCGCCAATGACCTTCTTGTCTGCAATACGCACATTGGTTCATGCTAACAGGACCCATCTGCGCATTACTCTTGGTGCAAATTGTCCTCTAAACTGTGTATTCCCACCTCTAGTTCCTCTTACTATTTGCTGCAACAATACTGTTGTCTTCAAATCTCCCTTCTTCTTTTCTATCCTCTCTTTTTCATTATTGACCCTATTTTCATGATACTGAGCCATGTGCAACACTTCCAACTGTGATTTTGCTTACCAGATGCTTTCGGAAGTCATCATTTGTGTTTGGATATCAGGCAACAATCCACGTATAAATTTGTCCACAAACAACCCTTTTCCTGACTCAGTACTCAAATCCTGACAGCTAAAATCCGAAAACACTTGTTCGAATGGATTAAAAAACTTGGTACCACCCTCAGATTTCCCCTGGATGCAAGCTGTAAGCTTGTCCCAAACTATTCTTCTCTCTGGAACCAAAGTCTTCAATTTAGTTACTATTCTGTCTGGGAGTGTCAAAATCATCTGTGGCGGTCTCTCACCAGCCTTCCTTTCTCCATCTATCCGTACCAAGTTATCCCATGTAGCACCCAATCCTGCCAAATCATCTACAGTTCTAATCTGTTTCCATAAATCAGCAGGTAGGATCACAGGGAACAACAAGTCTATATCACAGACAAATGCAAGACAGATTCAATTTCTTTATAGAATCCTGTTGGATTTTTCCTAATATCTGAAATGGTCTGTCTAATGGTATTTACTTCCTGTCTAGAAAATGGGACATGAACAAACTATGAGACATAATGAGCTTCAATAGTAGTGGCCGCTGCGCCTTTTGCAGCATTAGCTGGAATTTGTACTTTAGGAACAAATGTCGGAGGAACTTCCCTCATTGGCAGTTGAGAAGTAGGTAATTCTGAACGTTCATTAAGCAGCAAAGCTAAATCTAGCGACAAAGTAGTCAAAGCAGTATCAGGTGAAAACGCTCTCCTATAAATGACCATCAAATCGGCGGGATAACAAACCTTTTTTTTCATACACTCATCCTGCAGGTACTCTACCATTATTTTGCATAGCCGGAGTATACTGACTAAACATGTCATATACTTCAATGGGAGAAATTGAAACATCCGAAATCCATCTAAGCGCGTCTCTTGTTCAAATACGCGTCTCTTCACTCATTGGTTTACAAGAAGGAAGAAATTGTTTCTGCACATACGAAGCGTCCAATCTATCGCCATCCATATCATAATTCTTTAGTCGATCTAACCCCCTCTTAAATTCAAAAACCCTCTCAACACGCTCATGTACTTTCTCCGCAGTATCCCTTGAGTAAGCTAAGACATTCAAATCCCTCAAGCCTTGTGGGACATCCATATCCGTCAAATCACTCTAAATTTCAGCCAAATGCATTCCCATCCCCTCTATCAAAATATTCTGTTTGGGAATACTTTCTTGGTCAGAAATTGAAGTTAAGGCAGCTGATTTTTCACCTTCTTTAGTACATTTTTAGCCCATGCATACAATTCTCTTTTTCTAGCCTTTGATACTGTACTACGAGTCACTACTTTTGGATCGACAGTCGCTCCTCCAATTGCTACAAGTGGAGCAGAACCACTTGGAAAAGAAAGTTCAGACAAATCTCGTACAACAGGTAGCGGAGACACTACCGCTGGCGGTAAAGACGGAATTATGGGAACAGCAACTGTCAGTAAAGACGGAGATGCAGAAGGGGGGACAACAACAGGAAGAGGAGCAACAACTGGAGGAGGAGCAACAACGGGAGGAGGTAAAACAACAGGGAGAGTTACATACGGAGGTGGTGCGGTGCAACAGTCATGCATGCATTCAAAAGCTCATCGATTAATTCGTCTGAGGTATGAAAATCCTGAGACGGATATTTTTTCTGTACCCCAAGTTGAAAAGCCCTATCCATGTTTCTAATAAATTCTGACTGTTTCTGTTGATCATACAATAACGCTTTCTCAGAGTTAGACATATGTCGACCTCCGTGTTTCTCTTTACTCTTAAGTTGCTGCATAGCTTTCTTTCTCCAATTCTTTATTACATCAAATGCTGCAGGCCTAGCCTTTTTCTTTATCAATATAGACTTTAAATACTCTATACGGGCAATTTCAAAACTACCAGGAACTGCCCACTGAAATTCGGAAGCATGTCTAGTTTGCCTGCGCCAAATATCGTTAAATATTATATTTTCAAGACGGTACTTACAGTGCATAGTATATAATGGCAAACCCTCAGGTGACGCTGGTCGGCCATACTCCAAAGATTGTCTGTCTCTGTGGAATAAACCCATGAAACAGGCAGACAATTTCCCAGGCATATCAGATCACTAGTGTTACCTGGCGTCGTTTGAACTCGCAAACTCAAATCTACAACCAAATATCAGGATACTTAGGAATCGGGGCATGACGCACCTGATTACAAAAAACAAATATTGTCTGATGTGATCACAAAGGATCCCCATGGTTGGTGATTTCGGCAAAGAGAAAGCCTCAAAATGGGGATCCTCATCAAGATGTCCTTTCGAACCACGGGCTCACCATTCAGGGATCGAATTGTGCAGTACTGTCGAGGTGTCGCTTCTCATACAAACTGACCCCCTTTTTCTCATTCTCCGATTCCGGTCTGATAGCTACGTCTTCTTTTCAGTGAGGAGACATCAATCTTGAGGGTCCCTATTCGGGCGCCATCTGAAAGACCAAAGAAATATCGAGGCTTAGTACCACAAAATGAAATACGCCAATCACGGGTCGAAGAGATACAAATATCTTTTATTCTGCTTAGTCCTTGAGGAGCCTTTTACAAGGGTACTGAAAAGTGGACCTCAGCGCCCTCTTAGTTATTGAGAAAGTTTATTGGAGTCGCATGAAAAATGGTAACAGCGGAGCAGACTGGTTCCTCAACTCCGTTCATATAGGATACTGTAACTGTGGTTACTCTTAAATATATTCATTCGCCAAAAAGAAAGAAAAATGACTCAATACTTGGTGATCATAGATTTTGTATTAATTTGACATTTACCCTATGTGATGACACGTGTTTCGACGGTTACCCCCGTTTTTTTCAAATCAGGGCTACAATAGTTATATCTAATAAACCAAAAAAAATGATATATATAAAGTAAACAAAAGACAAAATAAATCAGCCATGGGTTAAGCAAAGTACACCATGAACAGTCACAAATATTGTTTAAAGCAATGATAATACATATTTCCAAAATACAATGCAAAACCATGTGTTCAGTCACATTTTCAAAATATTAAATGTACATTTTCCAAAGTTAAGTTGACATGGAGGGAGCGGTGACGGGTAGGATGGTTAAGGGTATAAAATGAGAGAAAGGAAAAGAAAGAAAAAAAGGGAAAGAAAACATCTTCATTAATGAATGTTGAACACATCTTTTTTGGATCTCCTCTTGTTATGACACACTGTTTTTTCTATGTCGGGTTTGAGCTTACCCAAATTGTGTTGCTTGTCCATATCAATATTCTTACAGCTTGTGTGCCAAGTCATGGGTTAAATCCCAAACTAATACATAAAGAATATATTAGTACCTTGCTTGCATTATTTCTACTGCGCCAAATGTACAAAATGCCTTAAGACCTGTATTTCCATTCGTTTTGGTTATTTTCATTAATTATGAAGACTAATTCATGTGAACAAAGCATTACGAGGTTGTGGTTCCTTACAAGTGTAGCAAGTGCAAATACTAATAATAGCCGAGTGTTCTATGTGAGTTTAACATTTTAGTTAAGGTCTGTTTGAGCGCTGACCAATTCACACCGATTTGAAACTGAGCGCGACTATTGTTGACTCGCATAAAATCACAGTCATTGAGTTTCACCGAGGTACATCACACGTGATTTCTCGTGCGACTAAGATACTGTTTCATTCATATTACCTATAGTAAGGGTTTACCTTAAAGGTACGTGCCTTTCTTGTCCGTGTGTTTCAGTCCGCGTTCATCTCGTGAACTGAAACAAAGTCATTTTGTTGTTCCTGCAGTTGCTGGGCAACTGCCAAAGTCCTACTTTTGTGTTTACAATGGCCGCCATCTTTTGGGCTGAATTACGAACTTCTCAACCTACGGGACGGTCACAAAAGAAATTGTGCATTTCTATTCTGAGGCACTAAACCAGATCTATAAGTCGTACCCCAATCTGACTTTACAATTTTAACGCCTTATTGAAAATTGGAATATTAAGTTTGTTGAATGTGATATTACGTAAGAAATTATCACGTGATGATTGCAAACCTCCTAATTGGTTAAGCTTTCAATGTTTAAGAATGCATGCTGAATATTGTTTCACTATTGTCCTTAAATGATCAGCTTTCTCAAATTACCTTAAGTCGTATTTGTGACTACTTAGAACTTTTGATATATATATACACATTTTTTTGGTTTATTGGATATAACTATTGTAGCCCTGATTTGAAAAAAGACAGGGGTAACCGTCGAAACACGTGTCATCACATAGGGCAAATGTCAAATTAATACAAAATTTATGATCACAAAGAATTGAGTCATGCTTCTTTCTTTTTGGCACATGAATATATTTAAAAGTAACCACAGTTACAGTATATTTTATTCTGTACAGTTTCAAAGCAAACAGATAGCTATCTGGCTCCCAACACCTTGCAGCGTGTACCAGCAGACACAGTGAGGGGTGAACATCTTAACACAGACGCTTTTATACAATTTCCAAAACATTGTCCAGCCCCTCTCCAAACTAATAAGTTACATGCTAGGGTTCGTTCACATGTCAAATATTACAATATTGTACAACGGATTAAACAAGTTTGCATGTCCATGAAGTTACAATGGTGCCGTTGTTTCTCTGATCCACAGTAAGCCTTGTTTCAAGCGTCACTACAATACAGTTCAGCAAAAGCACATGATCTGAGTTTGTTCTGCATTGTCTCGTTGTTTATATGAGGATGAGGCTTGTGAGCACAGACAACACTTGGATTGCAAAGCCCCTGCAATTAGTAATGGAAAGCATTTCATTGCTAGCACCTCCATTCATGCGCATACATTTTTAAGCAATAGAAATGATGATGTGCGTTTAGTACTTGCATGCCAGGGAAGTGATTGGAAGGTTTTGTATCATAGATTTGAAGTACTTTGTATCGCTTTGTATCACTGACTTTTGCTTTCATTGACCCTGCGCACTGCGCATCAGTCACGGCGCTCGTGGCAGGATATCGATAGTCTTGTGCTGCCTGCTCTCTCAGTAGTTCTTTCAGAACCATGTTTCCCGGGATAGCCAAGCCTCATAGACACGTGGGTGGCACATTAACACTGGTGAGTTTGTGAGGCCGTTTATCGCTGGTCTCTATAAGAAATATGCTCCTGCTTTCCCGTTTTGACTGTATGTATGTTAAGGCATGTATTAATGACTGGGAATTGATTTGAACTTTAATTGGTATGCTCTTATGTGCAAGGATATTGCTGCATTTTGTGTGTACTGATTTGTGCCCCTCGTGCACATTACTCTCTGCCAAGCAGTAAGGGGTGCAAAATACGGTGCCCATATTGTGCATCCTTGTCTCACAGAGTTCCTTCTGTTATTTTCAATATTTTCATCTTGATTTGAAGTACTTTCTATTGCTGAATTTTGCCTTCTTGATCTTGTGCATCACACATTATTCACCATGCTGGTGTCAGGATCTCGACAGCCTGGTGCTGCCTGTGCTGTCAGTAGTTCTTTTAGAACTACGTTTCCCAGCATAGCGGTGCATCATAGACACATCAGTGGCGTGTTTGTGAGGCCGGTAAATCATTGGTTTACAACAAATTACGGCATGCAGCACAATGCTCGGTTCATTTTCCTCTGTTTGCAAGTATGTCCCAAGCCTGAAAGGAATTAGCTCCACGGAGCTGGCAAGCATCAGACATTTTAAGGAAATATGACACCTTGACCCTCCTCCTTCAGCGTTGCTGTACAATCCCCACTACAACAATCAGTGAAAGACTTGACCGGTGTACAGGTGATTCTTGAACCATTGGAAGTTCCAGCTAATATGCAGGGCATGACTGATGCATTTGCATTGCCCCCTACATCTGTGCTCATAGGGCATAATCTCAGAGGGCTAATTGCCACCCCAGGTAACCTCAAGCCAACGATCAAAATTGTGCATGACAAACTCAATGTACACATAAACATACTATTGAAGCAAGCAATTTGTGCTCATGATAATAATCAGGTTTTGGCCACAACCCTCGACACACTTAACTACTGATTCAAATAAACACTGTCTTTCCACAAATGGTATCGCGGAGCAATCACATGACATACCCACGCTATGTTCTTCTAACAGAGCTGAAATTCTCATCAATGACAGACATTTAATCGCTTTACTAGTGTGTTACCCAACACAAGATCTCTGATTTGACAAAGGCAGAGGAGAGATTGAGAAGAATAAGGACAGCTTGGGAGTTGGAGTTCAGAGATGAGAGCAGTTCTTCATCCGTGCCTCTGGATGCTCAAAATCCATATTGATGGTCGTTGAGAACACCAACAAGGTCAGTGTGTGAGTTGAGTTGTGGCAAAACCAACTTCTCCAGGAGTTTCCCCAGGAAAGGGAGGAAGGGAATAGGGCAGTAGTTGGCAGGGCAAGTAGGATCTGATGAAGGTTTTTTCAGCAGTGTGGAGGGAGGAGGGGAAAGATCCTGTGAGAAAAGAGTGATGGCAGAAATCAGCGAGAGCAGGGGCAAGAGAGCCAATGTTATCCTTGATGGTTTTGGATAAGCAGAGGGAAACCTGCTTATAGGAGGCCTTCATGGAGCGGCCAACTCTGGTAACTTCTTCATGTGAGACAGGGTTGAACGAGGAGAAGGAGAAAGGAGGAGGGAGGGGTGGATGGAGGAGAGGGGTTGTGTGATGGGTTGTCAGAGTATGTAGAACGGGAGGTCAGGATGTCCTGGGTTTTGACAGCAAAGTGTGAAGCCAGTGCATGCAGAAGGCCTGGGAGGAAGAAGTGAAGGAGGAGACTGAGGAGGAGTTGACTAGTTCCCTGCAGATCTTGAAAGGTTCTGCTGTGTTATTGGATGCACCGGAAACCCGTGCCTGTATATAAGCTCTTTTCTTGCCATAGATGGCGAGTCTGTATTGCCCTTGCTGCAGGCAGCAGGCCAGTTTGTCAGAGTATGAGCATGAGCATGAGGTTTGACACTTTCATTCTGCTGCCCTGCGCTTACATTTTAGGGCCGCAAGTTCTGCGTCGTACCAGGTGTTACACTTAGAGGCAGGCTTCAAGCGGATCCTCATGACTGGGGCAAGAATGTTAACAGTATTGGAGTTGAAAGGGTGAGGTTGCTGAGAGCAGAGTCAGAGGAAGAGTCAGAGGCTGCAGCAGAGGGGGGATGAAGGTGGAGGCGAAGTCAGCCACAGACACTTGTTTCATCGGGTGGGTGTTAGCAAACACAGTTGGTGGAACTTTCGGGGGGGTTAGGGGGCAAGCTGGACCCAGGTGAGGGGAGAGAGTGGTCTGACCAGGAGAGAGGAGTGACTAGTGGGGGGAGAGAGGTCAGAGTGTATTAGGGCATCCAGAGTATGTCCAGCTGTGTGGTGTAAGTGACTTCAATTCAGCAATCCAACTAAGTCAATGCCTAGTCTGGGATGCCCAATGGAAGCCCTTATTTGTATATTTTTATGTCAAGTTCTTAAATCTGGAGGATGAACCCTTATATAACGCCCCTCTCTTTGAATCCCCCTGACCTCACTGAGCCAAGAAGTAGGTTGTTTTGCAAATTAAAAGGTTTATTGGAAAAATTAAACAATATATATATATCAAACTTTTATGAATACATTAATATTTGATAGTACACTTATGAATATAACAGTGATCAACAATGGATAATCTACAGTAGCACAATTCTTTAATTACTTAGGAGTTGGTATAGAAAGGATAAGGTAGCAGAGAATACTTTGTATGGTTTCAAGGAAAAGCAATGATGAGAGAGAATGCAGCACAGAAATAACACTCGATATGGTTTCAACAAGAGATAGTATGATCACTTTTTCCCTTGTGACAACTCACTCCCCCCTTATGCAACATAAAGAGATGGAAAGAAGAGCACACAGTTTTCAGGATAACAATCAAATGCAGTTCAAATTCCAGTTCCCCCCAGCAAGCTTCGATAAACAGAAATGATTTTAAAACACAGGCCAAATACTTTTAAATGTGATTGCAATGGAGTGAAAAATATGCTAAAATGATTTTAATTCCATATAGGAGATTCAGGGTAGGTGATAGCTACTTTGATTTAGTTCAGGTCAACACTAGCAATGATTCAGGAGCGATTATCAGGTTGAAAACGAATTTCACCAGTGGAAAGCAAGAAGCAGCTATTTTTACAAGTGGTGAAATTGAGCCAACTTGCAATTCGCGGCACTTTTTCCGAGTGCGTAAAGCGCGATTACGGAAAAACTATAAAGAATGTCGTATTGGGTTTATTGGAAAGCCTAGGTTCTTAGCTTTAAAATGACAGTTAAATCTAGGACATACGGTTCAAAAGATAGACGTTTTTGTGGAGGTAGATTTTCAGAAATGAAGTCAAGATTTCAGAATGACAGATGACGCTTTTACAGATTTGAAATCACAGAATGGACACACGATTTCTATGCAATTCTAAATAGGTTGAAATGGATGGGATAGGATAACTTTAGATTAAGAGATGACTATGCACAGTTCTTGGCTGGATACTCACTCCTAGTTTTGGAAGGGAATGTACCTCGTCACAGATCTGGTCAGGTTTGGACTGTGGTTCTCTCTCCACCGGACAGGTCTCAGGCCCTCTGGGTTCTGCGTTCAGCACGGCTTCTGTTCTGCTATCGGCACTGCACAGCGGTCTGGTCTGGGTCTGGATACGGCACTGCTCTCTCTGGATTTCGGTTCTGGCACGGGGTTCTGGATACAGCTCTGCTTTCTAGGTCTGGTTCTGGCACAGAGTTCTAGCCAGAAGCAAAACAGCTTGCCCGGCTTTTGAATAATTTAGTTAGGTTGATGGATTCTGAGGCCTGCTGAGAAGATTTCAGCTTTTGGGTTAGGCCCCTGCTTAAGGTTCTAGAGCTGGGTTCTAGAGTCTGGTCTCTGGATCTATCTGGGTTTGAAGTCGTCCGGCAAAGTGCTGTGCAGAAATTGATTGAAGAGTGGAAAATGAATGACCGTATCTGGGTCTCAGTGGTTCTTTTTATGTCTTTTGAGAGTGGGTGGAAAGGCTGACTTTCTATGCCCAACCCACTGAGGATTTGATAGGTTAAAGGATTTACTGTGACCTGACTGGAGAACGGAGGAGTGAGTCAGAATGAGTCATCCGGTGTCATCTTTAAGGCTCAAGGAAAGGACACTCCCCTTTGTGTCCGTCAGCATATCTTCTTTTTCATAAAAACACATACTTACAATATACCCCACTTGTTAATATTACCTAAATTGCATGACAGATTGCTTAAGGTACAGTTCGGTTCAAGTCAAATGTTTATACGAGCTTGGGTTCAAAAATGACAACATATTGCGCTTTTAGTGGGTTTTGCCATATTGGTTTTGCAACAAATCTTACACAGAGGTACACACCCTCTCTGCGCATATTACTGGAAGTTCGTAGGTTTCTAGCATAAACACAGCAGTGACAATATTAATAATTATGGGGTTTGGCCTCAGAACATCCTACAGCGTCCAGCTCAGTCTCAAATTTTGGGTACATTTTTCATATTAAGAATCCCCAAATTGTACATTTCTGCAAGCTTGATACAATATTTTATAAGCAATTTAATAAAACATACATTTGCTCTCAATTCAGTACACCCATTGGTTTGCCCCTGCCTCCAGAAGTTTGGCTCTGACTCATAGATCAGATGCCTTGCCTTCCCCCAGAGCAGTGTTGACAGTTCACATCCGAAATCAGCATACCCTATTCAGCTGAAGGAATCCTTTTGTCCTGTTTTTCCTGCTAGCAGGGCATCAGTCCAGGGTGCCACTCTCCATCTGATTAACAGAACCATGTGATTTCCTGCCTTCTCTCTGAGAAGACTAGGTGTGAAGACTTCCCGGGGACAGCCAGCCTTTGAAGTCTCAGCTAACTCCGGGTACAGTTTAGCTTCAGAAATACAGGTCTCCTGTCAGAATTTAGATCGCTAGCGCCGGTCAGTGTCAAGCACCGGTATTGCACCCATTTTTGACAACTGCCTTACCAGTAAGCAATCCTCAAAATATACTTTGTTCAAATATAGATGCACTTCTGTCAACCTCAGATTCATGCAGATTCTTGCGGGGGAATGATGTTGACCCCCGAACACGGAGGTGGGATCTTTTTAGTGGTTTTGGTGAGCCCTAATTTTAGCAATTTTTGACATAAAAAAAATGAATTCCCCACAACTCTGGGTTGCTTTTAGCAATCAGTATTGCTATTCCCAAATGGTTTCAGGCTACTGTTTGTGTAGCCCAATGGTGGTTTTAGGCAGTGACCTCCTGTGCTCACTAATATAGGCAAAAGTGGGTGGCAGCCTATTCTTCAGATTTTTTACTGTGCATTTTTGGATGATTTCTGGCGAGCAGCATGCTTTCCGGCGGCCATTATGATGTTTCCCCTGCCAGTAATGCACAATGATGTAGTAGTGCTTGGATGCGTGGGTGAAACATCCCACAGTGGGTTGGCCCAGAAGGGAGAATGGAGAGGGAAAGTGAGGTGCAGAGGTCAGTAAAGAGAATGGATGCAGTGCCTGGGGAGTCCAGTTGGATGATGAAGTCACCCAGTAGGAGCAGGTTCGAGGTGGATGAAAGTAAGGAAGAGTAGATGTCAGCCTATTCCGAGAGGAACAGGGTGGTGGCACCTGGAGGTCAGTTAATGATGGCAATGGTCAGGGTGGAGATGGGAGAGATGATATGATAAGATATGGCATTTATAATACGCCTATACACAAGTGTTTCAAGGTGCGATGAGGCAAGGGAAGATAGAGACAACGATCCTACTAGGCCAAGTGACATTGAGATTGCGCAAGTGCAGTGGATGGGGAAGGGAAAAGTGCAGGGGGAGGGGGCAGTGCAATACAAAGGGTGACAGTAAATACATAAAAACAATAAATACAATAAATAAGACTATAAATAAAAAGTGTGGCCTGCTGGTGGCAAGGGAAAGTGCAGACAACAGGGTCAAGTGCTAGTAGGGGCTGTAGGGATACAGAAACAGTCCCTCAGTGCAATCGTTGCCAGGGGGCCAGTGCAGGTGTGCAACTGGTGGGGAGGGGAGCTGGGCCCGAGATCAGAGGGTAACCAGGTAACCAGTGCAGTTTAGATACAGAAGGAGATCAACAGGGGTGAGGAGGAGAGAAAGCAGAAGCAAAAGAGGAAGGTCTTGAGGTGCTTCCAGAACTGGAGATGATTCTCCTCAAGTTTCAGAGCATTAGGGAGGCTGTTCCACAGGGCAGCCCCAGCAGAATAAAGGGATCTACCACCAACTTGCAGCTTGGAGAAGCGACTGACCCTGAGCGAGTTGGAGGCGGATGAGTGAAGAGCTTGAGACGGAAGATATTTAGGAAATATCAACTGTCCTTTCAAAGGCTTTCAAAGGAGGAGTAGAACTGGGTAGGCCAGATGGAAGCAGGAACCCACTCAGGGAAGTTTAAGGCAACTCCCCCTGCCAGTGCAGTGATGTTGAGGCTTGGAGATGATCTTGATGCCATCAGGGAGTCAAAAGCAGTGACTGATCTGGCATTGAACCATGTCTCGGTAAGATTGTGAATGTCAAAGTTAATGGAGGTCATTACGACCTTGGCGGTAAGGGGTTAACGGTGCCAGTAAAGGTGTCGGAGCAGTCAACCCCTTACCGCCCCATTACGAGTCTACTCACGGGAACACGGTAAGGACGCCTGGTAAAACCAGGCATCCTTAGCGGGTCCCGCGAGCAGACCTGGATGCGAACAACGGGCCAGTTATTAACGGGCTGTTGTTAGCATCCTCCCCATTCCCATTGAGCCCTATGGGGGCTCAAATGGGAATGGGGATGTACCGAGTCCGGGTTCCTTGAATGAGGAATTACCGGGCTGTAATTCCTCATTCAAGGAACCCGGACGCGGTACCCGATATGGGGGTAGCCATGCCGCTAATAGCGGCATGGTTACCTCCATACTTGGAATGACCCCCAATGTCTTCAGGAAGGAGACAGATGTTAGAAGAGTGTTTGTTGGTTGAGCGGATGTTAGGTGTTGCCAGGTGGAGGAGTTCTGTGCCTTTGAAGTTTTTCTGAGGTGGTGTACAGGGTCGTGGTACATCAGTCAGAGGAAGGGGAGAGAAAGTAGAAAGCGGAGAGGCAGGAGAAGCAAGGAAGTTAATGAGAGAAGGCAGGGTCCAGTCAAAGAGAAGGAGGTTGGGTTGTGGACCCTGAACCAGGATAGTGCCAGAGTGATAGACATTAACAAAGCAACGTGAGGATGAGAGGCCGGGCAAGAGGACTTCCCACTTGGTGCCACTGTTAATGGTAGAGCATGTTGAAAGAGAGAGAGAGTAGAGATGAGATGGTGGGTCCATAGATCTGGAGAGGGAACAGAGAAGAGGATATCAGTGAAAACTTCTCTAGCGGAAACACTGACATAGGTGTCTGCGATGGGAAGGCCAGCGTTTGCAATCAAGATGTAATTTTTGTGATTTCTTCTACCGGACTTTGTGAGAGAGGGGGGGATAGGTGATAGTGTAGCAGTTAGAGAATATTAGAGAAATGGAGATAGCCATAGGTCAGCAGAGGCGTGGAACAAGGAAAGAAGGAGGAGTGGCGCACAGTACAGTTCTAGCTAAACTCATCAGGAGGCCTAGTAGGAGAAGTCATGAAGCAATGAATGCAAACCAGAAAGGAATAGAATTAGATAAAATAAGTGGTACGGAGATGTGAAAGCTACAGGTGGTACAAAGATGAAATACTAAACACACCTTAGTCCAATTTTTTTAATGGAGTCACAAAACTATTTAAACACACTTAAAATGGAGGCACAAAACAATGTAATGCAGGAGTTTTACAGATGGAATACTAAACACACCTAATCCAATTTTTAAAATGGAGGCACACATCAATGTAATGCAGGAGGTTTACAGATGGAATAAAAAACACACTTAAATCCAATTTTTAAAATGGAGGCACAAATGCACAATCCGATTTTTGAAAATGGAGGCACAAAACAATGTAATGCAGGAGATTTACAGGTAGAATAATAAACACACCTAAATCTGATTTTTAAAAATGGAGGCACAAAACAATGTAATGCAGGAGGTTTACAGATAGAATAATAAACACACCTAAATCTGATTTACCTAGGAGTGACATGTGCACTGATCGAAGATGAATGTTGGTAGCAGCGAGAAAAGAAATAAGTGAAAGGCCCTTTAGGCACTCAGGAGAGATATGGTGAAAGACAGACAAGCCCATTTTTATGTCTGCATGGAGCGTAGATGGTGTAGGGTCCCATGACATGGAGAGAAGTAATTAGTCAGGAGGCTGGACCCTCCAGGCCATCCTCAGCTCAGACAGGCCCAGACAGGGCCTTAAGTGAGGGCCTCTGTCTGGCGGACCAGCGTTCACCTGCCGGCTTTTTGATTGGCTGAATTAAGGGCAGACAGGCCAATCACTGCAGCCTCAGGCTGCAACAGGGTAGGGCTGATCTGCTGTACTTACAGAGCAGCCATATTTGAAAAGCACACAACAGTGTAAAAAACTAGCCCAGATCGACTGGAAATAGGACACAGCAGTGTGCTCACATTGATTAGAAAATAAAATGAAATCTCATCTTGGTGATGTAAAGGAAGCGCTCAAATGGTGAATTATAGCGCCTCATGAAATTCACTGCACATGTGAGGCCTACCTGGTGAGGTAAAGATGGTTGTAGGTCCCGTGTGATCACCAGAGCCAAATGGTGCTGTGGATGCTCCCTGCAGGCCAGCAGCTGAAGAACAACAGCCTCCAATGCTGTGAGAGAAATAGGGGAAGGGATAAAGAGACAAGAGGGTTGTCAGTCCTCCAACTGCATATATTGGCTTTCCAACACAGCTTGGCCGATTCAAAACAGCAAAAGGTCAGTGTGTGGCAGCTTCACCACCACCACAACAACCTTTGCAGCCAGAAAACTGTAGGGCGTGTCTTTGCCCGCCACCAAATGACAAAATGTAGAATATCATCATACATAACACAGATTAATAACATATCACCACCTGAACACTGAAAGAAAACCGTGAGCCAGTGTAATCCTTGGGAGCCACATTCTTGAGATTCCAAATCATGCAGCCCATGGAACATACAGGGAGGAACTCAGACCTCAACAATAGCCCTGACAATACCAGCAGTCAATACCATGGCAGCCAGAGGGAAAATGGTCACCACAGGAAACACTGCTGATGTGCTATCATTTGGAATGCAGAGTTCAAGCCTCACTTTCCCTGCACTGTATAGTGCATGCAGGCTAAGCACTGTTAATGATTTGTGTGATATTATGATGGATATGTTTGTGCATGAGCACAGATACCACATACTTAGTTTGCTCAATGCTATCATATTGATATTGTTTTCTCTGGACCTCTTTCTGCTTTCTTTTATATACAAAAAATACTAGTTTCTTCCAGCGTATTAGAATAACAGATAACCATTGGGAAATTCACTCTAGCCCCCACTGTTCCACAAGCTTGCACTGGATTTGTACACAATTGTAATATACAAACATGAGGTACCTGGAACGACCATCATGACCACCAGGTTCCCAATATGCAATAATCATCAGTGTCAAGACTATTACCTTTTAAGCAAGAAGGAATTCACTTTTGGCTGGTGCTAAAACCCTATCAAGAGGTTTTATCTGGGAGACACATTGTGCATGTGACTACTTAGTCACACTCATTTGTGAAGCAAAGTGAAGTGCAGCTAAGTGCTGCAGTATTCAGCAGTCTGCAATGGAGGTGGTAGTGATATCAAGTGGTTACCATTTTTGTTGTTTGCCAGTGCACTCCAAACTTTACTGCTATGTAGGGCTTTACCGTGTGACTTAACAAGGACTTTTCTGGCTTCAGGCTCTTGGAAAGTGGAGGTGTTTCTATTCTGACAGTACACTGGTTAAAACTGTAAATTGTTTACTGTGAGAAACCCAGCTTTGCATGCCAGGTTTGACTTTGCCTTGACAGATTAAAGTGATTTGTGTGATGCCATGCTCATCTGTCCTATTCTCTACATGTTTCAGTTTTGTCTTGCACTTTAATTTGTTTGGCAGAGTCGGGTCATTTTTCTACCAAATGTGACTGGGACTCTGGTTCTGGCATGAAGCTTGGGAAGGGAGGCATTGTTTTGGGGGTTAGTCGTGCTTGGCAATTAAAAAGTCCATTCAATGTCTTGGAGACCTTGGAAAGGTAATTGCGGAAGGTCAACAAAATGATACCAGGGGTCCTTAATCCTCTTTGTCATGCACAATTTACTATTTATTGTTTGACACTACTGATCTATAAAGTTTACTCTAGCACCACAAAGAGGAGCACATAGGACTTTCACAATTTTTATTGACAGAAACACTTTTCGTTATTTGAAGGACTCAGTAAAGTTACATTTATAACCAAAATTCTTTGCATTTGTTCTATGGTTGGAAAAGTGCAGGGACTTTAGTTGCTCCTGGGCTTTCACTATGCTTGTGGATCCTCTTTGCTCGCACAAGGCTCAAAGTACAAAGTATATTAGTTTATCCCACTAGTATTGCGGTCATTAGAATCCTGGGACCAAAGACATCTTGCAAATTTCAAAGAGACCTCAAGTGAAATTTGTAGTGCTGTTATGTATCGGTTAAACAATTTTTGTTTAATTATCTTGTTGTAGCAAGACAGATTAGATAATATGTATAGTGCATTGGATTTTAATATTTTAGATCTTATAAAGTCGAGGATTGATGTTAAAATGTACTTATTTTATTGAAGTGTTTGTTCTCTCACTAATCTGAGGATGTCATCCTTTCTCCCTTCCCTTAAGGGGATACCTTTTCCATGGGGCCAGAGAGGTTCATTCACAGTATAATAATACTCTTGAGGCGGTGCACAGAGGGAGGATCACATGGGGCAGGAAACCCCCTATGAAATTGAGGACGACTATTCTCAGGGAATGCGGTATAATCCCACTTCAAAACACCCAACCCCTTTCCCAATGCCAAATCCTCCTTCCCCCTTTCTAAATACAGTCAATGTGCTCTGTTGCCAAGTAAAGTAATCTAATTTCCTCAACAAGACTAAAATAACCAAAAGTACCAAGTATGTATTGTTTCTGGTTTTACAAAAATGACTGTGAAGAAGATGACAGAGAGTCCAAGGATCACTCTACAGAATTAGAGTGAGAGGTCTAGCTTCTTACCGGAACTGGCTGGACCAAACAAGCACAGCAATCCAGCACAGGATTTCAAAAGGTGATCAGCTGGGAAGCAGAGAAAAAATAATCCCTGGAGGAGGAACTGAGGGAGCCACACACTGGGCGAGCAGGCAAGAGCTGAAAGGAAAGCCGTGAGCAGAGGAGAAAGAAAACCTAAATGTGATCCAAGATGGAAGTACTACTCAGGCTATTGCTGAGTTGAACCTCTGGGCTCCCCTGGCAAAGCACCCGAAGAAGAGGACATGCACCCAGGCAGAATCAGACGTCTGCAGAGCCACTGCCAACTAATCCTAGGCTGCCCTTAACAGGGTGGAGTTTCAAGCTATGGACATCCATAGCGATGTTACCTCATAAAACAAATTCCAGGTTTTCTGGGACTTGCACAACCATGATATAAAGGTGAGTAATGGTCAATTGGAGGAGGTGATAGTACATGAAATACAGGTGGGGGTCGGCTAGAAGAAACTGGAGGGAACAAGAATAAAGGAGACAAATCCCCTGAATATCATGGGAATAGATATATACAAAAACTCAAGCTACAGTCTTGTTTCAGTGATCTCCTCTCTTAGAAGAAAATTGGTAGCCCTGATCCTCATTATGTAGATGATTTCGTAAGCTGCCAGAGAATAAGGAGTAACTAGACTTAATGAGAAAGAGAATAAAGTTATCTTGAGAGTGATAGATGGATAGCATTTGGCTCATTGGGATTATGGGGGAGGGGCACTGGTAGACAGGAGGTTACTGAAGGTAATTATACTTTGACAAGAAATAGTTGGTCTCTCAATTATCCCCTCAACATGGCTGAAGCACAGGGAAGAAGGAGTGTGCATAAGAAGGTGGGTGAATGAGTTGTTTCATTCATATAATTGTTATATGAAGGACTGAAACTAAAATTGGGCATTGTAGAATGGACTCATTAAAAAAGTGATATAATGGTTGCGGTTTAACCAGCAATGGAAAGTGATTATAAGGGATGAACTATCAGAGGCAAGCAGGGTACACCACCAGATTTCTTAGCAATGAGGCAAAAGGACATAGTGATGTTAATACTAACACATTTGAAACTACTGGATGGATTGTTATTATTAGAAGTGCATTGCTTGCCCTCAAAGGAAAGGAGAGGTACGGAAAAATGTGTCTACGAATTGTGAGATGTAATGGCAGGACTTAGAAACGTTGTTGATTTGGCGAGAGAGGGTTAGGTCAGAGTCTAGAGCGCATCCCAGGCTTTCTACTGTGGCCGCGGTGGTGGGTGGAGTGCCCATGGATGTTGGCCAAGGTAAAGGGTGGGGGAGAAGCTCGGTGTTTCCGCACACCATGATTTTGGTTTTAGTGGGGTTTAGGAGTAGGTGGTTTGTAGTCATCCAGTGACCAATGTCAAGGAGGCAGTCTGCGAGGTCGGGCTGAGAGTTGGAGACTGAGTCGAAGAGTTTTAGGATTATTTTGGTGTCATCGGCGTAGTTATAACACAGGATATTGTGCGGGTGGATTATTTCGGGGAGGGTGGACATATAGAGGTTGAATAGGAGGGCTGATAGTCATGCTCCTTGTGGTACTCTGGTATTGACTGGTCGGGCGATGGAAGCAAAGGTGGAGAGGAGGGTTATTTGTTTCCTCTTGTTGAGGAAGGAGGCTATCCATTTGAGAGCATTTCCACGGATTCCTAGGGATTGGAGGCGGACAAGGAGGATTGAGTTGTTAATTGTGTCAAAGGCAGAAGAGAGGTCTAGAAGGATTAGTGCAGCGCATCCTGCAGAGTCCGCAGTGATCTTAAGATCATCCCAGATTGAGGTCAGAGAGGTTTCGGTTCTGTGTCATGGTCTGAAGCCTGATTGTGCAGGGTCTAGGAGGTTGTTGGATTCGACAAAGGCATTTAGTTGGGAGTATGCGGCTCATTCAACGAGTTTAGCAAGGAACCTGGTGTTTGAGAAGGGGCAGTAGTTTTTAAGGGTCAAGGGGGTTGAGGCAAGTTTTATTTAGAAGAGGCTTGACATGTGCAGTTTTGAAGGTGTCGGGGAAGATTCCCATTAAGGATGGTTCTTGCGTACTCTCCTGCGCAGGTGGTTGAGAATATTCCTTTGAGGATGAGGTGGGTCAGGGGTCAAGGGGGGAGCCAGATGGTTTCCGAGCAGAGAGAAGCTCTAGAAAATGATGTTTACAGCAATTCACTGTGTAATGAATAATGTATCCCATGATAGTTCTCACAATGACCTCTGATAGTTTCCTCCCAACATTGTATTGACACTCCCTTGTGGAGGCTTTTCATAAAAGGAAAGTGATGTCATCAGTGATGTCATCGATGACATTTGTGATGTCATCTTTGATGTCATTGGTGTTAGTATTAGCACTGCACAGTGGTGGCGTGAGTTATGGTTGCATAGCTTACCATAAATGGCAAATTTCAGGGGGTTTTCGGTTTTCGGAACATACTTGAAGGATAAGTCTACAAATATAGTACCTTTTTGAATTTTTAGTTCCCGACTGTTACTGAAGAAAATCATGTGGCCTAGATATGTTGGTAAAGGAAAAAAGAGGGAGCCAGACATGTGATGTCATCAATGACATTTGTGATGTCATCTTTGATGTCCTGGGTGTTAGTCTTAGCAGTGCACTGTGGCGAGTTATGGTTGCTTAGCTTACCATAACTTGCGAATTTCAGCGGTATTCCGGTTTTACTTTGAACCATAAAGTCTGTTTAACAAAGTTTTTTTACTGATTTTCATAGGTTTTTAGTAGCACAACTTAACCATAACATCCCTTTAACAAAGTTTTTTTCACTGAATTTCATGGGTTTTTAGTAGCGCAACTTAACCATAACGTCCCTTCAACAATGTTTTTTCCACTGAATTTCATAGGTTTTTAGTAGCACAACTTAACCATAACGTCCCTTTAACAAAGTTTGTTTCACTTAATATAAATATAGATAATGGAAATTTGACAAATGTTTACTAAGACTCCCTTAGCTTACATTAATGTAACGTAGAAAATACTAAGCCCTGCAAGTCATTTTGATGTCCGCGGACCGTGCACGTGTCCGCAGATGCACACGGTCACCATCAGCACTATCCAAAAATTTAGAGGGTATCTTCCATTATTGTATCATACAATAAAAACACACAAACATATTCAAAAAGCACCACATAAATACATTACATTTAATAATAAATAAGAAGTGAAACTGTATATGTAAGACACCAACCATCCACTGAAGTCGCATTTCCAATATAATGGAATATACCAAAACAAAATAAATATGCCTCCAACTGAATTACCTCACAGAAACTGCACAGCAAGAAGCAAGAGCAGACTTCACACACCAGTAATAACAAAGGTTTGTAAAAAAGTAGTAAGTACACTACATTTATTTCATATACTTATACATTTTCTGTATTATGTACACTAAAACGAATATATATATTTTTTTAACATAGAAATGTCCAGTACTTTGGAATGGCTGTAAGAGAATTTCCCACGAGATGAAGAGTCAAGAGAGTGATAACAATGGTAGACAACATTTTAACAGACCAGACAACCAATAAAACTAAAATACCCAAAAGAGATAATAGAAGATCCTCTCAAACGAATGGAACCGAAAATTGATTACTACAACACTTCAATCAACTAAAAGAGTGTATTGTGGACCACATTAAAGACAACATTAAATACCACTGTCCCACATGTACCTGTTCCCATGCTCCATGTCCCATCCAACTATCCCTAAACCCTCCCCACCAAGAAAAATGGTACGATGAAACTTCCATCCCTTCCTCCCCTCCCATCTCATACATCATGTCCAAACCCCTAATTCCCCTGTATTTGTTTCAGTTTCTGCTTCCCCCTCTCTTTCCTAATTTTTCTACTGTTAAACAATAATAACATTTTAAATGTGTTCTTAGTATATGCCTGTGTCTTATTTTTTTTAAAAGGCAGTCAGGGTGTCCGCAGAGAGCGCGGCTGTCTGGGGTGTTCTCAATTAACCAACATGGGGGTGTCCTAAGGACATAGTACCTGTTTGTACTGTCCGTAATTAAAATGGAGGTGTCCTTAGAACACACAAGATGTCCGCCTGTCCATAATTAATCAAAATGGGGGTGTCCGAAGGACAATATACCTATTTGTACTGTTCTTAATTAAAATAGAGGTGTCCTTAGAACACAAAAGATATCCGCCTGTCTGCAGTCACCCAAAATAGGGGTGTCCTAATAAAACCCCCGCTGTTCATAATGTCCGCAACCAGAATTAATATATTCGTAGAACACAAATCCCGTCCGCCTGTCTGCAAAGTATTGACGCACATTTATTTTATTCAGGGAGTTCAACATTGTTCGTAGAACACACGCTCACATGCGCATCACACACTTGGGTCCTACAAACATCGCGCCTCTCCGCAACTGTCCGTCACATGTGTGTCGCACTTTTAATTAGTTCGGGGACCCATACACTGTCTGCAGAACACCCGAACGTATGCACACAACCGGCACAGCGCATTTGGTGTCCTGCAGACAGCTGTCCCATTTGCAAACATGTCCATGACGTCATCATGTGACCGTACCCACGCCGAGTGTCTGTTCTTATTTCCGGACACTGTCCAGGTCCCCGGAAATTTAAAAAAGTGCTTTTTGAGCAATCCAAGGTGTTTTAAAGTAAAAGTTCACTATTGCAAATGTCCCAGACAAAGTCCCAACCGATCTACATACTTTTTGAACTTTTTGAGCCCGTGCTTAGTGTTCAAAGTGCTCGGGGACGGCACAGGTGTCCGCAAAGCGCAGCCCAGCACCACTATAAAAGGCCACACCCCAGAGCTGATCCTCATTCTGCTTTTGGATTTCCAAGATTTACAACAGGACAATTGTGCAATTTGCTGTTCTTGGTTCCTAGTTCCTGGATATTAACCTTCCAGATGGCATCCCAAATTGCTTCTGCGGCTACTGCTGCGGCATCAGCACCCCCACCCCCTCCACCACCACCACATCCCCAAGGGCCTGCAGAGGGGAACAGGCGTGAGGATGCAGAGGAGACGGATGAAGAGTATAAGGTAGTGGAAGTGCCTACTACTAGCACTCATTATGAGTCTTGGGTGTGGCGGTTATTTACCACTGTTGATGGAAAGTCAAAAGCTCAAGCAAACAAGGTTATCTGCACTCAGTGCCACATGGTGCTGAGTCATGGCAGGCCTGCTTCGTATAGCTTTGGTACTACATCAATGAAGCTACACCTAAAGTCATTCCACGGTGGGGCTATTCGTAAGGTTGTACCTTGTGATAAACGTAGTAGATCGAGTTCCTCTGCAGCATCCTCCGTTTCTACTCCTGTCACCACAAAAGACACTCCTGTGGGACAGTGCATCCCTCCAACTGCCTCAGAGGCCATTCATGATGCTGTTGACCCTGACCTTTTGAGGGTCACAATTTTGTGCATGTACTGCGACGCAGTACTCTGTAGAAGGGAGAACCTTCAGGCTGCTTTTGAGACTGCGGTCACAGAGCATGAGAAGGTCTGCAAACTACCTGAATAAGGCCCTCTCTCCACCTGCCCTGTCTTATCCCTGTGGTTGGTGTCCCTTCCTTAACCTCTTTTCCCCTCCTCTCCTTGTGTGTCGTGTTTAAAAAACAAAAAATATATAAAAAAAACAAAAAAAAAACAAAGGCTCTTTTCAGAGCCGCCTATCACAGTTTACAAACAGACGTGACAAATAAATAGTGCAGGGCCCTGTGCACTTTTTTAGAAGTCTGTGGACATCTAAAATCTGTGCAGTGCTGCTCTGCCACAACCATTGCACTTTTCTCTGAGAGGAAGTGGTGGCTCTGAAAAGAGCCATTTTGTGGTGTTTTTTTGTGTTACAAAAACTTCAAATGGTCAAAACCTACTGCAAAATGGATTGCTCTAATTCCAAAAAAGGTCTCAATGCAATCTGTATATTTCACAGAAAAATCTGATTGCCAGCATAAGTAAGATGTACTCTATCTCTGTGAAAAATGTGTGTGCTGCAAAACATAATGTTTTCATTCTGAAAAGAGGACATCCCAACATCTCTCAAAAAGGCACAAACACCCTTGGTAAAATTGTGCCTTGCTATCTCCATATGTGGACCAAATGAAAAAGAACACAGCCACATTTGTCTCTGCGAAATACAGAAAAAAATTACTCTGGAGTTTGGGTACATGTCCATGACTTTCCCCAAGTCCTTCTTTCATTGCAAATTGCAAAGAGATTCCAGACACATGTCCTAAACGGTTCCCTCCACAATGAATAATAATAATGTCTAGATGATGCTGTGTCACCAAAGAAGCACAGCGAGGTACCAAATCCACCCACTTCATTCCACGCACTCCATGCCAGTGCACTTTGACATGAGAGAATCCAGGATGTGCAGCCACTCCACAGGGATCTGCATGCACCTCCAACCAATTAATCCACGAATCTCCCAAAATCCAAACAATTTGCATTCTGAAACACACAGCGATAGCTATCTACTCTTCTGTCAGGAAAAAGACCTACTAACAAACTCTCTCCTTACACAACACACCCAGTAAACCTTATTGACCATTCCCTTGCTCTGCTCAGTTTCGTTTGCATGCCCCTCAACCCCAAAATCCCTGTATGTAATACGGGCTGTCCACGGGAAAATCGAAAAATCTGAGCGTGGGGGATTTTTTGAAGATGTTTCAGAAACACCTTTTATTTTCTATTTTTTCTTTTTGTTTTCTTATTTTCCTCCAGAAATCTTCACATTAGCTTCTCCAAAGCAACCCTTATGTTCCAAAACTGCATGGCATTTCCCATAAAAGATAAAGATATGCCATGTTCCTTAAAGTAATCCACATTACCAGACTCAATCTTGTCATTGTTACAAAACAACATTCCCAATCTAGTCATAAAACCAAACATTCCTCGGTTAACTAAGCACCTAGCAACATTTTGCTGAGGACAAAAAACAGATCTATTGTCCCATATTGCCCTAGGTGTCAACCCAGAAAAAAAAAACCTTGGCATTTGGAAGGACTTTCATGATTGCCTGAACCAAATTATGCAGATCTTGCAACCAAGTAGGGCCACTAACATAGCCCAAATGCACAGCACCACAGTGTAGGACAACTACATGTGGACTATGAAACCTAGCCACATCCTGACAAACTACTAGAATTGCCTGCAAATTCAAATCAGGCACAGTGCTCCACACCACATCCACTCCTTTTGCGTCAAAATGGTTAGCCACATTTCACAAACATATCTCCAACTACCAACACCCTGACTTTCTGCGCCTCCGCCATCTTCACTACACACAGCCTCTCTCAATGTGAAGCAGAACCTCAACACCCGATTGGCTAATCCTCAAAATACACTCCCACTTCATGCTCGGAAACCCCAGATTTAGCATGTCCTGTCTGTGAACAGCTGCGCTGTCCGCGGAGCACGTAAGTAGCCCTTCTACCGTTTCCACTGCACTCTCTGCACCATTTCCTCTTTGGCTACTGTTAAGTAGTCACACAATCATCCACCAATCACATCCATGAACTCTACATCTAAATCTGTAATCACAGATCAGCACTTTAGATGTACTATTGATCACTCTCAGTACAATTTGGCTGTCACTGCAAAGGACCTACAGCAACAACTATTATAAAACTTCCCAAGATTTCCAATAGCAGATTCAAGCACATCCACATGCAAGAACAAAGACTACAGGTATGAATATTTTCTACACAGTACATGTACACCTCTTCTAGAAATACAATACATCCTGGGAGCATAGCTCAGAGGCAATGTGCGCGCCTTGAAAGCAAGACGATACGAAGCAACACAGATTCGATCCCCGGGTCCACGCTTAGAAACCTCTGGTTGTTTAACTGCGTTATAAATATGCAACTAAAACAAAATAATTACACCACTAAAAAACACACAATCCCTGTATCAGCGCCTCGATGCCCGTGGGCTGTGTAAGCGCATTAAAAATGTAAAACAAAATAAATAAAAATATGAACAGAGTAAATGCCACTGACCCTGTATAAACTGTAAAATGAACTTACTGTTATTTCTCCCATCTGCTATGATGAAGTGTCACTTCCAAACCTTTCAGCTCTCCAAAATTTCTTTACAAACATACCTATCTATAAAAATATTGTTTCATATTATAGGATGTGAAAAATAATAGTATAATTATGAAAAAGACTCTCAGTGTGTTATAAAATTACACGTAGCCAAGATGAGTACATACATCTTCATTCAAGCACACACACAGACAATATCATTAGAAAGGCTCCCAGATCCAACAACACCACTGCCTCTATATCAAATCGTTCTGCTTTATTACCCACACCTTCACAAAGGCATACATTGAATGCTTTGATGAACAATCTCTGCCATTTACCCTGTAAAAATAGCACGAAATGCATATGAATATTTCTTCTATCTCGTAACATCCATTAACATAACATTAAACAAGCAAGTGTGCTCTATACGTTTACTATTATACTCTTTCGAAAAACATATTCAACTAACAGATTCTAAATAAAATATACAGGATGCACATAGGCAAAGAAAAGTGCACGTCTACATTAACAAAAGTGCTATAAACACACATATGCACTAACTTCTTTCTTTTACACTTTCAGTGAACACCAGTCTCCTGAAAAGCAGCAGTGTCTGAAGTACGAACAAGGACTTTGAAGAAACCTACTCTTTCCATACAAAAAAAGTAAGTACAAATCCAACATAATGTTCTGTTACTCAAACACACTAGTATTTTATCGTTGTAGAAGAAACAAATATATTAACCCTTTACCATTAGATGTGGTATTAGTGCTTCCCCTTGCCAGCTACATACTTTATATTGTCATCTGAAGCCCAGTATAGTAAGACACAAATACAAGACTAGCCTTCCCAACTTGATGCATCGGCCCATTGCACAATCACACACCTCCACAATCATACTTACCATCATACTCAGACACTCTTGCACAAAGCACACATTCACTGCACAACAGCCCAAACCACACCTTTTTTCTCTCCAACAGACCCCAAAGAATGCCTACCAAAAAGCAACTCCGTAGAAAGCAACGCAGAAGTAGAGCAAATCAAAATAAAAGTGGCCAAAATAAGCATCCATCTCTAGCAGATTTTGTACAAAAAGTTTAAAGAAAACAGCTAATACAATCATTAAGCAAAACAAAACAAGCTTCCAGTACATAAACTTTCCCTCCTCTATCAAAATGTAAAACCAAACAGAAAGTCATTAACAAGACTTCAACTACCACTACTACTAACAATGGACCTATAAATCTTGATGTATTGGCAAGTAAGCGTACAAATAAAAATGTTTGCCAAAAACTGTTCCGCCACAGAGTCCTTCAGAACCTTTCAAAAACATCAGAGAAATCATGGGCAACCCTTAAAACCTACCATAGAAAATGAATCCTAGAAGCTCTAGTAGACAGTGCAATCCTTCTCAAAAGGAAGTTATTTATTTTAGTTTTAAAGTGGATGAAACCACTAACAAAACTAACTACTAAACTACAAAAAAGACTTCTCAATAAACGGAATGTCACCAAAAATAGCTTCTTAAACATCGGTGGAGGTGAAAAGAGTCACACCACGACCACAGAACCATATTTTAATGAAGAAGCATACAAACAAACGCAAACAAACCGAATTGCCATACATAGCAGTGGACAAGGGCATGAAAAACTTAATGACACCATTATGGAACAAGAAACTCTGCTCACAAAAATATCCCCAGAAAACTCAGAATCACCACCTCAATCTACTGAAACAAAATATCCAGTCTACAAATGGCCGTGCCCATCAATGTGTAACATTGCCAAAAAATCTTTCAAATCTTTACGCCAGTTCCTCAATCAGTATGTAAATAGCAAAGACAAATTCAAAATGAAACTACTACAAAATATGGATGCCTGTCCAGTGCGCAAATACACAGGACTACAAGGAAATTCATTAGCCTGCATTTCAGGACCTATTTGCAAAAGCACCTTCCATCATATCAAAATGATATCAACGCATCATTCAACTATAAGAAATCTAGTCCAAAAACTCTACTATGCTAAAATATTTTAGACCATTATACAATTCATCCTTTACACTCTAAATACGCTATAGATGATGCACTTGAAACGTACCAAATGCGACAAGCCAAAGGATCTCCAATCAGCATATAGGAAAAAACTATAGAAGCACAGGCCTTACCGCTAGTCTTTCCTACTGGAAAAGGAGGAAGGTACGATGATAGACCCACACAGATAACAGCCTCAGAATATCACTCTCTATGAATGTATTCTGATGACCCCAGATTCAGACAAAACGTGGAATACATATTCCACCTTCTCTTTGAAAGTGAACTAGCATCTCTATGCTAAGGAGTTGCACACACATTAAAATCAGGTACCCATTTTAAAATATGTCAGCTACGCAATTATTACAAAAAGTGCAAGAAAAAGATGAGGTATTACAGTCAAGTATTACAAATCTTTTAGCAATCATGCGTGGTACAAAAGAATACTGGTTCCTACATCACGGAGATGTATGCTGTATGATAAGAAAGTATGATAAGAAACCTTGGCCCACCCACTTGGTTTGTAACATTAACAGGCCGATTCATGGAATAATTAGCGCGGCGCAAGTGGGCAAAAACGTACGAATCGGAGTGGAATAGCGAAAATCGCAGTGCAAGTGCGAAAATCGCACGAAAAGCAGCGCACGTCGATTCATGGAAGTCCGTGCGCGAGAAAACCAGCGGATGTGCGATAAAAAGTGCGCCGCGCACGTTGGCGCACAGGCCATCTAACAGCGTGCGCCAGGTCACAGCGAAAATCGCACAGGCCACAGCGAAATTCGCACATAGCGCGGCGCACACAACAAAAGTAGGCGGAACACGGGCGTAACACTCGGAATGGGGAACAACTTGCAAAAACGTGGGCGTCACGGGGGAAGTACAGGGCACAAGTGCGCGGAACGCCCACACGCTCGCTTACAACACGTATTAATGGAATAGAATAGGGCAAAAAAGCGCACGCTCAAACCAGCGCACAGGCACAAACACGACCGCCACAAGAAAGCAGGCGGTAGCGTCTCTGCGGCTGTAAGAAATGTGCGCCAAAAGGTGCGCCAACAAATAGCACCCATATACTGCCATGATGCATGTCCTATACTGTGGCCCTCCTGGACAAATGACGTGCAAAGGGGTACCCACAAACACGGACACGCTGACAAAAAATACGTGTGCGTGTATACCGGGGTGCGCGGGAAGTCTCACACGCGATTTGGCCGGGTACGTGGATTTCAGGGGTGCGCGGGAAGTTCCACACGCGATTCCATCAGGGTAGGTGTATTTCAGGGGTGCGCGGGAAGTTCCCCACGCAATTCCATCAGGGTACGTGTATTTCAGGGGTGCGCGGGAAGTCCCACACGCGATTACAGCAGGGTACGTGTATTTCAGGGGTGCGCGGGAAGTTCCACACGCGAATAGCCTGGGCGTGTGTATTTCAGGGGTGCGTGGGAAGTTCCACACGCGAATAGCCTGGGCGCGTGTATTTCAGGGGTGCGCGGGAAGTTCCACACGCGAATAGCCTGGGCGCGTGTATTTCAGGGGTGCGCGGGAAGTTCCACACGCGAATAGCCTGGGCGCGTGTATTTCAGGGGTGCGCGGGAAGTCCCACACGCGATTACAGCAGGGTACGTGTATTTCAGGGGTGCGCGGGAATTTCCACACGCGAATAGCCTCGGCGCGTGTATTTCAGGGGTGCGCAGGAAGTCCCACACGCGATTACAGCAGGGTACGTGTATTTCAGGGGTGCGCGGGAATTTCCACACGCGAATAGCCTGGGCGTGTGTATTTCAGGGGTGCGCGGGAATTATCACACGCAATTTGGCTTGGTACGTGTATTACAGGGGTGCGTGGGAAGTTACACACGCGATTAGGCTGGGTGGGTCCTCACAGGTGTTCCCTGTACACCCTCCACGGCCCCTGCAGGCAGCCCACAAAACAGGGGACTACCCTGCACACCTGCTCATGTCTCCCACCACCCCTCCACCATCCAGGGGCACCCTCCACCAGGCCCCCACTCATGTCTCTTACCACCCCCACCCCCCCAGTCACCAGGGGCAGCCTCCACCAGGCCCCCACTCATGTCTCCCACCACCCCCACACCCCAGCAGTGCAGGGGCAGCCCCCACCAGGCCCCCACTCATGTCCCCTATCACCCCCACCCCCCCAGTCACCAGGGGCACCCTCCACCAGGCCCCCACTCATGTCTCCCACCACCCCCACCCCCCAGCAGTGCAGGGGCACCCTCCACCAGGCCCCCACTCATGTCCCCTATCACCCCCACCCCCCCAGTCACCAGGGGCACCCTCCACCAGGCCCCCACTCATGTCTCCCACCACCCCCACCCCCCAGTCACCAGGGGCACCCTCCACCAGGCCCCCACTCATGTCTCCCACCACCCCCACCCCCAGCAGTGCAGGGGCAGCCTCCACCAGGCACCCACTCATGTCCCCTATCACCCCCACCCCCCCGCCACCAGGGGCACCCTCCACCAGGCCCCCACTCATGTCTCCCACCACCCCCAACCCCCCAGCAGTGCAGGGGCACCCTCCACCAGGCCCCCACTCATGTCCCCTATCACCCCCACCCCCCCAGTCACCAGGGGCACCCTCCACCAGGCCCCCACTCATGTCTCCCACCACCCCCACCCCCCCAGTCACCAGGGGCACCCTCCACCAGGCCCCCACTCATGTCTCCCACCACCCCCACCCCCCAGCAGTGCAGGGGCAGCCTCCACCAGGCACCCACTCATGTCCCCTATCACCCCCACCCCCCCGCCACCAAGGGCACCCTCCACCAGGCCCCCACTCATGTCTCCCACCACCCCCACCCCCACTCCCCCAGTCACCAGGGGCACCCTCCACCAGGCCCCCACTCATGTCTCCCACCACCCCCACCCCCCCAGTCACCAGGGGCACCCTCCACCAGGCCCCCACTCATGTCTCCCACCGCCCCCACCCCCCACCATCCAGGGGCACCCTCCACCAGGCCCCCACTCATGTCTCCCACCCCCCCAGCCCCCCCAGACACCAGGGGCAGCCTCCACCAGGCCCCCACTCATGTCACCCACCACCCCCACCCCCCAGCACTGTGGGGCACCTGCCAGCAGGCCCCCACCCATGTCACCCACCACCCCCACCCCCCAGGGTCACCCTCCACCAGGCCCCCACCCATGTCACCCACCACCCCCACCCCCCAGCATCCAGGGGCAGCCCCCACCAGGCCCCCACTCATGTCCCCTATCACCCCCACCCCCCCGCCACCAGGGGCACCCTCCACCAGGCCCCCACTCATGTCTCCCACCACCCCCACCCCCCAAGTCACCAGGGGCAGCCTCCACCAGGCCCCCACTCATGTCTCCCACCACCCCCATCCCCCAGCAGTGCAGGGGCAGCCTCCACCAGGCCCCCACCCATGTCTCCCACCACCCCCACCCCCCAGCAGTGCAGGGGCAGCCCCCACCAGGCCCCCACACATGTCCCCTATCACCCCCACCCCCCCAGTCACCAGGGGCACCCTCCACCAGGCCCCCACCCATGTCACCCACCACCCCCACCCCCCAGCATCCAGGGGCAGCCTCCACCAGGCCCCCACTCATGTCCCCTTGCACCCCCACCCCCCAGCAACCAGGGCCAGCCTCCACCAGGCCCCCACCCATGTCACCCACCACCCTCACCCCCCAGCAGTGCAGGGGCAGCCTCCACCAGGCCCCCACTCATGTCACCCACCACCCCCACCCCCCAGCACTGTGGGGCATCTGCCAGCAGGCCCCCACCCATGTCACCCACCACCCCCACCCCCCAGCCACCAGGGGCACCCTCCACCAGGCCCCCACCCATGTCACCCACCACCCCCACCCCCCAGCATCCAGGGACAGCCCCCACCAGGCCCCCACTCATGTCCCCTATCACCCCCACCCCCCCGCCACCAGGGGCACCCTCCACCAGGCCCCCACTCATGTCTCCCACCACCCCCACCCCCCCAGTCACCAGGGGCAGCCTCCACCAGGCCCCCACTCATGTCTCCCACCACCCCCACCCCCCAGCAGTGCAGGGGCAGCTCCACCAGGCCTCCACCCATGTCTCCCACCACCCCCACCCCCCAGCAGTGCAGGGGCAGCCCCCACCAGGCCCCCACTCATGTCCCCTATCACCCCCACCCCCCCAGTCACCAGGGGCACCCTCCACCAGGCCCCCACCCATGTCACCCACCACCCCACCCGCCAGCATCCAGGGGCAGCCTCCACCAGGCCCCCACCCATGTCACCCACCACCCCCACCCCCCAGCCACCAGGGGCATCCTCCACCAGGCCCCCACCCATGTCACCCACCACCCCCACCCCCCAGCATCCAGGGGAAGCCCCCACCAGGCCCCCACTCATGTCCCCTATCACCCCCACCCCCCTGCCACCAGGGGCACCCTCCACCAGGCCCCCACTCATGTCTCCCACCACCCCCCCCCAGTCACCAGGGGCAGCCTCCACCAGGCCCCCACTCATGTCTCCCACCACCCCCACCCCCCAGCAGTGCAGGGGCAGCCCCCACCAGGCCCCCACTCATGTCCCCTATCACCCCCACCCCCCAGTCACCAGGGGCACCCTCCACCAGGCCCCCACCCATGTCACCCACCACCCCCACCCCCCAGCAACCAGGGCCAGCCTCCACCAGGCCCCCACCCATGTCACCCACCACCCTCACCCCCCAGCAGTGCAGGGGCAGCCTCCACCAGGCCCCCACTCATGTCACCCACCACCCCCACCCCCCAGCACTGTGGGGCACCTGCCAGCAGGCCCCCACCCATGTCACCCACCGCCCCCACCCCCCCAGTCACCAGGGGCACCATCCACCAGGCCCCCACTCATGTCTCCCACCACCCCCACCCCCCCCAGTCACCAGGGGCACCCTCCACCAGGCCCCCACCCATGTCACCCACCACCCCCACCCCCTGCATCCAGGGGCAGCCTCCACCAGGCCCCCACTCATGTCCCCTTGCACCCCCACCCCCCAGCAACCAGGGCCAGCCTCCACCAGGCCCCCACCCATGTCACCCACCACCCTCACCCCCCAGTCACCAGGGGCAGCCTCCACCAGGCCCCCACTCATGTCTCCCACCACGCCCACCCCCCAGCAGTGCAGGGGCAGCCTCCACCAGGCCCCCACCCATGTCCCCCTGCCCCCAGGTCCTGACGATACACAATCATGGCAGTAATGGGCAGCATACCCAGCACAAACACCCAGGCAAGGATTGCATCCACCCACATAGTGAATGCAATTACATGACACAACCCCAATGGCAAGTATGTAAATGAACACATGTCCGTCACACACACATACACAATGGCTGCAAGTGAATGTCAAAACCCATATCATGACATGTATGAAACCAAAGACAAAATAACACAAGTGGAAGTAAAAATAAAAAATGTATTAAAGATTAAAAATAAGTAAACAAATCAAACATACAACTATGTGGATAACAAAATAAATGGTCCATGTCGGAGAACAAAAGTAAAAATCAAAAAAAGAAAAAGGAATACAAAAACAAATGTTGACCAAAGCAATATCAAGTAGAAGGAAAAGAATGAAAAACCATTTCCACATGGTGAACACAATAATGAAAAAAAGAAAATGTTCCTTCAAAAAACAAACTAAATACAGGAATGTACCAGGGTCCATGAGCCCAACACCATAAAGGAAACCTACTACTACCTAATGAAAAAAATATATACAAAAAAGTGGCCATTGTCCGAGCGGTCCAAAATGATAAAAACAAATAAAGGAAACCTAACACTAACTAACTATATAACTATATACAAAGGCAGTGGGCAAGTCCTGCGGCTCACTTGTTGATGTTGCTGGCCAGGGCATCATCGAACTCCATGTCGATGTCCTGGAGGCGGGACTCTGTCCTGGCCCGAGGTCTCGCAGGGATAACCCCATGTTCACCTCAAACTCCCTGCGAGCTTCCTTGAGGCACTCAGCCCGCCTCAACGCCCGACGCATGGAGAACTCCGCCCTGACCATGGCGAGCCGCTCCTCTTCCGCCCGCTGCCGCTCCGCACCTATCCGCTGGACCAACTGCTCCCACACGGAAGACACCACCATCCCAGGGTTGCCCTGCCCTCCGGCCGATGCCTGCCCCTCTGATCTTGATGGCCCCAAGCCATGATGCCTCCCACGTCGAGCCCGCTGCTGCCTCCGACGCCACTGCCTCTGCCAGCACGACGGCATCCAGGCTGATGGAAACCACTGACGCCGTCGTGCACGTGGACTGCCTGATGATGCTGTCACATCTTCCATCTGCTGGGGTCCAGTTGCTGTGTTGTCCACCCCTGCTGGACCTCCGACTCCCAACTGTGGCAGGGATGGGATCCCCACCGAGCTGGCTGCATTGGTCGGGGCAGGTCCACAGGGAGCCCTGGTGGCATCTGGGCTGGAAGACGGCAAGGAGAACGACTGGTGTATAGCCTGCACAGAGGAGGAGAGGGCCGCCACATTGGCCAACACATGCAGGAAACCCCCGAACATGGCCGATCCCAATTGGGCCACGTCGGCACGGTGCACTTCGTGATGACGTGCATGCTCCTCCCGGGAAGCACGCACGGCATCACGAATCACAGCCGTGCACATCGCGACCCCAATCAGGACCTTCTCCGCACGGCCAGGGGTTCCCACGTCCGCAGGTGGAGGGGAGTCAGGTGACATGGACATCCCCTCTACCTGCGGACGGGCCTGGGACGGGGCATCCCTGCTGGTGCATGGTGGTGCACTCACAGGGTCAGGGACAGGGACATGCACAGGCCCCTCCACGGTGACCTGTGCTGCCTCCTGCCCCTGGCCCTGGACTGCACCACTTGCACCAGCAGGGATGCCCCCAACAGGCCCCATGTGTGCCCCAGTGGCGGCCTCCTCCTCCTCTGTGCAAACCACCAACCTGGATGGCTCCTCACCGTCTCCCACCGTAGCAGGCCCCTGTGGGGGCTCACCCACCCCTTCCGCTGCAGCCGTGGGGGCATCCCCGCCGCCTTGCTCCACAGCGCCGTCTCCGCCCTCTTCTTCACTAGCCGCTGCGTAGAGGGAGACAAAGAACACAAGCATCAGGGTACTGTACAATGGTCCCCTAGACAGGAAGCAATAGCAGATGACCACCACTGTCAAAGTACACTTCCATCATGTCCCTCCACAACACATGGGTCAGTCCAGGCAAACCACACACAGTAACGGGCATGCTGCATGCCATGGACATTTCCATGCATGTCCAATGGACTCTTGAAACATTCAATGATATGGAACTCACATGCATCATGGCTCATGCCTTTCACATGCACACACTTCACCTCAGTCACATCCATCTGGCCCCAAACACAACAAACACAGCGGATACAAGGGCAATTTGGCTGCTTCACTGAATCTGTGCATTGTCACACACATGTGTCATGCATCCATGGCATGCACAAGTCACAGACACGCAGGTCAGCCACACAGACATGGCTACCACATATGTACCTGGCATCAGCACCCATCCCTCACCCCCACCCATGTCCCGGTACAGAGACTGGCATGCTCTCATGTTCAAAATCTGCATAGGGGTCCCCATGCGGCATTTGAACACATGCAACAACCATGTGGGTCACACATCACTGGTTGCACATGCATTACCATGATGTCCATGCACACATACATGCATACATGGCCTATGGCACACATACAGGCAAGTATCATGGACCCAGCACACAGCAACATGCCCTGTGTCACACAGTAATGCTTGGACACTTACCGCTCAACTCCAGACGGGCCTCCTTCGCAAGGATCTGGGCGTGGAGCGCTGGGCGTACGCGTTCCAGGACCCTCATCTGGATGGAACTAATGCGGCCCCGGCCCCCCTCCACGAGGCGCCGGGCCTTCACAAGGGTCCTGGACCTCAAGTCCTCCCAGCGCTTCTTGATCTTCTGGACGTTGCGGGTTGCCACCCCCTCCGCGTTGATGGCAACCACACAGTCGGCCCAGATCCTCTCCCGTCCTTCCTTGCTGGCGCGGGACGATCCAAAGAGGGCATCATACTGCCCCAGGACATGCTCCACCAGGACACCAACTTCGGTGGCAGTGAAGCTGGTGCCCCTCTGCCCCTCTGGCCTGGGGTTGCCACTGGTGCCAGATGTGGAAGTGCCCGACATGGCAACCCCAGAGGCAGGTGTGGGTGGGCAACTGGGTCCTGGGGCTGGGCTGTGGAGCGATGTAATCCCAGTCGGGAGTCTTCAGTTCCAGCAGGGGTGGACACATCAACTGGACCCCTGCAGATGGCTGATGTGCAGGCACCAAATGGCAGGGCACGGTGGCAGCAGGCAGGCAGGCAGCAGTAGATGGCACGTGGGAGGCTGCTCGGGGAACGGGGGGCAGTAACTCTGCCTTCTGGGCAGGAGCGTGGTCTTCCGTGTGTTTTCACGTGGCCAGCTTGATACGGAGTGATTTGGCACGTGAAAATTCGGCACGTCAGCGTGAAATCCGAGGAAAGGCCCTTAGCGCGTAAGCGCGTAAGCAGGCATACGCTATTCTATTGGTCCAGAGTCCCTCAGCGCGTAAGCGCGTATGTGACGTAACCCGCACGGGTGTTCCCCACCCAGTACGTGATGACGGAGCACACGTGTAAATACTGCACGTCAGAGTGTCATCGCGTGTAATTGGACAAAAGTGCGCGCACACGCGATTGGCCTATGTACGTGTATTTCAGGGGTGCGCGGGCACTTACACACGCAAGTACGTCAGCGCACCTGTATCCCGTTGTGCGTGTGAATTTCCACACGCTATTGGACTGGGAACTGGATTCCAGGGGTGCGCGGGTCACACGCTCGCCTAGAAAACGCGCAAAGCATGAATTTGCGCACTTTAACAATAACAAGCCAGATGCCAGGATGAACATACCGTTCCTAGCAGCAGTGGCAGTGGGCTACCAAAGGAGGAGGAGGAGGATAGTCAGGGCCAGAATATTCACACCCAGAACCAGCCTTTTCGGGATGCCTGATGACCAGGTGTATGGAAGGTACAGGTTTCCACCACACATAATACTGGACCTGGTGAGAGAGTGGGAGGATGACCTCACATCACCCACCCTGTGCTCCCAAGCACTCAGCCCCCTGGAGAAGGTCCTCAATGTACTGCACTTCTTAGCCACTGGATCATTTCAGCGGACAAGTGCCATAGTGGGTGGGGTGTCACAGGCCACCCAGTCACGCTGCCTACACCAGGTCTTGAACAACATCACTGCACGCCCATCAGTCCGCAGGCACATATACCTGCCCAGAACACCTGCAGAAAGCCATGCTGCTGCCCTGGATTTTTACGGTGTGGCACGATTCCCCAAAGTGCTAGGTGCCATCGACTGCACCCATGTGGCTCTACGTCTCCCCAGGGCATCTGAGCACATCTATAGGAACCGCAAGCACTGGCATTCCATCAACGTGCAGGTAGTATGTAATGCCAAGGGAATCATCACCTCAGTATATGCCAACTATCCCGGCTCCACCCACGACAGCTTCATTTACCGAATGTCCACCCTATGCCGGGACCTAGATGCTGGGCGGCATGGCGATACATGGCTGCTTGGTGAGTATGTATGCCACTGCACATGCATGCATGTTGGATACTGAGCAAGGTCACAACCCCACCAATGATACCAATCACCACCTCCACAGGGGACAGTGCCTACCCTCTCAGCCCCCACATGATGACGCCAATTCGGAACCCCACCACGCCACCCGAGGTAAGATATAACACAGCCCACATTACAACCCGGGGCATAGTGGAGCGCACATTCGGAGTGCTAAAGTCACGCTTTCGCTCCCTTGACCGTTCTGGCGGGCAGCTGTTATACGCTCCCCCAGTAGTGTGCAGGATCATAGTGGCAGCATGTGTCCTGCACAACGTTGCAACACGCCGGGGCCTGGCCGTGGACATGGTGGTGGCCCCACATCCCCAACCACATGCACAGCAGCTGCGCATGGGAGGGGAAAGGGCACGTGGGGAGGCAGCCCGTACACAGCTAGTGGCTAAATACTTCACATAGAAATCACACCCCTGTGGAGTGCACACTGCCCTGGCACATTCCATCTGACAATCAATGATGACTCAACCTGACACTGATCCTGAATGTCTGGAGAATGAACCGTGAATACCATATCAGCCTGAGATTGTTCACCTGGAAGTGTCACAATGTGTGCATCCCTACCCACACAGACACCACCAATGCAGTTTTGTGGAGTTACACTTTCAAGCAGCTAAAAAGAATACCCACTTGCAAAATGCAACAAGAGGACAGTGCCATGTCAGCCAACCCAACCCCAGCACCGCCACACGACACACCGTACCATGTCATGCTATTTGCAGGTAAACAAAGTAATCCGCACAACATGACACTAGTGTCACTATGTACAGTGTCCCTATTAGAAACCTGCAACACCTGAAATGCTCACAGCAATGCCGGACCAACAACATACTTGAGCACGTACTACCATTAACATGACATCACAAATTTTACATATTAGTAGTCTCACCACCTGGAAATGCCTGCACTCCCACCACCACCAACTGTGCAGTGTTGGCGCCATGTAGAGTTGTAGGTGCACTGCTGCCAACATGGACCCCATCTCCAGACTAGAGGTCCTTGTGTAGACATGAGGAAGGGACCTGCAAATTGGGAGGTAGACACAGAAGATGAGTTACACATCAATGCAACATGCAGTGTACAACACAACAGCAATATGCACTAGGAATGTATACACAGTATTGACTACAGACTGCCCACACAGCTCATGGGAGTCCAACGTCACTGTGTAATTCACTGTCACTTGGGCACACCCTTTGCAAGCCCATGGAAACGGGAAGCAGGAGGGGTGTGTGTGACTCAAACCCAAGCATCTGAACCAAATACATTACAAGCCTGCATGTGCCCAGCCACAATGCAGCGTATGCCCACAGGAACCACGGAAGCCAACAAATCGTCCCAAAAAAATAGGGAATAAAATAAATAACAAAAATAAAAATAAGAAACAATCAAAAATGGCCATTGATGGGCCCGGGGGGGGGGGTTGGGGAGGCCACCCAGGAGGTCCGAGGACAGGATGCACACCAGAACCCACCTGCGTGGATCCTGGGAAAATAAAACACCTCCATGGGCTCATGGCCCACACGGCTACCCTATTGTGGGAGTATCACTGCTGTCGCTATTATCACCCTGTGCAGCTGCATCCGGAGGTGGTTGCACTATGGGAGGCAGCCCACGCAAGGCCCTAGTCTGCTCCTCCATGGCTGCAAGCATGCGGGTGTGGTAGGTCTGGTTCTGGAGGATGAGTGTGCGGAGGTCCCCATGCAACAACTCACGGGATGCCCGGACCTCCGCCCTCGTTGCCTGCATCTCAGCTGAGAGCGTACGGGTGAGACGCTCCAGCTGCTGTTCTGTCCTTTGGTGTGTTGAAGCCTCAAGCTCAACAAGAGTCGTCCTGAGGTGAAGGAGCTCCTGCCTCAGGGCTTCCCTGTGGTCCTGGGACTCAATGGAGATGGCCTCCTGCAGAGTCGCCAGTGCCGCCCGCCTGTCCCTGTTGGACCCCAACATGTCCTCCCTGTGTGACTGGCAGATGGAGTCGGTTGCCTGCTCTAGTCGCTCCATCAACCTTTCTGGGGGGACAATGGAAGTGGCCACCCTATCCATGGCCTGAGCCATCATCTCGGATGATGCAGCCTGTTGGGTTGCCATACCGTAAATGGATTGCTCCCATGCGGTATTGCCAGGTGGCGTACGGCCACCACGTCGGCGGGCACCACACCTGTCTGGGGCAAGGCGAACTGCGCCTTGCTGTGCCGGCACTGCCTGAGGCTGCAGGACTGCATTCCCCCTCTGATCTGCTGGCCCAGGAACAGGATCAGATGTCGCGGAGTGTGACCCTGCATCCGTAACCACCAAAGGCGTAGCTGCCAACACTGACATCCCCATGGAGGGTTCTGACCCTGGTGCAGGTGGGTGAGACAGAACAGAATCCCTCCCTGGAACACTCACCTGCGACGGCACGTAGGTCTCATCCGAATCAACACCTGAGTACAGCTCGGGGGAGGTGCAGCCAGAGACACCCCTTGAGAGCACGACCTGCAGCACTTGTGGGTTCTCCCCCACCACCACACCACGTCCCTCACTGGTGGTTGGTCGGCCCTCGGACCCCTCCTGGGTCTGCACCATCTCCACAACCCCAGCAGTATCAGGTGCGTCTTCCCCTGCAAAGACATGAAAACAAAGAAATGGAAACAGGCATTAGCACCATGGCACACAATGAGGGCTGAGAAGCAAGAGAACCAGTACTTGATTGACACATGTCCCACATGACTAAAACCCTCCCATGCATACACCCTCACTGCGTATGAAGTGCAGTCAAATGGCACACACTGATGACACCAAGATGGAAAATGAACACATTTTCTGCATGCTGCCTGGCAGTGGCATCACACATTGGCCTGTGATTGCCAGGTGAAACACACATGCCATCACACAGATGGCATGTACCATTGCTATTGAGTGAAGATGGAGAGGTGGGCAGCACCTATTCATTCAGTCCAGTTCCCGCATATAATTGCTTTTCTAATTCTAACAGGTCAGATTTTTCACCTGGAGCTGCCAGTCTGAAATGGTCCAATTGCACAGGGACATGTGTGTACAAATGATATCCAGGTAACAAAGTCACTCCACTTCACCATAGCCATGTCAGACATGTGACTAGTGGACAGCGACATGGCTAGTAAAAGTGGGGGAATGCAAACAATCTGACTGAATGAACAGTGAAAAATAAGCAACAATGTTGTGGCAAGGTGACACTTCAAGGGCAACTGGCGTGCAGTTGGGCTAGATGTCTACTGTTGGCAGAAGGGATACTGCTATGGCCAAATGCAGCTGCGCAGGAAGTATTGCATGAAGCACATGGCTGACCCATACGACTCAGGCGCACACACTCTCACCTGGCACACAAACAGAAGCCCTCACACACACACCATGCACATGGATGACACACACATGCATGTGCACTCACCGGACAATGCCTCGTAATCAGCCAGATCTCCCACGCCTTGGATCTGTTCCTCCGTGACGTAGGTCCCAGCGACTGACTCATGTGGAGTGAGTTCCATGTCTACTACTGGAGACCCACCTCCAGTCACTAGAGTTGCGGCATGACTTGAGGCCAGCTTACTCTTTGCCCTGCGCTTTAGGTCATTCCAGCGCTTATAGCAATCATTGGCTGTGCGCCTCACGATTCCAAGGGCACTTACGATGTCCGCAACGGTCTGCCAGTGTGCCTGGCGTTGTGCAGGTGTGGTCTTGGATCCTGCAACAATGACCATCTCGTTGTCATGTCCGGACACATACTCGACAAGTGCATTCAGTTCGTCATCCGTGAAGCTGGGCTTCCTGGAAGGGCCGGACTGTGTAGCCGTGTCTGGGGCATCAGCCTGTGCCGGACGAGCACTCTTCCTCTTCCGCTTGGAAGGTGGTGGTGATCCTGAGTGTCCTGCGCCGCTCTGGACACTAGGGGCAGGAGCCCTGGTGGACTCTGTATCAGGAGTGTGGGATTGCACACTCAGCATGGGAGTTGGTGCAGGCATTGGCTCTAGTGTGATGGTGTCAGGGGGAATGTCAGCAGCATGGACTAGGACCGACACCGTCCTGGCTGGGTGTGTGAGGACTGGGATGGATGGAGCCGCAGCTGCCCCTGCAGCCTCTCCGCCCTGCCTCCTTGGTGCAGCAGATGACCTTGCTGCCCCAGATCCACGTGGCATGATGGCATCAACGTACACCAGCGCACGTGTCGTAGCCCTGCTGACCTGGAAGTCAGCCATGGAGTCAGCCAGGTCTGGTGCCACAATGGGCTGGTCCAACAAGGGCTGAACATGGATGGTGTCAGCCACATCAGCCTCAACGGAAGGGGGGGGGATTATGGGTGCCCGTGACTGGTCCTCCACACATGGGGGGACAGGCTCACCCTGCAAGTTACGACCACGTCCCCTACCGGATCCACCACGGCCACCACTTGTGGCTCTTCCACCTTTGCCACCCTTACGGAATCCTCGCCTCCCAGCCATGGCACTGATGTTAATGTGCGTATGGGAGTGGATGTAGACTATTGTCCTGGGCAATTGGGGTCAAAGGGGTTGGGTACCAGATGGTAATTGTACCCTAGTGCTCTAGCAAGGCTGAATGTAACCCCTGGGGAAAGATGACGGGTCACGCAACGCACATGAGGCCCAAAAAAGGGAGATGACGTGCACGCAACCCCTCCTAGACCACGTGTGCAGAAAGAAAAACCTGCACTACGCTGTGGCACCCAGTAACACAAGTATGAACGTATGCGTGTCACATGCAGCCTAGAATGACCTCTGAAGGGGTAGGCTACACACGGGGCAAGCACAGATGTTAGATACGTGCGTGACTCACCGTCTGCCTGGTAAACGAGCGTGTAAAAGGAGCACGTTTGGTTGGCAACACCCCCGCCAAAAGAAGATTTGTACGCTGTCTGAGGAGACAGGACAACAGTAGAAGGGAACACTGTTTGAGGGAACAGACCCAGGTAAACCAGTAAAAGAGAAAAAAGAGAAAAAGCTGTCAGAGGTAACAGGGAATACGAACTTGAAACGCCGTGAAGTAAATCGCGTGTGAAACGACAAGAAGTACAGAATTCACCCACTCGCTCTCCACGAAAAGCACGTACAAGGAAAACGTGTTCTACACGTACCTTTTATACAGGCCCACACGTCCAGCGTCACTTACGCGGCGTGTACGCGCTAGGGCCATTTCCACCAATTACATGCTTTGTCACTTCTGCGTGTAGGGCCATTTCCACCAATTACACGCTTTGTCACTTCTGCGTGTAGGGCCATTTCCACCAATCACACGCTTTGTCACTTCTGCGTGTAGGGCCATTTCCACCAATCACACGCGATTACACGCTGACGTGCAGTCTTTCCACGTGTGCTCTGTCATCACATGCTGTGTGGGAAACACCTGTGCGGGTCACGTCACAGACGCGCTTACGCGCTGAGGGCCTTTCCTCAGTTTTCACGCTGACGTGCAGGATTTTCACGTGCCAAATCACTCCGTACCAAGCTGGCCACGCGTACGCACACGGAATACCACGCTCCTGCCCGGAAGGCCGAACTACTGCCCCCCAGAGCCCCGAGCACGCTCCCACCTGCTGCTGCCTGACTGCTGCCCCTGCACTGCTGGGGGGTGGGGGTGGTGGGTGACATGGGTGGGGGCCTGGTGGAGGCTGCCCCTGCACTGCTGGGGGGTGGGGGTGGTGGGAGACATGGGTGGGGGCCTGGTGGAGGATGCCCCTGCACTGCTGGGGGGTGGGGGTGGTGGGTGACATGGGTGGGGGCCTGCTGGCAGGTGCCCCACAGTGCTGGGGGGTGGGGGTGGTGGGAGACATGGGTGGGGGCCTGGTGGAGGATGCCCCTGCACTGCTGGGGGGTGGGGGTGGTGGGTGACATGGGTGGGGGCCTGGTGGAGGATGCCCCTGCACTGCTGGGGGGTGGGGGTGGTGGGAGACATGAGTCGGGCATGAGTGGGGGCCTGGTGGAGGGTGCCCCTGGTGGCTGGGGGGTGGGGGTGGTGGGAGACATGAGTGGGGGTCTGGTGGAGGCTGCCCCTGCACTGCTGGGGGGTGGGGGTGGTGGGTGACATGGGTGGGGGCCTGCTGGCAGGTGCCCCACAGTGCTGGGGGGTGGGGGTGGTGGGAGACATGGGTGAGGGCCTGGTGGAGGCTGCCCCTGGTGGCTGGGGGGTGGGGGTGGTGGGAGACATGAGTGGGGGCCTGGTGGAGGCTGCCCCTGCACTGCTGGGGGGTGGGGGTGGTGGGAGACATGGGTGGGGGCCTGGTGGAGGATGCCCCTGCACTGCTGGGGGGTGGGGGTGGTGGGAGACATGGGTGGGGGCCTGGTGGAGGCTGCCCCTGCACTGCTGGGGGGTGGGGGTGGTGGGAGACATGGGTGGGGGCCTGGTGGAGGCTGCCCCTGCACTGCTGGGGGCTGGGGGTGCAGGGGGACATGAGCAGGTGTGCAGGGTAGTCCCCCGTTTTGTGGGCTGCCTGCAGGGGCCGTGGAGGGTGTACAGGGAACACCTGTGAGGACCCACCCAGCCTAATCGCGTGTGTAACTTCCCATGCACCCCTGTAATACACGTACCAAGCCAAATCGCGTGTGAGAATTCCCACGCACCCCTGAAATACACGTACCCTGCTGAAATTGCGTGTAAAACTTCCCGCGCACCCCTGAAATGCATGCGCCCAGGCTATTCGCGTGTGGAACTTCCCGCGCACCCCTGAAATACACGCGCCCAGGCTATTCGCGTGTGGAACTTCCCGCGCACCCCTGAAATACACGTAGCACGCTGGGAGACATGAGTGGGAGCCTGGTGGAGGGTGCCCCTGGTGGCGGGGGGGTGGGGGTGATAGGGGACATGAGTGTGGGCCTGGTGGAGGATGCCCCTGCACTGCTGGGGGGTGGGGGTGGTGGGTGACATGGGTTGGGGCCTGCTGGCATGTGCCCCACAGTGCTGGGGGGCGGGGGTGGTGGGAGACATGGGTGGGGGCCTGGTGGAGGATGCCCCTGCACTGCTGGGGGGTGGGGGTGGTGGGAGACATGGGTGGGGGCCTGGTGGAGGATGCCCCTGCACTGCTGGGGGGTGGGGGTGGTGGGGACATGAGTCGGGCATGAGTGGGGGCCTGGTGGAGGGTGCCCCTGGTGGCGGGGGGGGTGGGGGTGATAGGGGACATGATTGTGGGCCTGGTGGAGGCTGCCCCTGCACTGCTGGGGGGTGGGGGTGGCGAGAGACATGGGTGGGGGCCTGGTGGAGGATGCCCCTGCACTGCTGGGGGGTGGGGGTGGTGGGTGACATGGGTTGGGGCCTGCTGGCAGGTGCCCCACAGTGCGTGGGGGTGGTGGGAGACATGGGTGGGGGCCTGGTGGAGGCTGCCCCTGCACTGCTGGGGGGTGGGGTGGTGGGAGACATGGGTGGGGGCCTGGTGGAGGATGCCCCTGCACTGCTAGGGGGTGGGGGTGGTGGGAGACATGAGTCGGGCATGAGTGGGGGCCTGGTGGAGGGTGCCCCTGGTGGCTGGGGAGTGGGGGTGGTGGGAGACATGAGTGGGGGCCTGGTGGAGGCTGCCCCTGCACTGCTGGGGGGTGGGGGTGGTGGGTGACATGGGTGGGGGCCTGCTGGAGGCTGCCCCTGCACTGCTGGGGGGGTGGGGGTGGTGGGTGACATGGGTGGGGGCCTGCTGGCAGGTGCCCCACAGTGCTGGGGGGTGGGGGTGGTGGGAGACATGGGTGGGGGCCTGGTGGAGGCTGCCCCTGGTGGCTGGGGGGTGGGGGTGGTGGGAGACATGAGTGGGGGCCTGGTGGAGGCTGCCCCTGCACTGCTGGGGGGTGGGGGTGGTGGGAGACATGGGTGGGGGCCTGGTGGAGGATGCCCCTGCACTGCTGGGGGGTGGGGGTGGTGGGAGACATGGGTGGGGGCCTGGTGGAGGCTGCCCCTGCACTGCTGGGGGGTGGGGGTGGTGGGAGACATGGGTGGGGGCCTGGTGGAGGCTGCCCCTGCACTGCTGGGGGGTGGGGGTGCAGGGGGACATGAGCAGGTTTGCAGGGTAGTCCCCTGTTTTGTGGGCTGCCTGCAGGGGCCGTGGAGGGTGTACAGGGAACACCTGTGAGGACCCACCCAGCCTAATCGCGTGTGTAACTTCCCACGCACCCCTGTAATACACGTACCAAGACAAATCGCATGTGAGAATTCCTGCGCACCCCTGAAATACACGTACCCTGCTGAAATCGCGTGTAAAACTTCCCGCGCACCCCTGAAATGCATGCGCCCAGGCTATTCGCGTGTGGAACTTCCCGCGCACCCCTGAAATACACGCGCCCAGGCTATTCGCGAGTGGAACTTCCCGCGCACCCCTGAAATACACGTAGCACGCTGGGAGACATGAGTGGGTGCCTGGTGGAGGGTGCCCCTGGTGGCGGGGGGGTGGGGGTGATAGGGGACATGAGTGTGGGCCTGGTGGAGGCTGCCCCTGCACTGCTGGGGGGTGGGGGTGGTGGGTGACATGGGTGGGGGCCTGGTGGAGGCTGCCCCTGCACTGCTGGGGGGTGGGGGTGGTAGGAGACATGGGTGGGGGCCTGGTGGTGGGTGCCCCTGGTGGCTGGGGGGTGGGGGTGGTGGGTGACATGGGTGGGGGCCTGCTGGCAGGTGCCCCACAGTGCTGGGGGGTGGGGGTGGTGGGAGACATGAGTGGGGGCCTGGTGGAGGCTGCCCCTGCACTGGTGGGGGTGGTAGGAGACATGGGCGGGGGCCTGGTGGAGGCTGCCCCTGCACTGCTAGGGGGTGGGGGTGGTGGGTGACATGGGTGGGGGCCTGCTGGCAGGTGCCCCACAGTGCTGGGGGGTGGGGGTGGTGGGAGACATGGGTGGGGGCCTGGTGGAGGCTGCCCCTGGTGGCTGGGGGGTGGGGGTGGTGGGAGACATGAGTGGGGGCCTGGTGGAGGCTGCCCCTGCACTGCTGGGGGGTGGGGGTGGTGGGAGACATGGGTGGGGGCCTGGTGGAGGCTGCCCCTGCACTGCTGGGGTGGGGGTGGTAGGAGACATGGGTGGGGGCCTGGTGGTGGGTGCCCCTGGTGGCTGGGGGGTGGGGGTGCAGGGGGACATGAGCAGGTGTGCAGGGTAGTCCCCTGTTTTGTGGGCTGCCTGCAGGGGCCGTGGAGGGTGTACAGGGAACACCTGTGAGGACCCACCCAGCCTAATCGCGTGTGATAATTCCCACGCACCCCTGTAATACACGTACCCAGCAAAATGGCGTGTGATAATTCCCACGCACCCCTGTAATTCACGTACCCTGCCAAATCGCGTGTGATAATTCCCACGTACCCCTGTATTACACATGCCCTGGCTAATCGCATGTAAGACTTCCCGCGTACCCCTGTAATACACGTTCCCTGGACAATCGCGTGTTGAACTTCCCGCGTACCCCTGTAATACACGTTCCCTGGACTATTGCGTGTTGAACTTCCCGCGTACCCCTGTAATACATGTACCCTGGCTAATCGCGTGTAAAACTTCCCGCGTACTCCTGATATGAAGGTTGCCCGCTTTGCGTTCCTTGTTTGGCAGCCCTGTAAACTGGTTTAGGGTTAGCGCAGCCCTTTGCGATGATTTAGCGATGTTGATGGCTTTTCCTTGCGCAAGGGCGTTCTTGGGGGCGTTACTGGCGCTGCTGCAGGGTCGCTGCGATTCTCTGCGCCACGGCTGGTTTGGGAGCATGGAATCCATGAATTCGCTGTGCGCGGAAATCGGTTTTAGCGCACGTGCCTTGCGCACACAATCGCACGCGGACACTCTGCGCCAGCCGCTTGCGACACTTTTCTGCGAAATTCTATGAATTACCCTGTTTGTTGTGCAGAATATGCATGGGAAGATTTACACGATTTCCAACGCATAGCAAACAAAAATAAAACAAACATAGATATAAAAACACCAAGAGAACTCTGCTCTCTAGATCCTGTAAATGTATCAAGATATTTCCATCATCGCTTCATTGCTATGCTTCACTTTATTTGTAATAAGACTGTTCCACCCCTCTGAGAATTTCAACACTTCTTTTGGAGAAAAGAATACCAAGCCAGAGGAGCACCACACATCCACATGCTATTATGGATTAAAGATGCTCCTAAATTTGGTCAGGACAGTGATGCCACTGTTTTGCAGTTCATCCAAAAATATGTCACTTGTGAAATCCCTTCACAAACAACACCTAGTGACCTTCATGCACACATTTTACAATTTCAAAGACACAAATGTGGGAAATATTGCTGTCACAAATATATATAAAAAAAGGGCAAACTACTACACCAAATGCCGCTTTGGTTTCCCAAGCCCAGTTTCAGCAAAAAGTCAAGTAAACAACTTCATGTCTCCAGTCAGACATAGTGTCAAAGGTAAATCACATAAGAACACATATTGCATAAAAAGAACAGAAGAATCAAAATACATCAATGAATACAATGCAATCATTGCCCTCATATGGAATGCAAACATAGATGTGCAGTACATTGCAGACAATTCCACTGCAGTTGCACGATATGTCACAGCCTACTGAACCAAAGCAGAGAAAACAGAGCTTCAGGACCTCTGGGATGACATATCATCTGACAAAACACTATCACAGAAATTTTACAGATTAGGCATAAAAATGCTCTCTCATAGAGAATGTTGCTGCTTTGAAGTTGCAGACTGTTTAACCGGTACTTCCTTGTATGGAAAATTGACCATATCGTATGGCTAAGTCTTGGTCCTGCTAAATCTAGAAAAAGAGTTCCCAAATCATATGAGGACATAGAAACAAGACATTTGAAAAACAATTTACTAGACACATACTACCCAAACAGGAGTGCCACTTTGGAAACCATGTGTCGCTACCATGTAGCCCAAAACGAAACATACAAAAATAATGTTAAACCAGATGAAAAGAAAGGTTGATACAGAGTGGTAAATTGTGAAGGCAGTTTAGTGAAACTTACCAAACGCAGCTTAATTAATCATATCAAATTGTCATTAAAATCTCCTCAACATAAAGAACTATATTACATGTCCCTGCTACAACTTTTTAAACCATGTAGAAAAGAAAAAGAAGAAGAGTGAAGACGCTTTCAAAGCAAATGAAAGTACTATAACAGACGAAAACTTTACACAGCACCAAACAATGTTGCACAATGAACAGCAACACAAAGAAGAACTCCAGGCCCAACTACAAGTGGACACTCCCGACAGTAGTCAACCTAATGTAACAGGAAGCCAAGAACCACTTGGACAGCCACTAATAGCAAATGAGGCAGAATTAGCCATGACAGAAGTAGAAAAAACCATGTGTCAGTATGAACAAGCTACAGAAGACTTTGCTGTACTGAAATCACAACTGAACAATGAGCAGCATAGCATTTTCCAAGAAATAACAAAACAAATTTAACAAATTGAACATGGTGTGGAACATGAAAATAAAAAAGTACCTGCCAAGACTACAAACCTATACTTCTATACGTGAGTGGTGAAGCTGTTTCAGGCAAAACATTCTTAATCAAAATCATCAGCAAGTTCCATCAACAATTGACAAACAACAAACTGTCGGCTGTTATAACTGCCCCCACAGGTTTAGCTGCCTAAACCATAGGCAGTGTCACTTTTCACCAATTATACTCCTTCCAGTAGAACACCATAACAAATTAGACTATTACAAACTTTCCACAGAAGCTGCAATGGAACTACGCAGAGTTTTCAAACAAATGAAAATGCTGCTAATAGATGAGGTGAGCATGGTCTCCATCCTAATGTTGGCTTTGATTCACCTCAGATTACAAGAGGTCCTCAAAACAGACTATGACGAGATCTACATTATTGTTTTCGGAGATCTTCTTCAATTGACACCAGTGAAAGCTGAACCTATTTTTAAAACCTTACGGCACAAACTGTGCTGTAAAACTCTTGGCCGCACAGGAAATGTCAACCTTTGGCAACATTTCCAATACAGAGAATTAACTTAAAATATGGACCAGTCTGCAGACCACACATACGCCAACATTTTAAAAAGTATTAGAGTTGGTGTACTATCTCAAGAAGCACAATCAATATTAAAAACCAGGTACATCCATGCACTCTATGGCCATAACTCATGTGCTACTGATGTCATGCAACAATTAGCACACAAAAATGTCAATTGTATGTAATTGATGCCAACTCTTGGAGAAAATATAAAAATTATCTTTAAACTGTAGAGTAATGCTTGAACGTAACCTTGATGTGGAGCAAGGACTAGTTAATGGAACACTTGGTACAGTTGTTGGCTTTCAAACATACCCATGTGACAACAACATTCAATTTGTCAATATTCTCATTGACAAACTATCAGAAGTTCAAAGGACAGGACGCTCAACAGCCCACTTCCTTCTTTTCAAAGACATTTATGTACGCAGAGAACAATTTTCACTAACTCTATCATACGCAGTGAACATTCACAAATCACAAGGTCTTACCCTAGCTAAAGCATTAATAGATATTGGTAGCACAGTCTTTAAAGAATGCATGAGCAATGTAGCACTATCATGGTGACGTACACTTGACGGGCTATTTCTAATCAAATTTGATGCAATTAAAGTAAATGGTAATATTCCTTGCATTCTAGAATACAATAGGCTGTGTTCACTCCACACCCCATCTGAAAACATATCCTGTTCCACAACAAGCAAAATGTTGTAAAACAAAACTACTTCAAACTGAAAAGATACAGTATATCACTACAATTCCTCCAAAGGAAAAAAAAAGAAACTAATACTTCATCAAGTACCACAATCAAACAAGAATCTAGTGGTCAAAGTAACTCAACTACTTCTTCAAAGAAGCAAAACACACTCCAAACAATATCAGGTCCATTGAAATGTTCAAATGTAACTGCTGTAAATTGCTACGCAAATGTAGCAATACATATTATATTCCAATTGCCACCAATTATTGAGAACATTTACTTACACAGTACAGACCATGTGTGTTTGCAAATCTTAGTCCTTCATAGAAATGCAACCAAAAATCCTGACAACACTTACAGTATTCATGGAATAAGACAAGAATTGGACTACTGTGCTGGAATGATAAAATTCACTATAAACTCACAAGAAGATCCACAAGAATGTCTAATGTACTTGCTACAAGTACTGGAAAACAAAACCATACCTATAAATGAAATCTTTCAGATTTCATACATGTGGAAACATACATGCACTCTCTGCAACCATGTGGCACAGGAAGAAGTCCCTAATGAACGCTTTGTGTATGTATCCATACGTAACTGTGAATCCATTCCATTTCAGCAACTTGTACAAAATGCAAACCATGGCAGATTGTGTACTACCAGCAATTTAGGTTATCGCTCCACCTTACAAATACAGACACATAGGGCCTCATTACGAGGTGGGCGGTAAGGGATTACTGGCACCGGTAAGGGCACCAGTGCCGGTAATCCCTTACCGCCCTACTACGAGTTCCCTTTGCGGGTCCTCCCTTAACGCCTGGTTTTTCCACGCATTAAGGACGGGACCCGCAACGTGACTCTGGAGCTAATAACGATACCGCAATTTGTGGTACCGTTATTAGCGCCTTCTCCATTCCCATTGAGCCCTATGGGGGCTCAAATGGGAATGGGGAAGGGCCCTGGTGAATGGGGAATTACCGGTCCCGCCAACCTTGGAATGGACCGGTAATTGCTCCATTCACCAGGGCGGAGTCGGAAGGGTTTTGGAGGCAGCCATGGCGCTAATAGCACCATGGCTGCCTCCAACCTCATAATGAGGCCCATAGTAAATACGTAATAGTAATGCTTTTACGTTACAATGCAGATGGTACCAAAAACAATTGTAAACTCACTGGATTCACACATGGTCAAGTATCACTTGGTAAGAAAACCTCCACAACAATAGGCGTAATTTACCACGCAGGAGCCACAGCCAATGCAGGTCACTACACTGCATATATAAAAAAGAATTGTGGATGGTTCGAATGTAATGATAGTACCATTACTCTAAAGCAGAGATTGCCAGCAAATCTTGTAAACGCTTACTTAATATTCTTAAAACCAAAATTTAATACGTAATCTGTGTATGAACATAAGCAAAATTTCAACTTCAAAACTGCGCACAGTTAGAGTACACTGACATGTATCTAGCTGTCCCAAGATTCTGCAACAAACAAACACATAAATAAATACCACTAAAATCAAACTAGGAATATATAGTGAGAATATGCCAACAGGTATCTAACTGCCCCAAAGATCTGCAACAAGCAAACGGATAAACAAATACTACTGAAATCAACCAAGAAATATACAGTTAGAATACGCCAACAGGTACCTAACTGCCCCAAAAAATCTGCAACAACCCAACAGTTAGATGAATAGCATAAAAGTAAAAATAAACAATTAGAATACGCCAACAGGTATCTAATTGCCCCAACAATCTGCAACAAGCCAAAAGATCGAAGATTAGCAAGAACCAAGAAATAAACAGTAAAACAATGAAAGGAATATATTGTACCACAACATAGAAGGTTTTTTTATCAATCCAGCATGGATTTTTTTTCCCACAGACCCAATGATTTAGAAAAAAAAACACATAAACTGAACAAATTGTGCAGTACACTGGTTTCAACTACAGTACTTGTAAAGTACTAAATATGAGGGTAAACAAAAAAACAGAAATGTCTATTATGAAATGCAATAACTCATTATGAACTACCTGCTCTAACATATGATCTTTTCTTTTATCACAGAGATCGAAAAGGTACGTCTGGTCCAGGTACCCATTTCATGAAAAAACTGCATACAACCACAAAAAAACTCAACCAGTAAGTATCTAATAAATAAACTCAGAAACACTGCACTCCTTTTACAAATTCTACAATCTTAACTGCATAACCTAGCCAAAACCTCACATACAAACTCTCAAATGAAACAGTACACACAATTTTGGGTTGTGCATATTTGATGGGTGTTTGATTCTATGGGTGTTATGATGCGGTGGTTGTGGCCAGGGCCTTGAGTCTTGGGTGCATGGTCTACGGCATCCGGCCTTCGGCCATGCACCCAAGACTCTAGGCCCTGGCCACAACCACCCCAGCATAACACACCTATACTACCAAACATTTTGACTGTGATATGTAGGCTGCTTATAGATCATATTAATAATAATCAATGCTGTACTAACAACTCAAAACCAACATCATAATAAAGTAAATTAGCTAGTAGTGCATTCATTATGTCTGCGGACATTCGCTATGACCGCGGACATGGCGAACGCATCAAGGGGACCTGCCACGTAAACAAATACAGTATTTGACCCATCTCTTACTCCTCAACGCTCCCCAACCACTCCTGCACACCAACACACTCCCCAAAATTGCATTTTGCCTCAGCTCGCCTGTAAGAGGATTCAATTCAACACTACAGCTAAGTCAATGCCTAGTCTGGGATACTGAATGGAAACCCTTATTGATATATCTTTATGTCCAGTTCATGCGTTCTGGATGACTACCCCTATATAACACCCCTCTCTTGGAATCCTCCTGACCCCACTGAGCCAAGAAGTAGTTCTGTTTTGCAAGTTTAAAAGGTTTATTTGATAATTTAAACAATAGATATATATATCACACTTTATAATAAATTAATAATTGGATATCACACTTAATCTGATATGATAAAGATTAACAACGGAGAATCTGGCACTAGCACACTTGTGAATAGGAACAGAAGAAGAAGGTGGTAGAGAATGCTTTATATAAGTTCAGATGGATGTAATGTTGAATGAAAATGCAATACAGAAAATACTCAATATGATTTCAACAAAACAATGTAATCACTTTTCTCTGGCAATCCCCTCCCCCCTTTATGCAATGCAAGGAAATGGAAGGAAAGCACACAGTTCTCAGAAATGCAATCAAATGTAATTCAGTTCACCCCAGCAAGCTTAGAGTACAGATCGGAGTTTTAAACACAGGCCCAAAATGCTTTTACATGTGCTGGCAATGAAGTGAAAAATATGCTAAAATGCTTTTAATTCCCTCTAGAGGTTCAGGGTGAGTGGTATCTAGTTAATATTAGTCCAGGCTCACTCTAGCAATGAGTCAAGGATGGTTCTTACGAGGCAAACGAATTTTTAGCAGGGAAACTGCTGTTTTCACACGTGGAGGAATTTTCGAATCGCGGTAAAATTCGCGCGTGCGTTTTTCGCGATTACAGAGGAACTACAAAGACTAGCACTATCGTTTTGGGGTCCTACGACGGCCTAGGATCTCAGCTTCCAGATGAAAGTTACTGCAAGTCTCTAAGACAAACGGTCACGGAGATATGAGCGATATGGTAAAGGTCGTTTTTCAGATTTGAAATTTTAAAGTTCAAAAAGACAAGTAACAGCTAGCAACTAGAAAATGACAGGTGACAGTTAGGAGGCAGTTCTGGTTAGATTAAAATAGATTGAATTATATTATTTTAACTAAGAGATTGGTTCTACACAGTTCTGCTGGGTACTCACAATATATTTAGAAATAGAATGGGCCTCGCCACGGATCTGGTCAGGTTTTAGACTGGGCTCTGGTCTGGTCTCGGCACTTCACAGTGATCTGGGTCAGCTCTGCTCTGCTGGTCTGGTCTCTGGTTCTGGATATTGATAGATTTGAAGTCTGGATCTTTCTGCACAGCTTTCTATAGAGATTGATGGAGGTAAAGTATGGATTTTCCCAGCAGAGCATCCCGCAGCAAATGGATTTGAAGGTCTCTATCTGTCCTGACTGTCTGCTTTTATGTGTTTTGAAAATGGGTGTGTGTGCAGCATCACTAGGCTCTACCCCTCTCCACTTATCATTGGCCACTTCATCCTCTCCCCCTTGATTGGGGGAATGAAATGAAGTGTCATCATGATGAGGTCTGTTTATGGTACAGAGAACCCACCCCTGTCAACTTTACACACAATCTATATTTGTTCAAAAAGACATATTTGCACAGGTACACATTTGTTTAAAATTACATGCACCCATCATGCATCACAGGAGGTATACCCTGTCCAAATCTGCTCTTCCTGGGAGCTTGCATTCAGAAATGGCGACATTTGCACTTTTGAACTGGTTTCGCAATATCGGACATTACCCCAAATTTACACACATGTGCGCAGGGAGGGTGTTGCCCTTATCTTCCCTGAGTGGATTCCTGCCACTGTCACTCCTACGCAGACCTACTCCTCTTTTTGAATGTCTTGTCTGCTGACTCTCTCTCTCTCCTAGCCATTCCCTTACCGTGGCTACTATCTATCGGCCACGTGGTCAAATTTCCTCCTTCCTCTCTGAGTGGGCTGACTTCTCTGACGCACTTCTGTCCTCAACCACTCAACTCCTCTTTCTTGGCGACTTTAACATCCACCTTGATGCCTCCAGTCCCCCCACTGGTCTCTTTCGTGACCTCTGCGACTCTCTCTCACTCTCTATTCTCCCATCTGGGCCTACTCACTCTGCTGGGCACACTCTTGATGCTCTGATCTCTTCTGACCTTCCCCTCTCCGTCCCTCTCTCCACTCCTCTCTCCTGGAGTGATCACTTTCTCCTATCCTCCCACCTCACCCTCCCTACCCCACAGGCAAAGCCTCCCTCTTCACTGCCACCGACCTTCTCGGTCATCCGACCCATGAAGCGTGTGTCAGTTGAGGCTTTCGCTGCTACCTTCTCGCCCCCCCCCTGCCCCTTCGGCTGACTCCCACCCTGACACAGCCCTCTCCATGCTCCACTCTGCTATATCTGTTACTCTTGATATCCTTGCCCCCGTCATGAGAATCCGCCTGAAGCCCAAAGCCAAATGTAACTCCTGGTATGACTCGGATCTCGCCACCCTAAAACGCAAGTGCAGGGTTGCAGAGAGGAAATGGCGTGCTTCATGTTCATCCTCTGACAAACTGGCCTGCCGCCTGCTCCAAAGGCAGTACCGGCTCTCCGTTCTCACCAAGAAGAGAGCCCTTATCCAAGCCCGCATCTCTGCGGCATCAAACAACTCCGCCAAACTCTTTAAAATCTGCAAGGAGCTGGCCAACCCTGTTGCAGTCTCTACCTCTCCTGTCCCCTCCCAGGCCCTCTGCACTGCACTGGCCTCTCACTTCATCTCTAAAACTCAGGACATCCTGTCCTCGCTCTCCTCCTTTCACCTCCCTCCCTCCCTCCCTCCCCGGCCCTTCCTCTGGCCCTTCTGCGGTCACCCCTCCTCCCTCTTTCTCTGCCTTTCCACCTTTCTCTGCTGACGAGGTTTCCAGGCAAGTCCGATCAATGACAGTCTCGTCTAAACAGGTTCACCCCTGTTCCTCCAAAACTATCAAGGACCACATCGACTCCCTGGCTCCTGCCCTGGCTGACTTTTGCAACCACTCCTTCGCCTCTGGAGTCTTCCCTTCCCCCCTCAAGCACTCCCTTGTGCACCCTCTTCTCAAGAAACCCTCTTCCGACCCCTCCTGCCCGGCTAACTATCGCCCTATCTCCATCACTCCCTTCCTGGGCAAGCTCCTGGAGAAACTGGCCATCTCCCAGCTTAACCTCCATGCTGAATCTGTTGGTAGTCTTCATGACCATCAATCTGGCTTCAGAGCTGCCAGAAGCACAGAAACTGCTCTCCTGAACATCCGTGAATACCTGCTCTTGAACCTCGATTCCAACACTCCGTGTGTTCTCATTCTGCTCGATCTCTCCTCTGCCTTTGACACTGTCAACCATGCCATCCTGCTCAACCGTCTCCGGGAAAACCTGGGTATCACTGGTCAGGCTCTGGCGTGGCTGACCTCTTTCCTTTCAAATCGACCCTCCCAGGTCCAACTGGGGTCCTTCCTCTCCGACATCTTTTTCTCCACCTGTGGTGTCCCCCAGGGATCTAATCTCTCTCCCTGGCTGTTCAACCAGTATCTGGCACTCCTTGCCCACCGCATCGCCGCTCTCTGCCCTAATTTCCAGTGCTATGCGGACGATAAACAGCTCATTTTCAGGCTACCCTCAGCCTCCCCCTCTCCTTCCCTCATCTCTGACTGTCTGTCTGCTATCCAAGAATGGTGTGCCGCCAATGACCTCTGCCTTAATGCCAGTAAGACTGAGATTCTACTCATTGGTACTCCCACTCCCTCCTTCCCTGCAGCTCTCTGGCCTGCCTCCCTTGGCCCCCTCCCTGCTCCTACCTGCAAGGCAAAAAACCTTGGGGTCATCTTCGACTCCACACTCTCCTTCTCTCATATTTCTGACGTCGCCAAGAGGTCACACTACCAGCTGCACCTCCTCAGAGGTATTCTTCCCTTCCTCTCCTTCCCCCAGAAGCTCACTGTCTCCCGAGCCCTGGTTCTCTCGAAGCTGGACTACTGTAACAGCCTCTATCTTAATCTGCCTGCCTCCACTCTCCGCCCTCTGCAACTCATCCAGAACAGAACTGCGAGACTTGTCCTTGGCCTCAAGCCCAGGGACCGTATCTCTCCAGGACTGAAATATCTACACTGGCTCCCAGTGGCTGCGAGGATAAAGTTCAAAACCCTCTGCATTGTCCACAAGGCCTTCTGGGGCCTGGGTCCTAAATACCTTCAACTCTCTCTTCCCAAATATCTTCCTTCCCGAGCCCTTCGCTCATCCGCCTCCAATTCCCTCAGGGTTAGCCGCTTCTCAAAGCAACGAGCTGGGGGTAGATCTCTCTCCGCGGCAGGGGCCTCCCTCTGGAACAGCCTTCCTGAAACTTGAGGAGAACCATCTCCGGTTCCGGAAGCACCTCAAAACCTTCCTCTTTGCTTCTGCTTTCTCTCTCCCTCTCCCCTGCTGAACAGCTAATTAATTCTTCACTGAAACTGCACTGATCCTGCAACTGGACCACTCTAAACAGCCTCGGTCCTTGGCCCAGCCACTCTCCACTTGCACTGATGCCCTGGAACCCCTTTGCACTGCGGGACTGTCTCTGTATCCCTACAGCCCCCCCTTCCCCAGCACTTGTTCTGCACTTACCTCGCACTTGCCACCAGCTGGCCCTATTTATTTATTACTTTACGCCACTTACCTTGTACTGCACTCCCCCCCCTCCCCTTGCACTTTTTCCCCTCCCCCACCCCTGCACTTGCGCAATCTGAATGACACCTGGCCTAGTAAGATCGTTGTCTGTCTCCCCTTGTCCCTCCCCTCCCTGCCTCGTCGCGCCTTGAAACACCTGTGTATAGGCGCGTTACAAATACCATATCATATCATATCATATGGACATTACTTGATGAAGTGTCAGATTTTTAACATGCATACATTTTAAGTAATACCCTTTTAACTGCTAGCTTGCCCCCAGATCATGCCACCGGTTCTAAAAACCTCTTAAAATGTGGGCAGAAAAATCACAAGAATTATGGTATCATTTAAATAATTTTCACAAGTCCGTACTATGAGTTATCCATCTTTTTAGAGTTATGTTCTGGCCCCAAAGGGGTGTGGTTTCCCCCCAGCACAAGGTTGAATTTCTGGTTTTTCCAGTTCTGCCAAGCCAGCTTGCTCTCACAGGCAGTGCTCCTCCCCTTTGCTTCAGGAGGAAGCTACTTTTACACCCCCCGTAATAAAAACTTTGCCCGAGTCAGGACAGGGCTTTGTTCAATTTCCTGCAGAGCCCAGGTAATTCAATCAGGGAAGTGTCATATCCCTTTTGGTGGGAGCAGCAAAAGGGCAGCTAGGCCTGGGAACACAGCTGTTGTGCAGGTCTCAACTCCTGTCGGGGGTAGCTGGTGGGCAGGATTCAGTTCCTTAAGCCAGGTTTCAGATAAAATGTCACTTTTTGTTCCCCAGTTTAAGTCAAGACAATGTTTACATATGCAGCTAGAATGCTGATTCTAAGTTCAAAACTATGACATTTAAACAATTGCAACCTATGTGACACTCAAAAGTAGGTCACTCATTTCTTTTAAACATTTAGAGTTTTAGTGTCTTTCAGTCCAAATTTACTTAAACTGCTGAAATCCACAGCTCAGCCAGTCTTGTTATAAACCTTCAAGTCACTTCAGAATATAACTTTACATTGGATCCACCTCTCAGTAAGTCTTTCTTTGGCAGGCTTTGGGTTCATTTATTCAGTTTTCCATAAAGTCTGGTGGTTTTAAAACGCCGGCTTTCTGATAGTGGTGAGTACTGGTACTGCACCCATTTTTGGGATTTAAGAAATGAATTCCCCACAATTCTAGGTTGCTTTTGGCAATCAGCATTGCCATTCCCAATGGTTTCAGACTATTGTGTGGGTAGTCCAATGGTGGTTTTAGGCAGTGCCCTTCTGTGCCCATAACATCGGCAAAATGGGTGGCAGCCTATTCTTCATGCCTTTCCCTGGGCATTTTCTGGGAAGCTCTGGCCATCATGATGTTTTTAATGCCAGTACTGCACAGTTTTTGAGGTAGGGCTCGGATGCATGGGTAAAAACATCCCACAAGCCCCCCTCTTGCGATGGCCATTCTGTTTCACTGATGGGACTCGCAAGACCTGGGATGTTTCCTCATCTTCTTCCAATAGATGGCACAGTTCAGCATCTTTTCCTCCATCCGGTCGGATTGATCGGTTCTCCTCGCCGGTCCCGATGGGAATATTGGGCGGTACCCTGGGCCCTCTTGCGTCTCTGCTCCCGGTCTCTGGATCGTCCTCCTTGGCCCGTCTCCAGGTTTTCATTCTCCTAGGACGACAAAGGAAGAGCGGCAATACCTATTCATAGACATTTTTCCCCCACCATTGATATAGTGGGGTGGCATATGAATTTTAGAACTCAACAGATATGCACATGCACATTTATTTTAAATTAAGAGACAGGAACACAAACTTGAGAAACACAGAATTTGATAGGCTATGTGTAGGAACTTTTAAGTTAGAACTGAATTAATCTGAGACAGTACCCTCTAGGATTCCAGAGGATTCCTCCAGTTGTTGCAGAGTGTGCCTGGGATGGCAACACTTCAACTGGTTAATGTGGACCCACTTGTCTTCCCCCTCTGCCAAACCGCCTTTGGGGATGCGGATCTTGTAGGCCACAGGGGAGATTTTGTCTATAACCTCAAAGGGTCCCTTCCATGTAGGCAAACATTTTCGCTGTTTTGCCTGGTTTCTTTGGAAATTGTATAGATAGACCCGGTCCCCCACCTGATATTCCTTCCTGGAAGTTTTCAGGTCATAGTGGGTCTTCATGCTATCAGCTGATCTTTCTAGATTCCGCTGAGCATAAGCAAAAGCATGTTGAAGGTGTTTCCTTAAATTCTCCACATACTCGTGAGTTGTGGAGGCATTTATTAGGGTCTGCTCTTGGGTCCTGTAGAGCAAATGCTGCGGAAGCACCATCTTGCGCCCAGTCATCAACTCAAATGGTGACATTTTGGTTGCAGATGAAGGGGTAGATCTGATGGCCATTAGGACCAGAGGTAATCGGATATCCCAACTTGGCCCAGAATCTGCCACAAACTTCTTTAATATGCTCACAATGGTTCGGTTATATCTCTCTACTGCCCCAGAAGAAGCTGGCCTGTAAGCAATATGTAACTTCCTTTTGACCCCCAGTATCTCCCACATCTTTGTCATTAGTTCACTGGTGAAGTGGCTACCCCTGTCTGACTCAATCCTTTGAGGTAGACCAAAACGGGAAAAGATGTGGTTAATCATCAGGGCAGCTGCGGTTTCTGCCTTGCAATTTGGGGCTGGGAGACATTCCACCCACTTGGTAAACAAGCATGTCACAGTCAACATGTACTTATTCCCCCTAGCAGAGCGAATCACGGGGCCTACAAAGTCGATTTGTAAATCTGACCATGGCAGTGTCATCTCCCTCTTTTGAAGAGGCGCACGGTGCGTGAGGGATGATGGCTGAAATTGTGCACACACAAGACACCCCTTCAAGTATTGGTCGAGGTCCTGCCCCATGTGTGGCCAGTATGCAACCTCTCTTAAGATTTCCAATGTTGTGTGAAACCCCCTATGACCGGCGGTGGCCGCATCATTGGCGTGACTTAACATCAGGCTTCGGAATAAGGTAGGAACCACCCACTGATCGTGGCCAGCTTTGGATTTCCTTATCAACAAACCGTCTTGGATCCGGAACATTTTTGGACATTTCATCAACACTCTTAGGTCCTCTTTCCCAGTGTAATCGGTATCCGTCAGGGGAAAGTTCTCAGGGTCCTCAAGGTGCTGGTAAAATTTACCAATTATTGGATCCCCCTTCTGAGCGGTAATCAAATCAGCATCAGGGGTCTCCTTACTCCATTGTGCAATTGAAAGGTCGTTGTGAGCATTTGTCTGGGACCTAGTGATAGCAGTGACCTGGATTTCCCCCAACAGGGACTCAATCTCAATTAGATCCCCTTGGATGGCCCCGGTTTTGGCCAGCTGATCAGCTAAGTCATTTCCAGTTTTGTCTGGTCCCTCTACTTTGGAATGACCCTTGATCTTTTTCCAATAGATGGTCATCTCATTCGAGGTGACCAGATCATCAATGTTTTGGATCAACTTCCCATGTTTCAAGGGTTTGTTATTAGCACATAACATGCCTCTGGTTTTCCAATTAACCAGGTGCTCCACGAACCCGTTCCGTACATAATCCGAATCTGTGATTATGACCAGTTCGTGGAGTTGATGCTGGACAGCAGTGAGGATGGCCTGATGCGCAGTCATCAATTCTGCCACCTGACTACTTCGGGGACCAATTTTGTACCCAGCGGAGGGTTCTGGGAACTCCTTCACCCATGCATTCCCTACGCCGGCCACCAGTTCTTTTTCCCCGTCGTTGTCAACATGGTAAGAGCATCCATCCACATAGACAGTGGGCATTCCCTCACACTTGTCTTCTTCACAGACTTTGTGTGGGGAATCAAGGTATGCCTCCGTGTTGTCCTTGATTTTTAGACTTTCGTCCTCGAGACAGTTTTCTCTGGCACAATCATGCAAGTCAGCCAGACCTTGCGCGAGGGGACTCTTCTTGTTTTGGCCATATCTGACCTCCACAGGAAAGCCTTGCATTGACAGAATCCAGGAAGTAATTTGGGAATTACTCACATTTCCGGCCCGGATTCTGTCACTTTGGAGATATTGCAGAGGCTGGTGTGGGGTCTCCACTATGATGTGTTCCCCCTGGATAAACGGGCGGTAATTCTTCAATGCCCACACCGTCGCCAGGAGTGCCTTCTCACAATCGTTGAATTTTTCCTCCACAGAGGATAAAGTTTTGCTCGCATAGGAGATTACTTTATTGACCTTGTCATGCTTTTGGTATAATACCGCCGTCAAGCACGTATTAGAGAACCCCGTCTCCAGGAAGAACTCCTTGTTTCTGACAGGGTAAGCTAGGCAGGGCGCTTGTGAGAGGCTTCTTTTGAGTTGTCTTACTGCCTCGGCTTGTTCTGGACCCCATTCCCACTTGACCCCCCCCTTCAGTAGATGAATCAGGGGTCTGGTGATCTCTGTGTAGCCTTCAATGAACTTTCTGCTGTAATTAGTCAGTCTAAGGAGGCTCCTTAGTTCCCGCAGAGTTGTGGGGTCTTTAAGTTTTTGAAGTGCTTCCACTTTCTTTTCCTGGGGACAGAGACCCTGAGGAGTAATCTCATGCCCCAAGAAATTAACACGGGTTCTACACCACTGTGCTTTCTGAAAGGAAAGTTTTGCTCCGGCGGCCCTCAACTGGGTCAGAACATAACGGATCTCCGCTATATGTTCCTCCACAGATGAACTTTTGATGAGGACATCATATACATAAGCCAGGTTACCCCTCGCACCCAGGTCGGGCATGGCCTTATGTAGGAAAATGTTGAATTCATTGCCGGAGTTGAGGTATCCGAAGGGAGTCCGGGTCCATGTGTATTGCTGGCCCCCAAAGGTAAAAGCCAGCTTGTATTGGTCCTCCCTACTGACAGGCACAGTCCAGTATCCATTGGTCAGGTCTATTGCAGTGAATACCTGTGACCCCTGGATCTGGGCCAGCCCTTGGTCAATGTAGGGCAGAGGCCATCGGGAAGTATGGACCCGTTTGTTGAGCTCCCTAAGGTCAGCGCAGAGTCTCCACTGGCCGTTTGGCTTCAATATTCCCAGCACCGGATTATTGAAGGTGCTGTGGACTGGACAGATTATTCCCCGGGACTCAAGGTTCTTAAGTATTTCAGTAAGGGACTCCATTGATGCGAGAGGCAAGCGATATTGCTTCACAAACACAGGAGTCATGCCAGGGTCCGTGGGGATTGTTGTTGTGTGGATGTCAGTGCGACCACAGTCATATGAGTCTACCGCAAAGAGATCTTGGAAATCCAAAACTTTTGTTCCAGAGTCACACAGGCATCAGCTAGGTTGACTCTCTCTTCCACCATCTGCCTGAAGCCTGGAAAGACTTCTGGTTTGGTTATTTCAGCGGCCTCCTCCTGCTGGGTGGAGAAGTCCCTGGTCAGAGTGCTGATTTGGACCGGAGGCTTCAGGTGGGAAAGGCAGCCCTCATGGACCTGGAAAATCACCTCATCCCTCCCGAAGTTACAAGTCACATCTTCCTTACCATAAGGGCAAGAAGTGTACACCAGGAAGTTCCCCCCATGCCGGGTAAAAATCCTGTCTGGTGTTGTATTGTCATCACTGTCACTGTCAAAGCAGTCCTTGGGGATTGGCCATAACAGTTCATTACCTAAATCTATGGAAAAATGTCGGTCATCAACCGCTATTCCAATAATGGTGCCTGCGGCTAGAGTAATACTCTTTAAGTCGCTGTTATCCACCTCTATTGGAATAGTGTCATGTTCTATGTTGACTAATGGTGTTGGGTTTACCCCCAACCCTTGCTGTTGGAGAGAAGCGTTTAGATGTATGTAAGCATCAGGGTTTTGCAGATATTGTCCTCTTTTAACTTTCACTTCCAGGGAGAATTGTCGGGTCCTTTCTGGGATGGTGACTTCCTCTTTGATCTGAATTTCAACTGCATAAGGTAGCAATTGAGCTGACCTAAATGCTTTTTCTGGATCATCAAAGCCCATGGGATTATCCGCTAATCGGGACCAAGCTTTGAAGTTTATTAGGTCCAAACTAATGGCAAAGTGATTGAGAATGTCACTGCCTAAGTAAAAGGCGGCAGGGACGTCTCGCACGACCCAACAATTGTGGACTATGCTCTTGTTGCCAATGGAGATTTTGAGCATACACCTGCTTGGCAGGAGATGTTTGGAATTAGGTGCTTCCAGGTCCATTTCCCATTTGTCTATCAGTTTGAAGGTGGGAATGGCTGGATCTTTTGGGAGTTGGCGAAACATGGCTTCGCTGATGAAGCGCTTACCATTGTTCACGCACACTCGAGCGAAAACAGAGTCCTTCCCCTCATTTAACTGAACAGGGATGAACAACTGCTCTCCAATTTGCTGAATATCAGCCAGGCTCTGAGCTGATTTCACATCTTTCTGGACTATAGGAGTGGGAATTTCTGATTGTGGATTAGTATAGAATTTCAGAGTGTTTCCTTCCAGCGTGGAATACCATTTTAGACTGGAAGGAAGGTTGATTTTCAGAAATAGAGAGGACCCCCCATCACCAGTCTGTTGTCCTACTGCTATTACTGTCACGTCTGGAATTTGGTTGTTCTGGAAGTGAAATTCTACTTGGTCAGATTTTTGTTCAACCATGTGGCAGGTGCCGTTTAAACTAACATGGTTGACACTCTGTTTTAATTGTATTGGTCGGCTAGTCTGGGTCCAGAGGACCTTGTTCACGCAAACTATTAGGGGTGACAACCTTCTCAGGAGGTCATTCCCTAGTAAACAAGGGGTGCCCTCTGGAGTCACAACTATGACTGGGTGTTTCAACTTGTGTCGCCCGATCTTAATGTCCAAGTCTGCAGTCCCCTCAACGGGAATTTCCTTCCCGTCAAAGTTCTGCAGTTGTCCAGGAAGAGAGGTGAGAGGAATTTGGTAATTCTCTCCCCTTCCTGCATTCAGTTCATCAAAGGCCCTTCTGGACAGAAGGGTAGCTTGAGATCCAGTGTCCACCAGTGCCAAAATTGTACCCTGCCCCTGTAGTTGTACCGGGGCATAATATCTTCCCTCCTTCTCCTCAAGGGGGCACAGATAATGCACATTTTTGGACAACTGGTGGGCTAACTTTCTGGTTTTGGACATTGCAAGAGAAGAAATTTGGGCAGAATTCTGTGGAGAGCCTTGGGAATCTGAAAGAAAAAGTTGGCAACTGGAGATCAGAGCCATTGTGGGTTCCGGGTCGCCCCCCCCCCCTTTTTGGAGGCAGTCACCAGGATGGGTTTGAACCAGGGGATTTTCTTGCTGTTGGTTCTGGGATGAGATGATGGGCGGCGGTAGCTCAGTCTCCATATCTCCCCAGTCTGGATTTGCATCCCTAGGGACCCATTTTTCTTTGGGAGGAGTTCCCCCCCTCTCTGAAGGAGAAGATCCTTTTTCCAGGATCCTCTGAGGATCCCTCTCCCTCAAATTGGAAGATCTGTACCTCCTCCTCAAACTGAGTCTGTTTGGGTCTTTTGTTTCTCCTACCCCCCGTCTGCTCCTTAGGAGGCAGACTTTCAGGGGCAAGAGATTTTGTTTCCGGTTCCTGGGTTTCCAGGGGCTGTTTACAAGTGAGGAAGGAAGCTTCCTCCAAGGCTTTACACCCCCCTTCCCTTTGTGCCTCCTCCCTGGGAACCGGTGAGTTATCGGGGTGCTGCCCCCGTCATTGTTCTGGAGCACCAGGTCCAGAGTTGGGTGCGTTCTGCGCCGGCATGCCCAACTGAATGTTCTGCTGAGCCCTCAGTATGTGACCCAGATCCCGCGCCATGTTTTGAACCTGGCGCTCTAACTGGGAAACCCGCTCAGGCTGATACTGGGCCCTGTTGTCTCCCCTGTGCTGATCCCGGGAAGGGTAGCTATCCCTTCTCTGGTAGTACCCCGGGTTGGGAAGATTTGGATACCCCTCCACCCTTGGCCTCCCCTCTCCCGGATTCGGTTGTCTGGGCTCAGGGAATTGGGGAAAGAAGGGTGGAGGATTTTGGGGCTGGAAATTGGGTGGATACCTGGGGAAGAAGTTCTGCCCAGGGTTTGGTGAGTTTCTACCCTCCTGTGAGAAGTTGGGAGGGAAGTTCTCTGGGTTAGGTGCTTGGCTGGATCCCCCCCCTTGGGCTGGAGGAGTCCACACATAACCCAGGATGGGTCTGTTTCCCTTGTACCGGGGGCTTACATAATCAGGAGAGCGAGGGACCCTATTTGTGGGGCTGCCTCCCTGGCCCCCTGTCTGTGACTGGCCCGAGGACCTTCTGGGCCTAGCATTATTAGGTGCAGGTAGGTTTTTAGGCCCCCCCATCTCCAACTCTAAAACAGGGGTGACCTTTACCTCTGCCACCTTGGCAGCAGCAGGGGTGTTGTTGGCTTTGGGGTTTTTGGGCGCATTATTTTCATTTTCTATTGGCTTCTGCACCTCATAGATCTGGGTCGCCTGTTCAATGACCCAGTCTAAAGATCTTTTCTCGTGAAAATCCCTCACGAGCTGGGTCATTATGTATTTGGGCAAGGCATGGAAAAACGTATTAATAAATTCTCTGCTATCCGTGCGCACCCTTCTTGTGGTCTGTGCAAAAGCATGCTTTAACTCCTGCACAAATTCTTGTGGGGCCTGATCCTCCCCACATTGTAAATTGTAGGCTGCCTTTCGAGCCTCTTGAGGATTTCTATGAGTAGGAAAATGTTTCAAGATGGCCGCCTTATAGATGGACCATCTTAAATGATTTTGGTCCTCCAGCCCTGCAAAGAAACTGGAGTATTCCGGGGAGAAGGTCCACTTTACATATTGAATACAGCTTTGGCTGTCCTTCAAATGGAAAGTCTCCATCATTTGCTCAAACAACTCTAAGTGCTCCCAAACAGAATACTTGGCGTTCTTATGATAAGGCGTGATAACGCTCCTGATTGCCTTAATCTGCTTTAAGGGGTCCTTAAGCAAGGCCTTTTTTGTCTTATTGGCCCTTTTGGTCCGGGTAACCCTGGTCCATTCATCTTCTGACTCAGAGGCACTGCTCCCAGAGGTTCCCGTCTGTTCTTCCAGGTTTTCCTGGATTCTGCGAGCTTGGGAATGGCTGGCAGAATGTGGGGACCTGGTCTCCTGTGTCCTGTACCGCTCAGAGGAGTCTTCAGATCCCTCCTTGCTGCCAGGATTTGATGGGTACCCTCCCCACTGACCTAACTGGGCAGAGGTTTTCAGGATGCCCTTAATGGGCCTACTCTCCTGGGGTTCCCCATCAAATTGCACTGTGCTTGGGTGCCCATACCCGGATGCCCGCCCCTCCATTCCTGGGTGGTACTGGCCTATGAGCCCCATGCTTCTGGCTGGATAGTAATCTGCCATCCCTGTGGCCCGGTGCTCATGTGCGCCAGGGGACATGGGGGTGGTAGAGTCCAGGGACTGAGAGAGATAAAGGCCTCTGGTACTAGGGCTCCTGAGGTTATGCTCATGAGTCTCCCTCTCCCAGCGAACCTGGTCTCTATCCGCCCCTGCTCCCTGTTGCAATGCAAGAGCCTGCGCCTTCAGTTCCTCAGTTAAGGCCTTACTAGACTATCAGTCTCTCCTGCATCGCTACCTGTTGTTGGAGACTATCATTGTGCTGGCAGAGAGCCTCATTCTCTCTCTGCGTTTCCTGATTGGTCCTGGAGCACTGGGCCAGTCTTTGCTGCAGGAGGGTTACCTCCTGAGTCCCATCCCTACTGGCCTGCTCCTGTCTTGCCAGAGCCTCCTCCACCCTCCTGGTGTGCTCTAGCAAGTCCTGGTGTTCTTTTTGGAGGTCACCTATTCCCTGGTGGGCCAGGTGATTTTCTTCCATTTTTCTTCTGAAGTGGCAGACTTCCTGGCCTAAGGTGTCCCTTTCCTGACCAAGAGCTTGAATTTGTGACGCCAGGTCGTCCCTTTGCCTTTGGAAGGCACCAGCTTTCTGGCGCTCCTGATCAAACTCTGCCTGGGTATCCAGGTCTTTCAGGATCAGTTTATTGCTCTCCTCTTTCTCTCTGTCTAGTTGGATTTGCAGGGTGGCTACCTGCTCTGTGCATGCCCTGTTGAAATTGATCTGTTGCTCCAGCTTTTTCTGGCTCTGCAGTAGGGAGTCCAAACTGTCTTGGCGTTCCTTCTGCAAAGCCAGAATTCTGGCATCCTGGTCTGTCTTTTCCTGTTGCAGTATATCCATGTCCTTCTTTATTTTAATGATGTGCTGTCTACTCTCATTTTCTGACTCCTGGCTCCCCTGCAGCCTCTGCTCAGAAGAGACCAGGTCAGATTGGACCTTCTCTAACGTCATCTGTCGCTTATTCGCCAGATCTTGGCTTTCAGTACATTTATCCTGCATGTCTCCCATATATAGGTACAGGTACGCCGCTATCCTAACCATCTTGTCTTGTTCATCCTTAGCTTTAGGAGCCATGTATAGTTCACTCAGGGCCACATGTAAGGGACCCTGATCTCTCCATTTATCTGACCCTGTTTCCGTGACCTGTTGCGTGATGGCCTGCAACCAGACCATGCGGTCCTGGTGAGTCCACTCACCTCTCACAAATAACTTGTGTAAGAAGTGCTCTCTGGCTATTTTCATATCTACCAAGGTCGTCATTCTGGAATTTGAGTTTCTTCCTGACTTACAGAAGTTTGTATTTTATTTTTGGAAAACAGACCTTTTCCTAAGAGCGTTCCTTTGAGGAGTGCTTCACAGCGTGGTGATCCGACCGGATATGTTTATCTGGTCAGCTGGCACACTGTATTAATCTGCACAAATGGTAGATCTAACCCAAACGTCCCGCTCGAGCCCCCAATTTGTAAGAGGATTCAATTCAACACTACAGCTAAGTCAATGCCTAGTCTGGGATACTGAATGGAAACCCTTATTGATATATCTTTATGTCCAGTTCATGCGTTCTGGATGACTACCCCTATATAACACCCCTCTCTTGGAATCCTCCTGACACCACTGAGCCAAGAAGTAGTTCTGTTTTGCAAGTTTAAAAGGTTTATTTGATAATTTAAACAATAGATATATATATCACACTTTATAATAAATTAATAATTGGATATCACACTTAATCTGATATGATAACGATTAACAACGGAGAATCTGGCACTAGCACACTTGTGAATAGGAACAGAAGAAGAAGGTGGTAGAGAATGCTTTATATAAGTTCAGATGGATGTAATGTTGAATGAAAATGCAATACAGAAAATACTCAATATGATTTCAACAAAACAATGTAATCACTTTTCTCTGGCAATCCCCTCCCCCCTTTATGCAATGCAAGGAAATGGAAGGAAAGCACACAGTTCTCAGAAATGCAATCAAATGTAATTCAGTTCACCCCAGCAAGCTAAGAGTACAGATCGGAGTTTTAAACACAGGCCCAAAATGCTTTTACGTGTGCTGGCAATGAAGTGAAAAATATGCTAAAATGCTTTTAATCCCCTCTAGAGGTTCAGGGTGAGTGGTATCTAGTTAATATTAGTCCAGGCTCACTCTAGCAATGAGTCAAGGATGGTTCTTACGAGGCAAACGAATTTTTAGCAGGGAAACTGCTGTTTTCACACGTGGAGGAATTTTCGAATCGCGGTAAAATTTGCGCGTGCATTTTTCGCGATTACAGAGGAACTACAAGGACTAGCACTATCGTTTTGGGGTCCTAGGACAGCCTAGGATCTCAGCTTCCAGATGAAAGTTACTGCAAGTCTCTAAGACAAACGGTCACGGAGATATGAGCGATATGGTAAAGGTCGTTTTTCAGATTTGAAATTTTAAAGTTCAAAAAGACAAGTGACAGCTAGCAACTAGAAAATGACAGGTGACAGTTAGGAGGCAGTTCTGGGTAGATTAAAATAGATTGAATTATATTATTTTAACTAAGAGATTGGTTCTACACAGTTCGGCTGGGTACTTACAATATATTTAGAAATAGAATGGGCCTCGCCACGGATCTGGTCAGGTTTTAGACTGGACTCTGGTCTCGGCACTTCACAGTGATCTGGGTCAGCTCTGCTCTGCTGGTCTGGTCTCTGGTTCTGGATATTGATAGATTTGAAGTCTGGATCTTTCTGCACAGCTTTCTCTAGAGATTGATGGAGGTAAAATATGGATTTTCCCGGCAGAGCGTCCCGCAGCAAATGGATTTGAAGGTCTCTATCTGTCCTGACTGTCTGCTTTTATGTGTTTTGAAAATGTGTGTGTGTGCAGCATCACTAGGCTCTACCCCTCTCCACTTATCATTGGCCACTTCATACTCTCCCCCTTGATTGGGGGAATGAAATGAAGTGTCATCATGATGAGGTCTGTTTATGGTACAGAGAACCCACCCCTGTCAACTTTACACACAATCTATATTTGCTCAAAAAGACATATTTGCACAGGTACACATTTTTTCCTGGGAGCTTGCATTCAGAAATGGCGACATTTGCACTTTTTAACTGGTTTTGCAATATCGGACATTACCCCAAGTTTACACACATGTGCGCAAGGAGTATGGACATTACTTGATGAAGTGTCAGATTTTTAACATGCATACATTTTAAGTAATACCCTTTTAACAGCTAGCTTGCCCCCAGATCATGCCACCGGTTCTAAAAACCTCTTAAAATGTGGGCAGAAAAATCACAAGAATTATGGTATCATTTAAATAATTTTCACAAGTCCGTACTATGAGTTATCCATCTTTTTAGAGTTATGTTCTGGCCCCAAAGGGGTGTGGTTTCCCCCCAGCACAAGGTTGAACTTCTGGTTTTTCCAGTTCTGCCAAGCCAGCTTGCTCTCACAGGCAGTGCTCCTCCCCTTTGCTTCAGGAGGAAGCTACTTTTACAGCCCCCGTAATAAAACCTTTGCCTGAGTCAGGACAGGGCTTTGTTCAATTTCCTGCAGAGCCCAGGTAATTCAATCAGGGAAGTGTCATATCCCTTTCGGTGGGAGCAGCAAAAGGGCAGCTAGGCCAAGGAACACAGCTGTTCTGCAAGTCTCAACTCCTGTCGGGGGTAGCTGGTGGGCAGGATTCAGTTCCTTAATCCAGGTTTCAGATAAAATGTCACTTTTTGTTCCCCAGTTTAAGTCAAGACAATGTTTACATATGCAGCTAGAATGCTGATTCTAAGTTCAAAACTATGACATTTAAACAATTGCAACCTATTTGACACTCAAAAGTAGGTCACTAATTTCTTTTAAACATTTAGAGTTTTAGTGTCTTTCAGTCCAAATTTACTTAAACTGCTGAAATCCACAGCTCAGCCAGTCTTGTTATAAACCTTCAAGTCACTTCAGAATATAACTTTACATTGGATCCACCTCTCAGTAAGTCTTTCTTTGGCAGGCTTTGGGTTCATTTATTCAGTTTTCCATAAAGTCTGGTGGTTTTAAAACGCCGGCTTTCTGATAGTGGCGAGTACTGGTACTGCACCCATTTTTGGGATTTAAGAAATGAATTCCCCACAATTCTAGGTTGCTTTTGGCAATCAGCATTGCCATTCCCAATGGTTTCAGACTATTGTGTGGGTAGTCCAATGGTGGTTTTAGGCAGTGCCCTTCTGTGCCCATAACATCGGCAAAATGGGTGGCAGCCTATTCTTCATGCCTTTCCCTGGGCATTTTCTGGGAAGCTCTGGCCATCATGATGTTTTTAATGCCAGTACTGCACAGTTTTTGAGGTAGGGCTCGGATGCATGGGTAAAAACATCCCACACGCCGCCGTCCTGTTAGCAGATACAAGATGGTGGGCGCATCGATAAAAATGTGACGAGCCTCATGCCTCACCCCAGCCAATCGGCGAACACGTTGCATGTCCGTGGACATGACGTAAGCCGATTATCCAATCGGTATGCTGTTCACGGAGCAGACATAGATATCACAAATATTTTTGCCGTACGTTTCGGCCATTTAAAAAAAAACTACTGGGGGGATTTACACCAAATTAACAAAAGCATGCTTTCGGGACTAAGCCGCCGCTCCTTCCACAAATTGGTGGAAATCTGTCCAGCTGTTTGAGCTGTAGGCGTGCGCAAAGATTTTTCCCATTATGAAAAAAATGTGGGACTCCCCTATAACTTTGCCCCCCCCGAACCAAACGGCACTAAAATTTGCAAAAAGATTCAGAGTGGGCCATATACAAAGTTTGGTGAGGATTCGTCCAGGGCGAGCAAAGTTATAAGCCGGCCAAAAGTGCTCTCCTATGGGATTAGCAACTTAACTATAACTACACAGCCACTACCGTTTCGCAAGTTTGGTGAGGTTGTGTGCAGTGCGGGGAAGTTATAGGGGAGTCCCACATTTTTTTTTTCATAGACCGAATGGGTAAAACTTTTGCACATGGCTACAGTCCAACGGCTCGACGGATTTTCACCAAATTTGCGGCAGGAGCAGCGGCTTTGTTCTGAAAGCATGCTTGTGTGTGTTTGGTAGAAATCCGACCAGTACTTTTGTTGCAAACAACTGAAATGTACATCTCCAAAAATGTGTGATATCTTGCTCCACTCCACTGACCCATTCCTCTGTTCGCTCCGTGGACAGAAGTCTCATTGTCTTGGAGTACGCCATGATGTTGGCGAACTTTGAATGCGGCCAGTGTTTGGCTGGAGGGAAGCGTGCTGTGTGTAAAGAAAATTGGGAAACTCCGCCATGGTGTATCAGAGGACAGTGCAGCGCCGAAAGGGACTGACAAACATAATGTGTGGCATGTGGTGGTGGGAAAGCGGATGGAAAGGGTGGGGGACAGAGAAGCGGAACAAAATATATACACAATCAGGTCGAAGAAGATGGTGGTGTGCGAGTGGTGTACGCAAGCACTGCGCCAATTTGGCCGCGCCAGAAGGGATTGCAAAACATGGTTTGCAGGATGGGGTGGGTGAAAGAGGGGTGACAGGTTTGATGGAAGACAGTGGAGTGCGAGTGGTGTATGCGAGCCATGCAGCAATTGCAGGTAGCTCTTCAGGGGAGAACCTTATGTGGCGGCTGCATGGACGCTCCATTGGGAATGCGGACTGCATTGCAGATGATGTGCAGAAAGTGACAACGTGTTATGCTGCTGCCTAGGGGTGCCAGTGCTTATGTTGAATTTGTGGGTTTCCCTTGCGGTATGGTGTTGGGTTGGGCTGTCAGTGGCAGTGGTACATTTGTGAAGTATGATACATGGCCAAATGTTGTCATGCATATCTGCATTGCCTTGTAATGGTTGTTGGCAAGGCCTAAGCTTTTGGGTGCATGTGCGGAGGCCATCCCAAACAAAGTCCAGTGTGCAATGCTGTCCGTGCACTTCTGTACTTCTTTTGTAGTCTAGCAAAGTGGAAAAGGGATACATTTGTGGTCCTTGGAGGGCTGTGTGGAAGAACACATTTTCTTTGCAATGTAGACAAGGTAGCAGCTGTTGCCTCTGGGATGCTTTACATCATAAGTGTTTGGAGGTTGGTTCGTATTACCGGAACTGCAAACGGACATACAGGCCCATATCAGTCGGCTCAGATAACAACAACAGAAAAGACATTGCGTATGGTAATCTTGCAATGCGTGGTCCACCACACGTCTGTTGGAATGTGGAAGAGGTGGCACGCGCAGTAAGGTGCCAGGTATCTGAGAAGAAAGAGGAATAAGAATAGATGTAAGTAGCTGTTATTAGTGGCAGCATAAAAGACAAGAGTTTGCAAGAAGGATTTCGTAATAGGTGACTGCCTCATGGACCATGTAATGTGTGTTATTGAGTAGTGTCATATGTTAACCCAATGCTTTGTTTTTTGTTTTGTAGGTGATACTGTCCTTGCACGGCTTCACTCAAGCAAAATGTCTTTGAAACATTGCCACCAGACGCTCCTTTCATGCGTTTCCTTTTTACAAAAAATGACAGTGCTATCAAGTGTGGTTAAACCCATGGCATAATGTCTCTGTGTGAGTCCAAATAAAAAAATAAAATAACAACCCTCATGGTGGTCCCCTCAGATTGCAGGAGAATGTAGGAGCTGGTTTGCTTAAAAATGCAACATTGAAATGTGAGCTGTCGATGTTTGTGTGCCGGTTGATGGCTGCGTGAACCTGTGGCCGTTTATTACTTTCAATACAATGAGGGTGCGTTGAACTGGTAATTGTTTGAAAGGGCATAATAAGGGCAAAACGGGGAATTTAGCACTGCTCGAGTGAGCATAAGGTGTGCTGTTTCACTGTACGATTTGTGTTCCCTTTTCGTCTTGTCCTTTATGTCTAGATTTGGGGAAGAATGGCAACAAAACGAAGTACAATCACAGATGCAATTTACGGGGAATGGTGGAGACATGCTGCTGTAACGGCACGTGTTTAGTGCCGTCACAAACCTCTGTACAATGCACACAGATAAAGTGTGCAGTAAAGTAAATGTACAATTATGCATACAGAACTGAATCTTAATACATTTTAGTCATAATACACATGAGATGTACAGTTGTACTTGCATAACTTTGGCAAATTCCATTCTTGTATTGGGTGGGTGACAAATTGCAGTGTACGGCATATGGAATCGTTGCAGACTACCTTTGGGGCATATAGGCAGAGCAACTGCAGTGTAGGTTATATATCCTTTTTTTCTACAATTTCATACAATGTCTGCCCTTGGAGCTAATCATGCTTTCCAACCAATGCTGTTTTACAATGCGCATTTGTCATGTTGAAGGATATGTATGTTAGGTTTCGCTTTCGGAAGAGGATGCTGGAAAAAAAAGGATTCAGCCAGCAACGTGTTTTGATGGTACCATGCATTTTCGAACGTTGGTAGTGTCATTAAGGTGAAGTTAGTACGACGTATAGGTAGAAATGATGGTGCCGTACACATTCTGCCCTGAATGTACAGGTGGCAATATACATAAAATGTGCTTTTAAAGTCCCTATGGAACATTTATATGCGCAGTGTGTTAAGAGCCAATGGTGAACGATGGCACACTGTGTGTGCGCTACCTCAGCATACGTGGGTGGCTGGACATCGTACGCAGTTTGGTGTCTTGCAGCATGAGCATGTTTGCGGCTGTCGTTGATGAAAGAAAAGGAATTACTGCGTACGTCCTTCAAACATTGTAAGGGGGCTGTGGTGTGGAAATGGTGTTTACATTATACAATAAGAAGTTTAAAAATGTAAGGAGTGCAGATTATCAGGTAGGTTACTGTAGTGCATTCAGTGTGTCCACTTATTATAGGCTTAGGTGAACAGTGTACGTAGGAAACAGGTTATCTATTGTGTGGAAGAAATGGCAGGCAATGACAACTGCAGTGGCTAAAGAGTAGGTGGCTGTGTTATGTGTGGGGTTTCTGGTAGGTGGATAGATGTTTGTATGCATAATTGTACAGTGCAGCGGCAGTTGTGGGCATGGTCTACAATATTGAGTGCACGGCTGGAGCCCCTACACTGTACTGGGTGTAGTGAAGCGTGTAGGGTGCAGGCACAAGCTGCATAGTGTAATATAGGTGTGCATTGCAAATTGTGCCATTGCTATGTGCATTTCAGAAATAAGTGCACACATTTCACTGTGGACATTGTAGAGAAGTATGATATCAATATTTACATACTTACTGTTTGGATTGGGGAGGGCCTGAGCTGTTTTTTGTGTATGGAATGTGAAATGTTGTAGTAATTGTTGCTGTATTATCTGTGGGAAAAGAGAACAGAACATGTTAGAGCAGGTATTTCGTTATTTTGCAGTCCACTACATTCCATATATTTATTTACTTTGTGGACCCTCATGCCTAGTACATCGTAAGTACTATGCTTTGACCCAGTGCACTGTGCAATGAGCACAGTTCCTGTGTTTCTTTGCATAATCATTGGGTCTGTGGGGGAAAAAAATCCATGCTGAATAAAAATAAAATCCTTCCACATTTTATTTGCAGCTATGGTGCACAATGAAATACAGTAACGTTTGCAGTGGTTATATCACTTTTAAAGGTGTACTCTTGAAGTAGGAGGAAATGTAATGGTTTATGCTTTCTGCCCTATACATATTGGTAGGGTGGGTGGCGTTGTAAAGCAGTTGGTGTTTTTCTAAATGTTTACCTGCTTCCTTTTTGTAGCACTGTTTTTCTTTATGCATTTGGTTGCTGCTGTTGTTTTGCAAGTATTGTGGCATTGTACTGTGCTACTGCAGAATTATGATGGTAGTTACGTACCTCTTGCCATACTGTAACTGCTCAGACTTTGGGAGTGTTAAAGATATGTTTGTAGCACTGTTGTTGTTGAAGGTTGAGTTGGGTTGTTTTGATGCTGCAAATAACATTGTAGTATTCTGGTTGCAGTTAGATACCAGGTGGCTTATTCTAACTGTTTACAGTTCCCCATTCCTAAAGGGTATGTTTACAACTCGTACATTCCTTTTGCTACTTTCACATCTGGGTACATTCTGAAGTGGTAGTCTCACATTATGGGTTTACGTAGTGATAGTTGCATATGTCTTGCAGTTGTGTGAGTATTCTTAGAGAGCAGGAGACTAATTTGCATACTTGGTGGTTTCAGAGGTTACTGAGGGTAGTTTTGAACCCTCATACTAAGTACTTTCCCTTTCACGTATCCTGTGGAAAATACTGCGACTGTGATTTGTGTACACATACTTTTTGTGCGAGTATACTCATTGGGTTCATTGGGGATAAAATTGTCCAACACACACTGAAAGGCATTTCTTCAATGCTTGCTGTATGCTAAGTTGCTTCAGGTTGACAGTGTGGAAGGACATTTTTTTGTGCAATTATGAAGGTACTGGTTGGTGATGGGGAGTAAGGTATAGCAGGTTTGTACATCAATGACTACATTTTGGGTTCAAGAATATTAGGTAGGCATTTGCAAGATTTGCAGGTATTCTCTGCTTTGCAATGACGGGAGTATAATTGCATTCCCACCATGACCATTGCTTTATAATGTATGCAGTTTAGGGGCCTCCACTGGTTGTGTCGCCTGTGTGGTAGATTATGGCTACTGTTTTGAAGGTTTTCTTGCCAAGTGAGACCTGTCCATGTGTGAAGGCAGTAAGTTTGCAGTTGTTTTTGGTTCCATCGGCATTGTATCTTAAGAGCATTTATATTACGTATTGACTATGTGAGTGTATATGTAGCGTCAAATGATTATCAGATGTGCACAACATACACAATATGCTATGGTTTGCATTCTGCACGAGTTGCTGAAATGGAATGGAGTCACAGTTAGGTATTGCTACATACACAAAGCACTAATTAGGGACTTGTTCCTGAATGACATGGTTGCAGAGATGTTTCCATTATGTTTTGCCTTTGCAGTATTTGTAGTAAGTACATTAGAAATTCCTGTGGATCTTCTTGTCGGTTTAAAGTGAATTTCACCATTTCAGCACAGTAGTCCAATTCTTGCATTATTGCTGAGACACTATAAATGCTGTCAGGATTACTTACTGTATTTCTGTGAAGGACGAGTTTGCAAACACAACTGGTCTGCACCATTGAAATAAATGTGTTCAACAATTGCTGACATTTGGAATAGAACATTCATTGTTACATTTGCATAGCAATTAACACCTGTTTGTTTGGAAAATTCGAATGGACCAGGCACTTCTGTGTCTGAGAACTTTGATGGAAGGGTACGTGGTTTCTTTAAAGAGGCTCTTTTTGTTTGTGTGTGGAGTTTGGTATGTCTTGTCTTGTTTACTCCTTTTGACTATGCTTTTGGTAGTTGATGTAGTATGATTTGATTTCAATTTCTTTGGTGGTAGTGTTGCCAAATCATTTACAACTGATTGAATGAAACTTCTTTTCATACCTTTGGGTTTCTGAGGAAAATGGTACATGTTCAGATGGGGTGTGTACCGTGCACGTAAACTATTGTACTCTATGAGGCAAGGAATGTCTGCGCTGACTGCAGTTGCATCAAAATTCACTAGATACAGTCCCTCCAGTGTAAGTAGCCGTGACAGTGCTGTGTAACTCATGCCTTCTTTGAAGACTGTGCTGCCAATATCAATCAATGCTTGATCTAAGGTTAGACCTTACGATTTATAAAATAGTTACTGCATAAGCTAGCGATAGAGAAAACTGGTCTCTGCATACACACATGTCTTTGAAAAGAAGTAATTGCGTCTTTGTGCGTCCTATATTTTTAACTTCTGAAAGTTTGTCAAACTGAATATTCACAAACTGAACGTTGTTGTCCCGTGGGTATGTCTGGAAGCCAACAACTGTACCAAGTGCTCCATTAACTAACCCTTGCTCTACATCTAGGTTACGCTTCAGCATTACTCTACAGTTCACACATAATGTTAACATTTTCTCCAAACCAGCTGTGTTGGAGATGGAGTTTTTCTAAGGTATTTAGTCGTGCTATGCCTTGTTGACACATAGGTATTGTCATACCGTCTACGTCCAGTTTGATTGTGGAGTGAATTTCCACTAGTGATCGTTTTCATTTTTTCAGCATTGTTAGAGTTGCATTAAGGACATACAGGTGCCGAAGCAAATATAAAAACAGAGACAAATACTACACCAAATGCCGCTATGGTTTCCCTGGACCAGTTTCAACAACAGGGCAATAAACAGCTTCATGTCTTCGGATCGACATAGTATGAAAGGGAAATCTCCTAAGAACACATACTGCATAAAAAGGAGCAAAGCATCAAAGTACATCAATGATTACAATGCAATAATTGCCCTCCTATGTAATACTAATGTTGATGTACAGTACATTGCAGACAATTCCACTGCAGTTGCACGATATGTCAGAGCCTACTTAACCAAAGAAGAGAAAACAGAGCTCAAAGACCTCTGGGATGACATATCATCTGCCTAAACACTGGCACAAAAATTGTATAGCTTTGGCATAAAAATGCTGTCCCATAAAGAAGCCGCAGACCATTTAACCGGTACCACCTTATAAGGGAAATCTGAAAACATAGTGTGGCTAAGCCCTGGTCCTGCTGCATCCAGAAAGAGAGTACTGAAATCATATGAAGACAACAAACAATAACCAAAAACGATCCCAACAGCCAGGACATTTTGAAAAACAACTTATTGGACACATACTACCCGAAAAGGAGTATTACTTTAGAAGCCTTTTGCCTGTACCAGATAGCCCAAAACTTTGCATACAAAAAAAACATTAAAAGATGAGAAAAAATGTAGATACAGAGTGGAAAGTTGTGAAGGCAGCCTGGTGAAACTTACCAAATGCAGCCTAATTAATCATATGAAATTGTCATCAAAAACTCCTCAACACAAAGAAGTGTACTACATGGCTCTACTGCAATTTTTCAAACCATGGAGAAAAGAAGATTGATTAGCCACCCACCACTCCTATGAAGATGCTTTCAATGCAAGTGAAAGTACAATTACAGATGAAAATTGTACACGGTACAAACCCATATTAGACAATGAATGCCAACAAGATGAAGAGCTTCAAGCACAACTAAATGTAGACACTTCTGAGAGAAGTGAGCCTTCTGCAACAGTCAGCCAAGAACCACTAGGACAGCCACTCATAGCAAATGAGGCAGAATTAGCCATGACAGAAGTAACCACCACCATGTTTCAGTATGAGCAGTCTGCAGAAGAGTTGGCTGTACTGAAGTCCCAACTAAACAATGATAAGGGTACAATATTTCTAGAAGTAAGTGAAAAAATTGAACATGTTATACAGCACGAAAGTAAAACTTGCAACTGCGACAACCACAAACCTGTACTGCTGTATGTAAGTGGTGAATCTGGGTCAGTGAAAACATTCTTAATAAAAATGATCAGTAAATACCTCCAACAATTAACAAACCAATTGCTACTCCTTCCAGTAGAACACCAAAACAAATCAGAGTACTATACACTTTCAGCAGAATCTGCCATGGAGTTATACAGTGTTTTGAAACAAATGAAAATGCTTCTAATAGATGAGGTGAGCATGGTCTCCAACCTAATGTTGGCTTTGATTCACCTCAGATTGCAAGAGGTCCTCAAAACAGGCTACGAAGAACTCTTTGGAGGAAAACAAATAATTGTTTTTGGAGATCTCCTTCAATTAACGCCAGTGAAAGGTGAACCTATCTTCAAAACCTTGGGACACAAAGTGTGCCGTAAATGCCTTGGAAGCATCAGGAATGTACATTTCTGGCAACATTTCCAATACTGAGAACTAAATCAAAACAAGTGTCAGTTTGCAGACCTCACCTACGCCAACATTTTAAAAAACATACGGATTGGTGTACTATCAAAGGAGGTGCAGTCTACCCTCAATACCCTCAATACTAGACGCATCCATAAGCTGTACGTGCGTAACACATGTGCTGCTGATGTCATGGAACAATTAGTGCACAAAATGTCACCTGTGATGTCATCTTTGATGTCCTGGGTGTTAGTATTAGCAGTGCACGGTGTTGGCGCGAGTTGTGGTTGCTTAGCTTACCATAACTGGCGAATTTCAAGGGTTTTTCGGTTTTACTTGGAACCATAACATCCCTTTAACTAAGTTTTTTCACTGCATTTCATAGGTTTTTAGTAGTGCAACTTAACAATAATGACTTTCACTTTATATACATATCATATGGAGCTGACTGAATCTCTTCTACTGTACTTGATGTCCGCGAACTCATTTAATGTTCGCGGACATGTTCGAAGAACAGTACCACTACCTAAAAAACTCTTGGGGGGTATGTTTGATTGTTATATCATAACATAGGAACATTTAACAAATTTAAAAAAAAAGCACACAAACACATTATATGTACTAATACATAATAAATGTAACCCATATATACAATACCATTGCCCCACATGTACTTGTCCCCCCTCACCATATCCCAGTCAATTATCCTCAAACCCTCTCCATAACCTCAAACGTTTTGATGAGACTTCCATCCCTTCTTCACCTAATAACAATCATGATGAAACCCCTAATTCTCCTGTTTTTGTTTCTGTTTCTGCCTCACGTTCTCTGTCATAAATTATTAATATATGTTAAATAAAGTTTAATTTTCATATTGTGTTGTAAATAGTTTTTTTGTTTTAAAAAAACAATGTAGGTGACCGCGGATAGTGCAGGTGTTCTATAATGTTCGTAAACAAATGAAAATGGAGGTGTCCTGAAGAACACTATACCTGTTCGTACTGTTTGCTAGCAAGATGAAACTATTCGAAGAACACACGGTGTCCTGAAATGTTCGTAAAAAAAAATAATTAAAGTGTCCTAAAGAACACTATATCTGTCCGTAGTGTTCGCTAGGAAGTTCAAACTGTTCTAAGAACACACGCGGTGTCCTGAATTGTTCGTAATTAAACGAAAATGGAGGTGTCTTAAAGAACACTATACCTGTCCGTACTGTTCGCTAGCAACTTGAAAATGTTCTAAGAACACAATTGGTGTCCTGAAATGTTCGTACATAAACGAAATTGAACGTGTCCTGAAGAACAGTATATCTGTCCTTACTGTTCGCTAGCAAATTTAAACTGTTCTAAGAACACACGCAGTGTCCTAAAATGTTCGTTTCACATGTGATGCAATTTTAATTAGTTCAGGACCCGAACAGTGTCCGTAGAACATCAACGCGCATGCGCTAGCAAATCTCCGTGCATTTGGTGTCCTGTGGACATGCGCTTCCTTCGCGGACTTGTTCGCGAACGGATCATATGACCGCGCCCACGCTAATCACGTGTTCTGAATGCGGACACTGTTCGGGTCCCCGAACAAATTAAAAGTACATTTTCAATTAATCCATAATATTTTTCAATAAAATCTCACCATGGCACAAGTCCCACATAGTAATCCTGAGTTTCTACATACTTTTTGAAACTTTTTTTTGTGTTTGATCTGTCCGCGGACAGCGCGCATGTCTGCGGACCGCGCACAAGCACCCCTATAAAAGACCACGCCCTAGAGCTTATTCTCATTGTGTTTCTGGCTATTTTTCGAAACACAGCGATTTTTGCTGCCAACTGCAGATTTCCATTGCATCTTTGATGGCATCCCTGGCTGCTGAACTGCCACCTGGTGCTGTACCTGCTTCAGCACAACCCCCACCCCCTCCACCACCACCACCTCCCCTGTGGGACAGTGTCTTCCTCAAGCTGCCTCACAGGCCATACAGAATGCTGATGACCCTTACCTTTCGAGGGTCACAGTTGTATGTATGTACTGTGACACAGTACTGTGCAGGGGGGAGCGACTTCATAGTGCTTTTTAGACTATCGTCTCAGAGCACGAGAAGATCTGCTCACTACCCAAATAAAACCCACTCTACATCTTCCTCTCTCAGCTCGCCCTTTCTTATCCCTGTGGTTGGTGTCCCCCCGTTTACCTTCCTTTCCACTCCTCTCCTAGTGTCTCGTGTATAAAAAACCAAAAAAATTAAAAATATCAAAAATCAAAAAAAAACAAGGCTCTTTTCAGAGCCGCCTTTCACAGTTAAAAAATAGAAGTGAAAATAAATGAAGCAGGGCCCTTTGTGTTTTTTAGAAGTCCGCGGACAGTTCGCGAACATTTAAAAAATTGGGTTGCTACCCCATCACAAACATTGCAATTTTCTCTGGGAAGAAGTGGTGGCTCTGAAAAGAGCCTTTGGGTGGTGTTTGTAAGTCAAAAATTATAAATGCTTAACACTTACTTCAAAATGGTTGTTGTAATTCCAAAAAAGGTCGCTATGCATTTTGTACATTTCTCAGAAAAATCTGATTGCCAGCATAAGTAAGATGGACTCCATCTCTGCGAAAAATGTATGTACTACGAAACATAATATTTTCATTGTGAAAAGAAGACATGCCAAAATCTCTTAGAAAGGCACAAACAGCCTTATTAACATTGCGCCTTGCTTTTTCCATTTGTGGACCAAATGAAGAAGAACGAAGCCACATTTGTCTCTGCGCAATCCGTGAAAATATCACTTGAGAATTAGGAAACATGTCCATAACCTTCCCAAGTCCTTCTTTCATAGCAAATTGCAAAAAAATTCCAGTCACATGTCCTAAACTGTTCCCTCCACAATGAATTACAATTATGTCTGGATGTTGCTCTGTCTCCAAAGTAGCACAGAGAGGTAGCAAGTCCAACCACTTCATTCCACGTACTCCATGCCAGTGTACTTCCACATGTGGGAATCCAAGATCTACAGCTACTCCACAGCTTTCTGCATGCACCTTCAACCAATGTATCCACGAATCTCCCAAAATCCAAACAATCTGTTTTCTGAAACACACAGCCATAGCTATCTTTTGTTCTCTCAGCAAAAAGAGTATCTGAGAAACTCTCTCCTGGCACAACACACCCACTAAACTTTCCTGACCAATCCCTTTCAGTGCTTATTCTCATTTGCATGACTTCTGAACCCAAAAATCCCCGGATGTAACTCCCGATGTCCGCGAACTACCGCCATGTCCGCGGACATATCGTAACATGAACAGCCCTTCTACCATTTCCACTTCACTCTCTCTTCTGCCATTCCCTTTTTGGATGTAGCTAAAAAATCACATGACCATCACCAATCACATTCAAGACCTCTAGATCTAACTGCATCATCATAGATCAGCACTGCAAATGTACTGTGAATCTCTCCGAGTACAAGTGTCATCATTGGCAAGCACCATCTACCAGAAATACTGTACAAGTCTCCAAGATTTCTACTTGCAGCTCCACGCATATCCATAAACACAAACTTCAGGTATGCATATTTTCTGTACAGTAGATGAACACATTTTCAAACAGACTTTTAGGTTGTGTAATCTGTAAAATGAATTTACTGTATTTTTTTCAATATCCCAAAATCAACTATCACTTATAAACCTTTATACTATTTACTTTCTTTATACACACACACTCAAATCATGTTAAACTAACATTTTTTAAATGAAATATATAGACTACATATATTCAAACAAAATTGCATGCAAGCACAATCTATGTTTAAATCTTTAAAAAAATACTTATACAATTTTATTTTTTTTGTTTTTATTTATTTAGTTACTTAATTACTTTAATTTAGACATGATATTGAGGCGCTATTACCTAGAACAGCTTACTTACAGAAATAGTAGTATTCACTGGTATATTATAAATTTCACAAGACATAGTAAAGATATTTTTTTTTGCTACAGTTAGTCATTCAATACAATTTGTTCATTAAGAACATATCATATGTACTGAACTGATGCAATGTATCTTATGTAAATACATCAGTTTAATGGTTTTAAAGAAGGCACCGAGGATTTCAATTAAAAAAATCAATATCTAAATTAAAAACAGCGCTATATACAAACAAAGTTACTAATTTGAAGCTTTTACAATTGCAGTGAAGACCAGTCTACTGAAAAGAAGCAGCCGAATTCGAAGAACAAAGAAGAACTAAGAAGTTACCTGTTAATTTAATAAAAAAAGTAAGTAGAATATCACCATAATATTTGTATTATTAATCAAACATACTATAACATTAATACGAGCTATTTTGGTGCCTAAAAATAGAGATTGTGTACCATTTTGTCCAAAAATCTCCATGTCTTAAACAGCGATTTACAGCCAGAATGGCCCACAAATTCCCATTTTTGGACACACAAATTACCCAACTGAACTGCTACAATTTTCATATTATAGAACAAACAACTGTTTTAATGGTATACATTAGATTTACTATTTGTACTTTTCCACACCAGTAGCTTACTTTTTTTTGTCATCTGAACCCCAGTTTGGTAACACATAAATTCAAGAATACCTATCCCTACTAGTTGTAGTTCCCAATGCACAATCACACACCATTACATACATATTTATCATCTTACTCAAACACTCATGCACACAGCACACATACATTCCAGAACACCCCAACCCATATCTTCTTTATTTTTTTCAACAGACCCTAAAGAATGCCTACCAAAAGTCAAGTCCGTAAAAAGCAACGCAAAAGTAGAGCAAATGAAAATAAAAGTGTCCAACATAAGCATCCATCTCTAGCAGAATTTGTAAAAAAAGTTGAAACAAAACAGCTAATACAGTCATTTAGTGAAACACAAGAAGTTTCAAGTACAAAAACTTTGCCTCCTCTATCAAAATGTAAAACAAACCAAAAAACAATGAACAGAAAATCAGCTATCACTACAGATAAAACTACTTCTTCAAATTTTAATATAGTGCAAAGTAAGCATACCGAGAAAAGTCTTTTAGCCAAAATGTACCGTCGCAAAGTCCTTCAAAATCTTATAAAAACAGGAGAGAAATCAGGTTCAATGCTTAAAACCTATCGTAGGAAATTAATCTTAGAAGCGTTGAAGGACAGTGCAATTCTTCTGAAAAGAAAGTTATTTATTTTACTGTTAAACAAAATGAAACCACTAACAAAACTAATAACTAAATCACAAAAAAGACTTCTCAAGCGAAATGTCAACAGAAAGAACTTCTTAAGTATCTGCGGAGGTGAATGGAATCACACTACGAGCACAGAACCATATTTTAATGAAGAAGCGTACAAACAAAAGCAAACAAATACAATTGCCATACATAGCAGTGGTCGAGGTTATGAAACAGTGAATAATACCATAACGGAATAAGAAGTACTCATTAAAAAAATATGCCCTGAAAACTTAGAGTTACCCCTCCATTCAACTGAATCAGAACGTCTAGTGTACAAATGGCCATGCACGTCAATGTGTAACATTCCCAAACAATGTTTCAAATCTTTACGCCAATTCCTCAATAAATATGTAAAAAGCAAAGACAAAATCAAAATTAAATTACTGCAAAATTTGGATACCTGTCCAGTGCGCAAGTACACAGGACTACAAGGGCATTCATTGGCCTGCATTACAGGACCTACGTGTAAAACCACTTTCCATGATATCAAAAGGATATCAACACATCATTCAACTATAAGAAATCTAGTCTATAAACTGTACTATGCTAAAAGTCCTGCTTTAGCACTAGCAAAGTTAAATAACATCCTTCTACATGGTACAGCAAAAGACCTACTTGAAGAAATTCAGTATATACAGAAAAAATATTTTGGAAGTGAAAGCCATTTACAGAATGACATAACTTTAAACCAATTAAGCAACAATTCTACACATGGCAACTTTTTGCTAAACACATACAAAAAAGAAATACTAAAATTTAAAAGTACATCAGCTGAAGTACCAAACCATGTATGTGTATGTTGCCGTAGAACTTTTTATAAAGGTAACACAAAAACTGTAGACCTATCATACAAAATAGAAGACAATGAAGATTCTAGGTTTCAATTAGCTCTCTACCTTGTAGCAGAAAACAAATATGAAATAACTGAGCCCTTAATACTTTGCAGTTACTGCACTACAAACCTTGACAACAACCATACTCCTTCACGTGCTATCACAAGTAATTTGGAATTATACCCAGTACTAAAGCCCCTACAACAACTTAATTTATATGAGAGCATCATCATTCAAACAGTACACCCATTTCAAGCAATAATACGCCTTCAACCAAAAACAGCAAAATTACCTCCTTCTGAATTGGTAAAAGGCATTTGTGGAAAAGTAGTTTATTTACCATTAGATCTAAAAGAAAATGTGCATACTCTAGGAGTGCAACGTCCAATGCAGCAATCTTTAATTATCTTAGTAAATGGAGTACCTACAAAAGACAAAAAAATATGGCAACAGCTGGTAGATTTATATAAAGTTAGACAAGCCTTCCAATATCTTAAAGAGAATAATGAATATTACAAAGAAATTAATATTGAAGAAAACTTGAAAGATACAACTAAAATAATTCAAGAAACACAAGAAGCTGGTCAATTTGAGCTACTAGATCCTGCTACAATATCAAATACTTTAGACCATTATACAATTCATCCTTTGCACTGTAATGACACCGTAGAAGATGCACTGGAAACTTACCAAATGCGTCAAACAAAAAGGATCGCCAATCAGCATATGGGAAAAAAGTATAGAAGCACGTGCTTTTCCTCTACTCTTTCCTACTGGCAAAGGAGGAAGGTATGATGATAGACCTATTCAAATATCAGCTTCAGAATACCGCTCATTACGGATGTATTCTGAAGATCCACATTTTGTCTAAATCTGGGAATACATATTCCACCTACTCTTTGAAAGTGAACTAGCAACTTTATGTTACGGAGTTGCACACATATTAAAATCAGGATCACACTATCAAAATATGACAGCTACACAATTATTAGAAAAAGTGCAACAAAAGGATGAGGTTTTACAATCAAATATTACAAATCTATTAGCAAATATGCGTGGTACTAAAGAGTACTGGTTTCGACGTCTTGGAGATGTACGTTGTATGATCAGAAACCTTGGCCCACCCACTTGGTTTGTTACATTAAGTTGTGCAGAATATGCATGGGAAGGTTTACATGATTTCCTACGCATATCAAATAAAAACAAAACAAACATAGATATACTAACACCTGGAGAACTTTGCCACTAATAATAAATGAGGCAGAATTACCTATGATAGAAGTAGAAAACACCATGTGTCAGTATGAAGATAAGGAAGACTTAACTATACTACAATCAAAACTAAACAATGAGCAAAGTAGCATTTTTCAAGAAGTAACAAAACAAATTGCACATGGTGTAAAACATGAAAATAAAGAATGTTCCTGCCATAATTATAAACCTATACTACTGTACGCCAGTGGTGAAGCTGGTTCTGGCAAAACATTCCTAATCAAAGTCATTAGTAAGTTCCTTCAACAATTGACAAACAACAAACTGTCAGCTGTTGTCACTGCCCCCACAGGTTTAGCTGCCTACAACATAGGTGGTGTTACATTACACCGATTACTACTATTACCAGTAGAACACCAGAACAAATTAGACTATTACAAACTTTCTGCAGAAGCTGCAATGGAATTACGCAGAGCATTGAAACAAATGAAAATGCTACTAATAGATGAAGTGAGCATGGTCTCCAACCTGATGTTAGCTTTCATTCACCTCAGATTACAAGAAGTACTCAAAACAGACTATGAAGAGCTCTTTGCAGGAAAACACATTATTGTTTTTGGAGATCTGCTTCAATTAACACCAGTAAAAGGTGAGCCTATTTTTAAAACATTACGACACAAACTCTTCCGTAAAACTGGTGGCAGCATTGGAAATGTCAACCTTTGGCAACATTTCCAATACAGAGAATTAACAGAAAACATGCGCCAATCTGCAGATCTCACTTATGCCAACATTTTAAAAAGTATCAGAGTTGGTATACTTTCTAAAGAAGCAGAAGGAATATTGAAAACCTGGCACATTAATGCACTTTATGGCGATAATTCCTGTGCTACAGATGTTATGGAACAATTAGCCCACAAAAATGTCAATTGTATGGCCTTAATGCCAACTCTTGCAAGCTGTTTCAAATTCAATGAAATCATGCTAAGTAAAGAAATGCAACCAATCATGGAAATTAGCGCCACAGACAAACTAGATGTACATGGTATGACACTACCCATGTGTGACCAAGCCACAACACGACTAAATAGTTTAGAAAAACCAATCTCAAACACAGCAGGCTTAGAAAAGATATTAAAATTATCCTTAAATTGCAGAGTAATGCTTAAACGTAAACTTGACGTGGACCAAGGACTAGTTAATGGAGCACTGGGTACAGTTGTTGGCTTTCAAATATACCCACGCGACAACAAAATTCAGTTTGTCAATATACTCTTTGACAAACTTTCAGAAGTAAAAATGATAGGACGCTCAATAGCTAGATTCCTTCTCTTCAAAGATATGTATGTACGCAGAGAAGAATTTTCTCTAACTCTTGCATACGCAGTCACGATTCATAAATCACAAGGTCTTACCCTAGACAAAGCAATGATAGATATTGGTAACACAGTCTTTAAAGAAAGCATGAGCTATGTAGCACTATCACGCTTACGTACACTCGACCGTCTATTTCTAATCAACTTTGATGCAAGTAAAATAAACGCTGATATTCCTTGCATTTTAGAATACAATAGACTTCGCTCACTATACACCCCCCACCTAAACACATATTCTGTTCCACAAAAAGTAAAACGTTATAAAAGAAAAATAAATCAAACAGAAATGCAACAGGATGTCACTGCAAATCGTCCAACGAGAGTAAAAGAAACTAATACTTCATCAAGTACCACAAGCAAAAAAGAATTAATTAGGGAAAGTAAACCAAGTACTTCTTTAAAGAAGGAAGACAAACTCCAAAAAAAGCAGTTAGATACAGAACTACCTGGACCATTTAAATTCTCAAATATAGTTGGTGTAAGTTGCTACGCAAATGTAGCAATGAATATTCTATTTCAATTACCACCAATTGTTGACAACATTTACTTACACAGTACAGACCCATTGTGTTTGCAAATGTTAGTACTTCACAGAAATGCAACAAATAATCCTGACAACACGTATAGTGTTTTTGGAATAAGACAACAATTGGACTACTGTGCTGGAATGGTGAAATTCACTATAAATTCACAGGAAGATCCACAAGAATTTCTAATGAACTTACTAAAAGTACTGGAAAATAAAAACATAGCTATAAATGAAATCTTTCAGATTTCATACATGTGGAAACATACATGCACTCTCTGCAACAATGTGACACAAGAAGAAATCCCCAATGAACCTTCACATATATATCAATACCAAATTGTGAATCCATTCCATTTCAGTGACTTGTACAAAATGCACAACATGGTAGATTATGCTCTACCTGCAATTCAGATAATCGCTCCACGTTAGTAATACAAACACATAGTAAATACATAACACGAATGCTTCTACGTTACAATGCAGATGGTGCCAAAAACAACTGCAAGCTGACTGGATTCACACATGGTCAAATATCACTTGGTAAGAAAACATTCACAACAATAGGTGTAATCTACCACGCAGGAGCCACAACCAATTCAGGGCACTACACTGCATATATAAAAAAGAAATGTGGATGGTTTGAATGTAATGATAGTACCATTACTCTAAAGCAGAGATTACCAGGAAATCTTATAAACGCTTATTTGATGTTCTTAAAACCAAATTTTGATAACTAAACTGTATTTAAACCCTAAGTAAACTTGTGTTAAAAAAATATAAACTGTTAGAATACTCCAAAAGCTAACTGCTCAAAGATTCTACAACAACTAATCAGATAAATGAATACCACTAAATTAGACCAAAAAATATACAGTTAGAATATGCCAATTGGTATCTAACTGTCCCAAAATTTAACAATATCCAAATAGATAAATCAATACCACTAAAATATATCAAAACAATAGACAGTTGAATACGCCAATTGGTATCCAACTGCTCCAAAATTATAGAATATCAAAACAAATAAATAATATGTTACTGCTCCAAAAAAATACAACAAGCCAAAGTATTAAGCATTAGCCAGAAACAACAAGTGAACACTGAAAACAAACAAACAAATAAACTGTAGCATAACAGAAAAAGTTTTTTTTTTAATCCAACATGGATTTTTTTTTTATCCCACAGACCCAAGGATTTTAGCAACAAATACAGAAACTGAGCAAATTGCACAGTACTCTGATTTATAATCTACTAAATATGAGGGTCCAAAAAAAAAAAAAGTATATTGATTATACAATGTAATAAGTCATTACAAAATACTAATACTAACATGCTATTTTCTTTTATCACAGAAATTAACAAGAAAAACATGGACTCCCGTTACTAGACCAAACAGTAAGTATACAATAATAAGGAGAACCATAGCAGCATATCACATCCATAGTATCTAATACCTTTGTTCCTTATACATTTGTTTTTCACCCAAAGTTATAAGCAAATATGAATGTGATATGCTGCGGTGGTTGTTGCCAGGGCATACAGTCTTGGGTGCATGGCCAAATGGCCATGCACCCAAGACTGTATGCCCTGGCAACAACCATCGCAGCATATCACATCCATAGAGTCAAACATTTCAACTATGGTCTATGGAAACTTTTAATGTCCGCGGACATTATGAGTGTTCTTAGAACACTTTCAACTTGCCAGCGAACAATACGGACAGCGTTTTCAGGACACCCCCTACGAACATTTCAGAACAACGCGATAGTTCTTAGAACACTTTCCACTTCACAACGAACAATATGGACAGTGTCCTCAGGACACCCCCATTTTGTTTATTTGCAAACATTTCAGGACACTGCGAGTGTTCTTAGAACACATTCAACTTGCCAGCGAACAATATGGACTACACCTTCAGGACACCCCCTACGAACATTCCAGGACACCGCAAGTGTTCTTAGAAACGTCTTCAGAACACCCCCATTTTGTTTATTTGCGAACATTTCAGGACACTGCGAGTGTTCTTAGAACACATTCAACTTGACAACGAACAATACGGAGAGTGTCCTCAGAACACCCCCATTTCATTTATTTGCGAACATTTCAGGACACCATGAGTGTTCTAAGAACACATTCAACTTGACAGAGAACAATACGGACAGTGTCCTCAGGACACCCCCATTTCATTTATTTGCGAACATTCCCCGGACACCGCGAGTGTTCTTAGAACACATTCAACTTGACAGAGAACAATACGGACAGCGTCCTCAGGACACCCCCATTTCGTTTATTTGCGAACATTTCAGGACACCATGAGTGTTCTAAGAACACATTCAACTTGACAGAGAACAATACGGACAGCGTCCTCAGGACACCCCCATTTCGTTTATTTGTGAACATTTCAGGTCACCGCGAGTGTTCTTAGAACACATTCAACTTGTCAACCACAACCCCATTCATATTTGCAAACATTTCAGGACACAGCAAGTGTTCGACAACGTCTTCAGAACCCCCCGATTTTGTGTATTTGCGAACATTTCAGGACACTGCGAGTGTTCTTAGAACAGTTTCAGTTTGCTTGCGAACAAAACGGACACATATTGAGTCCTCAGAACACCCCAAATTCAGTTTATTTAGAACATTTCAGAACACCTGTGATGTCCGCAGACAAATCGAACACAAAAAGAACGTCTAACACATAAAAAACACAACTTTCATCCTATCTCATACACTCCCACCCTCCCCAAACACTCCTACACACCAACACACTCTACTAAATGCAAATTTTGAACAAAGTTTCACTGTGCGGTCCGCGGACGACTGCAAATCCAAGATGGCGGGCGCTACCGAAAATCTGACGCTTCACGCTCCATGCCGTCCAATCAGCGAACACGCTGCATGTCCGTGAACATCACGCAAGCGATTGGCCAAACAGGAAACTGTCAGCGGAGCGAACAGGGAAGTCCGTCCGCGGACCGAACACAGATATCACTATTTTTTTTTTACCTACTTTTAGGTCATTTTAAAAAAAACTACTGGACGGATTTTCACCAAATTTGCAATTGCATTTGGTGAAAATCCGTCCAGCGGTTTGGGCTGTAGACGCGAGCAAAAAAATGTTCCCATTCAGTCTATGGGAAAAAGTAAAGTTTTGGGACCCCCCCTATAACTTTGCCCCCCCGGACGAATCCTGACCAAACATCAAAAAAATTCAGAGTGACCCAAATACTTTTTTTGCAAAGTTTGGTGAGGATCCGTCCAGAGAGAGTGAAGTTATAAGCCGCCCAAAAAGTGCTCTTCCTATGGAAACACCAACTTAACCATAACTGCATGGCCACTACCGTGGCCATGTATTATATATATATATATATATATATATATACATACACACACAAGCTAGGAAGCTGGTGTGTTGTATGAGTGTGTTCAGCCATTCAAGCTGGGGCTGATCAGGGTCCTTCAAGGTTATAAGCTAACAACGTAGATAAGTCATTACCACAATTTATAGACAATCAATGCACAGTTTGTACATCATTCATGACCTTACCGGGTTCCCTCTAAATGTGCAAAGCCTGGGTGGATGCCTACAGTCAACCCTAGTATAAGGCAGAGTTATAAAACGGGGAAGGTTTGTCTTATTATATAGGGCAGTGTTATGAATGTACCACCAAAATAAGATAGTCTCAATTTACTGCCAATACACCGCAATACTAAATACCACCAAGTTAGATTATAGCCCAAAGACAAAACCTCCTACAGGGGCAATAGGAGGGTAGGCATATAAATGGAAGTGTGTCACTGTGTAATGGCATCTAACCTTCGGTTGGGGACAGTATCTTACTATTTGGGGATTTGTCTAATGGTGGCAACATAACAGACACCTGTAGAGGTATCATGTAGAGGTATCATGAGTAACAATGAAGTACATACTGGTGGATTTCCGCAAATGTATATGCTACAATACAACAATAGTGCACTCTCCTATTAAGACGTACAGCACTATGATGGTATTGTACTTACTTTGTTAGTTGGTGAGAGTAGATTTATTGCAGGTTGTATTTTGAAGTGCCCACGCCAGTGGCTTTCTGGAGAGAGGTGGGTATTGCACCTGTATAAGAAGATGGTAAGAAAATATGTTGGCTAATGGCATAGTGCTTACATTTGTACAATACATTCTTTAAAACTCTAGGGGGATGTCTTTTCAGGAAGAGCAAGTGTGTGTGTATTAATGGATGGCTTACGATATGACTGGGGACTTGGGAGCATAAGCATGTTTGTGAAGGTGGTAGGTGGGTTATTTGGGAGTGTATTGTATTGTATGACGTCTTTTTGAACACGTGTGTATAAGTGTAGGACTATTTACTTTCAAAATGGAGTACTTCGCATTGTGGAAGGACGACAAAAAGGCGTGGAAAGATGTGCAGAGTGCAAAGCAGAATGTTTTTGTGTGTGCATTTGCGTGAACTTCTCTGCATATATATGCTTGCTAAATGAGTGGAGCCATTTTTTCCGCTCTTTAATTTCCTTATGCGTATTTATGAATGTTACTGCTGTCAATGCACACATACATTTTTTTCTTTTTTAAGTAATGTTGTGATCTATGAAGTGTGAAAGGTAAGTGGCAGGAAACTATTGTTATACATGCAATGTATGCAATTGGCTTAGTTTGGTGGGATACGCGGACTGATCCTTTTGTATGCGATTTTTACATATTTGATAGGTGGTGTGTTAATGGGGGAAAGCATCGTAAAATATATGGAACAAAAGAACAGAAGAACCGTTTCCATATAACAGAGACTGCTATGAGCAAATGGCAACTTTGCAACCACTTACCACTGTAGGAGCCATTTAATGATAGGTGATGGGAGAAATAACAGTATGAATGTTGAGTATGTTATGGAGACTCATTGCCAGGTACCCTGTTGCTACGAACATACAACACAGTTGCAAATATACCGTACAAAAAGTAGTGATACCTATGAGGCGTGGTGATGGGTAGCAATGCCGATGTATGTGGATGCAGAACTCATAGATTGATTTACAGTACTTTCCCGGGCATGTGCTTTTGATTTACAGGACACTTGCGTGTTTAATGGTTGGTATGGAATGTTTAACAAAGTTGATAAGTGTTAGATGCAGAATTCTTAGATGTAATTGGTAGATGCGTATGTGACCGTTTAACAGTAGCCAATCAGGGAGTTTTGGGAGAAGACTACTGGAAAGAGAAGAAGGACTGGCCCCGCTTTACTGGAGCATGGCCCTCACAGTAGTTAGGGAAAGCACACGTGCTACATGCTGTCCTTCTTAATATGCTTGCCATGGAAATGGGACTACGGATTATCGAATCAGGTGTATGTCTGCTTTTCTGTTCCATGCAAGGATTTTCTTCTGTGCCCATGTGAACCTTAGTGCTTCTAATGTGACGTTTGTCAGTGGACCTGCTATTTGTCCCCCCTATTGAAATTAGTCTTCCGTTCCACAATGTAAAATGTAGGTTGCAGAAACTTGTGTAATAATGTAAGGAGGAAAAGCAGAGAGCAATCCTCAACAGCTACCACACAAAAAGGTGTTTCTTTACACGTTGCTTTACAAAAATAAAAAAATAAACACTTTTGGCAACTACCAACAAAGCGGCCATTCTCTATCATGCTTCAAATGTGTTTGCGCCGCCCCCCACAGAGGACAATATGTTCACGAAAGCCGTAGCATTTGGAGGTGCGCACGTGCTACATGTGGGTCTTTTCAGGGTGGCTGCAATGGAAATGGGACTGTGCAGGAGTTGGGATTGGTCAATACAATTTCCTGGGTGTGGTGTGCGGCAACAGATTGTGCCAGAATGTGTGTTTGCACATAGGAATGGAGATGGTTTTGGGTATGGTTGTGCCGTTCACTAGGCGGACTGTATGGCTTTTGGGCGAGTCTTGGATACATTGGGTACAAGTTTACACAGAACGCTGTGCACTGCAGCACACCTTGGGTTCCATAATGTTGATGTGCACTGGTACGGAATACGTGGAATGAAGTGGCTCCATGTGGGTCCTCTTTGTGCCAGTTTGGTGATGCTCGCTCATCCAGACATTATTATTGTTCATTGTGGAGGGAACAGTTTAGGACATGTTAGCTGCATTTCACTGCAGTTTGCAATGAAGGAGACATTTCGGCAACTCATGGAAATGTTTCCAAAATTGGACATCATTTTTTCTTGCATTGCCATGGACAGATGTGGATGCGTTCTTCCTCGTGTGGGCCACAAATGGAGAAAGCGCAGCGCAATGTGAACAAGGCTGTTTGCGCTTTTTTGCACGACATTGGCATGTTCTCCTTCGACAATGAAAACATTACGTTTCATAGTAGCAACATTTTTTGTTCAGATGGAGTTCATCTGACTGATGCTGGCAATGAGCTGTTTCTGTGTTGTATCCAAAATGCAGTGCAGCGCTTCCTGCAAGTTTAGCAAGCATTTTCACTGTGGGTGTGCACCACTTTGAACGTTGCAAACACAAACAGCACAAAAAGGCTCTTTTCAGAGCCACCACTTCGCTTTGCGAATGCGTACAATGTTTTTGACAGTGTACCACCACCCATTGCTGACAACCCTGTATGTAGTGCGCATAGGCTGCTCCACCGCCTGCATGCTTTCATTCAAATTCTATTTTTGAACGGTGCAAGGTGGCTCTGAAAAGAGCCTTTTTGTCCACCCCCCTTCTGATTGTGTTGCATTTTCATTATTGTTATAAGACATGCCACAGAAGGACAGGAAAGGAAGGGTGTTTTGGCAAAGGGTACTGTTATGACCCGGTCTGGGTCATAGTGATATAATCAGGATACAGTTGCAGGTATGCTTAATGGTTGCTTTATTCAGGTTCTTCAGTTACAGGTACAAAATCAGGTCTCATCAAGTCCATAAGGAGATAGGAGGAAATCATGAGGGAAACCCACTGGCTCCCACCACCCAGGCTTCCTTAGATCAACTCCCTGGGTTAGAACCCATTCATACACAAACACTCCAAGATACCTCATACATTCCACAAATGACATCATCACATACATACAGCATTCAGTAAGAGAAACCATAATAAAGGAAGGCTGATCCTAACACCTCCTTCCCTTATAAACCATAGAAGGGAAGGCTAATCCTAACTCACACCTCAAACACACCATGACCTGAAGCCGTCATCACACCTAACCATCACAAGGCCTCAAGCACAAATACTCTGCCAGTCACTCTAAAAGACCAAGAATATAACAGCTGGACAACCAGGCGTAACTAACAATCCAGTAACGGCACCCCACCATCTAAACAACAACAACTTCTGTCCTTCAAAAAATCACGCATCACCTTCCACCCGTCGCCGCCACCAACGGGTCACCAGCCTGCCACGCTGGAGCACAGACCTGCCCCTCTGGGCTACTAACCAGCATGCCATACACAACCTGAGGAAAACAAACCACCTCCCGTCCACCACTGCCACTGGTAGACCTCAGGGCTGCCACACCTGAGCACAAACAGCCACCTATACGGGCTGGCACGAAGTCCGCTACACACCTACAAGGAACATGTCTAACCTACTACACCAGACCGTAGACTCATGGCAACTGAAGAGACAGGCGCCTCCAATCAAATAAAACACACTCACCTGACTCATCCTCAACCACTCAACATTCATAGCAACACTCACAACAGAGGCAACTGGTGGGGAACCAGTCAACCATACCACCGTACTTCCTCGATGTGTTGGCCAGACACCTCGAGCCCTCATAGCTACTAAAAACCACCAGGTAACCCCACTACCAAGAGGTTCTGTTGCCAAGCTCCCAGAACCACCCAGAAGGAACTCCTGGATGACCCCAGAAACAACACTTAAAGTAAAAACAAGAATAATGAATCACTCACCATCATGGCTCAGCACAAAACACTATACTGACTCCTCTGAGCCACACAAAACACTATACTGACTCCTCTGAGCCACACAATTCACTACCATGACTCCTCTGAGCCGCTTGACCAGATTACCACTGGTCACACAATTCACTACCATGACTCCGCAGAGCCGCTTGACCAGACTACCACTAGTCATACAATTCACTATCATGGCTCCGCAGAGCCTCTTGACCAGACTACCACTGGTCACACAATTCACTACCATGACTCCGCAGAGCCGCTTGACCAGACTACCACTAGTCATACAAATTACTATCATGACTCCGCAGAGCCTCTTGACTAGCCACAACCAGTCAGTGCACGCACACATCACACTGGTTACATGCACCCCATGCAACTTCTCACAGTCGTGTAACTTAATCACTCAAACAATCAAGCAACAACATCTTAGTTACAACGGAAGTAACTTGAGGGGTGTGGGCAGGGCCCTACCCACACTCCAAATCAAATCACGTGCTTAATAAATCAGATAACAATATAACATTTCAATAATGACATGCCTCTGAAACAACTGTAGAGACACCATCTAAAAGTTCATGCTGCCTTTTCATGTACAACTTTACAAGCTGCAAATCCTCAAGATGGTTAAAAATTAAAACAAGTCAGAAAGCATAAAATGAAAATGAATATCACCAAAAATGGAATCACATCATGCTGCACACAACTCCATTCATCCCATGTGTAAACATCGCTGTAAATATAACCCTGTAATAAAAACTTCTTGTAGCATTCTAAAAGTCTCTGTTGCCGCATTGCAACATAACCTTCCTGCAACTTCAAAAGGTTATACTAATGGCTTTTTAAATCAAGATGTTAACACTCCATCACTGCCTTGCCTTATATCATTCATCCATCCATCCATCCTTGCTGTTTCACCATGCATTTATGTACGAATTTATGTACCCATTAATCTTTGTTGTTTGAAATTTAGTACACAGACTGAACATATTTGCAAAATGCATAATGCCAAGATAAACAGCAGGCTAATGTGAACAACCCATGTCCATTTTTTTTTTTTCTTACATTCAATGCAATGGTTGCTTTAAATTCTCTATCTCAGCGCAGCCATGCTCACTATTTTCTGCAGCTCCGTGCTTGACCTACATAAAATACGAAAAACTATGAATACACGCACATATATTGCGCGCCATACCAATGAAGCTGGCACTGAGACACGAGTCACACACTATCAAAAAACAAAAACCAGCGCTATGAAAACTTCAAACGCTGCGTGTGAAATGAAAACTTTTCCTCTTCTTCTTTCTTCTTCATGGACACATCCATCACAATACCGAAGCCTGAGCAGTGTAAACACAGGATATTCCGCAGTCCAATGACATCATCAGTGCCACTACGAGCTCAGGAGCACCCGGACCTCTCCGGCCAACTGTCACTTCAGCTAACTGAGGTCATTGCCCAAAGCGGCGCTGCACAACACCCATTGTGAAGCACTCCCAATGCTTCACTCGAAAATCATAATGACAGAATTCCTTCTATCAGCTGGAGTAGTGTAGCTCAGGCGACCCCTGGGACTTCACATATATGGCGAGCCAACAACTCACTCTAGATTAGTCTTTGGGCACATCGAGAACCTCGATGAGGTCCTCTCTTTCTCAGACCATACCATGTTAAAGCACATCCATGAATGCATAGGCGAGCTGCCTCACAGAACTGTCTCTCTGAATTCTCTCTGGGTGTCACCTTGTTGCCCCTGCGTGCCTCAGCAGGCAGCCTTCTGTACCCCGCACGGGGTCCTTCGCCTTGCTCCTCCCAGTGCACCAACAGTTCCTCAGCCCTGGATGCCTGTCCTTGCGCCTACCAAGGCCCTGTCACTTTCTCAGCCCTGGGTGGTGGGACTCTTCCTGGACCATGGGGGGCAGTGGGTTCCCTCTCCTTGTACAGTCTCTCACTTGAGCTTCGCTCCTGCTCTGCACCCCCCGCAGCAGTATCTCCTTACTCCTTATCCTGGACCACTCCTTACACACCACACACACAGGTACCTGTTGCCTTGTAGCCTTCAGGGTCCATCCAACCAGTCCTGTTGGAGACCAGTCCTCGTCGCCAATTGTTATGACCCGGTCTGGGTCATAGTGATATAATCAGGATACAGTTGCAGGTATGCTTAATGGTTGCTTTATTCAGGTTCTTCAGTTACAGGTACAAAATCAGGTCTCATCAAGTCCATAAGGAGATAGGAGGAAATCATGAGGGAAACCCACTGGCTCCCACCACCCAGGCTTCCTTAGATCAACTCCCTGGGTTAGAACCCATTCATACACAAACACTCCAAGATACCTCATACATTCCACAAATGACATCATCACATACATACAGCATTCAGTAAGAGAAACCATAATAAAGGAAGGCTGATCCTAACAGGTACCAACCACAGGGATGAGAAATTGCACGTGGAGAGCTGAAAATGTAGGGTACCCCTTACTTGGGTAGGGGGCACTCTTTGTCATGCTCCCGGACCGAAGCCTCAAAAGCACTATGAAATTGCCCCCCTGCACAGTATCGCAATATATGCACAAGACAGTTACCTTTGAAAGGTACGGGTCTGTTGCGTTGCGTATGGCCTGCAAGGCTGGCAGCGTGACACCCTGGCCCACTGGAGTGTCCCTAGTGGTAGCATGAGCAGATGCGGAGGATGCTATAGAGCAATGTAACCTACTGCCTTCTTGGAAGGTGACAACCCTCCGAACAACTGCCTTGTGGTTCGCTTTCAGGTGCCGCCGCATGGAGGTGGTGCCATAGCTGTACAAGCCAGGTTTTCTGCGACTGAGTACTATGTTGCATTCGTGCATTTGACCTGGTTTGCACAAGATTTGGGGACATCTCCAATGGTCACAAATAGTTTCCACACCCATGACTCACGCTGGTTGCAGGCAAAGGGGATTCCCTCTACTTTATCCTCATTTCCTTTTTGATGTGCATCCACATTATCAAGCCTGTTCCCTTGCTTAGGCCCTTCAGAAGGAGATGGTGGTGGTGAGCATGTGGGTGCTTCTGAGTCAGAGGTAGTAGCAGAAGCCCCGGTTCCCATTACTTTCCATGCACATAGATGGTCAGAAAGCAATTTCTGCATGAACCTATGTGCACTGCTGCTCTTCTCTGGAAAGCTAAACATGGATTGGTGCATAGTTAGGGGATGTGCCCTATTATAGGACTGTTGTGGAGCATGTGCAACCAGAAAGTGGCCCTAAAACTTTCCCTACAATAACTACATGCAGAAGGGAGAGTTTAGGACCTCTGTAAGGGCGCACTCTCACTGTAACACTCCATAGATTGCACAACGTTGTCCTTTTTCAATGTGCACGGGTCTGGATCATGTCCGTCAAATAAGGGCCCACGCGCATTGTGGTTCCGTTCCCATGGTGACGTCGCCATTGGACAGCTGTCTGCGGGACGCATATTGGCCGGAATAGTTTGTTGCCACGTGCATAGATCTCCTACGGTTACCCTTGGCATCCCTGGACTACTTAAATGTATGGCACACGTGCACTGAACATTTCTAAATAGGCTTGGTGTATGCAAGGTACAGTAGGTGTCATGTTTAGGTGAAAAGGCACTTGCAGGACGTGGGTAAGCGCTTCCACCTACTAAATGTACATCACACGTTTCTTTGCATATCTTTGCCAGGGACAGTGTTACCAGGCATCACAGGAAGAGATACGCATGTGCAAAGTTGTGAGACTGACGAACTTACAGTCCTGCAACTACTTGCAGGACGTCCTGTACATGCAAACATGCGGCCCGTAATGGTGTCCTACAAATTATTCCATTGTGATTGCACATAGGACAGCCAGGTGCGGTTGTCGTATGACTCCTCCATTTCCCTCATTTGCGATCATCCCCACCAGTGCTATGCCCTTCACAGTTACAGTGGGCTTCTTAAAACAAAGGAAAAGGCACATATAAATTCAGTAACAGTTTACATATCAACCTTTATTAGCACACATTCATAGCCACTATTCGGAAAGGGAAGGGGGACCAGAAACAGATACATATACTGGGTATTTCGGCATTTGTATAAACTGGTGGTGAGGGGAAGAAGGGATTGAGGTCTCATTGAAGCGTCTCTCATGACACGCAATTTGCGGGGATGGGGAGCTGGGAAATGGGGAAGAGGGGCATGTGTGTGTGGGGCAGTGCTTGCTTATTTTCTACATAATATGTTCTTCTACAACATTTTCCAAGGCGGCCGAATTGTTCAGAAATTCATCTATTTTGGCTTCCAGGCGGTCTACTTTTAAATTTAGAGCGTTACCTTCAGTTTCTGTGGTCGTATGTTAATGTGGACAAGGTGCCTCTTCTGGTGTACACTTATTTCTCTCGACACAGATACATCTTGTGTGTATACTTCAACTTATGTATACACGTACTGCCACTCACCTCCACACTAAATCATGGAGTCGCGTGTCAGTGCTGGATTTTATCCTACAGACGTAATGGATTTTTCTATACCAAAACTGTAACAACAAACGGAGGACAAGGCAACTCAGTAAACCTCTCCCATGTATCTAACGAAAGATATCTTAACATTGTGTAAATGGCTGTGTGCTAACCAGCACATCAGCTTACCTGATATATTATACAGGAGTGAAGGTCTCTAGGATGTAAATCAACACCTTCCGCTTTATTCTCATTGATTTCCAATTTTTAAATTTTCTAAATCTTTTCAGTTTTTAGGGCAAGAACAGCTTTTCACGTCTCTAAAATTCAACACAGAGAGTACGTGTTAAGACCAGTTAATTAAAGGGCATTACACACACTCGCCCTCTCTGAGGGCATCTCACCTATTTCTAGACACGTTACTTGATCATTTCTGTATCCGTCATTGAATCACAGCCTCAACAGTGTTTGTGGTCTATCTTCCTAGAAGGAACATAATCACGTCACTATTGTACACTATAGAATACATGTTCACATAATCAGACAGTTATTATGATATGTCACGTTCCCTCTCTCCTCATCTCTGGCGCCGTCTATTAATCGTTAGCCCTGAGATGTTCACCATTCATTGTTATGCCGACTAGTTTGTTCACTCACAGCTGTCCCTGGCGCCTTCAATAGTGGCAATACTCCAAATAGTAATATAATATTGCTCTTCCATTTCTATATATTTTGCCTCTGTTCTCATCCTCAAATATATGTATTCTGATTCTCGCAGTCTAAAGGCTGGTGCTCTAAATTCATTTATTTAACATGTATTCTCTGGGCCACCAACAGCAGCTGGATACCTGCGTTCTTTTCTTAACTCGAAAAAGGCATTCAATTGCCTTTTATCACGGAGGAAGAAGTAGTTTAAAGTCCCCCTGATCTATTGTGCTGTCAACGCAATGAGTAACTGACCAAAACGCACTGCAGCATACACTCCGGTCGACGAGGAAATGACTCTGCTTGTTAGTGTGCCATAAACACAGCGTCTGCTAAGAATGCTGCTGCACTGTTTGTTTTCTAGTAAAACAAACACACGTGTGCCTCTCCAGCGTGCTCACCCACACAGGTCACGCTATGTAGCTACACCCGGGGATTACGTCCACCTTAACATGCATAGACACCACTTTTTAAATAAACAACAGCCACCTGAACTTACCAGTATTTCTTGTGTGTCCAAGCGATGTAATCACTTGCTAAACGGCTCTCCGGCAACGCTCTAAGCAGGGCGTGGGCGTGGCCACCTAATAAAGGTAATGACCAGCGCAAAAGGGCTATTGGCTATGCACCCAAGAGAATTCTGGGAACTATAGTGTTATTCAGTCCATACCTCCACTACCTCTCACACAGAAGGTGGTGGGAGCTCTGGCAAGAGGATGCAGAGAAAAAGATTAATTCATCTCAGTGACAAAAGGATCTGAGGAAAAAATGTATTATCTCCTTAGTTCCAACAAGGAAAATCCTGAAATTAGTTCTCAGGGAAAAGGGTACCAATGGACCCATCAATGATTTAGGTATAGATGCTGCAAATGCTAACCTTGTAAGTGTGTATCTGATGACTGCATGTCCTCCGACATGTGTTCAAAAGAGATGTGGCCCAGACCCTATTAGCCGGTGCGGGCTGTACCGCAAACACCTGTTGCTGTAGTGAGGCGCATATGCAGACGGTGATAAATCAATATCTATGCATCTGATGCCCCCGCACTCATCCAGTGGACAAAGGGATATGTGTTATCACCACGACCACACGGGCGCATTTATGGGTATAGTTATGCAACAAATCCCTGCTTGTGAAAGAGCTGATGTCCCTGTGCTTTCGCGGCTGACTCCTAGTGTGGGTTGAACATCCCCAAGCCCAGCAGTGGTTCCCGGGAGGCCTGGGACATTCCCCATTCTTTCCCGGAGGAAGAAGCTGTAACGCAGGCCAGCCAGAATACCAGGATGGTTGGGGATCTTAGGCACTTGTCTCCCATGTGGGTTGACCATCTCCAAGTGCAGCAGCAGTCGCAGGGAGTCCCGGCAGGATCTGCATTCCTCCCCGGAGTTGACATCTGTAATGTAGCACAGCCAGAGGTGCAGCCTGGGCTTGTGGACAGTCAAGCCACATGGGAGACAGCCGCTGTTCTGCTGGCATGGGGGGCAATTTGTGGCCTGCCCCTGCATTTGCATCAGCTCCGACCATCCTGGAGCACGGGCTGGGCTGCCATACATATTTTACCTTGGACTTGGACATCTGTTTACCATGTGGGAGTACCGTCCCAAAGCACAGCGGCAGCTCCAGGGAGCCCCGGCAGGGGCCACTTACCTCCCCCAAGGGAAATTCTGTATTGCAGACCAGCCTGCGCTCCCGGATGGTCGGGGTTGATGTCCCTGGCCTTGGGCAGTTGACTACCATTTGGGTTGAATGTCTGAATGTCTCCATGTCCAGAATTGGTACCAGGGAGGGCCGGGACATTCCCCGCCCTTTGCCAGAGGGAGAAGCTGTAACGCAGGCCAGCCAGAGCTCCAGCAATGTCGGTGGTAATGTCCCTGGCCTTGGGAACCCGTCCTCCATGTGGGTCTTTGGCAGTGCTTGTGGGTAATACATTGTGGGGAGATTTGCGCAAGTCAGACCTCTGTGGATTCCCACAGGTGTCCTCTTTTCAGAAATGCATGGGGTTCCCAGTTTTCATTGGTGGCTTCGACACCCTAAACCCAAATCTGTAGGGTGCCCACATAAGCAAAATGTGCTATGCCGAAAGGCTTGGGGTTACCAGAGGGTTAGGCTTTTCCCTTTGCACCCAGGTAGATGCGCCCACACATGTGAGGTACCATTTTCGTCGGGACACCAGGGGGAACAAAGGAAGTTATGACATCTGTTAGTGGCAATGTGTTTCGGTGGGTGGGAAGAGGGAAAAGTGTCTGAAAATTACCTGTAAATGAACACAATTCCCTCACATTTCACTCGGCTCACCCACTGAAACACACTGTGAACAAGACATTGCCTACCGTCCCATGTACCCACAGGTGTCCCCACGAAAATGGTAACTCACATGTGTGGGTGCACCTACCTGGGTGCAAAGGTAAAAGCCTAAAATACGGCTAACCCCAAGTCTTTCGGCACAGCATCATTTCAGGAATTCTGCGCATGCGCACACCCTACAGATTTGGGCCTAAGGTGTCCAAGCCACCAAGGAAAACAGGGAACCCCATGCATTTCCGAAGAGAGGACACCTGTGAGAATCCGCAGATGTCTGCCTTGCGCAAATTGCCCCAGTTTTTATTACCCACAATCCCCAACAAAGTGTGATATTTGCTAGGGAAAAAACAAAATGTTCACTTTGTCGGGGGTTCTGGGTAATAGATTCTGGGCCGCTTCACGCAAGTCAGACCTCTGCGCATTCCCTCGGGTGTCCTCTTTTTGGAATGCATAGGGTTCCCAGTTTTCCTTGGTGGCTTGGACACCTTAGGCCCAAATATGTATAGTGTGCACATGAGTCAGAATCCTGAAATTCTGATGTACGAAAAGACTTGGGGTTACCCGTGTTTTCGGCTTCTGCTTTTGCGCCAAGGTAGGTGCACCCATACATGTGGGGTACCATTTTCATCGGGCCACCTATGGGAATGCGGGATGGTAGGCCATGTGTTGTTGGCGGTGTGTTTCGGTGTGTGAGCCGAGTGAAATATGCAGAAATTGTGTTTTCCCCCCCAAATTTGGACTTTGTCAGGGGTTCTGGGTAATACATTCTGGGCCAATTTGCGCAAGTTAGACCTCTGTGTATTCCCACAGGTGTCCTCTTTTCAGAAATGCATGGGGTTCCCAGTTTTCCTTGGTGGCTTGGACACCCAAGGCCCAAATCTACATGGTGTGCACATGACTCAAAATCCTGCAATTCTGCTGTGCGGAAAGAGTTGGGGTTACCCGTGTTTTCGGCTTCGCCCTGGTTAGGCAGAATCACCTATAGTACCCTTGGGGAACACTACAGGCAATTAAGACTACAAGTGTCAGTACAATTTCACCTTTGGTACAAGCCTGTACTACACAGTTATGTGGTAGCAGTGGCTGAGCAGATAGACTTATCTCAAGAGTTGAGTGAGCACTAGAACAAGTTAAACAAAGGACCAACTAATACAGTGATTCAAATAGACACTTACTCAAGGTTTCTTGCTAAATGAATATACATTTATTTACTCAGTCAGTTAGAAAACATTACACTAGCATCAGCAGCTCAATGTCACACACTTATAAACCACATAAATCCAACCGGTAAGTAAATGAACAAGTTTGGCTCCAAAATGAAGTCGGAGCAAAATGGCACTTCAGATACTTAATAAAGGAGGGAAAAGACAAGGTTATAAGAATAGACAGCACAAATACATTCATAGGCAGGGCAAAGGGTTTCAGTTAAATACAACCAGCAATTCTTCTCAATAGGCCTGGCCCAAGGTCAATGATTCAGAGTCTTTTGTATAGGATCGCACAGTTCTGGTATATAACGGTTAAGTCGTTGCCACAGATTTTTAAAGGATTTGGCTAGGCGAAAGGTTTGACGAATGTTTAGGTAAGGACAAGCCTTCATAGTTGAGATAAGTTTCAGCAACTTTCTCGATGCCTGAAAAGATTTACGGACCGTGTTTGCACAGTACCTTGTCAATGAAGAAAGATGTAGCTGAGGCAGTTGTTCATGAAAGTTCAAGCAGATGTTGCTGTTCCTGAGCTTCAGTCGCGGGGACAAGAAGGAGGACGTTGGGAGGTTCCTGCACTGCCCAGGGAAGAGGCCAAAAGCAGTAGCAAGAAGTTGGTTTAAGGTGTGAGTATCTTAAAGTCCACAAGCTGGTTTCCTTCCGTCTGGTTATCCGGTTTTCAACAGCACTCTGATGAAAATTCTACCAGATGGGGACGGTGTCCAAGTGGCTTGCACGTTGGTTGATCCCACCAAACTCAAGTGAAGAAGTTAACCTTGAAGGGCTTCTCTGTCATCTGAGTTTCAGGCAATTCGGACCTGCAGCAGGGCTTCATCGGTCGTCCAGGAGTTGCAGGAGTCCTCTTCCTTCCTCTCCTCTTCGGTTCTTGTGTTCCAGTGGCCGACTCTGCTTTCCGAGTCCCAGAGACCTGCTTTTAAACAGTTTTCCCCCATTCATTTGAGCCTGGCTGTCAGTCACACAACAGTGTGGCTGTCCTTGCCAGACAGCCAGCCGGACAATCACGCCAGAGTGTATTCAGGTCTCCCATGAGAGTAAGCACAGGGAGTTTCGGGCACCTCCCTCACATCTTGTTCACCCCAAACACTCAAGCGCCAGAGGAGGGCTTCAGCACTGAAGCCCGCCAAAGGCCAACAAACAAAGTGACCAAACCTGGTTTGGCGCACAAAGACAAACACAAGAACAACCTTTCCAAAAAGAAATGGCAAAAAAAGATGACCAAAGTCTGTTTTTACTGATAGGTCTTGGGTGCCATATTGAAAAACATGGCTGACCCGATTTTTAGCTACCGTTGTCAGCGGTTGGGAATAATCATGGTAGTTTCATCTAAACCACTGCTACCAGCCATTTAAAGTAGGAACGGGTGATATTTTACTGTTACATGAGTGTTTTGACTCAGAGGAAGCTAAGCAACCCCTCCAGCACTCTATAGGAAGATAGGTTGGGCTGCGTCAGTACATTTAAAGAGACTAGTAAAGTCAAATTAACATTACATGCTGTAGGAGACAGTAGTCAGTCCCAGAGAAGGTATTTAAACCTTGGGAAGTCTGAAAGACAACCCTATGCCACTGCACTGAAGGTGCTGTGTTGCACACAGAAAAAGATGATGCCCATGGAGTTGTTTTAAAACTCCATAACTAAAGAACACAAAAGTAAAACACATTGAAAATGAAAAGATCAAAGCCCCAAAATGTAAGCTCTAAGGTAGAGTAATTTAGAATTGTGTGAGAAATCTCCCTAACAGCCCTTTGCGCCCCGGTAGGTGCACCCACACATGTGAGGTACCGTCAGGGGTTCTGGGTAATAAATTCTAGGCCGGCTTTGCGCAAGTTAGACCTCTGTGCATTCCCACGGGTGTCCTCTTTTTGGAAATGCATGGGGTTCCCAGTTTTCCTTGGTGGCTTAGACACCCTAGACCCAAATCTGTAGAATGTGCACATGAGTCCTGCAATTCTGCTGTGCGAAAAGACTTGGAGTTAGCCGTGTTTTCAGCTTTTGCCTTTGCACCCAGGTAGGAGTACCCACACATGTGAGGTACAGTTTTTGTCAGAACACCTGTGGGAATGTGGGACGATAGGCCATGTGTTGTTGGCGGTGTGTTTCGGTGGATAAGCCGAGTGAAATGTGCGGAAATTGTGTTTTTTTGGCACATTTCAGATTTTGCCGGGGTTTCAGAGTAATACATTCTGGGCCGATTTGCACAGTCAGACCTCTGCAGATTCACACTGGTGTCTTCTTTTTGGAAATGCATGGGGCTCCTTGTTTTCCTTGGTGGCTAAGACACCCTAGGCCCACATCTGTATCGTGTGCGCTTCAGAAAAATCCCACAAATTCTGCTGTCCGAAAAGACTAGGGGTAAGCCACGTTTTTGGCTTTCCCCTTGGCGCCCAGGTAGCTGCACCCACACATGTGAGGTACCGTTTTCATTGGGACACCTGTGGGAAGGCAGGAAGGTTGGCCATGTGTTGTTTGCGGTGTGTTTCGATGGGCGAGACGAGTGAAATGTGCAGAAATTGTGTTTTTTTGGCACATTTCAGACTCTGCCGGGGTTTCTGGGTAATACATTCTGGGCTGATTTGCGCAAGTCAGACCTCTGCAGATTCCCACGTGTGTCTTCTTTTTAGAAATGCATGGGGTTCCCTGATTTCCTTTGTTGCTTGGACAACCTAGGCCCATATCTGTATGGTGTGCGCTTGAACAGAATTCCACAAATTCTGCTGTCCGAAAAGACTTGAGGTTACCCGTGTTTTCGGCTTTCCCCTTGGTGCCCAGGAAGCTACAACCACACATGTGAGGTACTGTTTTTGTCGGGACACCTGTGGGAACACGGAAAGGTAGGCCATGTGTTGTTGTCGGCGTATTTCGGTGGTTGAGCCGTGTGAAATGTGCAGAAATTGGGTTTCTTTCGCCACATTTTGGATTTTGCCAGGGTTTCTGGGTGATATATTCTGGCCGATTTGTGCAAGTCAGACCTCTGCAGATTTCCAGGGGTGTCCTCTTTTCGGAAATGCATAGGGTTCCCAGTTTTCCTTGGTGGCTTGGAAACCCTAGGCCCATATCTGTATGATGTGCGCTTGAACAGAATTCCACAAATTCGGCTGTCCGAAAAGACTTGGGGTTAGCCCCGTTTTCGGCTTTCCACTTGGTGCCCAGGTAGCTGCACCCACACATTTGAGGTACCTTTTTCATCGGGACACCAATGGGAACGCGGAAATGTAGACCATGTGTTGTTGGCAGAGTGTTTCGGTGGTTGAGACGAGTGAAATGTGTTTAAATTGTGTTTTATTCTCTTCACATTTCAGACTTTGCTGGGGTTTCTGGGTAATATATTCTGAGCCGATTTGAGCAAGCCAGATCTCTGTGGATTCCCAGGGGTGTCCTCTTTTCTGAAATGCATAGGGTTCCCTGTTTTCCTTGGTGGCTTGGACACCTTAGGCCCATATCTGTGTGGTGTGCACTTCAGCAGAATTCCACAAATTCTGCTGTCCGAAAAGACTTGGGGTTAGCCGCATTTTCAACTTTCCCCTTGGTGCCCAGTTAGCTGCACCCACACATGTGAGGTACCGTTTTTGTTGGGACACATGTGGAAATGCATGAAGGTAGGCCATAAGTTGTTGGCGGCGTGTTTCGGTGTGTGAGCCGAGTGAAATATGCAAAAATGTGTTTTTTTTGCCACATTTCAGACTTTGCCGTGGTTTCTGGGTAATACATTCTGGGCCGATTAGCTCAAGTCAGACCATTGCGGATTCCCACGGGTGTCCTCGTTTTGGAAATTAATGGTGTTTCCTATTTTCCTTAGTGGCTTGGACACCCTAGCCCCATATCTGTATGGTGTGTGCTTCAGCAGAATTCCATAAATTCGCTGTCCGAAAAGACTTGGGGTTGGCTGCGTTTTCGGCTTTCAGCTTGGCGCCCAGGAAGAGGTACTGTTTTTGTCGGGACACCAGTAGAAACACGGAAAGGTAGAAAATGCGTTGTTGTTGGCGTGTTTCGGTGGGTGAGCCGAGTGATATCTGCGGAAATTGTGTTTTTTTTGGCAATTTCAGACTTTGCCGGGGTTTCTGGGTAATACATTCTGGGCCGATTTGCACAAGTCAGACCTGTGCAGATTCACACTGGGGTCTTCTTTTTAGAAATGCATGGGGTTCCTTGTTTTCCTTGGTGGCTTGGACACCCTAGTCCCATATCTGTATCATGTGTGCTTCAGCAGAATCCCACAAATTCTGCTGTCCGAAAAGCCTAGGGGTAAGCCACGTTTTTGGCTTTCCCCTTGGCGCCCAGGTAGCTGCACCCACACATGTGAGGTACTGTTTTCGTTGGGACACCTGTGGGAATGCGGGAAGGTTGGCCATGTGTTGTTGGCGGCGTGTTTTGATGGGTGAGCTGGGTGAAATATGCGGAAATTGTGTTTTTTTCTGCACATATCGGACTTTGCTGTGGTTTCTGGATAATCAATTCTGGGCCGATTTGCGCAAGTTAGACCACTGCGGATTCCCATGGGTGTCTTCTTTTCAGAAATTAATGGGGTTCCCTGTTTTCCTTAGTGGCTTGGACTCCCTAGCCCGATATCTGTATGGTGTGTGCTTTAGCAGAATTCCATAAATTCTGCTGTCTGAAAAGACTTGGGGTTGACCGCGATTTCACCTTTCCCCTTGGCACCCAGGAAGCTACAACCACACATCTGAGGTACTGTTTTTGTCGGGACACCTGTGGGAACACGGACAGGTAGGCCATGTGTTGTTGTCTGTGTGTTTCAGTGGTTGAGCTGTGTGAAATGTGCAGAAATTGGGTTTCTTTCGCCACATTTTGGATTTTGCCTGGGTTTCTGGGTAATATATTCTGGGCGATTTGCGCAAGTCAGACTTCTGCAGATTACCACGGGTGTCCTCTTTTCGGAAATGCATAGGGTTCCCTGTTTTCCTTGGTGGCTTGGACACCCTAGTCCCATACCTGTATGGTGTGCACTTGAGCAGAATTCAACAAATTCTGCTGTCCGAAAAGACCTGTGGTTAGCCGAGTTTTCCGCTTTCCCCTTGGCGGCCAGGTAGCTGCACCCACACATGTGAGGTACTGTTTTCGTCGGGACACCTTTGGGAACGCGGGAAGGTAGGCCATGTGTTGTTGGCAGCCTGTTTCGATGGATGAGCCGAGTGAAATGTGCTGAAATTGTTTTTTTTTGCCTCTGCCGGGGTTTCTGGGTAATACATTCTGGGCTGATTTGCGCAAGTCAGACCTCTGCAGATTCTCACGGGTGTCTTCTTTTTAGAAATGCATGGGGTTCCCTGATTTCCTTTGTTGCTTGGAAAACCTAGGCCCATATCTGTATGGTGTGTGGTTGAGCAAAATTCCACATATGTGTCCTGTGCCATGGACTAATGGTGTGGGTTGCATCTCCAAGATGATACACAGTGTGCACTGCCTTGGTGTTGCTCATGCATTGTGGACACATACAGCTGTGTTTGTGTCAAATTTGTGATGTGTTCTGTTGTGTAAGATTTTCTGACTGGCAGCGTTGGCAGTAGGCTCTGCAATATTAGGCTTTCAACACTGATTTTTCCCATGGTGACATGCTGCACTTCTGTGGTTGTGGCAGCCCTGTGACAGACAGTGGATTCCCTTGGTGGTTTTGTTCAATGCACTCCCAGGAATGCTTGTCCTGTGTGGTGATTTGCTGGAGACAGCAACATAGTGCATATTCACTGCATGTTGCTAAATGGTGTTACAGAGGGTGAGGTCCGCTGATGAGTGGTGCACGTGTTGTGGGATGTGGGGTGGTTTACTGTTTGGCATGTTGTGATAGGTGTCCACCTTACTTCAGTCCTATGGGATTTGGTTGGCATGTTCTGTTTGGGATGCTTTGGGGCACAGTGTTTAGTGATGTGTACATTGTGCTGTCACATCAACATTGACACCATTGTGGTGTGTGCATCTCTCCCTCCATTTCACTGCCATGTGCCTGTCATGCAATTTACCAAGCAGCTAGGCATGTCATCCTGCATGTCGCTCCATGTAGCGTGGCAGCATGGAGTTCCGCAGGACCATTGAGTCATGTGTTGATCCAGGATATCGGCACAACAATGTGTGATGATCTTGCTGGCGTCACATTCCATCTGCACATTGATGGAGTGGTATTGCTTGCGGTTTTGGTACACCACCTCCATGGCATGCAGGACCACCAACTCCACGTGGGTGCAGTCAAGGGCACCTATCAATTTGGCATGCCTGCCAGTGCATGGAAGCCAACTTTTGTAACAGAAATCTCCTGGGGAGTCCGTGGTAGGGATATGTAGTCCCTTGTGTGCTTGAGGAGGACATCCAGCACTTGGTTCAGAATGTGAGAAAATAAGGGTTGTGTTATGCCATGCATGTCCGCCTGACTTTTGATGTCCTCCCATTAGTGGCATGCCGGTATTGCCGGCATGATGGGCCGCCTGCCCTCGCCCTTGCTGCTATTAGAGGCACTGTTGTAAACAGTGCCTCTAATACCGGGGTCTTAGGTCGGAATAGCCCAGAGCATCGTTTTTCCATTACCTCCAACCTCGTAATGACCCCCAATGACTAGTTACTCAGCAGAGCATTGTAACAACAGATACAACGGGAATGTTTCTGGTGCACAGGCAGCTGCTAATACAACCCTTAATATTCAGATGCTTGTGGAACTAAAAAAGCAATCCAGATTGTTAAATGCAATTGTGCTGATAATAACCTCGATGCTCGAGATGTGTGGAAAAGTGGTGTCCAAGTATGCAGCCTGTTTCAATGACTAAAACCACTCCATCATGCTGTGCTCATGAGATAGATGACAATACAGAGACCTTAGCAGCAAGCATGCAGCCTGCCATTATGACTAATATCACTCGACCATGTGGTGCTCATTAGGCTATGCTAACGCAGAGTCTTCATCAGCACCAGTTACTTAGTCTGTTAATGTGCCTAATATGATTGAATGTGCTAATGACATGACAAATAATACTGTTGACATTGAAGATCGATCAACTTCTAACAACAAGGAGCCAGTCCAATTTACAGTGAAAGTATCAAAAGAAAAAGAAAAAAAATAAGACGTAAAAAAGCTCTTGCTGTGAAAACTTCCAGCACATCTTTTCGCAAGTTCTTGAGAAACATGAACTTGCGGGATGTAATGCTGGATTGCCAGAAGGACAGGGATGTCATCTTGGTATTTGACACTTCTCCACAGAGTCGTGGAATGACCAACCTTCCAAATGATAAACCTTTGCTCACAAAAAACAATTTAGAGAGTAGAGCTACTCAATGCGAGTATTCAGAGGGCATTATAAGGCTGTCTGAAGCATTGAAACACAAATAATCATCTGGTAGGATTGACAGACATCTGAAATCAATTGAATTGGGGGTGCTAGATATGTTTGATATCTTTAAAAACCAGATGTTATTTCACATACTAATACACCAACGTCAGCTGAGCAGCAAACTTTAACGATATACACCCAGATCATCCAATTATGTTGAATGATGGTAAACCCTTCAGTATAATTGCTAATAACGAGACTTGTTCTTGTAATGAGGCAAAAGTAACTAAGCATTTAGGCCCTATAATCTTAGTAACAGATGAGGACAGAAATTATTTGAAAAAAGCAAGCCTGATCTGAAGGACGCACCGTCGCAAGGAAAGGAGCTAGATAAGCATCAATCCGAAGCATTAGTCAGCTCACTCATAGAGAGCATATTGAATAAAAAAATTCAAGATGCTAAACAAGCTACACTAAGCTACGATGCAACTCTGTTGGGTCCAGTAAAACTTGGTGACTCTCAAATTACTACACACCATACTTCAACAGCATTTAGAGCACTTAATCAGGAGGAATGGGATTCCAATGCAGCTAGCAAATTGAGTGGTCTAAACCAAATCCCTAATGGCGTAAGAGAGCCACATGTGAGGCCTGTGTTTGACCCATTGGAAAGAGATCAAAATTAACCAACCGTTAATTGTCTAAGGCCTCCAGTGTACGCCAATGAACCAATCCTTATACTCTACTATGTGTTTGAAGATGGCGGACCTAGATCCCTCAATAGATAGTACATATTAAACTTATTTGGTGATATACAAGAACTCAGCCTGATATCATCATCTGATATACAGCTGTTAGATTTCTTTCATAATTTCGGATATGATTATGTAAGGCTGCTAATTTCTTCACTCCTTGTTCGGTCTCTAATTATGAAGGAAGTTGGCTCCCTAGATAAGAAGGGTTTTGATGTAATTCCATATATCGAATCCCTGAATAGCAATTCTGAATTTAAACAGAATTCAGGAAGAGTTGATGGATCCAACCCAACTCAAGAAGTGTGTACCTCGATTATATCAGAAGCTAGATCTCAACTGAAAGATATGCAAGAATGTCGCTGGTCAGCTCTATCCCTAAGAGAGTCAATTGACCAGTTAAAATCAGTAAGTAAACCTCTTTAGCGAAGAAAGTCCTTACAGCCTAGTTTCCCACTTCGTTTTCAACAGCAAGATTTGTAAAGTATTAGAGCAGTATGACTTTATTTTGTTACAAGAAACATGGGCTAGAGGTCAACTGTCATGGGTTGGTTTTATTGTCATATGTCTGCCAGTCATAAGCGGAGTTGGGGGACGAACCAAAGTGGCCTTGCTCTTGCATATCGCACAGATGCATCAATTGTGATAGAGTCAGAACTGTTAATTATGGACTGTACTATTACAGCTACCTTTAAAGTAAGTCCGAAAAGTGGCACTGTTAACATAATGCTGGTAAACATATATTGGAATGCAGTTGATCATTCTGATGTTCGGCTGAACAATTTGTTTGCAAACTTAACACGAGGATTAGCAATTGGCTCGACACTAATCCTGGAGGACATATACTTCTAGCTGGAGATTTGAATGCGCAATGTAATTTGTCAAGCAGTGCAATGCAATGGGCTCTGGTTACCATGGGGTTGTCTACCTCTCCATCTATGAATAAAATGTAAAGAGGAAGCTTGTGGCCGGCATTCGCCAGAAGTCGGGGTCTGCAACCAATGTATAATAACACTCCTACATGGCAAGCAAGAGGGGCAAGCTCGATAATAGATTATGTGTTTGTGAGCGAGCAATTACACAACCTCTTGAGTAATATGTCAGTGCAGTTATCCCCATATAGTGATCATGTGATGCTTTCCATTAACCTATCATAGTCCAAAATACCTAACACTGAGAAGCTCTTTGTTGCGAAGTTTGAGTTCAACACCACTGGTACACGTGTTAAAAAGACTCCTTACAAAACTGCCCAATTCAATAATATGATGTTACATGACTTCAATTAATATTCTTATTTAGTGAAAATGGTAACATATTCAATTATCTCATTTAACGACTATCTTGGAGAAAGGTTACAGAGAATCTGAGTGCAGAATGCAATTCAACTGTCCCAAGAGAAAAGTCACAAACATGCTTTTGATTTTGAAATCAAACTACGAAAAGCTCAGCTTAATAAAGAAATCTGTGTAATAAAAAAATCAAATGAAGAAGAAAGTGTAATAAGAACTAAAGTCAAACATTGTAGACAAATATATAAAAATTGGTTTATCATGCATTGATCTGCTTTGCATCAAAAAGGTGGGGAAGGAATGATAAATGCCATGAAAGGTCATAACTCACATAATTGTTGGTCTACAATAAACAGTTTAGAAATATCCCAAATCCAACTAACTACGAACCCAATAGATGCTAAAGTGTGGACTGAGTATTTTGAGAACTTATATAAGAGACCTAGTTTGGAAATAGATGCCAAACAAGAGTATAATTGTCCATGGCAATTGGATATTTCTGTGAGTAATATCATAAGCCATATTAGAAAGGCTAAATCAACAACTACTCCTGGGCCAAATAATCTATCATTTGTAACTCTGAAACAGAACTCATCCATGTCAGCACGGTTATTAAACTTTCTTTTCAGAGATATAATTACCACTAAGAGTATCCCGGTATCATGGAAGATGGCCTATGTTTTGTTAATTTTTAAGAAGGCCAACTGTCTTTGTTCGATGAATTATCAGCCCATAACTCTAATTAATGTAGAGTCAAAGATCTTTGCTGCAATATGACTAGAAAACTTGAACACTTGGATTGACGGAAAAAGTATTTTAGATTACACGCAAATTGGATCTAGGCATAAGATGGGAACAGATGTAGGTGGGCTACTTGTGTCACAACTACAGAGTATTTCCAAGATAAAAGGTCAACCGCCTCTTTACATTGCTTCGATGGACCTTACGATGGCGTTTGACAAGGTTGATAGACCTACCCTATGGAGAATGCTACATGAACTTGGGATAGACAAAGGTCTTCTCGAACTCTTAATACACCTGTTCTCAGACACTGTGATGCAAGTTAGATTAAATAATAAGGGTTTAATGTCTAACGAAATCTTAACTCATAATTGACTCAAGCAAGGGTGCACACTTGCGGCTACCCTTTTTAATCTGTACGTATCACTAGCAGGTAAAACTTTAAAATGAGAGTGGCCTAATTTCCCTGAAGATATGCGGAACAAAGCTAAAGTGGGTCGCAAATGCCGACGACTATTTGCTTTTTGATTGTACCAAGGTCGGTCTTCAAAGACTCATTACCACCTTTGAGAACTTTATTGTTGTTAGGAAATTTCTAATAAACCCTTTAAAAACTGTAATATTCCATACTGGTACTAGTACCAATAGAATAACACAATACACTTGGTGTTGTGGAGGGTTAAGGATTAAGGTTACCTGGGCGACACATTTAGGAGCTCTCGTTCGCTTACCTTTATTAAAAACAGCTTAAGGATGAAAGCAATTGAAGCATCTAATCAGATAAAAGTGATTGAAAGAAAATATGCAAGATTCACGTTGGTCCCATGCATTCAATACTATCGTATGAAGGTTATTCCACGACTATCTTATGGCCTTGAGTTTTTCCCAATGTTTTATCATCTTATCTAAAGACAATGGAAGCTACTATCTGGCCAAGTGTTGTTTTTTTTTTCCTAAGTGTATTCCTATGGAAGCTATACATTATGAACTTGGTCTGCACTCACTCAAAAGCATCATGTATTGGAAAAAGCTAGCCTTGCTGAGAAAATGTTTATTGAGCGAATCATATTTTATGTATTTTCAAGTAGGTAATGAAACAAAAGGTGCATTCATGAATTCGCTCAAAAAGGAAGCGCAAATAATATTGAGGAATATTTTTATTAAAAACCTGTCAAAGGTAAAAGAACTTATAAAAGCTTTGGATTGGGTTGAAAACAATGCTGTTATTTTAAATTCTAAATAGTATTATCAAATCATTTCTTTCTGGTAGTGGATCCCAATTCCTGAAAAATACATAATTAAATATCCATCACAGCTTCTTAGTAATTGTACTATGAGATTAGACTTTATGTTTTAAATACGCTGGAGATTGTAAACATCCAAGCACAAGAATCTGACAAACAAAAATATTGTCGGTATTGCTGTATACCTGTAGTGAACAAGTAATTGCTTCATCTGCTATTGATATGTCTGAATTTGATGCTGCAAAGAATTGAATATCTTTCACAATTTGTTACTGATACTTCATATGTTAACAGAGATAAATTATGGTACGAAATGCTCCATGGAAATTCGGTTGCATTGAAAATAAGAATTAATGCATTTAAAAAAATAGTTGTGCCTTAGATTAATGGGATTGATGTCATTGTTTGAAACTGCTCTTTTTAATGATGAATGGAATAGAAATTGATTGTATATTGATTTAAAGTAGTCTGATGTGATAAAGATAATTAACTTAGTTTCATGAAGTTGTATAAATTGATGTGTTAGTAACATTTTGTAAAGGTTTAAATAAACTGAAAACAATAAAGGAAAAAAAATAACATGCTATATAACAATACAAACAACACTTTTTCAGCACACAATACAATACTAAAATATGAACATTAGAATTTGACACAGGACTAAGAATCCTGCCAATTCACTAGGAAACCCCACTCTTGTAAAGCCTCTCTAGACGAGCCTGTGTTTATACCCTTTGGAATGCTTTGACCAACCAATCATCTACGTAGGGAAATATCTGGATCCCTTGCAGATGGATTTGGGAAACTATGGGTTTGGGGACATTATATTCATAAAGACTGTGGAAGCAGTTTTGGGCACAACCAGTATGACCTGAATCTGATAATGCCACCCCACACAGCAAATCCGAGAAACGTCTGCTGGCTGGGTCTGGTTGTGATGTGATAATAAGCATCCTGCAGGCCTATTATTGCAAGTCACTTGACCTTTCCTACCAGAGGAATACTTTATGTTCTGTTTCCAGCTTGAACTTTTCCCCTTTCACAAACAAATTCAGGGCTTTGGGGCCCTAAATTAACCATAGCTTGCGTGACGACTTCGAAGCTTATATATCTATGGAATAGAACCCCTGTCCCTGTTGCTCTAGGGGAACTCTCACAATAGCCCTCTTCTTGGTGAATTCACTGATAACTGTTTAAATGGCAGCTTTCTTGTTCTTGCCTCTTGGCATAGGAGTCAAGATCATGCATGTCTTAACTGGGGGGTTACAAAGGTAATTAAACACACTATTTGATTTGCCCAGGCATCAGCAGTCCACTTTCATGTTCTGAAAGAGTGGCAGAGTCTTCCACCCACTGGCCCACTATAGTTGTCAGGACTTCTGTTTTTTTGATGGGAGATGTCAACGTTCCGTTTATGGCCTGAAAACCCTGGGTTTTGCGGGTTACCCTGGACATATTTCCTTCTGATTAAATATAGCTCCCGGATCCTGAGGGTGATGTCTTGATGGTGAGAGGTAACGTTTTCCCTTAGCTTGCCTACATGTTAATCCTTCCCAAGGACCTTATAAATGTTGACTTGCAACGAGTCCCAAAACAGCATATTCCCCTCAAATGGATTTTTCAGGGCTATGACATTGCAGACCATTCCTTCTGCCAGTCCATTAGATGTATATGTTGTCTTGGCAAATGCCTGTACCCAGAGCCATGCTCCTGTTGCCATTGTAAGCTCTGCTAGAGAAGAGTTCCAACTGCTTTTGTGTGCCCTTCAAAATAGAAGCACAATCTTTCTTCTATGGTCTTTCAGAGTTTCTTAAAGACGGAGTGAACTGTCTAATCAGTGTAGGATCCATGCACATTGGCCTTTAGAACCACACACACCTCTATGTGAGCCTTCTTCAGGGTTGCATTTTATTTTCTGTCCATTGGTCCCTCACAGCTGCTTCCTCCACTGCCATTAACCATCTCAACATATTCTGAAAGTTGGTTCTTGTCCCATTAAGAGGGAAAGCTTAGTTAGCAATAACACGAGGCATTGCGTTGTATTCCTGGTCTTTCCATTCTTTCAAAATGCTGTCTTTGATGTGAGAAATAGGAGGAAGACCCATCTTTGGGGTGTGTCTATATTGCTGGATTTTGGGGTATGAGGAACTCCTGGAGCAGTAGTTTCTGAAAACCCCACGAGTAGCCAAGCTTGTGCAAGTATTACTTACACTTCCTCCCTTCTGAGGTAGAGAGCATTGTTTCTGAGGGAGAAGAAGTGGGGTCATTACAAAATGAGGATAAAGAAAATGAAAGAATATAGGGTCACCTCTTTTTTTTCTCTTCTTGCGCTCATATTTCTGAATGAGAAATGCCCTAGATTTCCTTACGGGTTAAAGATAACATTAATTCCAATGGTTGTGGTCTTGGTTAGGAAGTGATGTGCTTAATATGCAGATGTTGTTATGACGTGATTGTGCTGTGGATGTAAAGTGGGTGTGTTTGTTATGTGACTGTGGTTGTAATGTGGTTGTGATAAAGACATGATTGTATTTTGGTTGGGATGAGGTTTGGATTTTGACGTGATGAGGTTTAGATGTTAAGTAGGATTTGAAGGCATTCAACTTTCCTTTTCATGTGCTAGGGCTGAAGGTAAGGAGAGCTGTGACTTAGGAGATTGTGGTCTGACATTTCATTCAATAATCTAGCAGTAAATTGGTTAGCAGAGAAAATTGCATTCCAAGAAAATACTTAACTCAGCCAATTGTTAAGTGATGCAGCGTGTAAAAGAGAGTGTGCCAGGCCAATCGATATTTCATCTGAATATTGTAAAGCAGCCGGTTACAGCTATTGGTTTTCCTTCGATAGGGCAATCATTTAATATATTGCACACCACTGAAGCATACCATCACACTAGCTCACCCAGGGCTACATTGCTTAACCCATTTCCCTTTTCCCTATCCTATACCCTACCTCACCCTAGCACCTCTCTACCCACCAACCCAGCCAAGCTCATAGTTCACCCAGTACTTCAACTCACCCACACCAACCACTCAATCAACACACCCCTCTGAACCCACCAACTCAACCACTCTTCCCTCACCACCTAATACTCTCCACATCAACCCACCCAATGCCATTCAACCCAACCAAACCTCACCCTAAACCCTCTTCCACCACCTTAATCAGCCACCACCCCAACCCTCAACCAACAACCTCATCTTACTCCACCAACTATATCCACTCAGCCAACCTTACCACAACAGCCCACCTATCCTCGCTCATCCTGTACCTCCTTCATCCACCAACCCATCCTAGTCCACCATAGTGCTTCACCCAACAAGGGTAACCCCCACCAACTAACCCAAACCAACACCCATCTGACCTAGCTCACCGCACGGTACCACTGACCTAAGCTCACTTCAACACCTTGCAGTCTAGCTCACCTCACCACCCCACAGCCTACACTAAAGCAGCATAGCTCAACTCCCAGAACCACCCAACCTATCCAAACACAGCACCCTCCACTCATCCAAGCACAAATTCACACATTCTTGCTTACCACAGGACACCTCATCCACCCATCCTCTTTTGCCCACCCCAAGAGACACACACAACCCTCAGTGGCATTGCCAGGAATCAAATTTAGGAGGGGCACAGAGGGGGCCAAAAACAAAAGTAGGGGGGGCATAGACAAATGTAGGGGGAGAACATGGTCACTGCTCGTCTTAGGTAGAGGGGGCACAAGGGGGGGCACAGGGTTTCACAGTGGGGGCCTTCCCCCCATTCCCCTCCCTAGCGACGCCACTGACCACCCTACCTTAACCCAATTCCACCGTTTACCATCTCACCCCAGCACTCAAACACACTCTAGGACACCCACACATCCTCTTCCACACACTCTGCTCATCCCAGCAAACCTCCCCCACCCTGGCTCCCCAGCACATCACAGCCCTCCCCAGCACACATGTCAACTTATCCTACGTCACCTCAGCACACCGATACACTCCCCACTCTAGCTCACCACAGCACTGAACCCAACTTCACCTCGACACCCACAGAGCTAAAGTTAGTACAATGTCCTTTTTCAATGGCTTTTTCTGAATGCATACCATGTTGTCTCTCTATGTGTCCTTCCTTCATGGAAAGAGTTATACCCAGACTAAAAAACAATTATCTGTTTCTATAGGGAGCAGCAAGGCAATATATAGAGAGACACACAGAGGGAAAATTGCGAGAGAGGGAGAGGCATTTTTCCCGATAACAGATTAATAATGTATTTTCTGTAATTCCCAGTTCAAACTTCACAGTTGACCTAAAGAAGACCTGAGAGTTTGCATTTGGGAGTAAGCGCGCAAAACAGGCCTACAGGCTTCCTTTGTTGTCTGGCCTGCAGGTAACCTCTTGGCGGTACTCCAGAGCCTGCCATTTTCAAATGCACTAACATTGCCGTTACATTTCTGAATATTTGATTTGATTGCGCAGCAAAATACTTTGGAAAACCGAGGTGTTATCTATCAGAGGTAATACGAAAAAAATCCACAATCCACCTTTGAAGTCAGTAGCTCAGATGGAACCTGTGACATCAGAGAGATGCGAGATACTTGGGGGGAACAAGCAGAGCCTTTCAACCCGGTCCACGGCAGGGCAACCCCTCACCTTACACCCCACAGAGATAAAAAACAAAAGATGAAAGACGCCTCAGGCAGCCTGCTGACCTCAGCGCTCCGCCTATCACGCTGATTGCACACTGCTTGGCTAAGAACAATTCTCCACTGTCTGCCCCACACAGGTGAATCTTCTCAGAATGCGGTGTGAACTGCGCAGGATGAAAAGCACACACAGCGAATGCCAAGCATTTCTGAGGCATCTCGCCCAGATGTGGGCACTGGGTGGCCAGATCCAGAGGGAGTCGCCACCCCCATGACAAGCAAGCTTTCTCTACAGGATTCCTTTTGAATTTCGTGGAGGCGCAACAATGTGTGGCTTCAACACACAGTCATGGGGGCGGATTTGAGACTCAAAATAGTCCCGGGCACCAATAAAAATAGCAGTGAATCGCTTTTCACTACCATTTGCCATGAACTATTGGAGTGGCGCCTGTCAGCATATCACTGGTGACATTTGTGAAAATTGTGCTTGTCATCCACATTGCGTCAGTACCAATGAACAAACATCTAACTGCATAGTGCCATAACTCAACAAACTGGCTCAAATGGTGCTTCAAAAGGGCCCCTGTTAACATGATGGGCCAGCTCTTCTGGCATTACCCCATTGCCCTAGAGGGCAGTTCGAGCCTACACAGTAATCATTCAGAGGGGAGAAAAATCCTTCTGACACAAATGGTATTTCCTCCTCTTGTTTTCCTTTGTTCAGTTGTAAAGAGATAGGTTTCATAAGATGTCACGCTATAATGGACAAAAATGAGTTCACAATAAAAGTCAAAATTCATTACTGAATGTACTAAATATTTTACATAGGCGATATCGAGCAAGCCATGCTTGCCATCTCCTAAGCTGCCATCAGAGAGATTCACTCACTGAATGATTGAACCCTGATGGGCCATAGACTGTTGCTGAACACAGAAGAGTTTTATTCAGCCCGACTCAGTTTCCACTGGCCCTGGAGCCGTTAACTGATATCTGGATGCACTCTCGGTAGCTGCACCTTTCAGGCCTCTTGCTACACACCTGTGTACGCCTGATCTCATTCCCCTCTCTTTCAGAAGCAGACACGCGAGATTAAAAAAAGAGCTGATACAACTCAGAAGTTCTGTCATTGTTTACTTCGACCTTAAACAATCTTCCAATTGGAAACCCGTTAAGTAGACATGAAACGCATGCAATCTGTGCAATCTGGGTGAGAATGAGATACACCTGTTTAAAGGCTACTGGAGGGGGAACAAGCAAGAAGTTAATATGCATTTTATTTCTTGTACATGTGGCCTGTCTCAAGCCTGAAATGATCCGTTTACCTGCACCCAGGTACGCTCGCTGCTTTAGTGAGATAGTTGCCAGGAGTGTCTCCAGATGTATGTAACCTGCAGGTAATGAAGGCAGGGCCCCAAGCAGTGATGTCCTTTGAATCGACATGATAATGATAATGATGTGTTTATTTATATAGCGCCTTAATCCAAAACGCTTTACAGAGCACATATTTACATACAATATCACCCAACCGACATGTTCTCTAATATGTCAAATCACCAAGATCCCAGATTCTTTCAGTGATATCATTTTACCCTGGGAGGGCAACCCAACTTTTTATTCTAAATATGTGGAAACAGTTTGCTAACAGATAGCGCTGTAAAGAGTGTGCCTGCTATGCAAGTGATTAAGCTGGGTGAGCTATGTCCCTTGTAGGTCCATTGTGAGCAATACAGGTGTCGCCAAGCCTAGGTCTGGCAGAGTAGCCTCCTTTCCCTCCATGAACGAACTCTTCTTTGGTAGAACTCAGGCGTGGAAATTCACCAGCGACACATTCTTCCCTTATATTTCGCTGGGTAAGGGTACCTGTCAGGGTTGGCTCTTCTCTCCTGTACTGTCATTTGGCACTTCTCATGAGTGTATTAGAGTTCACAAGAAAATAGAAGGAGTTTGCCTGCGTAGTTTTGAGGTGAAGGTTTCCGGTGATGCAGGCTCTGAAACGTCACTTTGTGCCTGTATCAAGGCATCTGACTCTCATTACACAACACGGACCTACAAAATAAAAGCAGCAATGGCAGACGTGTCAATGCTCAACAGCTCATGCAATACGTCATTTTGTGTGCGGTCGGCTTTTATGTGGACATTTGCCAATAATGCATTCCTGGGATTTCCCTTTGCCAATAGCAATATCAGAGCTATCATTTCTCTCAATGAGGAGGCTATCTTAGTTAGAGTCAGAGACCCTCTTAAAAAGTGGTCACTTTTATTCCATTCCATGTGTAGAAATCTGTTTTTATTTTTTAAATATCCATATCGCCATTTCTGCTTCATCCAATTTTGGGTATACTGCCACCTCTCCCTGGCTCTTTCATCAGCTCATGGAAAAGCTATGATTGTCCTTCTTGTAAACAGTCCTCGAGCCCCAATATCTTGGCACAGATTGCCTTTAAAAACAGCAAGGTGGTGTCATGCCTGGCAACACTGATCTCTGTCACTAGGCCGTTGTGATTCAACATAATTTACTTCTACTTTTGACACCTTGATCCTCTTGAGGATCCAGTTTAGGGAGACCAAGAAGCTGCTTGGGCTGCACCATTCCATCTCCCTACATGTGGCGAACAAGTATTTAGACAATAGAAACAGCTGAAAACGCAATTATGTTTTATCAGATTCTATGGAATCACCATATGAATTGTGTGAAAACATAATTACCGAATGTTAACCTTGTACGATGTGGCAAAACAATTTTCAAACCCACCTCACAAAAGAGTTGGAGGATAATAAATAGCTTAAAATCAACAAACCACAACACATCCACCTTACAGATGAACAAGGGGAGTTATAAAAAAAAGGAGTTGAGTCGGTGTGCAAGCCTGCAATACTGGCAGTGCTGTTTGGGGCTTCATGTTGAGTGACAGCTATTCCAGGTGGATGTCGGTGGGACGGATTGAAGTGTTCCATGAAAAAAAGGAGGTTTTGCTACAGGAAACACTACAGAGTGAGTTTAGTAGGGAAGCACTAGGACGTGGAGGGAAAAGGAGGAGCACCCTGAGGAAGATGACAGTGGTGCATGAGTCTGGAGTGGTGATGGACTGGTGGCCTATAGAGGAATCATGGATGGGGAGGAAGATCATGCTAAGGTGGGGAGAGTGAGGCGATGGGTGCACTGGGGGAAGCATGCAGGAAATGCATGGAGTCCCAAGCTAGATGGCAAGGAGATGATAGTTAGGAGAAGGAAGACCTGCAAGAATATGGTTGTAGGAGAACAAGTTCTCTTAAACTGCTCTGATCTTTCTCTTGCCCTTTAATGCCACATTGCTTTTTCCCTCTCTTGTATCCTTCATCCCAGTCTTACTTATCTCATTTCTCTAGGCTTGAATTGTGGCATTCTCTATGATAGGGACCTGCCTAAGTACCTCGTTATCACCACCTGCTGCTATGCTAACCAGGCATAACCGCCTGAACGTTTGTAAAATCTGCCTGCATCTCAGCTTTTGCTCTAACCGAGCCTGGCCAGCCCTGCTAAACCTTATTTGGCCAAATGCACACACACCCCCTAATCTGACTCCATGACTTCAAACACTCTGGACTTCGGTCCACCAACGGCATTCCCACCAAAACCTCATTGAGACTATAATAATGGTAAAAGGTGCTATACAAATGACAAGTACAATACAATACAAAAACACTCATCATAACCCTTGCCCTCATCAAAATGGAGTACTGATTTAGGCACATCATGGCAATATCCCTCTGCACCATAGCCCCTTTCAACGCTGTCTTGAATGTTGCTATGTACACCTGTTACAACCCCCCAGTGTTTATCCTCCTACATGCACTGCTTTTACACAGGATGGACCTCCATGCATTGTCTCTACCAACTCGAGTTCCTACCTCTTGAGTGTAAGTGTTCTCTGGTTGGCATATCGCAAAAGGTATCATGCAGGTAATCCTTTACAAAAAATAAAATCAACACCAAGATGGAAGGAATGATCATGATTGCAGGGTGGAACAGGAGGAGGTGAGAAGCAAGATTGGCAAAGGGAAAGGCATCCTCCTTACGCAAACCAGAAGATGGGTGTAGCGGGTAAGCAGGTTGAAAGAAGACTGTGGGCCAGAGAGAGATGGCAGGGAAAATGTGTTGACCTGCAGGGAGAAGTGCAGGAATACACATGAGGTTATGTTTTCTTAAACGTCACTGAATGTAGTAGGTAACATAAGTAGAGGGTATTACCGATGTTGGGAGAAGATCAGTTTGAGAGGGGGTATAGAGGAGGGAGCAAGTGAAAGAAAGAGTCAGGCCTTCCAAAGGGTCTCCCTTGGATTACGGAAAAAAGGAGGCAGAAGGGGTGTTGGGGGTCGGAGGTTAGTGACAGGATGACCTGAGACGATGATTCCTCTGGAGGGCGGCATGAATATGAACGCAGCACAGTGCAGCAGATGGAAATTGTGGTAATGGGTAGATTTGAAGAACAGTACTATGCAATGGAGAATACAGAATGGGAACATTGTAAGACGATCATTTAGACCGTTTGAACCCATACTTGCTCCCATCTGGCTAAATCTATCTCATGCCTGCTTACACTCTATGTCCCAATCTCAGCTTATCCTAACCATCGCCTCTCCACCCTTTCCTACCTCCCACTTTTGCACCTCCACTCTCCTGGCACCCAACAGCTACAATTTGGAAATTAAGCACATCCCGCATTGAGTGGCTTCCAGGTCACTCCTAGGAACAACTTTCTCTCCCAGGAGATATCTGCTGAATCCTACCATTCTACAATCGCCCCTAATTATCCCCAACCACCATCATCACAGTTTAATGATTATGTACTTAATATCTGTCCCGTGCTGATGCATTTGCCGTGTCCACGGTGTTAACTACGATATCATGACAATGGCCCTCATTACAAGTCAGGCGTTAAGGGACGGCGCCGTTAACCCTTAACGCCTGATTAAGAGGTCCCGGGTTTTAACGCCTGCCTTTTGCCGGCGTTAAAACCCATGCCGCAAAGTGACCTTGGTGCTAAGTACGGTGCCGCAATTTGCGTCACCGTACTTAGCGCCTTTCCCCATTCCCATAATGCCCTATGGGGCAAAAATGGGAATGGGGAAGGGCAAATGGTGAATGGGGAATTACCGCCCCACTCACCTTGGAATGGGGCGGTAATTCCGCCATCCACCATGCCGGAGTCCGGCATGGACCATGGTGCTAATAGCACCATGGTCCAGCGCCGGACTTGTAATGAGGGCCAATGTCAAGCAATGCAACGTTGCAGTCATCAGTTCGACGAAAGTGCATTGAAGTACTTTTCAAACACAATTCTGCAGGCTGTGGATGGATGTGATTACATCTGTTTGTGAGTGTGTGAGTTTGTGTGTGGATATTAAAGTTCTCTTGATTGGGTATTCTACTACTCGATGCTGTTAGTACTTGGCTCCTCTCCTCTCCTGCAGGCCTTAATAATGGACCATGCTTCCATGAGGTATTCCTTTTCTTTGTCTTAGTTTTCAGCTGCCAGCTTGTTCATTACATTCTGGGGAATATCCAGTCCACATAGTTCTGCGTAATTTCTTTTTTTTCTCAAAAACAGTACTTTCCGAGCCTGTAGATGTTTTTTAGAAATGTTGAGCTCATGATCTCAATCTGATTACTTTTTTAAAGGCAGGATCTCACCATGATGAGGGATCTCATATTTTAATGAATCGAGATCTGTTCTCTCAGGCACCTCTGTGCCCCATTTTCACTACTCTCTGAAGGATAGAATTTCTTTATGCATCAGTTCCTGTACAAGCCATACAACTCTGACGCCGTCTGCTCGGGTTTCGGGAGAATAGCTCAGGAGCAACGTGCTGGAAGCAAGACGACATGGAGCAGCACAGGTTCGATCCCGGGTCGGCGCTTAGAAACCTCGGGGTATTAAGTGCGTTATAAATAACCAATCATATCATATCAATCAGGGTAGGCTAGGCCATGCAACAAACACACAACTTTCGGGATGATATAATACATTATTATGTTGAATAAAATGAATATCCTCAAGGAGCTGCAAAAATAGAGGTATATTTTTATTTTTATTGTATGGGCAGACAATAAATATCCACAAAAAAGGAAGTATTTTAATGAAAGTATGCACAAAGACCAGGTGCAGTCATTTTATCATCAGACAGTAGATGTTAACAAAGAAGAAAATAGAAACACGGGTTATATACTGAAAACCACAGTTCAACTATGCATAGTTTCCTTCAAAGCCACTGAGTGTTCAGATCAAAACTAATCTCGGTGACAAAGTCCCATGCCTGATTATGAGAACTTCTATTAGGTGGGAGAGGCAACATGGCCATGCGCCTTCTCAAGCCAGAGGATGTTGTGTCTCGTGGTGGTATGGGGAGGATCTCATGGTCAACCACACTTAGCCCTGTCCAAAGGGAAGGGGAATGTCCCCGGGGAACACCTTGAGGACACTTTTTCTTTAAACCTCCTTCAAGTTACACTCTGACTTCGGCAGGGTCAACACCCCATATTTTACAGCCAACTCAGCCAAATACTCCCTTCAAGGAAGGACCAGCTCAGCATCACTATCCCTTTAAGGCATTGGGATACTGTGTAATCCTTGTGCAGGATAGTGTATGCACTACACAGAATCCCCGTCCCTTGCTGGATCCTACACAATGAGGGCTCTCTGTGCAACCTTACTAGCACACATCGCTCCCTGGAGTTCATGATAAATGCCAGTGACACATGTTCGCAGGAAGCTACAGTCACCTCAGAAAGTCTTGGCTGCTTTGGTTCTAATAGGGCAGTCATTTGCCGGAAGGCGAGATTATTTAAACATACATCTTGTGCGTATTGCCATTTTGAGACATTGCACTCAGCGGGACCGCATACCTTGCAGCTTCATGCAGAACATGGCAAGGACCTATTTGAAATCCCAGTTAGCCAGTCCTTTAAATGATTGGTCCTCCTCCACAATGAGTAGTTAAATAGCATGGTCTTGTCCCTTGACCACAGCCTATCCTATTCCATCACCAGTTTGCCATCTGAAGGGCAGACTCCCTGACACAGGTGCACCCATGCGTGAGGTTTGTAGGACTATATAAGCCAGTACCTGCAATTTGGTGGAGTGGGTGTTTATTGTGGTTGGTGGTTGGTCTGAGTTGGCGATACTGGAAAGACGAAGAGAGGTAGTTTGAGAGACTAGTGGGAAAAGATAAGTAGGATGTGGGTGAAGTTCTGGTGGTTTATGGGGAATAGCAGGAGGAGGTGGCAGGAGAAGATAAGGAGAAGGTGAATGGACATTTGGAGGAAGTTGATGAACAGCAGGATCAGGTGGCACAATAATATAAAGAGGAGGTTGTTTGACATCAAGAGGCGGTTGTCAATCAACAGGAGGAGGTGGCAGGAGAAGGTAAGGAGGAGGTGGTGAACATCAGCAGGAGGTGGTAGATAGTGAGATGTAGAAGGTGGTAAAATAACAGTGGAAATCTAGAGGCTTGAGGATGTTAACTTGGACCCAAAGGAGAGGGGTAAGAGAAAGATATTAATCTTAAGGGGCTGGACAAGTGGTGGGAAGGGGAATGAGAACATGGCAGAACACTAAGGAGGGACAGGCAGACAATACAGGGTAGTTGAGAAGGGCATGGGTGCAGGTCCCTAGCAGAGGTAGGTGAATAGGGCCTAATCAAGCATGCTACAGAGTGGAAGAACATCTGCTCCCTTGGGTCTATCTGTGCCTGGACACGAGGTTTGCCCTTTGCCAACAGGCATTGGGAGGAAACCAAAGCTGTCTACAAGAGCACTCAAAAGGGAGAAATGCCACACAGTAGAAGTGTGTGGGAAAATCGTAACCCGAATTCTGAGGGAGGAAAGCAGTGGGACTGGGAGAAGAATGGAACAATAACCCATTAAACCTTTAACAAGAAACATGAAGGCGCCGGAGGATCACGGAATAAGAAACCATCACGCCTTAGACAGGTCTGGCATTAAAAGTTGATGTTGGGCTTTTGAGGGTGGTTGTAAAGAATATTGGTTGTGAATAAAAAATGCTGCAAATAAACTCGTTGCCCTGGGTCTTTGTGTCTCCCACTCTGCTATAATGCACCCCACATTCTCTTTGTGTTTCCCAAAATAGTCTGTGGGATTGTAGCGTTATTGCTAAATGGCTGGCACAGCCGGTTGTCCTGTTTTGGGCAAGACACACATTCACTACTCAAAATGTTAGAAATGTAGAAGCAGTCCCTACAGGTATGCCTGCTTAACACATTGTCAAATATTACTTATAAACAGATCCATTCTTAGGTTTCTTCTGTGGTTGCAGACCACACTTTCGAGACACGTCTCAATTATGGGGATGCTGATGGTCAGGTTAAAAGCAGGACACCTACCAAGCCTCATGGAGGCAAGTACCCAGTGCAACAAATCAGCAGCTGTGTCGATTTACCTGAAACTCCCAATGCTCCCCTTCAGAACCTCCTGGTCTGCTTTTCTTCGATTCTCACCAGCTGTTTCATCCTTTCAAAGATTTCTTGTGATCGTGGCAAAGAAGAAATACCAGCACAGCTTTTGCAGGGATCTCTGTACTCTCATTACCCACTTTAGCGGTTTCTGAAACCTCTGGCTAGCAGTAAGCACTGTTTTTGTGTCTGTAGCATTTATGTAGCAGAATTCATTTCCTGAGAATCCTGGTTGCGGAAAAAAATCATTGCACACATGATTCTGTTTTGCGTTCACAAAAACACAGCTGTTTAGCGAAGTATAACCCCACTCACAAAGTACATGTAGTCAAAATGAAAACTCACTTAAGCGCATTTGCAAACTTCATTAGTGGCTTAAGTACATTTGGTGGAGAACAAAACCACAAATAACCACATCTGCTGAAATGTATTACTGCTAAAGTACATTTAATGGCAAACAAATCAGGCATAACCACACTTCAATCCCTAAAAAAAAGTAACATAACTCTCATTCAAATTAATTCGTTCTAATGACTGCAATTAGCAATTATGTTATTGGTTTTCAATGCCGGCTCCCATTAGTGCTCATTAGCAATAATATACCTAATTCCAGACAATTTGTAATATTTTAAATTAGGTGTCTGCAGATTGTTTCTAATGTTTTTAGAGCTTGGAAGCAAGGTAGCTCCAAGGTTAATGCATGGGATTGCACTCTCCAGTTTAGTGGGTCTCAATGGGAAATTCGTCTTCGGGAGGATGTTTTGGAGCGAGATGGAGATCTCCATGTATTTTGCCAAGCAAGTCGGAGAAGTGTGGCAAGTGATCAGACAGGTTTAATGATGTGACCCTCGACCTTGTCTCTGCTGATTAAAATGTTATGTTATGTTGATTTATACCGTGCACCACTACCACCCAAGGGCAGTCTCTAAGCGCTCATGCCTTTACAAGACTAATTTGACACGCTCAGAGAGCAACCTGTTCTGTCTGTGTTTTACGCGCAGCACCTTTTCATTTGTTTTTGGCCTGTTATGATATGATATGGCATTTGTAACGCGCCTCAACACAAGTGTTTCTTGTGTTAACTCACATGTGCAGCGTGGACTGTTTGAAGGGTGGATCCCGCCAACTCCTGATGTCTCCCTGTGCGATTCCTCTGCCCCAGCCGTGATGTTCCCACTGTGATCCTTCCTCCGCAACCTGATGTCCGCTCTATCAGATATGCCCTGGCTGCGTCACGCAGTATTCTGGTCCATAGCAAACCCAAGATGTCCCCCCCTTTGCGGCAACTCGATCCCCAAGTCAAGATACCCTCCTTTCGCTACCCCTCGTGTTCCCTATTGTGTCCATCGAAATGCTGCTGGGAGTTTTAAAGTTCCCAAACTGGCATGCTAATGGGATCCCGCTGTCCATCATTCAGAAATTCACTGTAAAACAATGTTTGAATAAGTTTATCAGACACAGCACAATCTCTGACATCCTCCCTCCCTCAGCATTGGATGCTCTATTCCTTCCTGTCAATGTTGAATTGTTGTATTGCTTCAAAATAACATGTATACACCCCAATATATGAGATTCAAGCAGTGAAGGAAAGCATCAAGTTGCGATTTTTGTTCTCACAATGGTACCGACACCTTGATGTTAAAGGACGAAAAGGGAAGAGAATATGTTATGCTATGTTATGTTAAGTGAATTTGTTTAAGCTCAACAAAGACCAGGAGGTATCTCGGTGCTGGGGGACCACAGTTAACCAGACGGAGGCCACGAGGCAGGAGGGGAGCAGACCACTCGACATTACTAAGTAAAAATAAAAGTCTTACGTTTTTTCCTCAAAGCCTAGTGTTCTAGGGTGGCCCAAAAATTCAATGGAATGGAGTTCCAAAGATGTGTAGACGCCACTGACAAAGCCTGGCCACCAACCCGTGTGCAATGAAGAAGCAGAAGATCAGCTGAGCAGAGATTACAAGAAGGGACACATTTAATGAGCTTTTCCTGGAGATACACCCCTCCTAAGCCATAGTAGGCCTGATGGACCAGGAACAAAGACTTAAACTTGACTCGAGCATCCACAGGGAGCCTGTGAAGGTCCTGCAGTACTAGAGACGTGTGGGCAAAGTTGGGCAAGCCCCCTGCCAACCAGACTGCAGAGGTTTGTAGAACCTGCAATCACTGGGTCAGATATTTGGATTGCACAAGAATCAGAGAATTATAATAATCCAGTGTACCGGAGATGGTAGCAGAAACCACCAAACCTCTCATATTCCCTGGAAAAAAGGAAATAATTTTCCTCAGGAATTTCTATTTAAAATGGCCAAAGCTGCTTCTCACGCTAATCTCAGATAACATAGAGAGCGAGGATGGAATCTTAACTCCCAAGTTCTCAACTGTTGAACCAGAGTAGGCAAGGGGCCCCAAGAAGAAGGCAAAAAATCTGCCGCCCACATAGCATGGGCCACAGGAGATCTCCCCAGAAGCATCACTTCCGTCTTTTCAGAATTTAATTTGAGATAGTTGGCATTCATCCAACTGCCTATGCCATTAAGACAAGCGCTCAAGCGAGAGGCCACCAAATCATGGTCACCATCGAAGCAGAGTATCAGTTGGGTATCACCTGCATACACATAGAAACAACAACTGTGGGCATGAATGAGTTTGGCCAAGGGAAGGACATAGATATGGAACAGTAGCGGGGAATAGCTGAGCCTGTGGGACCCCACATAAAAGAGAAGATGGATTAGAGACGAAGGAAGGGCGGGAGTGAAAGCACTTGTGTCTGGTCAGAGACAAAAGACCTAAACCAACCAAGCGTTGTCTCACCAATACCCATCTCCTCAAGGCGGTGACACAATCTAGCATGATCAAAAGTGTCAAATGCTGCAGAGAGGTCCAAGAATATTAGTGTCATGTTGACGTTTCCAGCACAACGGGCGCGGGAGGGACAGGGAGCGGGAAGGAACGGGAAGTGACGTGGAGGGCGGGGACAAGGCAGTACATTTTGGGAAGTGAATAAAGTTACACGCAGCTTGCAGCTCCCCGTGTCCGCCAATTTCTTTGCTGCGCTATGCGCCCGGCCTCGAGCGAGGACCCGACAATGGCGGCAAAGGTGGGATCAGGAACACTGCGCCTCTCGTGGTGAGAGTGACGCGACGCGTCCACCGCAAACCCACGAAGAAGGGCAGAGCGCTCAAAGGCGCGAACACCCGCAGCAAACCCCAATGCGCAGCCTCAGGCCAAGACGAGAAGAACACGCGGAGGAGCAGGGAGCCTCGCCCACACTCTACACCTCGCCCGGGCTGCAGTGGTGATCAGGCTGCGTCGGAGAACACACGCAGAGGAGCCGGGAGCCCTGCCCGCACTGGGAAGGCCCACACAAGGTACGGCTCACCCGCAGGGCACGTGCTTTTACGGAAGAAAGCACCAATACCTCTCCGGACCCACTGAGAGAGGAAACTTTGTGCACCAACACCACGTGGTGAGGGAACAGTGATCCCACGTGGCACCCCAAGCCCTCAGGACAAGGGAGGGGAATAGCATAAAGCGTGTGCACGCACACCAGAAAAGGGCATAGGCAAGTGCCCAGGACACAAGATACCAGCAGGTGGTGCTGTAAACACCCTGTAAGGGGGAGGACAAGCTGATGGTGCTCATGCCTTACCAGGCGGCCATCCAACACCAGTGAAGGAGGATACCACCGGCTACTCGATCCCCGGAAGCAGACACATGTCCAACAGAATGTCAGGTCAAGACGACGGGCAAGGAGCATAAGCTCAGGGGAATGGACCCCCAGCGCCAGCAGCCCCAATGCCCGATCATGTGCCATACCAATTACCAGACACACTAGCAGCCCAGATGCCGGGTGTATTTGTCATGACCGACACAAGCAACATGGGTCCCAGATGGACCAGATGGATCAGGGACTTTGATCTCTACAGGGGAGCCACGGGACCAGTCGCAGGCACAAGGCAAGTGTGCCTCCTGAAACTGGCTGTAGGCTCTGCCACCCGCAACATCATTGATGAGATACCCCAAGATTCCATAAATTCAATACAAGATCTCAAAGATGCGCTGGCAGCCTATTTTGCACCGCACACTAACGTTGACTACGAGAGGCACCTGTTTCACATCATGAAACAGGCAAAAGGGGAGACAATGGATGCCTATGTGATGCGATTACGCACTATGCTGAAACTGAAAGTGTTCTGCAGGAAACTGCTCCAGAAATCCTGCACACTCGAAGAAATCCTAGCGCTGGCCAGGGTTGAAAGGGCAATTGACTCTCAAGTAGAAAGCTTCAGAAACACCACCGCTGGAGAGAACCTAAACAGACTGCAGCTAGAAAAGAAATCAGAAGAACTTTTCTGTTACAAGTGCGGATTTGAAGATCCACATGAAGAAACATGCCCCGCCGTCGGAAAACGCTGCACGTCTTGTGGCGAAGAAGGACACTTCAAGGCGGTGTGTAGGCTATTCCCAGATCGAGGGAGAGAGCGACCCAAAGACAACGCATCTCACACCAGAAGTCAATACAGGGGGCCGTCCAACATCAATCCAGCCCCGAGCACCTCCAACACCCAGAATCAGCTTCCGGGTGACCAAAAGGACAGAGACTCTGGAGAAGACCAGCAGAGAAGGAGAGAGAAGGAGGTTTATGATGCGTGCGCGACCTGAACGGAGATCAAGATGACATGTACGCTACTTGGTAGAACAATCCCCTACCGAGTCAGATCCCAGCTCATCGGGGAGTGACCAGAAAAAGAAGGCATACGTCCACTCCCTGGGAAACACCACAGCGACTGCTCATAGCCCGACACTCATCATTAAACTACAAGAACAACCAACGGAGTTCCTCATAGACACCGGCGCCACCGTCAATGTGGTGAGTGAAAAGATATACTGAACTAACCCAGTAGCCCAAACTCCAGCCGGCTACGGTCGACATATACGCTTATGGAGCCAAGACCCCTTTGAAATGCCTGGGACAATTCAGTGGGCTCTGCCGCTATAAGGGGCAGGAAATGAGAGTTCCAATACACGTTCTGGCCACAGAGACAAACATTGGCTGTGTTCTGAGCTTCAAAGCGGCCGCTGACATGGGCCTAATACACATACTCTACAATATAATGGTATGGTCCACAAGTACATAGACCCGGTGTAAATGATAAATAACTTATACCCTAAGATATTCAAAGGAATCGGAAGACTCAGGAACAGGCAAATCAAACTTCACGTGGACAACTCCATACGCCCTGTAGCCCAGCCATACCGCAGAATCCCCGTCAACATTCAAAAGAAGGTGGAGGATGAGCTAAAAAAAAATGCTGGAACAGGACATTATCGAGAAGGCCACTGGACCCACCACATGGGTTTCTCCAATTGTCCCAGTCCTGAAGAAGGGATCCGAAGCCATTAGACTATGTGTCGACATGCGGCGCCCGAACCAAGCCATCAAAAGTGATAGATACCCTGCGCCCTGAATCACTGATATGATTCATCTATTGAATGGGGCAAAAGTCTTCTCCAAACTGGACTTACAGAAGGGATACCACCAGCTGGTATTGCATCCCGGGAGCCGCAACATAACTACTTTTGTCACTCACGTCGGCCTCTTCAGGTACAAAAGACTACGTTTCGGGGTGTCCTCGGCAGCAGAGAAATTCCAAGCAGAAGTCCATAACATAATTAAGCACATCCCGAACTGCCTCGACTATTCAGATGACATCTTAGTCTTCGGAACTGACATGAACAAACACGATGAGACCCTCATGAAAGTTTGCAAGGCCCTACATGATGCCAATCTCATGTTGAATATGGACAAATGCGAGTTACGGAAGAACACCCTAAAATTCTTTGGCCATTTCTTTTCAGAATCAGGGATGACCCCACACCCAGACAAAGTGTCAGCACTGAAGGACACCGCGGCCCCAACCAACGTGTCCGAGCTTTGGTCTTTTCTGGGCCTCGCCAGTTACTGCAACCGATATATTCGTGACTTTGCCTCAGTCAGCGAGCCGTTAAGGAAACTAACCCATCAGGATAAAAAGTTTGACTGGTCCAGCGACTGTCAAAATGCCTTCGAAATAATAAGGGAGAGAGTCGCAAAGGCAGAAAACATGTCATATTATGACCCCAACAGGAGGACGGAATTGACGGTTGACGCCGGCCCCATAGGGCTGGAAGCCATCCTCACACAATTTAATCCACGAGACCCCTCACAGAAACACGTAGTGGCCTATGCCAGCCGCAGCCCGTCAACCACCAATCAGGCATACTCCCAAGCAGAGAAGGAGGGGCTAGCCTTTGTATGGGCGTGCAAGCATTTCCACCTGTTTCTGTACGGGAAACCATTTCAAGTCGTCACGGACCATCAGGCTCTACTATTTCTATATGGCAACCCACAAGCCAAAATGCCTCTGCGGATCGCTCGATGGGGTCTAAGACTTCAAGACTACGCATTTAACATCATCCACAGGCCAGGGAAAGGAGAGAACCCAGCCAACTTCCTATCGAGAAGACCAAGGGGAGAGAGCACACCAGAACCATCAGTGGCTGACCGATACCTAAGATACCTAGTCCATCAGACCACACCGGAGGGTGTCAACTCGGAGGAACTCACTAGAGAGACAGGGAATGACCCAGCCTGCCGCATCATTTGCGAAGGACTAGAGTCTGGACAGTGGCGAAGAGACAGAGAAAGAGTGAAGGCAGCGGGAGGTCAAGTATGGGAAGACGTGGAACGGCTCCTGCTAGTGAAAGAAGAGCTGGCAGTGTTGGACGATCATCTACTATTCAAAGACTGCAAACTAGTGATCCCTGAGGACATGAGAGTGAAAGTCATCAAATTAGCGCATGAGACTCACAGGGGCATAGTCTCAACCAAGCGCATGCTCCGCCAAAAGGTATGGTTTCTTAACATGGACGCCTGGGCAGACGCCACCCTAAAAGCGTGTCCCACATGATGCCTCATCACACCAAACCGACACCCAGAACCTCTGCGCATGTCAGAGCTCCCGCAGAACATATGGGAGGCAGTCGCAGCCAACTTCTTAGACCCATTGAAGGGGGGAAATATGTGTTAGCCGCGATGGACGAGTACTCACGATATCCAGATGTACGGCTGATCTCTTCCACGGCCGCCCATCACGTTGTCTGAGCACTGGACCACATGTTCTCGGCGTATGGAGTCCCCTAGGTGCTCAAGACCGACAATGGGGCCCCGTTTTGCGGACATCAATTCACCCAATTCGCGGAGTACCTAGGTTTTCATCACAGAAAAATTACTCCTTTGTGGCCCCAAGCCAATGGAATGATCGAACGGTTTATGGCCAATCTCAAGCGAGCCCTGCAAGTTGCTCGCCTGACTGAACAGCCATATGAACAGGTGTTGAATCAGCTGTTGAGGGACTACCAAGGAACGCCTCATAGTACAACAGGAAAGACCCCTGCCGAACTCATGTTCGGGTGAAATACACAAACACGCATTCCCCAAGCTGAGTGATCAGCCCACGGCCAGCATTAGACCTGGAGGTCCGAGAGCGAGATGAAGCAGCCAAGGCCTGGATGAAAGAGTACACCAACGGCCGATGGCGAGCGCAGCCATCTCGAATCAAAGTAGGTGATGTGGTAGCAGTTCGTCAACCAGTGACCAACAAACACACGGCAGCCTTTAGAGAGGAGCCCCTTCTCGTCACACAAAAGAAAGGGTTGATGATAATGGCTCAAGGGTCCGCAGGATCTGTCACCCGTAATTCCTCCCACTTCAAAGAACTTCCACCAACAGAAACGAGACATCTGAATGGGAGAGTGCAAGCTCCCCTGGACTATGAGTCCGATGATCCATGCTTAGGCGACCAGTGGGACTCGGACGAATCTGAGCTGGACGGAGGACAAGGAAACACCGAAAGTGGAGCGTCACTGAAGCCAGAACTGGCATGACCGCAGCGAGCCCGCGAACAGACATTGTTGATCGATTGAGGGAATGGACTTGAGGCCCACCAGACTGCCGCCTGTTGCGAAGAGTTTGGTAACTGTTTAAAAAGGGGGGAGATGTCATGTTGATGTTTCCAGGACAACGGGGGCGAGAGGGACAGGGAGCGGGAAGGAACGTGAAGTGACGCGGGTGGGCGGGGACAAGGCAGTACATGTTGGGAAGTGAATAAAGTTACACGCAGCTTGCAGCTCCCCGTGTCCGCCTGTTTGGAAGGGTGGGAGTGAGAGCACTTGGGTCCGGTCAGAGACAAAAGACCTAAACCAACCAAGCGTTGTCTCACCAATACCCATCTCCTCAAGGCGGTGACACAATATAGCGTGATTTATCGTGTCAAACGCTGCAGAGAGGTCCAAGAATATTAGCAGTCCAGCAGCACGCTGGTCAAGGATCAGAGACAGGTCATCAATAACAAAGACTAACACTGACTCCGTTCCCATTGCAGGGAGGAAGCCGGACTCAAAAACATACAACACAGCAGACTGTTCAAGGAAGTATCTGTACTGTAGAGTCACTATTGCCTTCAGCTTCTTCATAAAATGTCCCAACAAAGAAATTGGTCGAAAATTGGCTAACGCAATGGGATGCAGCCTGGGGTTTTTCAAAAGGGGAGAAACCACAGCAGACTTAAGCGCTGGGGAGTTGCAACCAGAGGGCAGAGAAAAATTAAACGCTCTAGTTAGAACAGGAGCTCAATACCACACCTTTTTATTATCGTAAGCGGGATGGGGTCTCTAGGGGAAGATGATTTTTTAGCTGCATTATAGTTTTTCAAACCTAAGCCTCGGTGGCGGGAGAGAAAGCCAACAAAGTAATAGCAATGCAGGTGGCCCACTTTCATCGGTCGCTAGGCCCTTACTATGCCGCCAGGCAAGGACAGGGCATAGTGCAAGGGCAGTGGCTGTGGAAGCAAAAACGTCCGGAAAACAGAATTCTGTGCACATGAGGAGTGTTGTTGTGTCATGTAAAACAGCTTTTCTTATTTTGCACGTGCACGAGCAACGAGATCTTTGTTGGTAGGACACACTTTTGCATTCCAGGGCAAGAGCTACATTGGTGCAGAGACCACTTCGTGTCTCAGTAGCGCTACCCCCCAATGTAAAAAGTAAGCATGAAAGATGGCACAGAATACCTTTTGGTTTTTAAAGACGTGCTCCACCATCTAAATCAGGGTGATGGATGCTGCTGGGCTAGTGTGGGGTTGGGGGTGGGTGTGGCGCTGCCCGATGACGGGCTTACGCGGCGGCGTGACATGTCACGCCGCCGCGCTGTGTATAAATAAAGGGGGCGTTCCCGGCCGCGTTAGAGCGACCGGGAAGCCCGAACACGAAGGACTGGTGCCGGAGTGAATCCTTCATGTGGTGGGGGCTTACGGGACCGCGTGGGGGCTCTGACCCGCCCCCAACAGTGGCGACGAGTGGTGAGGGAGACCCGGGCCTGGCGGTGTAATCTGTGGAAGAACATTTTTTTGAACGAAGCGGAACGGACCTTCGTTTCGTTTCATGCCGGGTCGCGGGACGCACACGCGGCCGGCGGCCATTTTGTCTTGGAGGCCGTGAAACTTCACGAGGCTCCGGTTTGGAGCGTGAAGTCAACACGGGCCTAATTTTTGGACACATTTATAGCAGGAAGTCTACCCTGCACGCCCATGTCTGATTTGTGGGTTTTAACCCAATTTTGGGACTCTTACGTCGTGTGAAAGCCAGGAGAAGGACTTATATGACAGAGCCTGTCTAGGCCAATCCATCGCCTCGGCTCAATTTTTGGAACTCCCAGGTCCATGTGGATTGCGGCAAGGTGGATCCACGGTGTTCTCTTTGTCCTCTTCATCATCAGAGTGCTGTGGGTTTTTTTCTTCTTCTTTCTTGGTCTTCTTCATCATCAAGCTTGGCTGCTCTGGGTATCTGAGCCTTTTGTGCATCCACTGGTGCCTTGTCCGGAAGCCTCCCCTTGTTTGAACTGTTCGTGTGTCCGGAAAGGAGGGGTGAGTCGCACTATGATGGTGGGAGTTTGAATTGCGGCCCTCAGGACAGTAGGTGGGGGTGCCTGTGCGCTCAAGCCCATGGGTGACTCTGAGGATTCAGACAGTGGTGGTGCAGCAGCGTCGCGCCCCCGTGATCGTGGCCAGGCAGCGGCTCAACAACAGGCCGTCCTACCTCCGGAGATTCAAGCCCCTGTAGGACCGCCACCTGGACAACCAGGATTTCCCATCATGGCTCAAGTACGAGCACCCGCGGCCCATGCCGCCTTGCAGCCCATCCCGGAGTTCGATGCGTCGGGCCCACCCTCGAGCATGGGGCCCCGATGGAGAAGATGGGTGAGTCGCCTCGACATGTATTTCAGGGCTGCTCAGGTGACGGATGATGACAGCAGAATTGCCACCATGCTGTACTCGGCAGGGCCGGCAGTCCAGGAGATATTTGAAGCGCTTACACCAATCAACAACTCTTATGATGCGGCCAAGGCGGCACTCCTGGCACACTTCCTTCCCCTTGCAAACGTGGACTATGAGAGGTTCGTCATGCTCTCGGCTAAGCAGAAGGAAGAGGAGACACTGGACACTTTTTATGGTCGCCTACGCCGCCTCTCCCTCGGATGTGCATGGGGAGATGCAGACGACATGATACGCACGATGCTAATCCAGGCATGCTCCTCCGGCAAGCTCAGGAGGCAAGTCCTGAGAGAGCCGGGCATCACGCTGCCCCGCATACTGGAGCTGGGCAGGTGCCAAGAGGTAGCAGAAGCACGAACCAACAAGATGGAAGCAGGGTCGCGGTCACTGAGGTCGGAGGAGGTGTGTGTCGTGTGGCGGGGTGGCCGAGGAGTGAGACGCCCGGGAGGAGGACCCCGAGACAGGGCAGGAAGAGCCGGGGAGTCGTGCCAGAAGTGCGGGTACGACCTCCCTCACATGGCAGAATGCCCGGCGGTTGGAAAAATCTGTGGGAGGTGTGGTCTGGCCGATCACTTCTCGAGAGTATGTCGTGCAGCCATGCCGGTGATGGTGCCGAGAGGTCAGGCACGGACGTGGACTCCGCGCCAGAGCCAACAGCCCAGTGTTGCCCAGGTAGAACAGGGTGAAGTTGAGTCCCATCCGGAAGGAGCCGAAGAGGAAGACGAGGAGAACATTTTTTTCGTCTCAAGCGTGGGAATACTCAAAGGAAAAAGCAGGAGACAGCCGAGATGTGTGGTCGAGATCAACCACTCCCCAGTCCCAGTGCTCGTTGACACAGGAGCCTCTGTCAATGTGATGGCCAGAGGGCATTATGACTCTCTCAAAACCCTCCCAGGTCTGGTCGCACCGAAGGCCCACATATTTGCTTTTGGGGGTCAGGAACCGCTACCGCGAGACGGTGCCTTCGTAGCAGATGTGGAGCATGATGGCTCACAAATTAAGGCTCGATTCTACATGACCCCGGTGAGCAGTAATACCTTGCTCAGTTGCACAGCTGCGGAGGCCTTAGGTATCGTCAGCTTTGCATACTCCGTCCACCTGGAGGACATTAATGATCTCCTTGACAAATATGCTGCACTCTTCAGTGGGATCGGGAAGATGACGGGGGAACCAGTTCGATTACACATCGATGAGTCAGTGCAGCCCATCGCATTGAAACACCGTCGAGTACCATTCCATTTAAGGGAGCAGGTCGATAAGGAGCTGGACAACTTGGTGAGCCTGGATATCATCGAGAAGGTTGAGGGCCCAACCCCCTGGGTGTCTCCGATCGTGGTGGCCAGAAAGCCCAAGCAACCTGACTCGGTACGCATTTGCGTGGACATGAGGCTCCCCAACAAGGCGATCAAAAGGGAGCGCCATCTTACACCAACGATCGATGATATCATTGCTGATGTGCAGGGGGCTCGAGTGTTCTCGAAACTGGACCTCCGAGCCGGGTATCACCAGGTCATCCTTCATCCAGAGGCCCGGTACATAACAACGTTTACCACCCATCGGGGACTGTATCGATACAAGCGGCTGAGTTTTGGATTATTGTCTGCCGCTGAAGTGTTCCAAAACATCATCAGGGGCGCCCTAGCAGATCTGGAGGGCGTCCTTAATATCAGCGATGATATTCTGGTGTTCGCCAAAACCGAAGTGGATCACATGAAGAGGCTCGATAATACTCTGAAACGACTTCAATCGTTGGGCCTCACCCTTCACAGGGAAAAGTGTGAGTTCATGCGCCCCTCTATTGAATTCTTTGGCTTCATATTCAAGGAGGGGGGGGTGTCGCCAGACCCGAAAAAGGTTCAGGACATCAAAGCGGCGAAGGCCCCCGAGTCTGTGACGGACGTGAGGAGCTTCCTGGGGATGGTAACCTATTGTGGGCGGTTCATCCCGAACTTAGCCGCGAGATCTGAACCACTCCGGGCGCTGACCAAGAAGGAGTCACCTTGGCACTGGGGCCCTCTCGAACAGGCCGCCTTTGAGGACATTAAGGGTGCCCTCACAACGGGGGACACCATGGTGTTTTTCGACCCAGCCTTGGAATCAGAGATTGTGGTCGATGCAAGTCCTTTCGGGTTGGGAGCGGTGCTGACTCAGGTAGATCACAACGGGACTGTTCGACCTGTGGCATATGCGAGCAAAGAGCTCACCGAAACGGAACCGAGGTACTCCCACATCGAGCGGGAGGCCTTGGCAGTGCTGTGGGGCTGCAAACATTTCCGGCTCTATGTCTTGGGATGTCCAGTGACGGTGGTAACTGACCACAAACCACTGCTTCCGATACTGGTGGGTTCCTCGTCAAAACCACCGGCTAGAATTGAGAGGTGGATGCCCGCCCTCCTCGAGTACTCCGTCACCCTGGTGTATAGGCCTGGGGCCAACAATGCCGCAGACTACCTGTCTCGTCATCCGGGAGTAGGTGGGGGAGATGGACATGACACCTGCGGAGAAGAAGCGGACAGTTATGTACGAATGGTGGTGGAGGCGGCAACGCCAAATGCGATGTCCCTAGAGGAGTTGGAGGCTGCTGCGGCTGAGGACGAGTGTTTTCGAATCTTGAAGGACGCAATGCAGAATGGGTCTTGGAAGTCCATCCTCGGAACTGTGTCCGGGCGCACGCAGGAAGCCAAAACAGCTCTGGAACAGTTGTGGAAGGTGAAGGAGGAGTTGTCGTTCTCCGACTCAGGGCTGCTACTCCGGGGTGACCGGATCGTTATTCCACGGTCAAAGGTGAGCGATGTGATCAGTCTCGCCCACCATGGACATCAGGCCGCCGCCAAGACCAAGGCGCGGCTCCGCTCGAAAGTCTGGTTTCCGGAGTTGGAGAAAAGGGTGGATGACTTCGTGGCGGCATGCGTTTGGTGTCAGGCGGCCTCTCCTCTGCAACGAGAACCTGCCATTGAGGCAATGCCCCGATGCACGAGGCCCTGGGAGATCGTCCACGCCGACTTTGGCTCAACATCAGTGGGCACTCACTTCCTGGTAATAGTCGATGAACACTCGAGATACCCGGAGGTTGAGTTCGTCGAATCTGTGGCCTTTGAGCATGTGGTGGTGGCGATGGAGAAAATATTTGCGGCCCATGGCTTTCCCCACACTCTATGCTCTGATAACGGATCGCCCTTCCAAAGTGAGCGGTTCTCCGAGTTGATGGAGAGCTGCGGAATACAGCACCGGAAGATCTCACCACTGTGGCCCCGAGCAAACGGGGACGCTGAGAGACTGATGCGGACTCTGAACAAAACCTTCCGAATTGCTCAGGGGCAGGGGCAATCCTTACAACGCGCCCTCTATCAGTTTCTGCGGGTATACCGCACCACCCCACATGCCGCCACGGGAGTGGCACCGGCAGAAGCGTTATTCAAGAGGTGCCCCAGGGGACTGCTGCCGGAAGTTGGGGAGAAAGAACCAGGGGTCATCGATAGTCAGCGGGTGGAGGCTGAAAGGCGAGTCCGAACGGAACAAGAAAACCTGCGCAGGGGTCTCCGACCTCAAAGACTTGAACCGGGAGATGAGGTCCTCATCCGCAACCGACACCCCCACGGCAAGCTCTCGCTCCCCTATGAACCGGAGCCATTGGATGTGGTGGCAGTGAAAGGGTCCATGGTGACGGCCTCGGATGGACGATCTGCTGTCACCCGAAATGTGAGTTTCTTTATGAAGCTGGGTGATTCCCGAACTGAAACCCCACCCGAACCTGATCCACCAGACTTGCCTGCTGACGGAGGTCTCTGGGACGAAGTACCAGAATCCCCAGTCCGGGGAGACGCGGCGGAAGGATGTCACGTGCCGGAGGTAGGCCGGAGGTACCCCCAGAGGGCTGGGCGAGGGAAACCTGCCTACCTCAGCGAATATGTTGTGGGACGTTTGGTTAGTGAACTGGGGTGAGAAGATCAGGGTGGATGACATTAAAGGGGTTTTTGGGTGTGCAGTAGTGTTTATGATAGATGTGTGGTTTTCTGGTTAATAAAGTTACTGTTAATCTATGTTGTTGTTCCTCCCGGAAAAGGAGGAGTGTGGCGCTGCCCGATGACGGGCTTACGCGGCGGCGTGACGTGTCACGCCGCCGCGCTGTGTATAAATAAAGGGGGCGTTCCCGGCCGCGTTAGAGCGACCGGGAAGCCCGAACACGAAGGACTGGTGCCGGAGTGAATCCTTCATGTGGTGGGGGCTTACGGGACCGCGTGGGGGCACTGACCCGCCCCCAACAGTGGGGGGCACAGCCATGTGTATTGCTGCTAGAAGTACGCCTGCTCGTCACCCACCTATCCTGTCTTACTTCGCCCCATTGCTGTTAGCTTTTTTGAGGGATGCGCCTTTCCTGACGCCCGCAAGACATTTGACATTTCACACGCGGCCACGACTGCACGTGCACTTCTCCCAACTATAGGCATCATAATCTTGCACATGTCATTCATGTCCAGGTGTGTTTTCAAATTAGCTGTGCCCAGAGCTGTATTTATTACAGTATTGCAACTGCTTTATTTCGATAACCTCCAACTCTGAGAACTATCTTGTATGCAACCCAGGGTAGGGTCTATTCTTAAGCTACAGTATACATTCCGGCAAGGAAACTATCATTACTCACAAGCAATCATTTTCTACACTCTGCCACCATCTGCTGTTGAAATGCAAGTACTGAGTCAAAGTTCATTGCGATAAACTACTTATTTTCTATGTATCATTGCACTTTGAGAACGCGTGGTTCTAATTGTTCACCCTTCTTTTTTGTGCCTATGTCTTCCTTTTTCCGGTTTGAAGCATTCTGCATTTTATTTGGACCGAATTCCCTTTTATTCTTCACGTTATTTGTCCTACGTTCACCGTTCCTCTGCAATGTTATCTGCCCACGTTAGCATATTCACCATCTCATATCATCCATGTAGTCTCTTCTACTTTAAAACCATACCCCCACTCATTGTTTCCCCATATTTCCCTTACCCTACTATCCCTCTGGCAGTTCCGCCTGCCACCTACCATTCGTCCCCTTCAGTTGCGAATTTCCTTAAGTGTCTTCGTGTAATACATAACTAACATCTGCCCTCCCTTTCCTTCTCTTGAAACATGTTTTCCTCCCTCTGATCTTCACTGTCATATGCACAAGTTCCCTGTATTATTCAGGTGTTCCTTCACCTATCTGTCCCTCCATTTCCTTGCACAATGCTTTCTTTGCACTGTGCCTTCACGCAAGTTCCCTCGGAATTTCACACCTCATCCCACACCCTATCCCTCGCACAGTCTCCACTTATCATATGACAATTTCCCCGATCACTCTCCCTCTTTCATTAGTCAGCCCTGTGCCTCATGGTGTTTTGTGTGGAAAGACGCAAAAAGACCAATTATAAAAGTCTGAATTTGACATTTGGTCGAATTTCAGCCCAATTAAAAGCTTGATCGGCTGAAAAATTCGATCAAATGCCCCATTCAGTGGCAATATAGTGAACAAAGTGAGGGGAGGCTTGCAGGGTGTCCCCTGCACCCTTGTTCACTTTAATGTCATAATGTCAGCAGGGATTGCGGCGGCGGTGTCCCCCACACCAGTGTGCATATAGTAAATGAAAATAAAGAAAAAAAAAAGAAGAAAAGGACCCTGCAATGTTTCTAATCCCTTCCGTAATTGGCAACAGGCATTGCAGGGACACGGTGAGTCGGCGGAACAAAGCGGAGTGTTCCACCAAGGGGTAAGTATGGGGGTGGGTGGGATCGTACAATCCGAAACGGTAGCAGGAAGAAAAACCGAATGTTATTTTCGAACAAATAACATTCAGTCTTTTCTTCCTTGGCACTTCGGATACAGTAAATTCAGCCAAATGCGTTTTGTGTACCACTCTCATTCTCGCTATCCTAACCCTCTTTCTATCTTTCTTGCTGCCTACACATGTCGAACTCTGTGCTCGACATTCTCCATCGCGTATCCCCGGACTTGGCGCTTTTAGTTGTTGCTCTCTTCCTTTGTTTCCCATCCCTCTTCCCCTTTAAACTCCTGTTATGCAATAACTTGCCCTCAACAGTATGTGTCACGTATTTCTCCACATGTCCTCCTCTCAAGGTCTCTGTTTCAGCTATCCCAACAATGTGTTGCCTTGACTGTTACATGCAGCTGTAGGTGATACCCAGTGGCAGATTTAAGGCAAAGCGCCCCGTGGGCAGCACCTGTCACAGGGCCCTAGGTGGGCGGGTCATGGAGGCGGAGCTTTGGGTGGGCGGAGTTAATTGTGGTCACAGTGCACAATGGCAAACTTTAGGGACAACAGCAATTTTTTATTAAGTTGTCTTCATTACAGTTACCTAGGGGTCTGACTTACTGGAAACAGCTGGGCCTCCTCAGCAGGTTTTGCTATTAATGCTGAATATTGTAAACCTAGAGAACATACGCGTCCTTGTAGCAGAAAAGTGATGTCATTCTGTTTGTGCTGGCGTTGCTGCAGCCATAGTAATAATGAAAGGGGTATGCCTGCAATTTGATCCCTGGTCCTTCAGGCAAAATACAACACAATCGAAAACAGTGGACCAGTGGAATGGGATGACGCAACAAATTATTAACTCAAGTACAAATTTTAATAATTCACTACTATAAATTTCACATCATTAGTGCATATATGTTGTAGAATCATAAAATACAATTTGTCACTCCCACACTCCTATCTCAAGCATTCATTCTTAATCCCATACTTTCAACATCAACTCATCATCAGTAAAACCATATTAGCATAACCAGATAATGTAAACTATTGTTGTTCCTCTAATCTTCCTATATTTATGACCCAATCTATAGTATCAGGTGTCAGAAACTCTGGCATTACAATTATTCCAGAGATGCACTGTAGATAGTCCTCGCGTTTTGTTTGGACTTGATTCACCAATGAAAATAAAGTTGGGGACTGCACCGAATACGTGCGGAGTTACGCCTTAAATAAATCTACACTGGATGGAAGTGGATATCTAAAGTGTTGCTGAATCCTGTGGAGGATTTTTTCCTTGCGCCAACTTGCATACCTTTGAATAAATTCTTGGGGAATGAACACTGGCTCATACGTGTCCAAGAAGGGCAGTAGTACTATTGGGTGCCCTACCTCCTGAAGAAGGTCTTTGTGACCGAAACACGTGTCGACGATCTACAGTGCATCTCTGGAATAATTGTAATGCCAGAGTTTCTGACACCTGATACTATAGATTGGGTCATAAATATAGGAAGATTAGAGGAACAACAATAGTTTACATTATCTGGTTATGCTAATATGGTTTTACTGATGATGAGTTGATGTTGAAAGTATGGGATTAAGAATGAATGCTTGAGATAGGAGTGTGGGAGTGACAAATTGTATTTTATGATTCTACAACATATATGCACTAATGATGTGAAATTTATAGTAGTGAATTATTAAAATTTGTACTTGAGTTAATAATTTGTTGCGTCATCCCATTCCACTGTTGCTGCAGCCATGCATTGCAAAATGGCAGAATTGCATAGTGTTCAGCTTTTGCTGCACGGGTTGGAGAGTGAAAACCTCTGATCTGTATAAGGGTGTACTAGTATGGAATTGCAGAGCCCTTGGCAATGTTTTGTATCTGCGTGTACTTTAGATGCAAAACAGATCAATGCGGACGGTGTTAAAAAACAAACAATAAGATATTTGATGTTTGTGACAATAGTGTGATGAGCTGCTTGTGATCGCTGCAGGACCAGATACTGTAGCTGTTAGTTTATTAATAACATTTTTTTCCCAAAAGATGATAGAATGCTGTGACACTCCCCAACCATACCACACGTCTATGTGTCCAATCTACAAAACGTTCCTAATGGGATTTTCCCATTGAAAAGTGCCTTTGTAAATCAGGCCATATGGCGCCTTCAGGGTAGGATGCTGCTCCATAAACTTCCTAAATAAAGGAAAAGTAAAAAAAAAATACAGAACAACGTGCTGATGTGGATTGTCGTAATATTTAAAAACCTTCGCATTGCAGCATGTATTTTGAAGGAGATACTGACATTTGTATATAACAAAGCCCTAACCCTGTGACCACTAACATGCAAAACACACCACAAGAACTGCATTGTTTTTTTTTTCATCTCGTAATATTTAAAAACCTTCGCATTGCAGCATGTATTTTGAAGGAGATACTGACATTTGTATATAACAAAGCCCTAACCCTGTGACAACTAACATGCAAAACACACCACAAGAACTGCATTGTTTTTTTTTTCATCTCGTAATATTTAAAAACCTTAGCATTGCAGCATGTATTTTGAAGGAGATACTGACATTTGTATATAACAAAGCCCTAACCCTGTGACAACTAACATGCAAAACACACCACAAGAACTGCATTGTTTTTTTTTCATCAGTGACCAAACCCCTCTTCATTTTGCACCAACCTTGTTGGCTTTGTTTATGGTGTGAAAGCTGTCACATAAAAGCCTGCAATGTTCCCTCAGAGCTGACAAACCGTGTTAAGATCCACACTGAGCCACACGGCGATGGCCCGTGTCTCTCTGGCAACAGTCAGGGGGAAAGCGAGCAGAGAACTTGCTACCGCAAAGCAGGCCCACCACAGCAGAAAGGGCCATTTGTCTGGCTGACGACCGTTAGATCCGCCTCTGGTGCTACCAGTATGTTAAAACTATTGTCTTGGAAAGAGAAGATTGGCCAGAGAAGGGATGTGAGGCGCAACATACACTGTTCATGTTTTGGGTGTTTTTACACACCTGTTCACCATCCATGGACATATTGGGGCCATATGGCAATTACCAAACAACTACTTGCCCCTCCTTTCCCAAAACACCCACCACTGTGATATCTTAAAGCAAAAGCTGTGCTTTTATTAAGGGGATGTCAATGTTATTTCTAGGCAAACGTGTTAAAGATAGTGGCTTAATTGCAGCTCTAAACCAGCTCCTGGTATAACAAAAACGTCTTAACCAAGTGTGACTTCAACCACATGGTGTATAGGCAATATATGTGTCCTTGAATGTAAATACCTGGTTCCAAAATGCCCAGCAATTATGAACATGTTTGCAGGTTAGTGTTTGAAGATGCATAACATAAGAAATGGACATGGTAAAAGTTTGAGTTGCTTTGATATACAGAAGGCTTCTTACTATGTCCAGTACTAATGTTATGTGTCTGCAGACACTACCTTGCATACATGTTAGGAACGGTTATATGTGATTTTTTCCAACTGACATTACAGAGTGGCACATTTCATCACAGACAAAATACCGAAAAGATTTTTAAAAATAAATGTGGGGGTGCCCAACTCCCCTGTTTTTTACCCTCATAACTCCACCCCAACCCCATCTCGACCCATTTTAACCCCTTTACCCCACTACGCTTTATTTATTTATTTATTTATTTAATGACCTCAGTGAAATTTACCACTCTGTAATGGTTTTGGTAAATTGACTGGGTACCGTTAGGAACTTTAAAAACAATTAATGCGGTGAGCTAGGTTTGGCAGGTGACAGTGTGTGTGGTCAGTTGAATGGCAGTGGGCAGTAATAGTCCTCTCAATTCATTTTTTTAATATCTAGGTTTATCAGGGCTGTCAGTTTTTCCTGCATTTAGAAAGGCTGGGGGTGAGAGTTTTGAGGGGCAGATTGAATGACCTGAGAGTGACAGGTCAATTATGACGTAGGCTTCTGGTTTAATGGTATTTATTGTTCTGTCATTTCCGTCTGTATTTATCCATATTTATTTTTTGGGCCTTTTTTCTGTAAGTATTCACATTTATTTTTTGTCATATAAAGAGATAATTCACAACCAGTATTTTTCTGCATTTATTCTAATAAAAAATGCATTTATTAAGGCACACATACAGCCATATGGGAAATAAATGCTAGCTCCATTTCAAAGGTTGCACCTGTGACTGCTGCCTTAAGATATATGCTGTCAGTAATTGAAGAACTATAATGCTATTTTACACTCTCCATGCTGTCAATCTGCAATGTGATTGGCCTGTGATGTATGAGTGACATCATAGAGAACCAGACAGAAAGACCTGTTTTTTACGTTTTTTCCATTTTTGTAAATAAATCCAGACAGAAAGCATACTGATTTCTGTCTGTATTCATGTGTAAAAATCAGTAAAAATGGAAAACTGGAAGCCTTCATTATGACCCACTTAGTGCAGTCCAAAAGGCAGGGCGGAATGAGAGGGTTGGCTCGGTAACTAGTTTGCAATAATTGGCTCCTCTATGGGGGAAGGCCATGACAGTTACCTACGTCAATATTTACAATACGTCAGTGGCTGTAGTTGTTGAGCACAGGGCTGTAGCTTTATCTCCTTTTTAGTCTCCACGTTCGCAGCAGCCTCAGGAAGGAGTGGGCTCTACAAGGCATCAAAGAGCCCAATGTTTTCAAAGTCTCCATGGTCGCATGGTGGAGGTTTATGAAAATGTTCCTTAGCCCGGGAACCCCAGGGCACAGGTGATGCTGTGGATATCTAGGTATGTAGAACTTCATATCCTCACAGGTCTCTTTTGCCGTGAGGAGAGCCCGAGAGTGGTAAAGAGAGCATGGAGATATGTGTCTTGCTTCCCCACCTGTTTTCCCAGATTCACATGATTTTGTGGAGATGATTTTGTGGAGTTGGTATTAGATCGGTAGAGATTCCCTTACCAGACCCCATGTCTGACCCGGCTCCCAATGTAGGCCGTCCTGGGGACTCAAGTGAGAGACCTTTAGGGCTGAGGGACATGGTAGGTGACCCCATCTATATTTCCAGTTCTCCCATCTCCCATCCAGATTCTAGGGAATGGAGGCCTCTGGCAAGAGTCCATTTTTTATAGTAGGCGCAGCATTTGAACTGTGTGGGGTTAGTTAAAATGCAAGAACATCGTTGTTTTAGGACATTGCTTTGAGTAAATAAACACAGCGAAAATTGGCAATCATCTTGAAGAATGAACTCCTGAACCATAGAGCCATCCAATTAGTCAGAGGTACCCATCACAATTACACAATGTGTTAACACCATAGTATGAGGTGATGATCAACTAAAACGTGTAAAGTGCCTTTAAACAGAACGCCATAATCATTTTTTGAGGGAATATTTAAAAATTAATATTATTCCAGCATGCTAATCATCAATAATGGATATGTGTATATTTTTGGAGGAATCTGAATATGAAACTACCTTCAGCCATACAGCATATAAAGGTAGCAGAGATCCCATGGTGCTGACCAACACAACAGCCCAGTGTGCGAGCCAGAATTCAGCTATTCAAAGTGCCAAGGATAAACATATGAAACACAACAAACACATTGATGAATTCAGGGAACACACCATAAATAACAAAACCATCACATTTTCTAAAGGCATTTGGAAATGGAAAACTGAAGTAATTCAAGCATACTTAGCTGAAGACTACCTCTTGAATTTACAAACAGATTAAAGTAGAGGTTATAGGGACACTGACTTCTGACGCTGTCCATATTGAAGTCCCAAATGGGTTGCATTCTCCAAATTCTCTGGCAGTGACTGAAACAACGAGCTTCAGTTTGAATCTTGGGAGTACACTTCTAATAACAACATACAATATTTCTTTAGGTTGAGGCCTCACTAGGAGCTACCAAAGAGTGACATTGTTTTCAGGGCTACGCAATTCAGGGTTCCTCAGGAGTATTTCAAATAAGGCGGAGAGCATATCGGAGAAAGGTAAAAGGTAATAAAGATAATTTACCTATTTCCAACCTAGCCAACAGACCATTAACCCTAAATGAAATTTCAATGTTGAAGCATACAAATTATATAGACTTATTTAAAGTAGCTATTGAGGTATGTCAGGTCTTTCGAAAAAAGTCAGATTTGAAAGATTATTTTCAAGATACAATGGTTGTTGAGGACGTAAAGGTCACCAGCCTCAGTGATGAATGCACCTTCACACCATCTGATGGTATGATGACTTTACATCTCTTGACATTTGAAAAAAGTGTGCTTATTTCATTGTGATGACCTATTGCTTCACAATGTTTAAGCTTTTACCACATAATGGCCCTCATTACAAGATGAGCAATGGGGATAAAATATGGCAGTATTACTGTATACCTCTGCATTACCCCAAATCCCACCTATGACTTTGGCAGGAAGTTGGAGGATTCAAATCTGCATACTTTCTGCCAAATTTCTCCAGAATTACCACCTCAGTATTTAACCCCATCTTCAGAATTACCACCTCAGTATTTAACCCCATTTAATTAGAGTATGGACTCCAATTAAATGGGGACTACCACCACCACCACCACTTTTAATCCAGTGGTAATGCCGCTGGACCAAGTGGTGGTAAGAGTAATTCTGCTAGGTGGTATCTCAGCAGATTTACTGCTGAGATACCACCAAACCTATAATGAGGCCCAATGTCAATTGGCTATTTAAGATTTTAAAAAGTGGTTGGTTTTGATATATTTTGATATTTTATAAATAATACAGTGAAATTAGAAAACAATTAAAGTAGGGCAAGTTTTTAGTTAATATTTTTGACTATTAACATGAAGTTTAATTGAAGGAGGAATTTAGGAAGAAGCAACTTTTTATCGTTATTTTACTGTTACCCGAGCTCTAGTCCTGGTTTTTCAGGTTAATACTTAAAGTTTTTCTGTTATCAGGTTCACAAGGTAGGCTTTCAAAGCAGCCGGAGTTAGCACATTTCTAGGAACCCCAGGAGTGTCTGCCGATGATGCTAAAGGGGGAGGATGTGTTTCTCACTGCTCCTTAGCAGAGACCTAAAACCAGAGTTATGAAATTGAAGGTGCCATGGAATCAAGTTACAATCCCTGCAGAAAATGCTATTGGGATTACAAATTCGTTTTTTAAAAGTTTGTTTTAATTTTTTTTTTATTACATAGTGTGGGATAGTTTATAGTCAAACTTCTCACACTTAATCTTAGATCATTGTTTTATGACAAAAATAAACCCATATCATAAAATATATACATTATAACTATATCATAAAATTCTCTTCACAGTCCCATTTATATACAAAATTCTACAAGACAATTATCTCACTTTCCAATTTAATTTTGATTTTGCAGCAAGGAAATATTAAATACAATTCTTAATGCGGTGACGCCAAAGTCAAAATCTATCTTACAATGTTTTCATTATGTTGAAAGTAATTGAATTAAGTACATTTTATGTACTCTCAAAATAGGCAGTTAACTGTAATTTCTCTTCTATCCTAGAACAGAGGTACTTTTCTATTTTATCTATATATAGAGGAGGCATAATGCTCTTTTCGACACAAAAGAACATACAAAAGATAAGAAATCTTATTTCACGGGAAGCAGTGAGCTTCTTACATTGGGGTGAGTTTGAAGGACATTCTGACCAGGTTGTGGAGGGAAGTAAATGGACCAGTCACTGGGGACAATACACAAGTAGACATACCGATATTAAGGCAGGGATATCATTTGAGGGTCACCAGGGGTCGCAGCTGTGACCCCTGAGGTCTCCCTTGTTACCCCTTGTTTTTGTAAAAAATGTAAGGTCCTGGGATGTGGCCAGTGCCATGTGGCTCTTTGTTTTTGGAGTGGCTGGCTTTCTTGTTCAGGCCAGGGGGCTCCACAAGTGTAATTGTAGCACTTTCAGCAGTGACCCTAAATAAGAACAAATAGGAATGACAAATAATTTGTCTTTCTGGAACGCTAGACAATAATTACTAGACTCATTAAAGGTTTATTTCAGGCAACACCTGTACTCAGCCTTACACCCTTCTGAGGTCGATAAATGAGCACCAACAAAGTTTTGGTTGTATGTAAATTTGTTGTATATAAAGCGCTTAAGTGTAAGTGCTGTATAATAACACATCATTATCATTTGACCTTGGACATCTGCTTGCATGCAAAGTAATTTGGTAGTATGGGCTTATACACACTGATATTAATGATACATATGGTGATCCAGTCTTGTATGAACTGTATATCACATCATAGTGATATTGTAATCATGTTTTTCGTAGTGTACTTAGGAACAATGTTTTACAGTTCCCAAACTGGCATGCTTATGGGATCCCGCTGTCCAGCATTCAGAAATTCACTGTAAGACAATGTTTGAATACGTTTATCAGACACATCATAATCACTGACATCCTCCCTTCCTCATCATTGGATGGTCTCTTCCTTCCTGTCAATGTTGAAATGTTGTATTGCTTAGAAATGACATGTACACACCCCAGTATACGAGATCCAAGCAGTGAAGTAAGGCAGCAAGTTACGTTTTTTTGTTTTCACAATGGTACCGGCACCTCAACGGGTGGCATAGTTTTATGAGGAAATAAATTGATGTTAAAGGCTGAAAAGGGAAGAGAATATGTCCTGTTTTGTCAGGGGGTGAAAGGTCTCGTTCCACCACTCCCAGTGATGTCAATTTGGGGTGTGGTCAAATTACATCACTTCCTGCAATGTCATCAGAGGTCAAGGGACATGTGATGTCACTTCACTAGCCCTGGCATTTTGGTGAAATGACGTCCCTGGATGAAGGACATCGAATGTTGGACATTTTTAAATGCAAGTAGGCAGTACAGACAGCTGTGCTCGGTATGTGACCATGATGGGTGAAGTGCTAGAATGTAGGTAGAGAAAGTTAGGGATAGAGGCAGGTTAGAGGCAAGGGAAAAAAATGCTACCTAGAAGGTAAATGAGATGTAGGTTAAGAGGGTAACTCAGAGGTGAGGAGGTAGGTTTTTAGGTTGCTTTTGAACAAATCTGTGCGGATTGTTTTCTTAGATGTCCGGGGGAAGAGAATTCCATGCAAGTGTAGAAAGAAGAGAGAAGGAGCGGAAGCAAAAGGAAGCACAGGTAGTCTGAGGATCCACAAGAGCAGTCGAGGAGGCTTAGCAGAGATTCCGAGACGACTTGTAGAGTTGGTAGTGGAGGACAGAAAAAGTGGTGGATAGTTTTGTGAACCAGGAGAAGAAATTTAAATCTGGCCCTGTTTTGCATCATCAGCCATCCAGGTGACGGTACGAGGAAGTAGGTGAGAAGTGAGGCAGATCATGGAGAGTCCTGGTGGTGAAGTTAATGTTCTTGTCACGAGGACAGAAAGCATGGTTGGGGAGACCAAAGGGAATCCTGGCAGAGTTGTCCAGTTTAGCGAAGACAAGAGTGGTTAAGATAAGCTTGGCAGTGTTCAAAGGAAGGAGGTGCCTGATTTTCCTAATATATAGAAGGTTGAGGCGAGCTGCTGCTCCAGTTTTGGAGATAAAAGTAGAGAAGTTGTGAGAAGGGTCATTGATGACGCTGAGGTTTGTAGTGAAGATTAGTAGGGGAGAGTGTCATGTGGGAACTGGATAGGCAGGGAAAGAGATAAGAGACAGCTTTTGGCAGGGAAGAATAACACCTCTGTTTCGGTAGAGTCTAAAATCAGACAGCATGAATCCATCCAATATTTAATGGCAGAGAGACAGTTTGTAATGTTGATAGAGAGATCAACGGAGGGTTCAGGAAATGAGAATAAGATTTGGGTGGTGTCCTTGAAGAGTTGGTACAAGTACGAAAGGAAGAGATTAGTACCTCAAGAGCAGAGGGGTAGAGTGTAAAGAGGATCAGACCTAAGACAAAGCCTTGTGGAACACCAACAGTTAGAGCAGTGACTTGAGAGTTGTTGTTGCTCTAGGAGATAGAGAATTGGCAAGGTGCAAGGGGAGATTGAATCCAGGCAAGGGCTCAATTATGAATTATAAGAAGAAAGAGAATATTAAAGAGATCAGAGTGATCAACACTGTCAAAGTCAGCAGGCAGGTCAAGGAAAATTACGATAGAGGTTAAGTTGGAGTGCTTAGCAGAGGCAATGAAGATGGACACAATAATCAGAGCAGTTTCCGTGGAGTGACAGGAGCGGAAAACTATTTGTAACGGGTCACAATGGTTGTGGATGTTTAAGAAATTGGTAAGATGGTTGAACAGAACCCTTTCGAGCACCTTAGAGTATTACAGAGAAGCGACATAGGGTGCAAATTATCAGGTAGGTTTGGGTCAGCCCCTTGCTTTTTTTGCCCCATGCTCCTTTAGGAGACTGTTGACCGAGGCTGTTTTGAAAACAGAGGGAAGCAAGCAGAGTGAAAGCACAGGTTGAAGAGTTCAGCTAGTTGAGAAGCCACCAAAGGGGCAATAGGATTAGTGGCAAGTGCAAAAGATAAGGAATAGCCTGCTGTACATCTGATCTCCAAAATGCATTTGTTTTAACTGTTTCAAAATTATACACACACTTCCCAAGGTATTCTCTAAACAAATGTCCACAACGTGTACACTCGCCTAGTAAATGTTGCAATGTCTCATTGTAGGAATCTTACAGATAGAGACTCCGATTATGTATATCCTTTTTGGTTCTAATGTTGAAAGGGCAGGTAATTGATTAAATCTCATCACCATGAATGTTCATCTGTATCTTCTGAAGGCAAATGTAAGAATGTATTGTTCAGACTGGCGATAACTAAATATTGTGGAGGCAAAAACCTCTAGTGTTTTTAAACTCACCACATCCTCATAATTCCTATGCCAATCCCACAATCTCACTTTGGTTGTGTCCTGGGCGATTAACCCAAAACTACCATAACCAGAAGGCCTTGTGAAAGGTGAGAAGAGGGGTCAAAGTAGTCATAAAGGGGTCTTGTAAAATCCCCTGTACAGTTGAAATCCTTTGACCGACAGACGATTGTGAAGCCAAGGGGAGTGAATCCCACATCGTAAGAGTTGAATGGAAAAGACAAGAGTGGCAAGAGTGAAGCCGAACGTGGGATGTCCACTGTGAACTGTACAAAAAGATATTAAGACTTGTGAAGAACGAGGGAGGCAAACAGTCGAGAAGGGTCTGAGCCCAAATGAGGGAGATCCAAGGTATGAACAGTCATCACCCAAAGATTTGTGAATGCCAAAGGGTTCTGAACCCGAATGAGGGAGATCCAAGCTGTGAGCAACCATCACCTGAAGATTACATGCAAACAAAAAGGAACTATGAACGCTGTGTTCATTATTTGAATACTTATTTGAATACATCAGGTGCACGGAGGCAAAGAGACTTTTAGTAGAAAAGAGACTTAACCACAAATGCCCTGATTACTGAAAGCGGAAATGTTAGCTTGTGCTGGGAAAGCTCGAGCATGTGCTGTATTCCAAAGTCCTACCTTGTCCCGTGCTGAAAACGTGGGGAAGGGAGACCCCAAGTACTGCCTCCTGAATTATCATTTGTGAACACTTCCTTCTTTCTTAAGAACATTATCCCACACTTCTTTTTCTATTTAGCGTAAAGATTGACAATAGGTTTTTCTTAGTATAAGCCCTTTTATTTGACACAACGTCACTAGGTCTGCATTATTATTATTTGATGGTCAAAGCTTGCCACTATTATATTGGTGTACTCCGCGGCAGGTTTCAGCAACAGGTACAATCTGTACAGAGGATGTGGCACACTAGGTGGAACCACCTTATCACTGTTTTGCCTCCCGTTCTCTGGCTCCTCCTTTTTCTCTTTGTAGAGCTTCCAGAGTTCTTGGATATTTTGCCTTTTCATTACTTTGGATCCATTATAGGTTGCTAGTAAATATGAAAACAAGCTTTCTATTATTATTCCACTATCAAACGATTCCATCTCTTGGCCATTCGTGGAAACACTGTCCCACAGTGTCCTGTACCCACTGAACGTGGCACTAGTGTTTTATCATAATATTGGGGCAACTTATTACATGAATGATCCAGGGGTGTGTCCATCATGAAAGCCATTCTCACCCACGTCTGTGTTTCGACTGTACAATCATCTTAGGGTCCTTCCCTTTTCCCACTTTAGAACCCCAAGGTCTCCCAAGTACCCTGATTTCCTTCACACCTCCCACCAATCCTCTGCTCTCACTCTTACCTCTTATACACCCTTCTTCTCCTCACACATTTATACTTACCATTCCTCCTGCTCACACCCTACCCACATTCACTGGATTATCCACAGGCCACAGGAGATTATGCACTCCTTGATTTTCCAAGATTGTATGAGCTAAGCATATGTGTGTTATATGCAATTCAGCGGTATTTGTGCAGAGTTGGGCATTTCAGTCAATAGGGCATTGCCGCCATCCATGTGAGTGAGCACTGGTGCCTGGGTAATAGTTCTGAAGTTTGTGTCAAGGTACCAGTTTCATTTTATTGCAGAGAGCACTGGGAAGAGGTTGATTGGGATTTTAGAAACATGAGTTTGGGAGAAGTCCTTTTCCATGTTGAACGCAAGTGATTTTGCACCATCTGCCAGTTTGGGTGTGAACATGTCTAGTTTCTTGTCTATCACCGAGTCTTGGTTTGGCCTGTTTGCGGTTGTTAGTAGTGTGGATCTATTTGGATTTGGCGGTGCTGCATTGCAAGTATGTGCATTCTAGAAGGGTGGAAACCCTTTCTTTCAGATGTTGTGTTGGCGTAGACTTTCAGGTGTAGGAGAGTATTATATGCATATTGATGGCTGGAAAGAAGTCCACTGACAGGCTTCTTGTGGTGGTTGAAGATCACTGAGGAGAGGAGGGAGACTACTCCCTAAGATCTGGCTGGCCAACCTGGATAGACTTATTTTGAGTCTAGAGGTATGAGTTAAACCAGGGATTTACATGTAGCCTGAAAAGGTGTCAAATAATTTAAGATGGTCCACTGTGTTGAACTCTGTCGGAAGTTAAAGTAGGTCTGGAGGCAGAGCTTTGCCATTATCTATGATAAATATCATGCACTAACTGGATTGCAGCAGTGCCCATGGTACAGCATGGTCTGAAGCAGGAATGATCATTATTTAGCGTACAATTATTGTTGATTCTGTCTTTGTATGGAAAATCTGTTTGTTACAGGGGATTGCCTATGAGGCAATAGTTTGCCAAATCATCATATTCTAGCATGGTTCACTTCAGTACAGAGAGAATTTGTCCAGTTTTCACTGCATTGGGAGGGGTAGCTGTAATGACGAATAGGGTTGAAAAAGGGCTTCTCCGGGGTGGTATTGAGTATGGATGCAATCTTCCTAGTCTTTAGTCTTTATGTCAGTGAGAATCTTGGTTAGGTCTATTTCTGACCAATCTAACTGGGTTCTGAATGACTCTTACAGTGTAAAGCAGGTGGAAATGGGATATCTTTTCAATGCATGATGGAACTTGTTTGGCTGGACCCCATGCTCTCACATATATGCCAGTGCAGGTTTTTTTGTAGGACATACTTTTTCACTGCTGTGGCTTCTGTTGATTACAAGAGGAATCCATGTGCATCCATCACATGCGAATTTCCTGTTATTATGGTCTGAATCATGACACTTTTTTAACCACTCAGCAGAGGGTGCGTTATGCACGATGGGCATACAAAGCATTGGCCACTTACACCTGCACTGTCACGTGTAGGGCCAGAGAATGTCACATTGATGCTTGCACTGCCTTGGTCTCTTCCAAGGACAATCTGTTACATCCTTATGAGTTTCTGCATGTGTTTTGGGAATGATCAAATAAAATATACAGCACTTGAATGTGTTGATGAGGCCTACATCTGAGTAAGAAAAACGACACCATAGGATTGGTTTCACTTTACATTTAGTTAGAAAATGGTCAAATGCAGGTGGGCTGGAAGTTGGCCATACTTATTCAAATCATTCCCCAAGACAAAAGGTTGAGAGGTCAGTTCTGTGGTATAACAAAACCTACCATTATCACGATCAAAGCCATTAGTTTAGTCAAGTAGACTCAAATGTGGGTGTTGAGTGAATATAGGTCTGCTTCATGGCCTGCTATCTCAGAGGCGATTTTCAGTATTTAAGTTAATGATTAACTCCCATAGAAATATGAAATGCACAGATATTGAAACAAAAAGAAAAACGTGTATTGATTTAACTTGCACCAAAATGAAATCACATTATTGGCCATAAATTCTGGAGGGCTTGCCTGATTTAAAAAGAAATGAAAAAAGATTTTAAATCAGCAAAGTGAATCCTATCATACACTTAAACATGATATTTAATATGTCCAAATGATTAATCTATTTACATAACTTTCTCATACAACCTGTTTATGGAACATGAAGGACACCTATGGATTAAGAATGTTCTTGTGAGTTCGTAAGCATAAACCTCAATAATTGGACATGTCCATAATAGAGATTATATCCTGGGGGAATGACATGGCACTCCCCCATTGGCCAAAGTTCAGGCCATATGAACTAGTGTGGCTTCCAGAAATTGGCCAATACGAGGATGGCACACCATTACCCCTGGTGCACGTGCACTGCTGTCAGGGCTCTATGCGTGGTACTCCCTCTGATCACAGGAGCCTCATGCGGAGAGCCCTGCTGTCAGTGCCACTCCCCTCACAGCTCTCAGCCTGGCGTTCCCTCTGATCATGGGACCACTGCACTAAGAACACTGCTGCCATTGCAGGGTTCGCACCTAACAGACACGGCCCAGTCAGCAAACTCACCCCCACTGCCACTTCTTATCTTACACATACAATGATTGCCTAGCTACATCTGGCAGATGCAGCCCTGCATCATCTTTACATACCCCCCCTCCACCGGCACAAAAATCACTTGGTGGGTTGCACCAAGCAGCTGCCCGGATACTTTCTAAGTCCTGCCACCCCCTCCTCATCAACTTGTGTATGTGATTGCTGTGACCTAGCAGTCCAGCAACCACTCCAGGTAGATTGCATTCTTCTGTGCACCATAATCACTAAATAGCTTTATACATCAAGCCCTTCGCCCGTATAAGGAGTTATTGGCTCTTAAGACCTTGTTAAATGCCCTTACTGTGCTCAGACCTTTAAGTGCCCTTACTGTGCCAGGCCTTTAACTCGGTCTTCAAGGCCCGTAACTCCTGGTACGGTCCTCAGACTAGGTCTATAGTGCTTAATTGTAAGAGACACATAGATTTTAGTACAATTTTATCTTAAATCCAGAATGAGGAGAGAACATAAAATCCCCATTGTGACATGCAAAATACATTGGACCAATCAACATAAAGCAAAACATTATTGGGAGTGTCAGCATATGAGGAGAACCTATCACAGGCCCCATCCAATGAGAACATATTTCATTAAATGATGCTGCATGGGTGCACTGCATCAAGAATCTAAGGCTGAAAACACAGGAGATAGATAGGGATTCGGATAACTCTAATAATAAAGGGAGTTTGTCTGGCAGGGGAAGTGCTGATTTGGGGTTCCACTTGAATGTATCTGGTGGCAATCCCCCTTAAGAAGGCCTTTTCTCACTTCAGCCTGATGCCAAAGTCTTCCCAAGACAGAACCAGATTTCCTGAGAGGAATTTTGAATGCAAGCGACATACTGGGAACATAGCTTACTTAGCTGAGCTTCTTTTAGCGGTTGATGTTCCTACCTATCTAAACTCAAAATGTACTACAATCATCCCCTTTGTATTCATATGTGTGTTCTGAGAATTAACAAAACCCCTGCTAGCGAATAAAAATAGTTTTTACAGAAATACTATATGAGCTATTGCACTTAAATGGGATTGGGAAGCATTTTGTGGAGGTATATTTAAGATTATATCTCCCCGAATGAATGATTACACAGAACACGTAATATCCTCAGACAGTAGGTAAAAAAATCCATTCTCGCGTTTTCACACAGGCAATTTGTTCCTGGATTGGTTACATGGTGTGCAACGCGTTTCACAAATAGACTTATTTACCTGTGGAAACCATAGAATGCATAGAAAGATAAATACCTAGTAGAGTTAAATCTTAAAGTGGAAGGAAGTTATTTTGTCCAAAGGAAACAAGTTAATTTAAAAAAACAAATGTTACTTTACCAAACAATATTGCACAGCACTGAAATGAACACAGGAGTATGGGAGCCCCTACACTGAGAACCAACATGGGTCAAATACCCTGTCTACTTTCTTCCACTCAGGATTGTCTACTGAGCCCATCACAGAGAACACATATCCATTTGCATATCAGTCTGAACCCACCCACAAGGGCAGTCCAGCATCAATATGCTAGGCAAATCTCCTCTGAACAAGAGTACCATCAGCAACCTCAGACACTTGCGTCGGGTCCCATCAGTGGGATGAAGCTGAGCCTCTCTAAGACACAGTGAGCAAGGGGTCCACGTCTGGATTACCCTGGGTTACTTAGGGTGAAACCCCAAGTTTTACAAAGTTACAAAGGAGTGTGGGAGCTCCTCTACTCAGAATGAACATGGGTCAGATACCCTGTTCTATGGAATTTTGTCCACTCAGGAGGGTCTACACCCACGTTTTAGCTCACTGCACCCTTCACAGAGGGGAAACATCCATTTGCATATCAGTCTTTGTCCCACCCACAAGAGCAGTCAAGCACCGAAATGCTAGGCAAATCTCCTCTGAACAAGAGCACCATCAGCAATCCCAGACACGTGTTTCGGCCTATTCGGGCCTCATCACTGTGGTGAAGCTGAGCCTCTATAAAACACATTGGGCCTCATTTCGAGTAGGTCGGTAAGGGTTAACAGTCACCGGTAACAAGAACGGTGCCGTTAAACCCTTACCGCCCTATGACGAGTTCCCTTTGTGGGTCCTTCCTTAATGCCTGCTTTTAGCAGGCGTTAAGGACGGGACCCGCAAAGGGACTCCGGGGTCAATAACGGTACCGTAATTTACGGTATCGTTATTGCCGCCTTCCCTCTTCCCATTGGGCTCTATGGGGGCTCAAATGGGAATGGGGAATGGCCCTGGTGAATGGGGAATTCCCGGTCCCTCCGACCTCGGAATGGACCGGTAATTACTCCATTCACCAGGCCGGAGTTTGGACGAGTTCGGAGGCAGCCATGCCGCAAATAGCGGCGTGGTTACCTCCGAACTCGGAATGAGGCCCATTGAGCAAGGGGTCCATGTCTGGATTACCCTGGGTTAGTCAGGGTGAAACCCCACATTTTGCAAAGTTACAAAGGAGTGTTGGAGTCCCTCTACTGTGCCTGTGGTAGCTGATAGTACTCTTGTTCAGCAGAGATTTGCCTAGCATTTTGGTGCTGGACTGCCCTTGTGGGCAGTTCCCCATATGCTATGTCTGACGCTCGTGCCCTTCTCCTCCAATCAGCATAGTCCTTCATTCACTCCTTTGCTCCATTGTCTGTTTCCCTTGTCTTTGTCATCTCTTCACTCATCTCCACTTCCTGATCCCTGTGGGGTACTCTCGATCTAATTTGTGCCTGAAGTTTTGCTGGACATTTCCCTGTGGAGTCAGACAGAGTGTTCTGTTAATCTCTTAAGAGTTGGCAGCGGACTTGTTCGATGGGCATGTGTGTGATTGTTGCAATGCAAACTGCCCACTTGATGTTGGCCATAAAGTGCTTTCCCACTCCATTAGCTTGGGGCCAAAAGGGTGTAATTCTTTTGTGTCTGAATCCCATGTAGTTTGCAAAATTCTGGACATCCCTGCCGGTGAACGGTGGGACATTGTCTGATTTAACCACCTTTGGTACCCGAACGCTGCAAAGATGCGATCGAGTGATGGTATCAGTGCTGTGGCTGCTGTGGATGTCAGCGTAAAAAAGGGTTGAGTCCCAATTTTTTGTTAAAGTGGGATTGAGCTGAAGTAGGGACTGAGTTGTGAAGTGTCAAAAAACACGCAAAAGAGCTCAATTACCCCACTTTTAGTCCACCTTGCACTTGGGTCAGGGACAGAGGAGAGAATATCGTGATAGATTATCTGTTTTATCTATCTAGGAATCACATAGAACAAACATTATTTTCCAAAGAGTAGGCAAAGTAAAAACACATTTTTTAATCAAAGAAATATTGATAACACAAAGAAATATATGTGATGGGTGCTTTCCGCAAGACACCTCATAAACTTAAAGCAAATTGAAAAACTCAAAAGTTAAAAAGTCCAGCAAAAACACATTTTCTACTAGTGGTGTCTAGAGTTAGTATAGTGACATTTGTAACAAATCACCTTGGCAAACTATTTCAAACAATTTTGGTTATTTTACAATTTTTTGGGGGGGGAATACTCTACTTATACAGCATAAAATTTAATGCTGCAGAGAAAAGACACATTAGTTGTAGTGTCTGTGGGATGTCTACATATGTTTCGGCACACAGATTACATCAACACCATCCCTGGTGTTCTGCTGTTTTAGTTGTGGCCCTCTCCAGGACGGTATATTGTTTTTCAGTTGACAAAAAGTTCAAAAAACAAATCCCCAGGTGTTTCACACTTTTTTCGTGCTGTAAAAAATGAAGAAACGGAATTTGTGTTAATGCTTGGTCTACAGCGAAAGAACACGATAAAAACTCTTTTGGTAAAAGTTTGTGTGAGTTGGGCTTTTTATTTCCCATTTCTCAACTTTTCACTGACCTTTATATGCTCTTGTGGTTGGACTAAAGGTTGGTTTCTATAGCGGGGGAAGTGGAAGATCACTTCTTTTTCATGAATACCGTTGTGCAGCGAAATTATTTCTGTTCTGCTTTCGCGGTCAATGCGCGATTTTGTCAGCCAGGAGGCACTTGTGAAAATATTTTCTTTCAAGCAAGATTTCTTCTTCGGACCTAGTTATGAAAAACAATCATATTTTTGATTTTGCTAATTGTTTCTTAATGTGCAGGATAGCACATGTTATCTCGCATATGTACTTACCTTGTGTTTCTTTGGTGATTTACTGTTAGCATTGACGCTAGGTCCCAGAGGCCTTCAGACTTAATTCGGACACGGTCTTTCAGTTTAATGCCGTTTTATTTCTGTCTCGCCCACCAGCCTGTGAGGACAAAAGGTGGGGAGGACGTTAGGAGGGCTCTTCTTTAGTTACTCATAGGCTTTCCATAATTTAAAAGAAACGACATCCAGATGTTTCTGTGCCTTAGTTCATCCCGCTTTTCACATCTCGGATATTGGAAAAAACGGGGATGGTTTACCTTATAAGTGATACCGGTGGGTTCAGAAGTCTCTCGGTTTGCAACAGCTCCTCTCGGTCTGCACGCAGAAGCCAATTCGTCTTTCACTGTGCCGTGGGAGGGTTGTTTTTCTCTTTCGTGTTTGCGTGTCACGTCACTGTACGTGTGCATGTCTGGTCCGCGTTTTTCTTTGGAAACGACATATACGTCTGGTCCAGACGGCCATCTTGGAAAGGTGTAAATTCATTCGGAGGGCTGGTAACTCTGGCTGAGATTCCTTTTTTTTGCAAAATATTTGACTGAGCTTGTCCCGAAGTTCATTTATTCTGCATGATTGCACATTTTATTTGAAATTAATTACTTGTTGCAAATGGTGTCATGCTGCCATTGCTGTGGTTTGTGATTGTTTCCTATTTTGGAGCACCTTCATACTCCTGATGGTCTGGAGAAGATTATGGATTGTATGTGGCACATTATACATTAATGAAGTTAATTGAATGTTCGTCCAGGGCTACCAGCACATATTCCCCTGATCCTCCCCTGATATTCCCCTGATCTTAGAGGTCCAAAGAAGTCTATTGCCTCTTCCTCCCACAATCCGCCAGGGAGTTCTGACATGATTAGTGGTTCTGGGAAGACTGTGGTGTGTAAGCTCAGGCAGATGTGGCAGGATTTCACTGTGTTCTCTATTAACCTGTCCACTCCTGGGAACTCTACCTTGCTTTGCAACATGCGTTTGGTGGAGACGATTCCACGGTGGCCGTCGTGTGCTATCTCTATGACCCTCCGGTGGAGAGTTATCGGTATTATTATTCTGTCTCCATTTAACAGTAAGGATGACGGTGATATGGACAGTTCCTCTTTTGACTTTGCCAGGGTTTTGAACAGCCGCGCGTCCAGCGCTGCACTTGCCTGAAGTGCCTCTTTTTTCATCCTCCAATTCCGATACATGACATCACTAGTGCTAGCGTGGCATCTTCAGCTGTGTGTTTTGCAAGTTCTGTCAAGGCAATGGCGGGTGTCATGTCAGGGTGAATTATGTAATCGATGTATCCATCCGCCATATCTCCGTAACTCCAGCGAGTGGGTGTCGAGAGAAGAAGTCTGCTGGGTTTTTGTTCTTGCCGGGATTGTGTCGTATGGAGTATTTGTATTCCTGGAGGCGGAGTCCCCATTTCTCAATTTGTGGTGGTATCTGTGCTGTTGGTTTCCCGTAGATCGTGATAAGTGCTTGATGGTCCCTGATTACCGTGAATGGATTGCCATATACGAACAAATGTAAATGCTTTCATGCCCACACAACCATTAGGGCCTCTATTTCAGCCTAAGAATACCTCTGCACTGTTTCCGTTAGGCTCCTACTGGCATAGGACACTATTTTTCTTTTGGCATGGTCACTCCCGGAGTGCTAGGATTCTCCCCAGTCCTACGGGGCTAGTGTCCACAGTGTTCTCTGTCTGTAAATTGGGATCAAAATAGGACATACATACCGCCGCAGCCACATCCTTCCATATTGCATCAAAACTTTCCTGTTGCGCCATTCAAATTTGGCATCCTGTTTCGTGAGTGTTCGCATGGACGAGCTGGTGGTGGTTGCGAAATCTGAGAGGTATCTGGTGCAATACCTTGCAAGACCCAGGAAGGATCGTACTTGCGCAACAATTCCTAGTCTTCGAGCCTCCGTCAGTGGGTTTATTTTGTCATGGTCAGGTTGAATTCCCTTTTGAGAGAAAATGTGTCAGAGGAATTTTAGTGTACTTTTGTTAAAGTCACATTTATCTTTGTTCAGTGTAAGGTTGGCATCACTCAGTGCTGTGCATACCTTCATAAGTGTAGCAACATGCGTTTCATGCGAATGTCCAAACACCAGACTGTCATCACAATAGTTGATGCCACCAAAGCTCTCTGCAACTCCGCTCCGGGTTTCGGTATAGCTGCTGGGTGAATCAGCTGTTTGTATTGAAGGAGTGACACTGGCGTGTTCCCAGACATCACCAGTGAACTCCATGCTCCATGCGGTTTCCAGAGGCCATAAAGTGGCTACCTCGGTTGCCCAGGTGACCCTAAACAACAACAACTTGCCCAGGAATCATCATCACCGTCTGCCCAGGTTCGGATTGGATTCCCCTGCCTGCCTGCCCCTCCTGCCTTAAAGGGAGAGGTAGGAGACCGGCAGGTGAAGCCGAGCAGGGAAGGCCAGAGGAAAAGGCCACCAAAGCTCTCTGCAGCTCTCCGCTGCTCAGAGATGCTCTATGCTGCAAGCCCAACCATTATCGGAACAGTTGAAGGTAAGCAGCCCCCTGCTAGCCCTTCTGTTGTATCCTTTCCAGTGAGTCGCCCTAAGAAGCACTCAGCACCTCATCCTACGCAAGCAATACTATCCGTTAGGGCCATGCGTCTCAGAGGAACGTGCGTTTAGGTTCTAGACTTTTTTACTCCCTGTTCGCCCTCTGTGCCTTGCCGCACTGGGCCACCCTCTATAGCAGAGTTCCAACCCATGCGGCTGACCACGTGACTTTCCCCTTGGCCCTGTCATATTCTGGAATCGGCCTCATTAAAAACGCTGCAACATTGCAAAGCTGTAGGCGTCGGGAACCATAGCGTCTGCACTCCATGGCTCCAAATAGATCTCCCAGACCCCCTGAAAAAATGCAGCGATCTAAAGCTATTGTCACACGTGCCAATGACCCATCGTGCATTCCACTAGGTACCAGCCCTAACACCACGCCTGTAATTGTGCCAAATGCTATTGCCTGTCTTGTTGCACCCATGCCTAGGGCCCCTACCAATGTGCCTGTAACTGTGGCTATTGAGAATACAAATCATGCTGCACCCATTCCTGTGGACCCTACCAATGTGCCTTTAACTGTGACTATTTAGAATACTAATCATGCTGCACCCATGCCTGTCGCCCCTACCAATGTGCCTGTAACTGTGACGATTGAGAATACAAATCATGTCGCACTTAAGCCAGTGGCCCCTACCAATGTGCCTTTAACTGTGACTATTTAGAATACTAATCATGCTGCACCCATGCCTGTCGCCCCTACCAATGTGCCTGTAACTGTGACGATTGAGAATACAAATCATGTCGCACTTAAGCCAGTGGCCCCTACCAATGTGCCTTTAACTGTGACTATTTAGAATACTAATCATGCTGCACCCATGCCTGTCGCCCCTACCAATGTGCCTGTAACTGTGACGATTGAGATACAAATCATGTTGCACTTAAGCCAGTGGCCCCTACCAATGTGCCTGTAACTGTGCCTATTGAGAATACTAATATTGCTGCACCCATGCCAGTGGCCCCTACCAATGTGCCTGTAACTGTGACTATTGAGAATACTAATCATTCTGCACCCATGCTGGTGGCCCCTACCAATGTTCCTTTAATTGTTCCTATTGACATCACATATTTTGCTACACCAGTGCCAGGGGCCCACTTCAAGGTGACTGTAATATTGCCTACTGACAGTACCAGTCCCAGGAACTCCCCTTGGCTCCCTCTCAGCTGCGCCCTTGTCAACGCCCGCTCACTCCCAGCCCACGTATTGGACATTCACGACTTCATTACTAGAAATGACCTTGATTTATTAATCATTAGCGAAACTTGGCTCCACGAAGCGTCAGGACAAGCCCTAGTACTAGCCCTCTGTACTTCGCGAGAGGCGCTAGAAAAAGAGCTGCACACTCCGCCTGGTTAGCTCACCTTGTGATAATACTGAATCAGCATTCAAGACTATTTCCAAAGAATATAAAGCTGCTATTATCAAAGCCAAGAGCAATTCCTTCAACACCAGGATAGCAAATGCCAAATCCGGCTGCAAAGAAATCTTTGCCATTTTCAGAGAGTTGGAATCACCAGCTCCCATTCCGCCTTCCACCTCCAAAAAAGCAGACTGAGAATAGTATCAAGCTCAACATCCTGCAAAGCAAAATCATCACCCATCAACAGGCCCTAAGCCAACAAATTGCGACCTACATTGTAATTCCACCCATGACTCCCCCTCCTTTTCCTTCAAGAAAATTAATGAACAGGAAGCCATTGCCCTCCTTAAGTCAGTCACGCCGTTCAACTGTAAAGGAGATGCCTGTCCCGCACAACTTATTAAAGAATGTTCCTCCACCCTAGCCCCTTTCCTGACAGCTTTTATCAATGTCTCCTTCACATATGGACTTGTCCCTGCTTGACTCAAAGAAGCCTGGGTACGCCCACTCTTCAAGAAACCCGCACTTGACCCAGCCGTCCCAGGTAACTACAGGTCCATTACTACAGTCCCATTCCTATTAAAACTCCAGGACAAAGCAGCCTAACTGCAGGTCCAAAACTTCCTTGAAGCCAATTGCCTTCTTGGTGTACACCAATCAGGCTTCCGTCCCGGCCATGGGACAGAAACTGCACTTCTAGACCTTAAAAATCAAATTGATGATCTCAGAGACGCAGTCAAACCAGCACTCGTCCTACTACTCGACCTATCGGCAGCTTTTCATCTTGTGGATCACAATACCCTGTGACACCTCCTCTCGTCCACAGCCAACTTCTCCTCTAAGGCCACAGCTTGGATTGCGTCCTTCGTCCAGGGTAGAGTTATGAAAGTCTTCTCAGACCAAGTTTGCGCCAACCCAGATCTGATCAAATGTGGTGTCTCGCAGGACTCCTTCATTTCACCCACCCTTTACAAAATCTTCATGAGACCCTTATTCAACTTCCTGGATGAGTTAGGCATATCAAATACAAACTATGCAGATGACACATAGGTGCTCTCTCCCCTCACCGGCAACTATGACTCTAGGGAAAAGCTAAACTGCATTTACTCCAAAATTCAGACCTGGATGGCAGAAAACTGGCCTTGCCTCAACAGCAAAAAAACTGAACTGCTACTTATTGGGTCCCCGGCAAACCTAAAGAAACTCGACGAAAAGTACAACTCTTTTACCATTGATGGGCAGTCAAAACCCTGGGGGTCTTCTTAGATTCCAATCTCACCATGAGTAGACAGGTCAACGCGATTGCATCTGCTGCGGCATGCCACTCAAAACTGTTCAATGCAGCCAGACCCTTTTTATCTAGGCAGAACTGCCTCACCAGAGCAATTGAGTCCCAGTTGGACTATTACAACACTCTCCTAACCGGCACCTCTGCTAAAACGCATGAGAAAACTCCAGACCATATGGAACAATGCCCTCCGGGCTGCTACCGGCATCTCAAAAAGAGAACATATCACTGCTACTGGGAGATTAGTCCACTGGCTCCCCATCAAGGAACGCATCACCTTCACAACCCTCACCATCACACACAAATGTATAAACAGCGCTGCACCCCTTTACCTCTCCCAGAGATTTGCTAAACCCTTCTCGGACAGACCTACAAGAACGGCATACACTAACATGGTCACCATTCCCAAAACCCTGAGGACTCGTGCTGGAGGCTCTAGCTACCCTTTCATCGCTGCGACTCAATGGTCTCTATTGAGACCTAAGGAGCACTGAATCACACATAGCTTTCAGGAAATCCATAAAAACACTGTTGTTTGTATAAAGGGGCCTCCCAGATTTCTGTTGCCTTCCTCTCCTCTTTTACCTTTGCACCCATGCACTGTAACCTTGTCGGTAGTCTATGAGTTATGATTTTTGCAATGTTTTCCATGCACCTGCTTACTGTTCATTATGCCTAGGTTTTGCTCTCTGTAACCCAAGAGCAATCCTTCGTACCATGTAACTAATACACCTACTTGCAACAGCGCCGGATGACCTTGGGCTGCAGTGCGCTTTACAAATCCAAAAATAAAATAATATAATTCAGTATATGTCTAATGAGTTTGTGTATTTTATCTTGCAATGTTTCAGCCAGTAATGAGCCTGAAACATAGGTGTTTACATTTGAAGAGTCCTAGGTGTGTAGTGAAGGTTGTTATGTAACGTGACTCCTCACTGAGCTCAATTTGGTGGTAATCCTTGTTTAAATCAAGGCAGGAAAATATTGTGGCACCGTTTAGAAGGTGCATCATATCAGTGACGCAGGGTGCTTGGTGATGTTCCCGGAGAATCACTTGGTGCAGTGCCCTCATGTCGAGACATAATCTTATTTGGCCATCTGCACTTTTCTTCGATACCGGGATGACTGGCGAGACCCATGATGTGGGTCCCCTCACATGCTCTATGAAGTCCCCTACCAACAGCGACAGTAGCTCCTTTTCAACTTGATGCTGAATGTTGAACGGGATCCCTCTAAAATACTGTGCTATGGGATTCACAGTTGGGTCAATGTGTAGAGTTATTTTTCGGCCTTTGAGTTTTACAATACCCTTGAAAAGACTTGAAAAGTTTGCCACCACTTTTGCTGCCAGAAACATGTATTTCCCTGCCATCAATTGGTATAAGATTTGGATAGGCCAATTTGAACTGCAGATTTGAAACTTAATATGCAGCACTTGTGGCCCCAATTGCCAAGGAATGGGCTATTTGATCTTTCTTGTCTTTGTTGTGGCACAACTTTCTGAAAGCGCCCAGACATGGTAGTTGTTCTTCTGCTCGGTATGCGTAGATGTCCACTTGAGCCTTGAGTAGCCTTGGCCTGCACTTGAGTTTTAGGTATTCTGATTCTGACATGGTGTTGATTGTTGCTTCATAGTTCACTAGATATTCAAATTCCTGATTTTGTATGGTCAATGTCAGGGTGGGACTATGCTCTGATGTGGTAGCATTCCCTAGCATCTGTCCGTGCTGAATTGTGAATCTGATTCATTGGTGGAGAGTGGAGATTTGTATAATCTGTGTATTCTTCTTCTCCCTTTTTGGTGACCTTACAGGGATTTCAAGTGCCTCCTCTTATGTGTCGTCTCTCCCTGTGGTATTTTCTAACAGTGTCTCTCGTTCTTTCCTCCTTGTGGTATATGGGTGGGGACCAATGTCTGTTTAGTACTCAATCTGTGGAAGTGGTCCTCATTGCCTTTGAATTTTAGCACATTGCTCGATAGTGATCTTCTCCACACAGGCAGCGGACATCTGACCAATGGCCGGGCTTGATCCGTTGTGGGGAAGGTCGTGCCTGCATCGAAAACATTGACATTTTTTCTATCTGGTGTCGAGTGACGTGGCTAGCTGTGACGTCATATAGTTTATCCCATCTTCTTCGATGATGGACACTGGTATATATGTGTCTTGCTCAATGTAGAGATTTGCAGGTCTAGGGCTGACAATGTCCTTGCCAGCATGAGTATTTCTGCCAACAAGTGTGGAACTTTCAGCAGCTTCTTTTTTAGCACCAACGACTCACAGCCTGCAATTTCTTGGGACTTTATAGCTTCTTCGTTATTGTATAAGTGAAATTTGCAGTGTTTTTCTCTGGCCCTTAGTCGTGTGATGAATGTATCCATGCTCTCCCCTTTGAACTGCGTGGTGGTGTGAAAGATGGGCCTCTCATAGTCCACCCTTCTGCGCATGGCAAAATGCTCTTTTAATATCTTCCTAAGGCCATCATATTTGTATTCTACGTCATTGGGTAACTTGAAGATGATATCACGTACCTCCGGACCTGCAGTGACAGTGAGTTAGCCAATGATGCCTTTGTCCTCCCTCTTGAAGTTCTACTGCATCCAGGTAAGCATCGAACTCCTTCATCCACCTGGTCCATCGTAGACCCAAACTGGTGGTATCTACTGTGTCAAAAGGCACTAATGAATGCACAGGGATTGCATCCCTCCCTTTCTGGTTCTGTGCGCAGACAGGTGCAGCCGGATTCTGATCCTGGTCTGACATGGTGTCTTCTGGCCCTCACGCCCTTTGTTTCTGTACTTGGCTGGAAAAGGCCCTTTTCTGCTGTGCAGGCAGGCTCATACAACTTCCTGCACCTTCCTTGTGTTCTGTGCAGTGCTGCTTCCTCCCTCTGATGTCTTTCTAGTCACTCCAGGACATCTGTGGATGTTCCAGGCCGTATATGGGGTGCTATATGTGCTCTGCGCACTCACCCAGGGGCCACAGGCCTGGCCGGTTCCTCCCTCGCCTCCCGTGAATCATCCACTTCATTCTGGAATGCTGTAGTAATAAGCACATGATCTGCTGACTCGGAGCGAGTCGGCTCTTCCCTCGCCGCCAGTGTGGTGTCTTTGCTTATACTACGAGGGCGCGCAGGGGCGATCGCAGCGGCAGCGCATGCACACACACCAGGAATGCTGAATGGAAACTAAAACTGTAATCGCACGCGATGCGTGCGCAACAATCCTGAATCACATGACCCTTCATTTGCATTGGCGCTTCAGATGACAGTGACATCTCGCGATGCTACATTGCTGATTATTTGTTGGCAAGTAGTGGGAACAGTGTAGTAACCTATTGGAACACACCCACAGACGAGGAAGTATCTGGTAGAGTCGTACGTGGATGACAAAAGGCACACATAGCTTGTTCCTTACTACCCAACATAAGCACCTAGCCCATTTATACTGAAGTGGTTTCTACCAGTCAACAGATTCCAAAATGGCTTCCGCAAGCAAACTGAAAATGAAATGGTTGGATATGAGATAAGCTTGCTCTAGACTATTGCGCGTAAGCCTGTATGTACACTTCCACCTTCTCTACAAACCTCATGTTGTGTGGTCATGAAGAGTGTCCCTCTTAAATAAGCAAACAGTATTGGGAGCCTGGAATGTGGGTAATAACTTCCAAAAGCCGGATGATTTACCCATGTGCTAATTAATTTGCCATCAATGTTGCTGCTGTTTGTATACGTGTTTTTCCCTATGTGTTTAATATGAAAATAGTTGCCACTGGGAAAAAAGGAAGCCAACGGTTTTTTTAAAAGAATTGTTTTACTTTCTTTGCTGAAAACATAAAATAAAATGAAGTAATCACATTTGGTTTACGTTACGCAGCTTAGATTAGAGAAATAGTACAATTTATCTTTGCACTAGGATTTTCTTTTCTATAATAAGGATTGAGACAAATATATCCCAAGCTGAAAACCTCCAGCGAAGTGCATTTGCTCAATTTCTAGCACAGGTTCAAATGTTAGGCAATCCGGCCCCATCACTGCTCTGCAGTCCCCAGCAAATGGCGAAAACGGTGCACATCTATTCTGCACATTTTCTCGCCTGAGCTTCTATGCGCCTGCTGGAGTGCTTCGCCCCCCTGTGGCTCCATTTCCTTATTCGCTCCTAGCCTTACACTGTTCTGGGCTGCTGCCTTTCTTAGAAATTGAAAAGGGATTTTGCCATGAGATGTAGGTCCCTTTCGATGTTGTTTGGGTCATTGTTCATCTGATGTTCTCATTGTAATAAGCACGCTTTCTCCTAGTGCATTGGTCGACTAAGATAGCACCAAGGCTGTGAGCCTGGCTGCTAGTAGCTGTGTAATCAACTATCGCAAGATTTCTGGTTCGTTAAAGTTAACTTAACCACGTTGGTTTTGTTTTTGCTGGCGAACTCACCCTACCAGGCATTTAGCAGACATGCTAGAGCTGCTGGACTATGATTATTTCATATTTGGAAGATATTGGCATGCCATGATCTTGTCATAACATAATAACAATAATATATAACTGGTGTTGTATTATAAATATATAATTGATTATTTATAAGGCTCTAAATAGCCACAGGTTTCGAAGCCCGGACCCAGAGATCGAACCTGTGATGCTGCAGTGTTTTACATGCAAGGCAAGCGTGTTGCCCCTAAGCTATCCTCCAGAGATAATGTACGCATTTGCAGAGTGCAAGTGCTCGTCACAGTGAGCCTGATATTAGACTTCTATTTAAATACATTGGGACTTTATATGACTTTTTTTCATATGATAATTAGTTGTATGTTGAATGCTCTATTTCTTTGAGCCCCACCCAGCCTCCCAAAGGGACAATGTGCCAGGAATTCAGTGATTCGCTGTGGGAAGTAGCACATGCCCACGAACATAGGCAAAGTGGGTCTACTTTATAGATCCATCCTTGTGGGGGCCATGGTACTGATTTCAGAAAAGGTAAGTACCATAAAGTGCTTAAAAAAACAAGTATCACATGTGGTAGAAAGAAAACATATACACAAGTCTCCTGGGCCCTTGTTTGGCTGCTCAAAATTCACCATGAGTGTGCACTCAACATGTATTTTGGTACTTCTGATGCTTTTGTGTTCAATTCAGTAAAAAAAAAAATGTGTACGTATTGTTTTTACAACATAGGCTATGCAGAAGTGCCGGGATTCTTATGTGCACTTTGGATCCAGGATGGTAGTGTTTCACAGTTTATCTTTTATTTTGTTAAGGATACAATATTATATTTACAAAAGAAGCTGTGATCAAATTAAATCAATTACACTTGTGGATTGTACATTAAATATTTGATTTGTTCATTGGCTGAAGAGTTCTAAAACGGGTTGGGGTGACCTTCTTAGCACAATGTATTTCTATAATTTATAGGAAAATAAAGCACACGTTTGGTTTGTATTGGCAACATTAATCAAATAGTATTGAATTGCACTGTATTAGTCATTTATAGAACACCCTTTCCCCATTTGTATGGCCTCAATGCACTTTGTGGTTGGAACGCCATAGGGGTCCGAAGTCCATGTGTGGGAGATTCTAAGAGTTAATTTTTAAGACGCGTGCGTGCACTTGGCCAGGTTAAGACTTAGGTGGGCTGCTGGCCTCCAGCAGCAGCCCGGAGGTCAGTCACGTGGGCGACTGCTGTTGGTGGTTTAGGATAGAGTGCTAGTGCCGGAGACTTGATGTGTGCCCAGCTAGATCGACATTTTTCGTAGGTTGTCGCTATATACTAATGGCAGAGGTGTTGAGGTTCTCCAGGGGGTTCATTGTGAACAGATATGCGAGTTGCTAGACCGGAATTTTCATTCTATAGTGCATGGATGGGTGGAGGTGCCTGAGGCCTGTGTCCACAGAACATGGTGCAAAATATACATACCTTATAATCAGATAGAGTTTGTCTTCAATGTCTGTTCGTAGGTCCAATGCGATTGGCCGCTCTCGACAGTTTTGGTCTCCCTACATTGAGAGTCTGAGCAGTGAGAGAGGGGCCCAGAGGGATGGGGGACAGATGGGGAGGTGCAATTTATCAAGGTGTGCCGCTGCAAACAATGCCGTAAAATGTACTGATTTCTGAATTGTTAGTATAATTTACATATATTTTGGGGCAGTTTGTTATTGTTTTAATGTGAAACTGGATGTCTTTAACACTCACACCATTAGCAATAAAGCTGTGCATGGATAAAACAATTCCTGTATTGCTCCCATGTTTTCTGCATATGTGACACATTTAATTCTGTCCTGCCAGAGTACAAGGATAAACAGAGGATAAAATGCCCACTTAGCCCTCACACTTCTACAAACCAAGAGCAAAAACAATCATATAGGTAAAACAGGCAGAGTTAAGAGATGTACCTCATACGCCTTTTGTGGTAACGTGGGCAGAGGAAAGGCTATACTATCAAGTGGGGTGTGAATGTGGTTCAGTAGCTACCCAAACAGTGAAGTATAACAATCCAAAATAAAGCAATGTGCAATCAAGGTTCTATAAAAATACACATGCTTTAATTGAACACACCATATGCAATAATAACTAAATAGAAAGCACTACAAACATCTACACTTTTAAAAAGTACACAGAATATGCAAGACAGCAGATGCAGCACTCTTGGTAATGAGAGAGAAAGAGAGAGAAAGAGAGACAGAGAGACAGAGAGACAGAGAGATAGAGAGAGAAGGTAATACAAACCACAATGTTCACAGAGATACGTCCTTGGGGTTGTCAAAAGGAATACATGTCACCTAGCCAGTCCCTAGGGCCTATAAATGGACCAAGCTGCGGTTATCATAGCAACATGACCTTTTGCAATGTCTTGGCGGTTGACCTAGCAGTTCAAGCTGAACTGTCACTTTTGATGTGGGACCAAACCTGATTTGCGTATGGTCTTTCCCCTTTGTAATGGCTTGGCAGGCAAAGAAAGATGGTCTGGAGGGTTGCCTAGAGCAATCCCAGAGTTTAAGAATAATTCAAAACCTTCCAACTATCACCTCTTTTGTTTTGCTTATGCCATGGCACTTTGACAACAGTGATCCCAGCTTCTCAGCACTGTTTGGTAGTTTGTGTCAGTTTGAGATGTAGTCATCCAGCGGCAAGCTGGTGTCAAAGCGGGGATGAACTGGAAGAAGACTGCTGTTTGAAGCGGCTTGAGCAGTGAGGATGAAGGAGGCCACCAGGTTTGGTTTGACAGTAGAGGTTCAGTGGTGTTGGGCTGATGACCGGGTGCACAGGCAGGGCAGTTCAATGCAACTTTAAGTATGCTGGAAGAACACTAGCAGAGGTTTAGAAATGGACTCAGTTGGTGATGAAGTGGTTGGTGAGGCAAATGGAAGTTCGAGTAATGCAGATGCAGCAGCACTTCTCTGTTTGAGCCGAGCTAGCAATGCGCTTCAGCTGGTGCACTACAGCTGCAAACTTGGTCGAATGGGCGTATTGCGTTTCGAAAGGTCATGAGCACCAAAGGCAGCTCCAGAGTGTCCTGGCATTTCAAACTGGGTAAAACACACTTGATTCACAGTTTGCAGAGGTTTGATCGTGTAATTACAGGAATCCTGGCTGTCTTGGCTCTCAGGAGCTGTGAGTCCCACTGCAATGTCTCAGGGACAAGGTAAATTCTTTTCCTCGGCTCCCAAACACAGAGGAGATGTGCACACACCTTCAGGGGTCCTGCAGCACAGTGAGGTCCTGGGAAGAGTGTGGCTGGCAGGGTTGCAGGTCTTGTTCCCGCCACAGGCTCACCCCCAATGATCACTGGGAATGGGTAGGGAATAGAGCTTGCCTCTGCCTTGGAACACCTATCTGCTCCTCACTGGAAGACTTTGGAAAGTACTGCCCTCCCAACCGGGTCCAACAAAATCTTCTTCAAGGGCAGAAGTCCAAAAGATGATTCAAAGAAGTCTTGGGACCCCCCTTCTCTTAAAGTCAAAAACCCTCCAGTGGTTGGTCTGAAGCTAGCCTGCTTTAGAAGTCAAATACTGGTAGATGGATGAAGTGGACTTTGCCTTCTGACATCACACAAAATGTACTTTGTGCTACAGGAAGTGGAGAGGACTGGAAGGAAACAAAGAGGCAGAGAGAAACAAGACAGTGGGACCCTCTAGCTGTAAAGAGATCCCTCTGTCTAGACTAACCATGCCCGGCCCTCTTCAATACAATCAACGGACTTTAGGTATGTAGCACCCTTGTGTGGTGCTAGTCTTTTGTGAATGGGTGTGCCGTGTAGGGGCTGCCTGCCCTGACAAAGGAACAAAGAGAGACATTTCCCCAGTTTACCTTCCTGCCAGCAGTGGCAAGGTCCAGCTTGTCTGGGCAGAATACATATAACCACTTCACAGCTGAATTGGGCTCACAGGGCTGACACGTGTGATATCAAATTGCTGTGGCTGTATGATTATGAGAAATACCATCCACCATACCATAACTCAGGTATGGATTATATTTAAAGAGGTATCTGTCACCTGGATAGTAGACTTTTGATTATTGGGTTTTGTTACAGGGGTGCATATTTAAAATTCAGCCCCTGCGCTGCAGAGACACATCTTTCACTGCTGCTGTCAAATGGGCACATGTGACCTCTAAACATGCTCTGTGCTGCTGATAGAGCAGATGCTGAAGGTGGGGATACTTATGCAACAGGGAATAGGTAATCACTGCTTTTGGCATGGAACTTTAAGAAAAGGGAATCTGATTAGCAGTGTTACCTTTCAGAGATGGAAATACCTGCATCCTGTTATTATTTATTAGTATCCAGCGGGGGGTAGTCTTGGCCTCCTAGCCGAAGAGGAGAATCAAAATTGGGCTTTACCACATGCTAAAGCCAAAGCTCCGAGCTGGGGCTTCCATCTTCCCCTGCTGGATAATGAGGTAAGTGCTCCCCCGTGCCCTGCATTCCTATCCCCCCTTTTCCACACATTTCACCCCCTCCAATCCTTGTGCCATTTACCTTCCACTTTTACGTCCATCGCCGGCACGGGAACAGTAAGTGTCCCTATGGACGACTTGCCACCATGGAAAGGGAGAAGGGACTACAAGTAGTACCTTCTCCCCTGATCCATGGCAGCCATCTTTTTTTGTATTATTTTTTAAGTTGAGAAACAGCATACACGTACTTTCGCAACTTAAAAAATACACCCTTATTATCCTGGTACAAAGTGCTGGGATATTAATAGAAATATTAGCCTCACAGAGGAGTGTTACCGGGCTGCTTGACTAATAATAAAAAAAATCAGGGCTTCTACAACCTTGCCAGATGGCAATTCCTCACAGTATGCACATTGTTAATGTTAATGTTAATTATTTCTTATAAGGCACAACTTGCCCGTATGCCACAGTGTGCAGCAACCAAGAGAGCTCAGTAGAGAGAAGCAAAGCGTAGACCAGGGAGATGCAGGGGTTGAAAGACACTAGTCATAAGAATTAAATAGAAATGTTTTAAGAGATTTCTTCGGGGAGGAAAGCTCAGGGAAGGTGTGAAGAAAACAGGGACAGAGTTCCAGAAATGTGGGGCAACAGAGTCAAAGCTAGTGCCACCAAAGTGGGCAAGCTTGTAATGAGGTTGTGTACGTTTATTGGAGTTGTTGGATAGTAGAGCGTGAGATGACTGAGAAAGCTTAATTCTTTCTTTCAAGAAAGATGTGGCATTTTCTTTGAGGCACTTATGAGTGAGGGAAAGTACCTTATATGAAATGCAGTGCTTAATAGGAAGCCAGTGTAGGGAGTTACGGGGTTCAGTGACATGGCTCCTTCTGGAGATACCACTTACTGCACAAACAGCATTATTCTGAATCACCTGTAAGGAAAGTAGATTGGACTGAGACGTACCAGCCAAGGGGCAGTTGCTATAGTGAAGTCTGGAGTAGACCAAGGCACCGGCAAGTGCCACAGTATTGGTGGTGGATAAGTAAGGCTTGATTTGTCTGATAAGGTGTGTTGTATAGGCACAGGAGACCTTCAGCTGGCTGACATGTTTGATCATGTTGACATTGGCATCTAAATAAACGCCAAGGGTCTTGAGCCAGGGACTGGTTTGAATTGTAGTTCTGGAGATATTAAAAACTGAATATCTGGAATCCAGTTTGGCACGACGTTGAGGAGTACCAACAAGAATGATCTCAGTTTTATAAATAAAGAATCAAAATTGATTTATTCTTTTTATTTTGGGGGGGTTCCCCTGTCGTGAAAAGCCTCTAGGAACTTCTTGTGGTAACCTGCACTTTCATTAGCCTACTGAGCTATCTTGCGTATATTTAGAGCTTATTCGAAGCGTGGAGGAAAATGCTGAACCAGCCAGGCCTCTCGAACTGGGTGAGCCTGCATGCTTGTGAGGGGTTAACTGCAAAGGCCCTTCTTTAAGACATAAACATCTAGTTTTGCAAGAAGCCCTGCGCAGCTTCTAGGAGCCAGGCACAGCCTTGCTCTTCTTCGCTCATCGAGTCAGGTGCACTGATAACACTGGAATGTAGTAGGCCTTCCCAAAACAACGTACACGGAGCCTGGGAGCCAAGACTGGCCGTTTCTAGTTGTAACTTTACAGGCGAAAACATGTTTTGCTGCATAAAAGGTTGGCCCCAGAAGATTCTCGAAGAGCTAGTACGTCATAGTGATTGACATGCAGCCCCTAATAAGGGAACTTTACCTGGGCCAGTTAGGGGAGGACTCTTCCTGGGCTGTTCGTGAGACGCACGCATGGAGAGGAACAGCGCCTGGACAACCAGCCGTGCACTAGAGGGCAGAGGCTCCTGGCATCACATTCCCGCTTTGGGTGGAGGCCTTCAGGGGACTAGGCCAGTCCCTGAATGGTGCCGGGCATACTGAGTGGCGTGGGTCCTGGGTGTGATTCAATCGTACCTCCATCTACAATTCCTAGGAGCGTAAGATCTATAATAGCATATTCATCTGTGATTGATACTCTGTATTATTCAGCCTGCACTTTAATTCCCATATTACTGAAAACTGCTGCTTGATTATAATTAGTGTATGTAGTAAATAAATGCAAGCATCAAATCTTCTGTGTGATTGGCTTTCCTCCAGACTGAGTTCATTGTGCCTTGCATAGATTCTTACTTGTGTGGGAGAGTGATTAGGAGTAATTTATTGCACCAAGGGCTGGCCCCAGGGTGGATTGTGGGTTCCCCTTTTCGCTACATTCCCCAACCCCCATCCCCTATTGTTTCTGAACTATTCCTGACCCCCACGCCCCTTATATACACTGTCCCAACTCTGCCTATATATTTCGATGAGTTATTTCATTAAAAAATATGTGTAAAAAAACCCATTGAAATAATTACTGTTAATGAAAGGACATTATACCGGGAATTTTTGATCAGTCAGTCCAGTCCTCAATGGTAGCATGTATAGAAGTGATTTTAATGAGGTCCAACTCATAATTGCCAGTCAGTTTGATCACCACCTGGGTATCTGTCACATCGTGGGGTAGATGGCGAGTCTGGGATCGGTATCGACACTGTCCGCCATAGATCCTGCCGACACGTTCCTTCTCCCCTGCGTGTTTGCAGGTCTAGTCTTTCTCCGCTCGCGTACGCGACCGGGAGCTTTTAGCCTTCCACTTCCGGGTCGCGTACGCGTTGCAACGCTCCCGGATTGTTCTGCTTGCTTTTGCCTCTCTAGGAAGCCTTCTGTGTTACCTCCGCCCGTTCCTGCGGGTTTCTTCCTCCCCTTACGTTCGTTTCCTTTTTTCCCCTTTTCTTCCCGTCTCTCTCTCTCCCTCTCGCTCTCCTCCGTTCTGTGTTCCCTCCTCCTTTTTCTTTCTACTTCGCTGCTCTACTCGCATCTGCTCTACCTTCCCTCTCTCGCCTACTATTTTGGTTCTGCCTCAGCCTCCCGTTTTGTGAACGGTTCCTCTTCCTGTGTACCGACCTTGCCTGCCATTTGGACTGCCTCAGCCTCCCGTTTTTGTGAACTGTTCCTCCTCCTGTGTACCGACCTTGCCTGCTAATTTGGACTGCCTCAGCCTCCCGTTTTGTGAACTGTTCCTCCTCCTGAGTACCGACCTTGCCTGCTATTTTGGACTGTCTTCGTCTCCCGTTTCAGTGGACATTGGTCCTTCATGTGAAGCTTACCCAACCTGCTTACAGATCACAACCTGAAATCCTCCACTAGGGGTTTTTTGTGCCTTTGGCTTTTTCCCCTTATCCGACGGTCACGGAGGATCTTTCACCGCCTTACCTATACGGTGTCGCGGTGGCGTCCTTTCGTGGCCGTCCATATCTTCACAAAAAAAAGGAGAAACCAGGAGACAAGCAAGGAAAGAAAATCAGGAAAAAAGACAGAGGTGAGGAGGAGGGGGAGGAATTTGAGACTGAAACTTCAGTTGAGGAAGAGGACATTGCTGACCTTTGTGATAGTATCATCGGTGTAGTTTGTATAACTCATGCCTATGCTGTCAAGAAGGTCAAGGAGGGGACGAATGTTTAAGTTAAAGAGAGTGGGAGAAAGAGATGCAACCTGAGGGACACCACATTGCAGCTATTGGATGGGACTTTTGTAGCCCCCTGAGGCAACGCAATCAGATCTGGGACCTAGAAATGAGGAGAGCCAACATAAGGCGCTATTGGAGCTGTTCGCGATAGTTCCTAGTCTGTCCAGCAGCAAAGAGTGATCAACCAGATCAAAAGCTGGAGAGAGATCTGGGACCATTAAGAGGGAAATCTGTCCAGGCTAGCTTTAAAGTCAACCAGAGCGGTTTCTGTGCCAAATGATGTGTGAAAAACGGATTGTAATAAACCCAGTAGATGGTTATTTTCAATGTGTTGCTGTAGTTGACTGTATGTGACTTTGTCCACACGTTTTAACAAAAAGGTAACATTAGTAATATGGCGATAGTTGTCCGTAGAGGTAAGCTCAAGAGAAGCCTTATTTAGGATCAGGGAGATCCAGACATCCTTGAGAGAAGCAGGCACAGTAGAATTGGTAAAAGATGAATTAACCAGTCTAGTGCAAGAGGGGCTAGACAACTGAAAACGTCCTTAATCTTAGCAAGAGGACAAATGTCGTCAGGGCAGGGGGGTGGCTTAAGGTTTTGGACAATATTGGATCATTCAGATTCTCAAATCTCTTTGAAATTGATTGCGATGTTAAAATGAATTGCGACGTTAATGCCCTAAATTAACCAATGACCTTTTGCAAGGCAATGTTAATCTGTTATGTTATGTAGTACTTTCAGCAAAGTGCTTCACGCAGAACATTTTAATGTATAATTATTATAATCATCTGAAATGGGTACTTTTTGAACATCCTCGAAATGAGGAAAAGGGGTGGTGGCCTTGCAGGGATTGGAACCTGTGAATGCAAACAGAGCTCAGTAATGAGTGCTTACCCCACTGGGCTCTCTTATAGGCTTTGATCTGTATGTGATATTCAATACATTTCTGCATGCTTGTTAGGAGAGCCCACATTATGACTATCTGTGGATTGGAGAGTTTCTGGCTTCAGGATGGATAGGTTAGTGCGTTTTATGTGTTTTGGTGGCCTGATCCGGAAAAGTAGCAAATGCCATACAGTCTCTACCGCGCATGAAGACCTCCAGCAAAATCCTCCCGTTGAAATCTGTAGATATAAAAGATCTCATGACATTGCATTTGAATTAGGAGTGGCCCTCATTACTATATCATCGTCTGCATTATCTTTCCCAGGTAATGTCAGATGTTTTTTCTGCATACAGGGATAAGTTCAGCTGAGAGATATATGCCATTGCCTTGTGACCATGTGCGCTGTACAGTGCCTATTATGAGGTCTCCACGGGAAGCAGTCAGCTCGTCTTGTTTCCACTAGTTTGGACCAAGGCTCAGTTTTAATACATGTTGGCCTTATTGGAGACTTTTTCTTGTAAACGTGTCTTCTACTGCAGCGTTAGCAGTGCAGTCTGAGCTTCTGGATGTTTGCAGAGCATTGATTCAATTTGTTTCCATTGCTATAGACAGGCCTTCACGTGGTCTTGATTTTGAAATCTATGTTGCTTTGCCATTATTATGTAATTTGTGGTACCTTTCAGGGCTTCTGTTTAATGATGTATTTTGTGCCCTCAATCGATCTCATACTTTTCTCTGAAAATCAGAGCATTTTGGAAATAATCGAAATGAGATAAAGTGGCCATGGTTGTCTCGTGCAGTGAATGCCGAACAAGACATCGGGGGACAAGCTTTTTCACATAGACAGCAACCTTCAGTACAGGGTTGGATTTCTTATAATGGATGAGAGAAACCGATAGTCCCTCTTTTCTGTCTAGTGGATTCGGCAGATGGTCCTAGAGACTGGGCAGGAGGATGCAGGAAGCCAGGCCTGGGAAAGGGAGAGCAGATCAGGGACGAGGCACAGCGTGCAGCACAGTCCTCAGGAAGTTGGAGAAGGACGAGCCCTGTCTCCCTCATTGGTGAAGACAGGCTTTCCACAATATTGGAGTCATGTGTGAACCAATGTGTGTGAGCTCAGGGATCTGTAAGGCGCATGGTGCTGAATGGTCTGAGTTGCATCTCAGGGGGGGGCGGGAGAAGGGAAAAATCAGCTCATCACCCTCTGGGGGTACATTGTGCTAAAACCTAGAAGACTTTGCAGAGATGACTGAATAGCTGGGGATTCAGCTGGAAGCCTAAACAGGGGCATTGTGGCAGGCTCGGTGGGGATGCGTGGGCTAATACTGCTCTCCTTTGGATACGTTGATGTTTAGGACCTCCATCCATTCAATTGCACTTCTCTTGCTGAACTGCCAATGCCAACAGAGAGGAATGCAGGGGTCAAGTCCTAAAAATAAAAGTGGGGGGGGGGGGACTCATCAACAAACGCTATGGCATGGGGTGTCGCCATAAATTAGCATATAAAGGTGAAATATGCACATTTTGTTAAATTTGCTTTGCATAACCACCCAAATTGCACAGGATGAATGGCATTAGCCTTTTTATAAAATCAACACACACAAAAAAACCAAGAGAACATATTTTCTTCTAATAGTGTTTTTGAAAACGTTAAAAGGTGACACATATGCTGTGGGCATGTTCAAGGGTGTCTGACTTTTGGTCAGATGTGTTGGATAGGCTGGCCATTGTGGTGGAGGAGCACCTTCCACGTGACTTTCATTCCACTATTTTATTGTCAAACAGGGGTAGGGGGACTAAGGCCAGGGACAAAGCGGATTGGATCAATAAGGTCTTGGTGATGGTGGCAAAGCAGATATTGCGGGTTTGGAAGTCAAGGAAGAAACCTAAAGTGGAGGAGTGGTTATTGGATCTGAGAACTCTGTCAAATTATGAGAAAGTTATGTTTTTAAAACAGGAAAGTGAGGATGATTATTTAAGACTGTGGGGGTCCTTCAATGAATTATATGATTAGGCTTTCTTTGTTTTATACACAATTGTTAGTACACTTGGATGGGGAGTTTGGACTGGATGTTATTTGCATCATTGTTTGTTGGGCTTTTTCGTGTTGTCTTGTCTTGATTGTAGTGTGTCCAAAGTTTACTAATTGTATAGATGGCTAAATGGTACTTTACGATTTGTTTGCTTCTCTATTTCATGTATTATATTGATTGTTTTGTAACTTTCATAACTGCTATATGATCTATACGATGTACTGGTATTTACTGCTATATGATCTATACGATGTACTGGTATTTAGCTTGAATTTTGTTCCTGTTTTTTCCTGTATGATTTTTCAAAACTGAAATAAAGAGGTTAAAAATTTTTTTTTTTAAAAAGGTGTGCATGTTTTAAACTCCAAGAACCAATTCAAATGTTTCCCTCGGAAAATGCAATACCGAAATGGGACATTTCAACTTTCGTTGTTTGTTAGATTTCATAAGGTTAAATAATGCAGCGGTGAAGTGCCCGACCAGCAAACCTGACGACAGCTGTACAATCTCCCAGGTCGGCTTTAATTCAAAGAAGACTTTCAACGTTTCTCATTTTAGCAGGGAGACACTTAGGGCCTCATCACGACCCAGGCGGTAAGTTACCGCCTGGGCCGTGACTTTACCACCATGGCGTAAACTACGTTTACGCCATGGTGGTTGGCGGACTTACCGCCCCATTCCGACCTTGGCGGGGCGGTAAGTCCCCAATCCCCATTTACCCTTCCCCATTCCCATTTTTGCCCCATAGGGCATAATGGGAGTGGGGAAGGCGTTAATTACGCCACCGTAAATTACGGTGGCGTAATTAACTCCATGGTCCCTTAGCGCCATGGATTTTAACACCTGCTAAAAGCAGGTGTTAAAGTCGCCATGGCGCTAAGGGACCTCGTACTCAGGCGGTAAGGGTCGGCGCTGTTTACGGCGCCGTAAACCCCTTACCGCCTGGGTCGTAATGAGGCCCTTAGTGCACCCTCTGAAAAAAGTGTGTGGACTCCGTCCACCCACGTGTACCCTCGATTCCAGCCCTGGAGGAATGACCCTGAGGTACTGCCACCCGCCCCCGCCTTTCTACTCGCTGACGGTGGCAGACATGAACTACGCTCCTCAACACCTCCCTACGCTTCGCTGTCCCTGCAGTTGCGGGTTGCAGGCATTGATAGCAGCTCTACATTACTTCACTCTACATTGTTTGCTGGTAGGGCAGGTAGTGGATATTGCATAAGCAAGTGTGTACAGTGTAAAGATGATCACATATTGCTAATGTATTTTTAACCTGGAACCCTAAGGCAGCTACATATATGACATATATGCTCCTTCTGTAGCAGGTCTGGACTGGGACGCAAAAAAGGTCCCGGCAACAAATAAAAAAGGCCTCACAATATCAAATCACTTTTCATTACTTTTTACCACAGACTGCTTGAGTAGTAAATGGGGGTATATTTGAGGTCAAATCTGTTTCGAGTAATGCTTTTCAATGCCCATTGGGCTGATAACATTGGTCAAAACTACCATCTGCATAGGGCATGGACTCATGAAACTGGCCCAAATAGTCCTTAAAATGTGTGCACACTCGCCAGATGGGCCGGCCCTTCGGTCATTGCCCAATGTAGCAGACTGATAGGTGTAATCATTCCATGAGCACACTCTCCACATTGTACATTTCTGTGACACTCCTTCCCACTCGTGGGGGCCTGTTCTTTACTACCCCACTCAGATCTACCCAAACCCAATTCCAGATCCCCCGTGTATGCCATGAGGGTGCCTGCACTCATTTCTACTGGCTTCACCCTGCACGCCTCTTTTTCCCCACCCTGCTGCTCTCCCCTTCATTTTGTGTGTATTGGTGCTCTGCGTTTCCTCCCACACTCACTGTACTCCCACCACCACCCCATCCACACCCCCTGTCTCTATGGACTCCAGCGTGTCCCGACCCCTTGGCACCCAGCTTCGTGCTCATGGTAGGATTGTCCACAGAACCGTGTTCAGGGAATAGGAACCGGATCCCTGCCAGACCAAGCTTTGAACTGAGGCACTTCTGAAAAGATGACTTCTCACTTAGCAATCTGCAGGGTACATGCTGTGAAGGGAGGCCGTTGTCTCATTTATCAAGAGAGGAGTATTATGAGTAGCCTAATCCAGATCTAACACTCCCCAAGAGTTGCTTAAATAACTGCTCAACTGGAGATGTGCTGAGCAGTCAGGAGTGGCCTATTCTGGTTAAAGCTGCATATATTTAAAACTACTCGCCCGCCTGCTCCAAGTCTTATGGGGATAACACTTGGAAAGGAAACTATTTATCTGGACTACGTGATAAAACATATGAACATAAAAGATCAATTTGAGAAGAATGGCCGAGGTGTGGTGGCGGATCACTTCCCGGCAAGGCGCGACGAATTGCACCTGAGGCAAACGACATGGCTCCTCTTCCACACATGGAGCACACAGGCATGGGTATTGCTAGATCTGGAAAAGATCTGGGGCTAGGCTAAAGTCGGGACCATCGGGACTCTGGGCTAGCTACCCTTTTGGTTGTATCCCCTGAGCTTCTATCTGGGGCTCAACGCCTCTGCACACAGATTAATTAAAGCAAATGAGCGGAAGTGTGCACAGTTGCGTGAACTCCTCAGTCCCCACACATTCACTTTCATACAAGAGAATCGTTCAACTCTGAGAGACCAAACTTTGAAAGAAAGGGCACTGGGCGGCGTTATCAGCCCTTTAGGGGCCTTTTCTGTGCAGCTGTATCTTCCATTATCTATAGATTGTGCCAGAGAGAGAATCAACTAAACCAAGGCTCTTGCAGCCCAGCAATCATGGTCTTCGATCCTCCACTTTGAGGTCTCTGGTTGTGACTACCTTCAAGAAAAACAAACATTGGCAATGCCAACGGTTTGGGCTTTTGTTTGGGCATGGGAAAGGCACTTGCCAGGCACAGCTGTAGTGGTATTAACTCACCATTAATGGTAGCAGGTGTAAAATGGTGTGCGCACCTGGGCATCTAATAGCAGTGCCTGGCAAATTCCTAATACTTTTATACAAGCCGCAACTGTTGGTGTTGTTAATACTTGTTTTTAACAGGACTTTAATGAATGACACGCAGCGAGCTTATGAATCGAGTGGCTGAAGGCAGGTCTGGTAAGACATTTGTATTTACAACTCCGATGAAGTCTTAACTCTCAGACCACTGCTGTGAAAAAACACTGGCAGGCACTTCAGTGCCAAGTCTGATGGTTAGGTTTGAGTAAAATGAGGTCAAAGAGTTCACATGAGGAGGTGTTTTGGGCGGGCAGAGGCAGGAACTGGGTGGGAATGGCCATAGGTATTATGGCCATAGGGATTAGCATGGCCATGGGCAGTGAGTGGGTGGGCAAATAACCCAAAAAAAACTAAAGACTGTGTGTCGGTCCTCATATGGCATTCATGTGTGTCCCTCCTCATATGCCATTCCTTCCTATCTGTACTCTTTTGCAATAGTTTAGGCAATTAGGTGTCGCAAGCGACACCTAATAGCCCAAACTAAAGAACATGAAGGGGAACTGCTGGACACCATGTGATTTCTGATGTGGAATGCTCACCCCTGGGCCTAAAATCTTAAAAGAATGATATTTGTTTAAAAAAAAAAAACTGATAACCTCGCTGTTTAAAAATGTCAAAGCTGGACAATGCGGCAGGGCAGTTTCCACGCCGGCTCTTTCAGCGCGGTGCCTACGGAGGAGGTCCCATTTAACATTCCAGGTACAAATAGATTGCTGTGTCCCACACACATGACATGCGGGAGACAGCAACCAGTGTGTTCATAGAACATTCAGTTACATCTCCTTTTACTGAGCATGCAGTGTTGTCCTTAACATACTCTCATTAATAGCACTGCATTTATTAGTGCTTACGATGACAATATATTTAAGTCATATCCTGGAGTGAATTGGTTCCTGAGGCCTGCTGGCAACAGACAACGTGGTGTGGCTAAACGGGGTCTGCGCCGAAAGGGCCCACGCCAAAACGGCTGCGCCCAAAGAGGGCGTACAGAAAATTGTTTTGTTGTCGTTTTCTAACATGGTGTTCCCCTCCCTGTGAGCATTTCCGTTTCCATACGCCCCCTGATACATTTCTCCCATGCCATTCTGATATCTACAACCATATCCTATTGCCCCCACTATAATTAGCATCTTATTTAGCAGCTGTTATTTGTACTCATTGGATCAAGGGTTATTGCACTTTTGCTTTGTTTTTTTGTACTTGTATGCGCTAAATCTTAAGGCTGTGAACGATCATCTGTCCTCTTCCCCCTGGCCTTCTATATCACCAATCCATTAATTAATGAATACATGTTATATTGTTTGGGTTCCAGAACTATTCCAGGGATGCCATGTAAAAAATGTATACATTTTCTTCTTATTACGGTATGATGAGAATTTTATTTACTGAATGAGTTGTGTGAAGAAATGTCCCTTTCTTTTACAAAGATCATTTTGGAGGTGCTGTCTACTTTGCCCACTGCGTCTTAAATGGACGTGTTTTTACATTGCTAGTCAGTCTGATTTCACAATGAACGGCTTTCCAGAAAACTTGCATATGAGACATTCTGGCTGGGGATAGCGATGGCCCAGTAACAGATGACCGCCCAGCGAGCAGTCTCGGCCCTTCCAGGGAATAGAGAATAGATTACTCTAACGCAAAGTGACAGCTAATTTGCCCACGGAGTCTGAGAGGTAAATGTTAATTATGCCAGAGATTGCACTGTATGCGTATTCGCGGGTGCAGTCATTCTGTTACAGGATGTTGAAGGGAATGTGCTGCCCTTGTGAATTTATGTAAAACTAATAACGCGGATCATTATGCTACCTCGTCCTTCCTCTGCTCCGGGAGTACCGAAAGAAATAACTCTGGAAGTGCCCAAACATAACTGCTGAACCCATATGCATGCATTAGTAATGGCCGAACCCCAAACCCTCACCCATAATGATAGGCTCACAACTTGTTTCAAGTGTTGGCAATAAAAGGCCGCAGGATTTTATTGTACAGATATGGCTTATGACAATAACAATATCACATATCATGATGGTATCATACTTTTGGGCACCGGTTCCTGAGTTTACCCCGTCTGACTCGTGCCGCCTTCTTGTGTCCCACGACTTGTTGTGGGCACCGTACAGTGCCTTGTACTTCTTTTTGTTCTTCTCCCCTTTTTGTAGGGTGGGCGGGTTCTGTGGTAAAGAAGCAAGAAGATTTGGATGACACTGAGTAAACAGTGAACCTCCTGTTTGCTTGGGTCCCCGTTCAGGGTCCACAAACAGATTGTGTTTACTCTGAGCATGCTGCTCTCATTTATAGGACCCAGGGAGGCCCTGGGTCTTTGTTGTGTATGTGCTGGGGGATGCTTCTGTCGCAGCCCCCGGCCGGATAGCCGACTGTCTGACCCCCTGGTGGGGGCAGATCTTTGAACCTGTGCCCTGCCTGATGGTTGTTTTCCTTATGGCGCTTAGCACCTTGCTGTTTGGAGGAAGGGTGCAATGACTGTTCGCACCTTACCCTTCCGTGGCTTTTGTGCTGCCAAGACTGCGTGTCTCCGTAGCTGGGAGGGGAAGGAGAGGAGGAGGCGCGGGGAGGTTGGGGCTGCCCCTCTCCCAGCTGCCGATGGTAACAGCAGTTTCCCTGCCTCGCTTGTGGGATGCCCATGCAGCATTGCCCATAACTGCTGAACTCATATGCATGCATTGTAGTGGCCGAACCCCAAACCCTCACCCATAATGATAGGCTCACAACTTGTTTCAAGTGTTGGCAATAAAAGGCCGCAGGATTTTATTGTACAGATATGGCTTATGACAATAACAATATCACATATCATGATGGTATCATACTTTGGGCACCGGGTCCTGAGGTTACCCCCTCGGACCCGTGCCACCACACACGGGCAGGTTGCCGGCTGACCGTGTTCCCCCAAGAGTATGACCTAGAGACAGCCCCTGTGAGCAAGTGTTGTATTGATATCCCGAAAGAAATGCTCCATGCCCTTGCTAGACAGATGGGTGCCGTTGTGGAGAAAAAGGTCTGTGTTGCCTAGTGTAATGGCTGGGTGTTTTATGAAACCCAGTCCTCTTGTCATACAGAATCTCTCTATAGTCCTGTTCAGTTTTCTTCTGGATATGTCTATAGATTTGTAGCAGTTGGCCCCCAGCTATTTCTTTCTTGGTAAGAAGGCTGAGAAGTATATTTTGGTACCCCTCCAGTTGTGCGAAACGCCTGCTAGGGAGTTCAAATTTCTTCGCATAGGATGCGTCTAGCTGTGTTGACTAGGTCGTTGCCCCCTAGAAGGATGATCAGGAATTCTGGTGGGTCCCTGTATGCCACCAGCTCCGCTAATGTTTCGTGGACGCCCGCCCAACGTAGGCCTCTGTATCCCCACCATGAAGTAATGGTGTTTCTGAAAGGTGGCCCTTCTTTAGTCTCTTCTGCCCATCTGCCTGTCCTGAAAACGAATGAGTGGGCAACTATCCATGCTGATCGGAGTGTGGTCTTCAATTCGCCTGTTGTTTCTGTGGTGGTGGGAGGGAGGGAAAAGCAAGACCAATTATTAGGGTGGATGGCTATATCGATTGTGGTCTGATATATCTTTTATAACAGTCTGACTTCCATCCCCCTATGTTTTTTAGTAGTTGCGGTGCTAAACCTCCTTGCCATGCTGTGGTGGCGGCACCTATCCTGAAGGAATGAGTGCCGAAATGTTTGGGATCCCACCCTGCTCTGCTGATTGCTTTCATCAGCACTCCTTTAAATTGGTAGCAGCTTAGGGCCGATGCATCCTTGTGGATTAAAAAACTCCCCCACACTTTGGGTCATTGTGCGTAATAGAGGTTAGTGATGCACACCGGGCAGTTTGTTGCTTCATCGATGCAACAAGTATTGATGGTTCTTTTTGCACCTGTTTTCAACTGTTGCATTTCTATATTAACACTCTCCTGTCTCACCCTGATTTCCATGACATCCAGGGCGTTAGTGGCCTTGGTGCTGGAAGCGATGAGTTCTCCTACCCGGAAAGCCCCAAAGTAGGCTAGGAAAAAGTCTGTTTTAAATAACATTATCTCGTATGGGTGCCAACATATGGCTTCCAACTGGCTTGCTATCTGTACCAGTTTGCTGAAATCAAGGGGTCGGCGGGTGTCCACTTGCAGACCCTCTAATCTGCCCCATCCCTTCATTGCATAAGAGATGAGGGCGTTCTGGGTGGGGTCCGTATTTTTGTAAAGTATGAAATTGCCACCAGGTGTCTTTTAGCCCAATCCCTTTTGAAACCTTGTTCCCAAGCCCATTTAAAAAATACTTCTATATCTTTATTCGTTATTTGTTCTACGTGGTTTACACCTGTGGCTTTAAATACTGTTTGCAAACACTTACTGTACTGTTTTGCCATGGTGCTTGCCACCGCCCTCTCTGCCATCTCTGTTAGGAAGCCTGTGAGGTTATTGGCACCCGCTGTTGATGTGCCTGATTCTTGTTGGGCATCCCGGCCTGGGCTCTCTGGCGCTGGCATTGATGCCAATGTGTTGCTGGCACCCCTTTTAGAGGTGCCTACTTTGCATTGGTCGTCCCGGCCTGCACTCTCTGGTGCTGGCGTTGATGCCAATGTGTTGTTGGCACCCGTTTTAGAGGTGCCTGCTTTGTATTGGTCATCCCGGCCTTCACTCTCTGGTGCTGCGT